>NC_133298.1:13114681-13749028 GCF_005239225.2 Populus alba
ATAGGTTATAGTTTTTATGAGCTCTTCAAGAATACCAATAAGATTTAAATCATCAACATAGACTACAACAATAGCAAATTCAAATGTGGTTTTCTTAATAAAAATACATAGGCAAATTTCATTATTCTCAAATATTTTTTCTAAGAGGTATTTATTAAGACAATTATACCTTATTCAACCATATTGCTTCAACCCATATAAAGATTTTTATAGTTTAATAGAATAAACAATTCTGGGTATATCATAAAAGGCTTCAGGCATTTTGAACCCATCATGGATTTCCATATGGATATGTTGTAACTACATCTATTAAACGTATACATAACAAGAAAATAAGTTTCCTCATAATCAATGCCAGGTCTTTATGAGAAATCTTGTGCAACAAGTCGTTCCTTGTATTGAAATTTTTTTTTGTTCTCATTTTGTTTTCTAACAAAAACCCATTTATATCCAAGGAGTATAACACCTTTAGGTGTATGAACTACATGTCCAAATACTTCATATTTTATAAGTGAGTTTAACTCTGTTTGGATTGCTTCTTTCCACATTGATCAATCATTTCTATGTTGACATTTTTTTACAATTTGTGGTTCAATTTCATCATCACTTCCGGTGATTCCAAAAGCAACCTTAAATGCAAATACATCATTTATGATAATTTTATTTTGATTAAAATCTTTTTTGTGTGAACATAGTTTATAGAGATCTCATTATTTTTAGGTACTTGTATGATGTATCTCTTCAAGAGATGCCTCTTCAGGATGATCAATATTAGAAGATGATTTTGACACAATATTTATTGCATGTTTTATGGATGAGGAATCTTCAAGAGAACCATCATTTTTTTAGTTTTCTATGATTTTTTTTCCTTTAGCACCAACAAATCTTTCGTGCTTCATACATGGTTTAGATTCATTTGTTATTATATTACCTTTTTTTTTCCTTCAAGGATTTCAATTCTAGATGGATCATTTACAGATAAAATATGAGATTTAACCACCTTTTCACTATTGGTGAAAACATCTAGTAATTCATTTGCAATATTTTATAAATGAATTATTTTTTGAACTTCAAGTTCACATTGATTTGTCCTTAAATCAAAATGAGATAACTCAAGTTATTCCAAGTAATTTCTTGTTTTGCTTCAGGCACAAACTTTTCTTTCTCTAATGATGGGAAAATGTTCTCATCAAAATAGCAATATTCAAAACGTGTCTTAAAAACATCATCAATTAAAGGTTCAAGGAATCTAATACTAGATAGAGAATCAAAACCAGTATAAATTTTTATTCTACATAGTGGACCAATTTTAGTTCTTTGTAAGGTTGTTATAAGCACAAAAACTGCACAATTAATAGTTCATAGATGAAATGTATTTTGTGGTATACCAAAAATAAGTTGCAAAGAAGAATATTTATGGTAAGCACTTGGTCTAATTATAACTAATTATGCAACATGTAACATAACATGTCCCCAAGCAGATATAGACAAATTTCATTTCATAAATAATGGTTTAGCAATTAATTGAAGCCATTTTATAAATGACTCTGTTAGACCATTTTGATTATATACATGGGTAACAAGATGTTCAATATCAACTCTAATAAAAACGCAAAAATTATCAAATACTTGAGAAGTAAACTCACCAGCATTGTTTAATCGACTTTTCTTGATTAGATAATCAGGAAATTGTGCTCGTAGTCTAAAAATATGTGCTATTAATCTAGCAAATGCAACATTTTGACTAAAAAGTATACAAACATGTAACCATTTACTTGACGCATCAATTAATACCATAAAATATTTAAAAGATCCGCATGGTGGATGAATATGTCCACATATATCTCCTTGAATTCTTTTGAGAAATTATCGTCATTCTATAACAACATTTGATGGAGATGGTTTGGTAATTAATTTACATTGAGAACATGTAGCACATGGATTTTCACTTGGTAAAAGAATCTTCAGGCTCTTTAAAGGATGTTCATGAGTTTTCAATAATTCATCACATCATTATTGATTCTGGATGTCCAAGTCGATCATGCCAAAACATAAATATTTTTTAGTCAGAACACTTATGGTGTATAACAACGTTTGTTTCAATAGATTTCATGATCATATAATAAATTTCAGAAGAGAAAGCATGCAATTTTTCAAGTACAAGCTTCTAACATGAAATACATGAAATAATATAAAGATATTCTTTTTTTTGTCTTCATTTATTGTTTCATTATGATAACTATTAGCATGTATATCTTTAAAACTAGGTAAATTTCTTTTGGACTCAAGTGAATATAATGCATCTTTGATGTTAAGTTTTGTGTTATTTGGTAACAAAAGATTAGCTCTTCTGAAACCTTTAATCATGATGTTGGACCTAATATTGTAGTGACATTAACTTTGGTTAATATCAAATATTCAAAGTATATCTTTTCCTTGAGAATTGTGTGTGTTATTGCACTATTTGCTAGATTTAAATGTCCATCACGAAAAGTCATGCCTCTATTCAAAATATAATTAAAGTTTATTATTTAACCGAAATAAAATTGATATTGTTTATTGAAAATAAAATAAGATAAATATTCTAATACAAATAAAAAATATTAATCATCCCCAAGGATTCCACCACTAAGCATTTTATATGTTTTATCTAGGTTTTCCAAAGAAATAAAAAACATCAAGATAAACATTATGACCTTCAAAATCATCCCTATGAATAAAATTCGTCTCAACTACATTTTGTTTTAGAGAGGCTTGATATGAATCTATAAGATATTTTGGTGCGTGATAAATGTA
Source organism: Populus alba (assembly GCF_005239225.2). NCBI lineage: Eukaryota > Viridiplantae > Streptophyta > Magnoliopsida > Malpighiales > Salicaceae > Populus > Populus alba. The sequence continues at coordinate 13,117,478 of NC_133298.1, forward strand.
AGACCAATGATCATGCATACCACACCTATGACACTTATCTTCAGGTTTATGCAAATTCTTTCTCTTTTCTTGTTTGGGTTTATTGTGTTTCCACTTTTGGTGGTATGATGGGTTGTCTTTTGAAAGATTATCTATTCTCCTTTTTCTATTTATTTTTTTCATATCTATACCCTTGTTTTTTTTTTTTTTGGACAAATGTTCCAGTAACTTCAGTTAATGGTTTAGAACCTGTGGGATGAGATTGATGATTTTTCATCAAAAACTCGTTATTTTGTTAAGACACAAGAAGACATGAAATTAGTGTTGAATACCTCTTGAAATTACATTCTTTTTATTGTTGTTGCAGGACAATATTTCAGGCATGAAAAGTAAAGAATGTTTTCTTTTATATTTGGTCTTCTGTGATATTTTCACCATCTAATTTCAGCTATGAGATAATTTTAAAAAGAGCCAAATTATATTCACTAACCAATTTAAAATCTTTCAACCTTAGGTGCAACCAATCACAACGAGATTGAGAAAATATGATAAACTTTTGGTGGTCATATCTTTCCTTTAGATTTGCCATGAAAGAAGTGAATTTTTTATTATGAGATATTCAACTTTTAAATCTTTTATGAAGATGGTGAAGAATGAAAATCATTGCTTTTGCACGGATCCTTTGAGGATACGTTATTTTTTTATTTGATGGTCTCTCCAATAATCATAGCTTCTAGATAAATCTCAGCGTCAAGAATCCATGACAAAAAAATTATTCTCAGATATATTAAGAGCAATAAATTCAAATTTTGTCAAATTTGACATTATTTTTTTTAAAAAAAAACAACTTATTAAATAAAATCATGAATATAAAAGAAAAAAAAATCAGTCTTTTAAGACTGCTATTTATTTAGTTTTAGAAATACAAGTTCTTTAAGAATTGTGTTTGATTTATTTAATTTTTCATGAACTTGCAATACTAGTTCTTTAGAAACTTTAAATCTTGATGAATAAAAATGAAAGAAAATTTGTCAGAATAAGTTACAGAACCGAATATATTTCATAAAGTATGAACAATAATAAAAAGAAAAAAAATTGAAATTGATACAAGCCACATAACATAAGAGTTCATGCATGCCAAGATTTCAATATAAATTAAGTAAAATGATTATACTGATAACATGTTAAAAAAATAAAGAACAAGTAAGAACATGCATATTCATAATAAAACTTAAAGAGAAAAATTCATATTTTTTCTTATATATATTTTTTTAATCCTTAGAATACAAGATAAGTAGTCTATTTATAGGAAAAAAAATGAGAACATTAAAAAACGCTAGGAAACTCAAGTGTCATGGAAAACCAAAATACTAAATCAAAGAGTCATAAAGTCTAAGAGATTTTAATAAGCATTAAATATGTATAACTATAGATTTTATAACAGATCCAATTTAATAATTTTTGAATTTTGACATAATTAAGATTATAGGCACAAATATAAATCTTATGAATTTTTTAATTTAATTGATTAAATGCATTTTTCCTTTAACTAATAAAGCTGGATTAGTCAATAAAATAAATAGCAAGTGAGCTTTAATAAAAAGAATAATAATAGCAATTTGATATATTAGTATAGGATTGGTAAACCGATTCCTTTTCGATTTTTGTTTAAGCTTTCAAGGTGTCTCATATGTTTGGGATACTTATAGGGGCAAAAAAACAAACAAAGAGTATTTGTAAGACAATGTACAATGAGAAAAAATAATAAATATTATTAGACTTTGATTAATGGTGACTCATTATAAAAACGAAAATACAACTATTAATAATTATATTCATATAGAAAAAGGAAATGTTAATACAACTACTAATTTGTACGGTACCAAAAAAGGAAAATATTAACACATCTACTAATAATTAGCTTCATATATAAAAAGAATTAAAGTAGGTATTAAAATTGCTATTTTGGTTATCAAGTTAATAAAAAAAATTAAGGGTATTTTAGTCAAATAAATGTTTTGACTCAAAGTTAGTACTTTTATATAGTTATGAACATTTTATTACAAAGTTCCATTAATGTGATATTAGGAGAGAGAGAAAACTAGTTGTTCTCAAAAAAGGTGGTGGGGGGGGGGGGTTTAATTAATGGATTTTTTTAAAAAAATCAAAACATCTCACTGAATTTCTCACAATATATTTGTTTTTATTTATTTTTGTTAGGTAGTTTTCCCTTGTGTTTTTGCGAGGTTCTTTTGGAAAAAAAAATTTTATTGAATTCTATGTAAATTAAAATAAGTATTCTAAAGAAATCAAATAATTTAAATTATGGAGAGAAAAAATTTAGCAAGAATTTCTCTTTCCAATTCATGCTTTTGTTTTTTAGAAAAAAATATTTTTTATTAACTTTTTTAAATAAAAAAAAACTTAATCCTTAGTAAAAGTAAGTGGCATCTTTGCAAAATCTAAGTGGTGTAGGAATACTTACCACCAAATGATAAAAGAAACATATAGAAGAAGAGACGAAAACTATAGAAAAAAAGAAATAAAGGTACTGAAAAATAATGAAGGTAATAAATAAAAGTAAGAAAGATAAATTAAATGAAAACTTTACAAGGCTAATGATCATTTACAATAATTATATGATCATATTTATATTGTTATAAGTTTTTATAATCCAAAGTAATCTCTTAAGCCTAATTCTATGAAGACAATTCATATCGAGTAAGAAATTTCCATGTCGAATCCCAAAACAAAATGTATTCTAACTTAAACAAAGCTAATTTTCTAATAATAACACGAGTCCTAATCTATTATATAACCCTAACTTTTTATATACATTGATGGTTCATGTTCAAGATTGATTTAGATACTCTAGTTAATTAAATGAACTTTTCCTTTATGGCTGAAAACATCATCTTAGTTGATTATATAGACTCTATTTTCAAGATTGGTCATCGTTATGTTTTCCTTGTTTTTAGTTGATCTTGAACTTTTTGATTAATCATATTATTTATAATCAGTTTTAACTTATCTTCTTTGAATGGAAATGAATAATTAGTGTTCTCATACAATGACACGTAAATATTTATTTCTAGTATAAATAATGCCCTCATGTTTATTTACTTTTTACAAATGAAGGAATATTTCCCATGTTATATTTACACTGAAATTAATCTACCATGTTGATAAAATATGACGTGGCATGTGACATCAGTCATCTAACATGTCAAACGTTTTAGGGTGTGTTTGGTATTGCGGTTGCTATTGTGGTTGTGGTTTTAAAAAAGTAATTTTATAAAAAGTACTTTTAATTGAGGTTGGGTTGGAAAAATAGGTGTTTGGTTAAAACTGTGGTTGAAATTGAGGTTGAACAAAAAGTAGTTTAATGTGTTTGGTTAAAAAAAATGCTTTCAAATTGAGGTTATAAAATAATTAATATATATATATATACTAATATTAATGATTTTTAATTTAAATATTGTAGATTTAACTATTCTTATTACATCATGAAATAAATAATATTAATATCAAATATTTTTTATTATTTCATTAAACTATATGTAATGTCATTACATACGAAATCTATCAAATAAGGACTATATTTTTCATGGTTTCTTAAGCGCGCAACAACAAAAACTGATTTTTTAATTTATGTAGTGTTATTAAAATAATAAAAATTGTGATATATTTATTATTGGAATTGCGATCAAATTCCATAAATACTATGTCATCATGCGATATATTTCTAATTTATGTAGTGTTATTAAATAATATTAAATACTAGTTTTTCGAGTAAAACACAATTTTTTAAAAAAATTACAATTTCATTACGTACAAAAGTTATTCGACAATTACAGTTTCCATGATTTTTTGAGCGTGCAATAAAATTAGGTAAAATATTATCATAAATAAAATTGAGATTACAATACGAATAAATTTAATTCATCTTAAACTAATTTAAAAAAAACAAAAAAAATATATTGTTTACGATTAACTGAACTGGTTTTTTGGAGGAAAAAATAAATTTTGCTCACTGATTTTTTAAAAATAAATAAATAAATAAACTTTTTATATTGATTAAAAAAAAAAAAAAAAAAAAAAAAAAAAAAGAAAAGAAAACATGGTGACAGTGGAGCATGGTTCCACTGTTCACTGAACAGTGGAGCCATGCTCCACTGTTAGAAGAAAACGTCTTCTAACAGGGAGCCATGCTCCACTGTTCATGTGAACAGTGGAGCATGGCTCCACTGTTTAGAAGAAAATGGATGAACAGTAGAGCCATGCTCCACTGTTCATCCATTTTTCCATTTCAAGAAGCAGCCGAGAGCTGGTTCTTGAGACCTGTGGTTGCACCACAGTTAATGGTGGGGTCCACCATTGAAAAACTGTGGTACAAAGGTTACCAAACAGAAAAAATTGTGGCTGCGGGTGAACCTCACCCGCAGCCACAATACCAAACACCCACTTAGTTTCAGCTAGTTAATTCATATTTAAAACAGTGCGTGATTTGCCTCTTAAGCGCGAGGTTTAGGTTTTCATAACCTGCAACATTCTTTACAATTAATTCTCAACATACTCGCACTTGAGGTCTTGACCAGCAGTTGAAAGGACTTGTTTCCTTTCTCTGCATCCTGGGTTCAAACCTCACCGTGCACGCCTGTCACCCCCACGATGCCTTACATGCTCACTGAGTTTGCAGGATGTTCAGTGAGCCATGGGATTAGTCGTGGTACGCGCAGGATGGCCCGAACACCCACGTAAAAAAAAAAAAAAATCTCAAACATACTCATTCCTTCTATAAAAGCTTCAATCCCCTCAAATAGAAATCACAAGGACTCGGCAGGGAAACGAACCAAAAACCCCCGAATTCCCCTTTCTCTAATCCCTGTAATGACATCTTCAAATCTAGACTAGATTGGTTGGCTGAACAAAATGTAGAGATTTTTTAAGAGATTCAACTGTCTAGAATCCCTCAAGACTGTTTGCTGTCATTTCTCTGTTCTATGTTTGTATGCACAGACTTGACATTTTGCGAGATCTTCTTGTTGAAGGAAGATTGTAGGCATTTGATCGTATTCCAAAAGGTTTGCTTGTCTTTCATGTCGTCGTTACCAAGATCAAAACCCATTTGAAGATTGTTTTTTAACTGGGACTTCACGGTTGGCTTGATCTTATGATCCATTGACATTACTGAACCAACAAAGCGAGAAATTTGTTTGAAAACCAGATTCAAATAGAAACAGAAACCACATAGAGAATCTTTAGCTTTAGCAATGAATCTTTCCTAGCCTTTTCTACGAGGACAATATATCTTAGTGTAGTAATTCCTGGATAAAAAAACGCCTACAATTTATGAAGAAAACTGTTCGTTCAGCTTAAATAACTGGTCATACTAAACTAGCAACTCAAATCCTTCTAAAGGTTCTTTTTTTCGAGCATACAAAGAGAGCAGGTCGCAGAAGTCACCGCTTCAAGGCTCTATCTTTAAGATCAAGATCTATCATCTATGTCAAAACTATGAACGGGAGGTGGCAATCCGTACCGTGTGTCTATTTAGCAAACCAATCCCTCAAGCCACTTAGCCACCCGGTAACTGATACCACCTGATTATTCACTGTTAGTATCCAGTAGTCTCTGAATTGGTCGTCAAATCGCAAGCTGCTCGCTCTAGCTGCCTGCTTCCATGGCGTGCTTGAGGGCTTGGAAGCCCTGCGCAAGAAGGATCCCAACCAGAAGATTATACCGGGCAAAATGCTAATGCTGGTTTAGAAGAACCGCCTGATCATTTACGCCGCCGATAGCCAACAAGAATTAACGTTGGACTAGACACGGGCGTAATCATGAACCAAATCAATTTTGCTCCTATCGGACGGTGAAAGCAGAGGCAAGAAGCCAACCAGTTTTTGGTCAGATACTATCTTAATCGTATAATCTCTTTAATCGCAAATGCTTTCGGTCTTTTTTTAGCAAATGCATTTGAACGTTTTCTACAGCGATGGAATCAGAAAGAATCGCTATAATGATTCAGAACTGTACCAAATCTGTGCGATCGAGTCTTCTAAATCAAGAGGATATTTACTCCTTGTTAAGGATATAGATTTTAACAAGTTGGGATACTTATCGATAGAGAAAAATTCAAGGGACTGGCAGAGATTTTTAATTAAAGTTTTTTTAAAAAAAAAATAAGTCAAACTCTACTCGAGCTAGAGCTCAAGCTCAATTTATTTAAATGAACATTAAAAACTAAATTTAAAATGGCCAGTTAACCTTACCTTATCAAAGGAACATTCTGAAGTGTGCCCTTGACATATATATGTGTATCAAGGGCAAGCTAGCTATTAGAGGCTCAATTGCAAGGCTTACTATAGCAGAGCTTTAAAACTCCATGGCACCCCATGACAACCTTAAAGACGGGAAAGACTTTTGGACAGGCCGAAGGAATCCCCGCACCTGGTAAAACAGTCCAAACCTGCAGGCATGTAGAACTATTACAGGCCACGTAAACAGTACACTAATTAAGAGTAATCAAGTGGCAGAGTTGACCATTCCATTCCATATATAGTCATAGAAAGATGAGGCAGAAAGATAGGAGCGGTGGAAGCTAGAATTGCTACGGTTGTCCCTCCCCGTGTCATATGATAACAACAACAATAATAATATATGCTTGAAATTAATTAAGAAAGGAAAAAATAAAAACCAACCTCCGCCATAATCGCTCTCTTTGATCTTCGTTAATCTTCTCTTTTTACTCAGTCTCTTCACATCCAGCAAATCCGCTCCTATCAGACTTGTTCAGCACCAAAATGTTTTACGTTTTAACCATTTCAGTTTAAACAACTACTAAAACAATCACACGTCTCTCTCCCTCTCCCTCTCCCTCTTCCCCACTGTTATTAATAAACTTCCTTAATGTATACCTTCTCTCTCATTAGCCATTCATGCTCTTATCATCTTCTTTGATGTTCACAACATGACTCTTAAGGGAGGCACCAGCCAAGCTTGTGCTTCGTGCAAGTATCAAAGGAGAAAGTGCTCCTCTGAGTGTCCTCTAGCGCCTTACTTCCCTCCTGACCAACCGAGGTTGTTCCAAAATACTCATAAGTTGTTTGGTGTGCGCAAAATCCTCAAGATACTTGAGAATATTGATCCTCGCCAACACGAGGAAGCAATGCGTTCTATCATTTACCAGGCCAATATTCGCGACAGGTTTCCCGTTCATGGCTGCTGGGGGATCATCTGTAAACTGCATTTCCAGATTCGGCAGGCCGAAGAAGAGCTCCGTGCTGTCCTTGCGCACCTTGAGATGTACAGGCAGCAGCAGCAGCATCAGCATCAGATTGCAGCTTTGACTGAGGATGTTCCATCCCAATTAGAATTAGGAATGGCGCCTCCTCAGCCTTGCTTGACCCAACAATACTCCTACTCTATTGTTGGTAGTAATACCGGTTACAGCTCTAATTACTTGGATTCTAATGATAATGCTGGGAACTCACTTTGGGGTCAACATCCTTATGCTACTAACTATAACATCAATTCCATGCCAATTATTCAGTCTCAGCTAGCTGCTTCACAGCCACTAGCCACCCAACAAGAAATTGTTCAAGATTATGATGAGATGCATCCATTTTTTGATTCTATTGATGACAGGCAATCGTATATTGAAACTAAAGAACCCTATGAATCAAGGTGTGTTATCTCTCTTCATTCTTTTTCTTTCATCTTTCCTTCCACGGGTTGCAATTCGAAGAGATAGTTGTTTCGATTAAACTTACTGTGCTAAAAGCTATTCGATCTTCATACATGTCTTAGTTTAATGTCATACTGGTTTCCTGATTAATTTATGGTGCAAATTTTATGTATGCATGCATGCAGCTCAGAAGAATCATTGAAGGACACCGCACCATCTATGGAGCATGCTGCAGAGAATGAATTGAAGAGTGCTGCTGCATGTTTTAGTCTTACCAGTATCAATTGATTAGGAACAAGATAAGAGAACTGAGATATCTTTTTATTTCAATTACATTACCTTTCCCCCCTTCTAATTAATGCCATAGAGTACATTCCACAATTTTGAGGTTCTGTTTTCTTTTCACTGTTTAGAATGAAGTTCTAGCATGCATAACTTGATTTTATTTTAGTCAATTATATAATCCCTCAACGCGTTAGTTTTCAGTGATCAAATACATAACTTCTTTTGGAGAATATGTTGATCAGGTTTTTGTGGATCAATATATTATGAACAATGACGGCAAACCCTACCCAGATTACTTCAAAATTTCTTTACTAGTATGAATTTATTCTTACACGAAACCCATTGGTTGTTGAAGCACTAAGGAATTACTAATTTGCTAATTAGGATATGAAAACATTATGCGGCACAATTTCTACAGCAGCAGACCACCGATTTCTAAATCAATGACCGAGTTATCAAGATCTTTGAGAAGGGTGTCGTTGAAGGGGCTAGTTCAAGATTTTCAGTATGTGGTAGATGGATAATATAGTGGTCGTTTTGGTTGAAGGTATTCTGGTGTAAAGTTCCATGAAACAGATTCAAGATGAACAGAAGTAAAAGCAAACTTCGTTGATTGACATTTCATTAGACAAACGATGGAGGTATTGTTAGCATCCAGCAGGGAGTAGGAAAAGGATGAGAAAATACAATGGAGGTGGCTTGGCTATTTGTGCTTGTTTAAACTTCATGGCTCCACTATATGACGTTCAAGTCAGGAAGGGGTACATAACTACAGAAGGATCTAGTCAAATTATATGCTGTATCAGTATATAAACATGCTTTTGTTTTTTTTGTTTTTTTTCTAAAACAAACAGGAAAAAAAATAATTCAAATCGATTATGTCAAAAGAAGTTACAAGTCTTCTTCTCATTACTGTAGTATGTATGAGCTATATTTAGAAGAACAAGAGAAAACAGAAAATCCAAGCAACTTTATAAAAGCAGTCTTGAAAAAAACGGCTATTCTTTTTAGCGAAGAATTTTGGATTACTACATATCTCATCGAAGAAAGACTACCTTAGAACAAGTTATGAAGCTGCAACAAAATTATTATCACTCTCATCTAATGCCAAGTGACAAACAATTATACAAAAAGCTCATCATTCCATGCGGTATCTTGAGGAAAGAAATTGTTGACACTCACTTTGGATCAGCAAGAGTCATAGAAGCCTGGTGTTGTATGAGCCACAGTATGGGCATTTGCGATATAGCCAATGGAAACGAGCAGCTCCTTTCTTCTCACAGTCATTACAGAGTATAACCTGCAATCCCTTTCACAATCAATCAAAGGATATATTTGATAACATTTCGCAAGAATAATGAGGGAAGGAGATCTATAAACCTGAGTTTGTCCAGAATATTCATCTGGAATTTTTTCTTCTGCCAGTAATGCATCCAACATCTGAAAGTACACCTGAAAGATATTCAAACAGTATAGTAAATGAAATTCAAGACGTCCCACAATAGTAAAGCAGCTGAATAAAACTAGCATGTGAATTGAATATTCAATTGCTTACAAAGAAGCCTGTTAAACAGATGACCTTTCATAAGACCACAAAATTCTCAAAAATGAATGCAGAGAAATTCAAGACTGTCGAGAGAACCACAACTACGTACACAGAGAGTTGTTTCTCCATAGAAACGCATATCTGGAGCAGCAATGAAGATAGTTTCTTACATTAAAGTTGAATCAGAACTGAATACAAACTAGAACCTTTAATGTCTTGCCTGCTCATTTGTTCGCTGATAGGAATTAATTCATCTTGGAAATTATACACACTGATCCTTAAAGTTTAAAATGATATCACTTGAACAATTTCACAGCAATTACTGAGTTGTACTGATACTTAGCCACAGAAACAAGAGCTTTTCATGGTTATACCACTGCCCTGGTTCTATCCTGAAATTCAGAGATGACATGAGCCCTGGAAGACAGGTCAAACTAAACTTTGACCACTTGATCCTCAAAAGTGGTCAAATATATGTTAGAACTGCTTTAGCTTGAAGAACTTATTGTCAATAATCATGAGCTTTTAAATTCAGCAAATCAGTTTCCTTCTTTTCCAAATCAGTAAATTTTATTCACAGTAAATTTCAGTTTTAGCATTGAACAAATCATCTTTCAGAGTGGATTGATTACTTCGGGGAAAACACGATAAAGTGGAAATGTGATGATCAAGAATATGTTATAAGATTATGATATTAGTACTTGGGCAATACTTCAAACATCAAAAAAATGTAAACAAACTGCTTAAGAGAGAATGGAATATAACGAGGAAAAAAAAAACAAGAATAAGAAACTGAATACGAAAAGGACAGAAAAGCATAAGGTAACTGACCTGCATGTCTCCAAGTGACTTGCTACAGATTGGGCAGGTGTAGTGAGTGCAAGTATATTCCTAGCAGAAGCATAAGAAACACCAGTAAAATTATATAAATATACATTATTTGATGAAAATGGCAGGTTAGCTTAGCCAGGCACCTGAAAACATGTTGAGTGCATCAAATGACCACAATAAAGGGCTTTTACAGGGGTGCTTGATGTGAAAATGTATTCATGGCAAATTGGACAGTTGTCCTCCAGACATTTTTCTCTGCATACATGAACGGAAAGAGACCTTGCCATGCAGGCATTGCAATTCATGCAGTGAAAGTAATCGATGCCCAATCCCTTCCCCACTCGGCAGAGGTTACAGTAAGGGCAGTGGTAGATTTCCCTATTGAACATATTCCATGTTAAAAGTTTGACAGTTCGGACTTTACAAAAAAAACTCAAATAAAAAATATACACAGACCTGATGCAGGAGAGCACTATTACCATATATAATTGTCAACATAAAAGGAAGATGATGAACAATAAAAGAGGAATGTTGGGGTAAAGATTACATAAAATATTGAAAGCACATTGCACATATAACTTCCTGTTTAGTGTTTGAGTTTGGCAAAATTAAGAACTAGACAGAACCCTTTGTGGTTTTCAAGGTTTAGCCTAGTGGATTCTGGTCAGCTAAGTAGATTCAAGGTTTCATATCTTTTACCATTCCACAGTCCATCTACTTGTTCTACATCAATGTCTACTAACAGGTTTATTAAATTTACCTTTAACCTATTAGGATTTTCTATGCATAAGATTCTAATCTCATTTCTCCATTTAATCCGCCTATCCAACTACGGCACCCGTAATATCCTCATCTTTATTCTCCTCTTGTTTAGTGACTAGTTGAAAATGTTCAGACTCTATCAACTTTACTGTATATTGGTTAATAACCACCACATAACCATGTCATTGCTAAAATTGCAATGCATATACTTTGTTTTCAAGTTATTTACTAGATGGGGTTCCTTATTTCTCCAACACCTGCCAAAATATTTCCTTGGCACTCTTTATCATAAACATTCTCTAAATCATGAAGACCATAGGAAAGTCTCTTCTTCCTAAATTTCTTATTCTTTTTAAGAGAAAAATAACCTCCGTAGACAATCTCCAAAGCATTAAACCTAATTTATTTTTAAGATCCTGTGGCATCTCAGTTAATCATACTTAAGCACCCTTTCGCAGAACTAAATACAGTATCTATTAAGTTTAGTGCCCAATATTTTGTGCAACTTTGTAGTTTGCTCATCCAACTTCTATAGGAATTCAGCCAGTACTGTTTGCTCTCCTTATCCTCATCTTCTTCAAAGCCTCCTTCAACCTATGACATCCAAATGCAACATGTATATTCAGAGTTTCTTGCACCTAATGAGGTTATAAGATCTCAAAGATTTCCCCAGAGTGACCACTGTCAAACAACTAGTCAAAATAAGTTCTCTTCCTTTCCTCAATCTTGTGTCTCTGACCAAGATTTGCTGATTTTCATTCTTGATATGCTCACCATGTTTCTTCAAAAATTGGAATTGATAATGCCTGATTCAGTTAATTTTAAGGAAGATTTCTGACTTCTATAGATTATCATACATATTGCATATCTACCTTCTGGCTGCAATAAGTTTTCTCAGATAAATTGGGGGGGGGGGGGGGTGAAGAAAAGTGTTGGGAGATGAAAGAAGATTTTGATAACACTGGGGAAAAAGACAAATTTTTTAGCTTATCATTGTTTGAAGATTATCAATTCAACAAGATAAATTATAGTAAATTTGAGAAAAGTTAAGTTTGTAAGGATGCATCACCTTTCATCATCAAGCAATTTGCAGATCCTGCAATAGTATCTTCCCATCGATAAATTATTACAGGAGACAGTTGAGCATGTTTCTCCAATTGGCTGTATAATCAAGCACTCCATGCACATCATTTTTGTAATAGCTCTCCTGCATAAGTAATATAAACATGTAAAGAACTGAAGGAAAAAAGGCCAACAAATTCAAAGGGCCACAAATAGAATGTTATTCAAAGTTTTGTCATACCTATCAGTTGAATGATCAGCCAACTCATCATGGCAACGTATGCACGTATAAATCTTGTCACAACAAGGCATGACAAGCTTACAGTTTCTTTTATAATGTTTGCAACCCAGGATTGGTTCGGGAGAATCCCGATAAGATGGATGCTGACCTGGAATTTCTTCCCCACCATTACTTGAGATGGTTACTTCTGTATGAGATATCTTTTGATGAACAATCCAACGGCTGAAACAATATGGAGGCTGCTGTTAATATTCCATTAGCAGATAGGGGCAGAGGGGTCACAGAAAGAAAGAAAAAGAATGCAGTGCCTGAGCTTAACAGTGTCTGCCAACATTGATGACTCTAATTAGCAAACATCAATAGATGTGGTTATATGTTTGCAATCATGGACAACTTCAAGTGTCATTAAGTGTTTCAATCAAGTTCTTTTTTATTAATTGTAAAGTAGCCATATACTATTGATGTTTGACTGGGGTTAAATAATTCTTGCTTACATCATCTTTTTTTGGTTTCTTGATGTACCAAATAGCATAAATTGGTCTGTTGCTCCAACCTAGTGCACTAACTCTTAAAAGTAATTGATCAGACAGAATATTATCTTTTTCAATCAAGTAAAGATTCTGGTTGAAATCAAAGCATAAGTTTTATTGGTAGTCTTTCCTCGGTATGGAAAGGAGGCGCTAATGATGCCATGTAAGCCATTTTTTTAGTAGACCAACACATTATGCTTATGAAGTATCATAAATTTTTCACTATGGTAAAATTCTAAAATTATAACAATAAAGACAAACTTAAACCCACCTCATTATCAGGTTCTGGATTATGAATGATTTCTTCTGATGATCCAAGGATGATTCGCGAGATACTCTTCTTATTGCTGCCTCCATATCGTCCTGACTCATTTTCAGAAGCCGCTCGTGATACTTGGACTTCAGAGTTAATTGAAGAGGCTGGCCTGGTTTATCAGTCTTATTTGTAAGATTAGAAACTTCATTAAATCTCTCCTTGTCACCCTCGCAAAGTAGTTTTTTACATTCTGAACATTCATCATTGTTTTGATCTCCATCATGTATACTTACTTTATCATCGAAACTTTCTTCTTCTTGCTTCTCAATATTAACACTATAAAAGTCTCTTTGTGAAAACTCAATGGTATCATTGAGATCATCACCTTGTTTGTCAAGGGCTTCTGTAGGTAAATATCTTGCAATAATATCCAGAGGATCAGGAGTACATGAAGTATTCAACTCCGTTGCCACATGAGCTATGTCAGACCCTTCCCACCATTCTCGCAACCATTCATCAAACATTGTATTTTTTGCCACATGACGCCATAAAGACATCATTTGACGTTGTTCCTCAGGTGTTAAAGAACCAAGAAGCCAGGGTATCATATCTTGTAACGTTTCGGCTTTAATGTTCCCTAGCATGCGTCCAATGATCTTTTCTTGCTCCTGGATGGAGAAGCATTCTCTAAACATGGGCCAAAGTTCAACTTCTTCTCGATGAACATGGTCAGACAGTAGTTTATGCATTGACTTGCATGTATAATGGAGTTTCATACATAGTCGATTGTGTTTCACCAATATCTGATCCTGCTTTTCTGAATCATCAATAGAAGCGGAAATGTGCAGTTCAGACATCTTATCTAACAAGTGGCTAACTTCATTAAAGTATTCAACTTCAAGCTTGTGGTCAATGCTGTAGGAGTGGCTAATGTTTCGAACTTCTTCCTTAGCTTCCAGGGCTGGAAAGACAATTTCATCCTCTGCATCACTATGGAATTGATACCAAAACTGCAGGAGATGGAAGTGTCGGTGGAACTCTGTTAGGAATCCGATGTTTTCAGCCAGTTTAACTGAACCAAAGACAAGGTCTTCCAAGTCTTTCATGAGAGCCTTGTGGAAGAGAAAAATGAAATCCATCGGTACTGGTTGATTGATAGTTGGAGTTGAAGAACTCTCTCCACCAGGCAATTTAAGAAAAGCATCCGATGCCCATAATGTTCCAGGAAAAAATATGTGCAGATTTATTTCGCTAGTGTAGGATGTGTCACGTGCCTTACCTTTGTGGGAACCAGGAGATAAAGCATAAGAAAGAAAATTTTTACCCTTGTTTGCAGAGACCAGTTCTATATTAATAGATTTAGATTCTTTACAAGCCTGAGTCTGTGAGGATAAGGAAACAACATCCTTGATTTGCTCAGGTAGAATAGAATATCTGCTCCTGAACACTTTCTCCAAATCCTTGCAGAAATTTTCCATGGAGGTTTTGCCTGAATAACTGGTGTGGAACCACTCAAGTAAAAGAGAAGTGAAAGATTTGTTGGCTGAAACATCTCCCAAATTCATGCTATCAAGAATGGACCTGGATTCATTTTTGGCCAAGTGAACTGCAAACCAAGTGATTGCACACTTCAGTAACCCCAGTGGCATAACATGAAGGCTCCTGTACAAAATCTGCAGCTGTGTTTCAAGGCTGCAGTTCTTGCTAATAAAGGGAAACACCTGATTAAGACAGGAATCTGTCATTTGACAATGTGGTGAATGGTATGTAATGACTAATCACTGACTAGTGTTGGATCAAGACTTCTGCAACACGACAAAGAAAAGAAGATAACAAAACAGTACCTCAGTTTCATAAAAATTAAATTGTTTGGTAACATCCATCGCCAAAGATTTCATTTCTTGGCAAAGCTTCTCTACAAACTTGCACGATGGTAAGCCCTTTTGACAATACAGCAACTTGTGTAGGCTTTCTATGTGATTTTCAATGGAGGACTGCTCACTGGAGGAAGGGAACATGTGCTTGTTCGCAAGCTTTAACACAGGGTAAAAGAACCTCTTCAATGCAATGCTGTTTACAAGAAAACATCCTGTAAGAAATATATAAAATGAACAAAAAGATAATAGATATTTGCAAGGAAAAAAAAAGCGAAGAAAAAATCAAAATATACAACCTGGAACCTTATGAAATTGAGTCGTCTAGTAAAACAGAAATTTCTCAGTTATCTATGATAACTACCTGTAAAAGATAATCACATCAGCGAGAAATTTCAGCCTGAAGAGTATTGAATCTACACTTAAAGCACTGATTAACGTTCCAATCTGATACAACTCTTCCAAAATTTCTTTCCACTCTTTCTGGATGGCAACATGCCAAAGATGTAGATAATCAACCAGACTTTTTCCACCGTCAGTTTGGACACAATGTTTCCTTCTTTGTTGATTTTGTTCCAAAAGCCTCTTAGAGGATTGCAATTGCAGTATGCTTTTCATCTTGTTGGGTACATCCTGATTTCCTTGTCCAATCCTGATGGCCCCAGGAGAGGATTGATCATTTCTAAGGAGCCAAGAAATTACCACCTTCAACACCATATGAGGTAATCACAGTCAGAGAGTTGATTTATACTAGGAAGAGAAATTAGCTCAGGATCTACCTCTTGCAATGATTCTTCCTTGGGTACCATTTGTCTGATGCATTGTACAGTCTCCACTTGTTTTTCTGGACAAAAAAAGGAGTACATCCATGGCAACAAATCCTCCAGCACAATCACAGGGACGCTGCAAATGAACTGCCACACAAGTGAAGCCTGTTCACTGGGAGAGAACTGCTGCATAAGCAAAGGAAAAACCTGTACCCCGAGGCATATACATACACCATGGTTATGATATATCTAATACAAAGAACAAAAGCTTGAATCATATCAAACATGATGTGCAGTGCATGAGATTATCAGATTGAATGTTGTTCAGAGAATTGGTTAGATAGCTAGTTTATTTTGAACTCGTCCTAGTCTTGCAATTCATTGTAAGATCTCCCAAAGAACTCCTGGATGGATTTAGTTCAACAATTATGAAAGCTAGCAGGAGGCAACATCCTGTTGGGCATCAGTTGAGGAATGACGGCTAAATGGAAGCTGCATCATGAAAGAAGTAAGCAGTACAATCCTTTTTCCTGGTTTTTTTCTAAATTGAGTCCTTCATCTTCCTCGCTTTAATGAAAATGTACAGTTGGAGGCTGGGATGACCCTCAGTTTTACCTAGAGAGTCTAGCATCACAACACTGACTATTACTTTATGTGATAAATTATTGCAAAATTATTTTTTGCGTTTCCAAATAAATTCCAAAAGGGTAGGAATAATCTACAGTTGCAGAAAAGGCTATGCTTGCTCTAATTTGTTGTTGGTAACAGGAAGGCTTAGTTGGTATGTTCGTCCAATAGTGGTACATTGAAGCACATATTAAGGTGGTTACTAGGTGTTGCATCTGACATTAGGCATATTTATGAATTAGTTTAATATAATGTTGAAGGCAGTAGACCAATTGTTGTAGTAGCAAAAACCAAGAGCAGAGAACTACGTGGGAAGCTGCATCATTTTTTTGCCCCTTTCGTTTGCAATTCTTGCATGTCTTCTTCATCTATCTTTAGGATGCCAACAAAAACAAACTTGGTGCCCAAAGTTGACCTCTCATTCATTTCTATTTTTCACCATAGAAATTCAATTTTTTATTGAATATAATAGGAGATTTAGCTGCCAATTTGAATGATCCAGATGGCGCACCATGGTGTTCTAGAAGCTTTCTGGTCCACGCACAAAGGATATTCAAATTTAGAATAGAGGTACATTAGACAAAAAGCAAATTCTGAAAACTTCATGAGTGATTAGTGACTAAGCCAAAAATCTCAGAAATGCAACAATACTAATTTCAAGTGATTGCTCTTTGACATCCAAAAGAGGCCTATCCTTTTCCATGCAAACCGTTCATATACAGAAATGTAACCAAATGGTATAGCAATCAGAAGTTTTTTTTAAAATTTTAGAACCGTGTTTCAGTTCAAAAGCAAAAAACAAAACATGTTAGTGCAGTACCACAATTGATAACAAAGTGGAGAAGAAAAATTCTGCATGTTGCCTGGAGAGTGCACCAGAAAAAAAAAAAAAAAAAAAAAAAAAAGCATTGTTCATGGTGAAACACAGTAATTTATGTGACTGACAGTATCAAGAAAAAACAATGGTTACCTGCTCTTCTTCTTTCAGCATATGCTGGCATATGGAGGACTGCATGGTGCCGATGCAAACTACAAGTTCCTGAAAGGGCTTCAAACCACTTTTATTTTCCTCCAATCGGTCCAACCAATGAAAAACGGTCCCGAAGAGGTCAAGGATGCTTTCATGCTCAAGCGAATATGTACGGGCAACATTTTTAATGCAGGTATCTAATGCAAGAAAGATAACCTGCCACATGAAAACGACCCATAATTGCTAAATCATATACATGAACAAGAAGCACAAACTTAAGAACATGAAAGTCAAAGTACATGGCGTTTTGAATTTTAAGAGATCAAAATCTCACTCCCCTGGTTTCAAAATTATGTCCCAAGTAAATATCGTTACTAACGTGCGTCAATCAGGCAAATTAAAACTAGCAGTCTCTTGTTCATTGGGTACATAATATAAACATGTTCAATATGAGGATTAACGTATCTTTCCCTTATCAGTTATAAATTCTGTGGAGTATTTACATATGTTGAACATCTATCTTAACAAACCCAACTATGAAGGGATGAAGCCCGATTTATTAGCATTCCTAAAAGCTTTGACTCAACGAAACTTCTCCGCAAATAAACTGTAGTGGCTATGAAAGTCAACTTCATGTATTTGTTAGCTCATATTCTTTGATTAAGTAATTAAATAATTATTCAGAAATGAGAGAGGCTGCTTACCTGAATTTTGCCAAGTAAACATTACAATCCCCCCCCCTAAAATAACCAATTGCTCATCGGATTTAGAAATATAACCAAAATTCAATTGCATGTTCTGCTTGTTTGCTTAGAAATCTAGGGCACAGATAATAAATTCTATCTCGATCAAGCCTAATTCTGACAAATGCTAGAGCTAAATTTTACTTTGCATAACTAAAACGAAAAAAAAAAAAACCTTTTTTCATTTATTTCTCTTCTTCAATTTTCTCAACAACCACAACAAAAAAAAAAACTCATAATAGATAAGCTTGTGATCGGTTATTTATACACACACACACACACCTCATCTTCGGTAGCTGAGTGATACTTATACGCAAGTTTGAGAAAATCGAATCTTCGACGGAGCTCAACTACCAGCTCGGGTCGACGAGCCTCACTCTCAGCCTCGGAGGCCGTGACTGCCAGACGGCGGAGGTCAGCTATCTCCACCCGCAGTGCCTTGTGGAAATGAACAAGCAAAAGTATGGGAGCGTCTGTGAGCCGGATATTGGAGAAACACTCCGCCTCCACCACGATCGGCGGCCATGGCGACTCCGCATCTCTATCCTTATCCGGCGGTAATTTCGGAGAATCGCCGACGCCGGAGCTGTCCATATAATTTTAACATTAACGGAGGCGATCGAGAGAGAGGGGGAACGTTTGGCATCGGAGAGGGAGAGAAGGATATAGCTGCAGGAAAGTTTGGGATTCGGGTCTCTCTGTAGTAAGATTGATAGATTGATTATTTTAAAAATTATGATGATCTGGTCTGATGTATTGGTGATTTGTATATTTGTCTGCCACGAAGCGCGATTGAGACGTTGTACCTAGCAGCTTTGTTTTTTCGCTATTGACTTTGGAATCCCAAGCGCGCGCCAATTCTAATTTCTAAATAAGTTTGCAGAGATGTTTAGGTCTTTTCCAAGCATAGGTTTCCCACGCCCATGATAGCAGGATGCATTGTGATTATCATGGTGGATCTATCTTTTGTGCTTTTGGAATCGGACCACCTCATGGATACCTAATAATTTATCGTAAATCTATTTCGAACCAAGTTCATAGCGTTTGACGATTATGCGATGACCGAGTCTCTGGTCGATAATGGGTTTGGAATCGAGCTACTATCAAATCTAAAGGTGCAATCCTTGAGTTAGGGTTAGTGATGGCAAGAATTGAATCAAAAATTAAATGCAAAGCGTTGCTTAATCGAGATAGCAAGGGTTGAGTTATGTTTGAGTCCGAGACATTAGAATATTAGACTGATTGGGTCCGAGGTTCTCGAGGGTTGCTCAAGAAATCAAGATTTGAGATAGATTTGGATCTAAATATCAAGCATGGAACACTAAAAATAAAGTCAAGATCGAGTTTGTGGTATTTGAAATCAAGTAGGAACTTGGGTATTGACTCCTAAGAGCCTAAGGAGCAAGTTTAAGGTGTTGAAAGGTTAGGTTAGAACTATGTTGTAAGCAATAACAGGGAGGGTTAAGCTACAACTAAGAGTGTGTTTAATATTATAATAGATGTTGTATTTTAAAATGTTTTTCACTTGAAAATAAATTAAAATAATTTTTTTTAAATTTTTTTTAATATTAGCACATTAAAATGATTTAAAAACATTAAAAAACTAATTTTAAGCAAAAAAAAAAATCAAAATTTCCTAAAAGACAAGCTGAACTATAAAAACAAACACTATTTATATCATAAGCAATAATGAGGCTATTCAAGTTTGAGTATCGGGCACATTAGGTTTGAGAGTGGGCAAGTTAACAATGTCTAGGGATTGGACCAAGCTCATATTAGGATGATGTTGAATTAAGGGCGTCTCAGGTTGGGTTAAAAAATGCTTTGGATTAGCAAAGACTAAATTCAGGGCGTCTAATATCAAGATTGGTGTATTTTTGGATTAAGTAGGGAATGAGTAACGAACTCTTGAACTTCTAATAACATGAACATCAATACCAATAACTTGAATATTCAATTAAGACTATATGTGTTTAAATGTGTTTTATAAATAAAAATAACTACCCAACCAAACAAGTTTTTAATTTTTGAAAAAACAACTTAAAAAACAAAAACAAAAAATAGAAATGATGTCAAATGCTCCATTTTTTAATATATTTAGTTCTTGTATTTTGTATTTGAATGAAAAGGAAGGGGTTGGAAAGAAATTTCTTGGAAATTGTTATAAAATCTATTATTATATATATTGGATGCCCGTTAGAGTCTTTTGAACTTTATGACTCTTGGGTCTGGTCTTTTGATTTTCGATGACACTTAGGTTTTCTAATGTCCTTTAATATTCTCATTTTCTTATTCTATAAATAGACTATTTGATTTGTATTCTATGTATTAAAAAAAATATAATAAAATATATGAATTTATCTTTTAAGTTTTATTATGAATATATATATGCTCTTACTTGAAATCTTGGCATGCATAAAATCCTGTGTTACGTGGCTTGTATCAATTTTCATTCTTTTCATTATTGTTCATATTTTATGGAATATATTTGGTTCTATAAATTATTTTGATAGTTTTTTTTTATTATTATTATTCATCAAGATTTAAAGTTCCTAAAACTAGTATTGTATCTCCCTGAATAATTAAATAAATTAAATACAATTCTTGAAGAAACTGGTATTTCTAAAAACACTAAATAAATATTAGTCTTAAAAGACTGATTTTTTTTTCTTTTTATATTCATGATTTTATTTGATAAGTTATTTCCTTTTTTATATAAAAAATGTCTAATTTGATGAAACTTGAATTTAACATTCTTAATATCTCTAGAAATGATTATTTGTCATGGATTCTTGGCACTGAGATTCATCTGGAAGCTATGAATCTTATAGAGATCATCAAAGAAAAAAATAGCACATTTTTATAAGATCGCACAAAAGCAAAAGCAATGATTTTCATTCACCACCATCTTCATAGAGGATTAAAAGTTGAATATCTCACAATAAAAAATCATCTTGTTTTATGGCAAAATATAAAGAAAATATATGACCAACAGAAGTTTAACATATTTCCTCAAGCTCATTATGATTGGTTGCACTTGAGGTTACAAAATTTTAAATCAGTTATTTTGCTCTTTTTAAAACTACCTCACAAAAAACATTGTGTAGTGAAAATATCACGGAAAACAATTATTAAAGAGAACATTCTATAATTTTCATTCCTTAAATATTGTCCTGCAACAACAATATAGAGAACATAATTTCAAGAGGTATTCAGAACTAATTTCATATATTCTTGTGGTTGAACAAAATAATGAGCTTTTGATGAAAATTCATAAATCTCATCCTATAAGTACTAAACCATTCATTAAAGTGAATGGAACCTTTGTCCAAAATACAAGAAATAACCAATGGTATAGATATTGAAAAAATAAATAGAAATAGAGAAGAAATAATCCTTTAAAAGCCAACTCATCATCTACTAGAAGTGAAGACATAATGAACCCAAACAAGAAAAGAAAAAGAATTTGCATAAACCTAAAGATAAGTGCCATGGGTGTGGTATGCATGGTCATTGCTTTTGCACTTATCACATGCCCAAACATCTTACAGATTTATATCAAATCTCTTTGAAATAAAATGCATTTGAGACTAATTTTATTCATAAAAATGATTTTAAAGATCATAATGTTTGATGTTTTTTTTATTTCTTTGAAAACCTAAATAAAACATATAACATGTTTAGTGGTGGAATCCTTGAGGATGATTAATATTTTTTATTTACATTAGGATATTTATTTTATTGTATTTTTAGTAAACAATGTCAATTTTATTTCAGTTAAATAATAAACTTTAATTATATTTTGAATAGAAGCATGGCTTTTCTCGATGGAGATTTATGTTTGGTAAACACTGTAACAATGCATACAATTTTCAAATTAAAAAAAATACTTTGAATAATTTACATTAACCAAAGATAATGTCCCTATTATATCAAGTCTAACAAACATTATTAAAGACTTTGGAAGAGCTAATATTTTGTTAACAAATAACACAAAACCGGGCATCAAAAATGCATTTATATTCACCTAAGTCTAGAAAATAATTACTCGACTGTAAAGATATACATGCTAATAGTTATCATATTGAAATAATAGATGAAGATAGAAAAGAAAATCTTTATATTATTTCATGTATTTCAGTATAAAAGCTTGTTCTTAAAAAAATATTTGCTTTCTTTTATGAAATTTATTATATGATCATGAAATCTATTGAAATAAATATTGTGATACACTAGTAGTGTTTCGATTAAAAAACATTTATGCTTTGGCAAGATCGACTTGGACACCCGGGATCAATAACAATTAGAAGGATTATTGGACATTCATATGGGCATTCTATAAAACAACCTAAAGATTCTTTTACCAAGTGAAAATACATATACGACATGTTCTCAAGGTAAATTAATTACCAAACCATCTCCATTAAAGGTTGTTATAGAATCATCATCTTTTCCAGAAAGAACTCAAGAAGATATATATATATATATATTGATTGACATCAAGTTTATGGTCACATGTTTGTTTACTTTATAGTTTAAATATTGCATTTATTAGATTAATAGCACAAATTATTAGACTACAGGTGCAATTTCCTGATTATCCAATCAAGAAAATTCAATTGGACAATATTGGTGAGTTTTCTTCTCAAGCATTCGATATTTTTTGTATTTTTATTGGAATTAATGTTGAACACCCTATTGCTCATGTACATATTCAAAATGGTTTAGCATAATCATTTATAAAACGCCTTCAAATAATTGCTAGACTATTACTTATGAAATTAAAATTATCCACATCTATTTGGGGACATGTTATATTATATATTGCACCATTAGTTAGAATTAGACCAAGTTCTTACCATAAATATCTTTATTTGCAACTTATTTTTGGTATACCACCAATTATATTTTGAAAATTTTAGTTTGGTACTTTATAAAAATAAAATTGATTGTATTGTATAAATCTAAATATTATTTACTAGCATATGTAAAAAAAAAAAAAATTGATTCTTGTACTAAAATTTGAACCCATCTCAATTTGTTAGTGGTGAATAAACCTCCCACTAGTAGACTAATTTTATCCATTTAATGAGTTTTTCATCCTAAAACAAAATAAGAGCAACATTAAAAAGAACCTTTAAAACAAATAACATGACATGTAATTAATTACATTTTATTATCTTTGTGAAAAGTCAAATGGATAATAACTTTGGGACAAAAGGAGTGTATTATTTTGGATTTATAAGGGATATTTTGAGAATTCTTCTAGAAACATATCTAGTACATTATAGATGTTCATCCATGTAATTTCAATTATTCTCACTATTAAAAATTTTCATATTTTTAATTTGCAATATCAAATTAATGATACATGCGTGAGTATAATTGATGAATACATCAAAAGAGAATGAAATAATAATTTGAACATTCTTATGGTATTTTCCATAAATCCTTTTTTTTTTATTTGATTTTTTGAAAGTATATTAAAAATATATATTTTTAATAACTTATACATCACATATTGTAAGGAAAGAAGACTTTAAATAACATTCTTCACACACACACACACACACACACATATATACATACATACATATACACACACCACAACTATATTTTCAACAAAGCTACTTTAAATATATAATTAGAATTACAAAAAAAAAAAATACAAGTTTTAGTAAGGCCTTGTTTGTTTACTGGAAAATTGTTGCATTGAAAAGTAAATTCCTAAAAAATATATTTTTTTTTATATTTAGTAATGTCATAGAGAATATTTTCTGGTATTTGGCTAGGTCATGAAAAATAAGCTGAAAAATAATTTTTTAAATTTTTTTTAAAGTTTATTAAAAAAAAAAATAAGAATCAAATATTGTAGATAAAAAATTTAGAGGATAAAATTAAAAATATAATTTCTTAAATTATTTTAAATAAAATAAATAATAATTAAAATAATAAAGATCAAATATAACAGATAAAAAAGTTGAAAGATTATGAAATTAAAAAAAATTATAATTTCACAAATTATTTTAAATAAAAATAAATTTACAATAAAAAAGAATAAAGATCAAATATGACATATAAATATTTTTAATTAAATAAATGATAAGAGAAAAGCAAATAATAATAAAAAGAATGAGGACTAAAGTTTATATAAAAATTAAATTAAATCAAATTCTAAAGGATGGAATTGAAATAAAAAATATTCAAAATATAATATATAGCAATAAAAAGATTGAGGATTAAAATCAAAAAATAACAAGATATTTCTATTAAAAAAAAAAAACGTTATCTTCCACGTGATTCGTGGTTCAAATCACAACATTGATTTGTCATGTTTAGCTTGTGATTAAAATTTCAGGAATATAAGTAATTTATTTTTGAAAAAAGTGTTTTTTATACATATAAAATAAAAGAGATGAACAATATAAAAATTTTCCTAAAATGAAAACATTCTCTTGAAAATAAAAATAATTTTTTTTAACTAAAAATTTTTTATTAATTAATTTTTTAAATGTTACAAATATAATAAAATTTTAAAAACTTATTTTTTTATAAAACAAATGGGGCTTAATTTCTTGCTTGAAGTAAGATTTGAGTACTAATGAATACAGTTTCCTTAATTTAAAAAACAAATGCAACGAATAAGGATAGTTTAAGTTACGTTGTTCTTTCCAATTAACTTAGAAAAGATACTAGATTTCGATTTTGTTGCTGGTACAAATTAACTTCGAATATTACTATACAAACAAAAAAAGTGAAACATCTAAAAATAAAAATAAAGGGAAAGTTAAAATAAAATAAGAATATCATAATATGTTATTACATATTTAATCTTAACCAAAAAAAATTAAGAATTTGTTATTGTACTTTTGAAAATCCAAAAATATAGAAATGTCCATTTAACAAATCCAAGATAAACAAAAATATAAAACTATGATATTTGCTTCATTTTGTTCCATTACCAATGAAGTGTTTGAGAATTTTAAAAATGTAATAATTATTATTTTTTAAATTAATTTTTTTTTGTTATGAAATATATCAAAATAATATTTTTTTAATTTTAAAAAAATTATTTTTAATATTAATATATCAAAATAATCCAAAAAACATTAAAAATTTTATTTTTTATAAAACATTATTTTAACCACATTTTCAAATTGCATGAAAATCACCAACATTACATGAGACCCCATCCGAAAGCTCAAGTTGTCAACTTTTCTCTCTCTCTAAACAAAGGAGTGCAACTTACGCCATAATTAAGAGCGTGGTTGATAACCTTTATCTCTCTAATTAACAAAGTGATTATCTTAATGAGCTTTTGAAAGAATCATAGCCTTTCCACTTCTTGCCAAATTGGTTTTGGTCAGACTTCAGAGAGGGCTTTGTTCACGCCGTCCGTACATTGTCGTCGCCTGTGCCCTGGTCCCGCGTCAAGTTTTTATTTTTTTTGCCAGCCTTAAATTTTAGTGTCGCTATTTGTGCACGTGTGAAACTTGGGCCCGCTGCGTGCCATGCTCGTGCCTCCACGTTCCTTGCCCCTGGTCCACAGGAACCTCCCGGCTCCCGTTCCACACCTGCCTAATTAATTAAAATTAAAGTTTGAATAAATTAATATATAAAAAATAAAGATTGCATATAAAATATAAATTTTATATTATACGTACTTGGAAGCCACATAATGTTTGACTACTGCTGAAGAGCATGTGGATATATAAATGAAATCTCTTTCCTTCATTTGCGTTTTTAATACTGAATCTTGATTGTTAATAAGTTAAAATTTAACTATAATTTAGAAATTTTGTATGCTTTTGACATATTATTTAAAATAATTTACTAAATTCAATAATCAGTTCAATTTACATGCTACATTTTAATTAAAAAAATTTATATTCAGTGTAATAGATATCTGCCATACATGTTTTTATAAGGTTTTATTAGTAAAATAAATGTCTGACCAAGTAAATAAAAATAAGATATAAATGTTTATTAGGCAGCATTTCATTATTTTTTCGACATAGTAAAGATATAAATGTGTATAGTAAAGATATAAAAATAACCTTTATAAAATAAATTTATGCTCTTTCCGGTTCTGTAGAAACTAGTGCTTCATACTATGGAGAGGCCAAGTCTATTACCAATTGGGATTTCACTGTTATGCTGCTATTTTTATCATACTCATCTGCCCAATAAATCTAGGTTAACTCAATTGACCCACTATTCGTAACATGAAATCAGGATAAAAAATGGACTAAACAAAAAAATCAAAGTTAAATAATAAAATATTGAATAAAAAAAAATAAAAGTTAACCTAGATTAACTTAAATAACCTACACTTAGTATAACCCAACAAAAAATAAATAAATAAAACATATAACTCAACGACCAATAATTTAAAGTCAAGTGGGAAATTGTTAAAAAAAAAAATTAGTTTCATAAAGAAACAAGGGGAAAGAATATGAGACAACCATGATTAACTTAACTAACCTATTACTCGATATATGAAATTGTGATAAGTTAACGAAAAGAAAAGCGCAAAAAACAACGGAGCTTAGGGCTTGATAACCAAATGTCAAATATTGAATTTTAAAAAATAAAATTCAATAAAGAAATATTTTATTGGAAGGTAACCATGAAAAAATAACAAAGTAAAATATCCAACTATAAAATAATTCGAAAACCAAACAATACAAACCAAACATGGTATAAAAATTAAAAGAAAATAATTAGGGGTTAAATAGGAAAATAAGAAAAACTAAGAAAATAATTAAAAAAAAAGTTATTGAAAGAATAAGAACTAAAACTAGATAAAAAAAAACCAAATGAAATTAAATATTAAGGGACAAAATTGAAAAAAAAAAGATAAATCAAGAAAATGATAAGAATTTAACAATTCAAAATAACGAAGATCAAAAATGAATTAAAAAAAATACAAAATAATTAAAAGTGATGAAATTGTGAAAAAAAAAATAATTAAAAAAAAAGTATAAAGCACATAAATAGAGCAATTAAAAGTAGAGGGACTGAATCGGACAAAAAAAATCAAATTGAATAAAATATCCAGGGATAAAATTAAAAAATAATCTAAACTTTGAAAAGCATTAAAAGCCAAATAAACAATAATTAAAAGAAGAATGACTAAAATCAATAAAACTACAAACTAGAGGACCCAATTTTTTTTTTGGAATTTCAGGCGTGCTTTTTAGGAAATGAGAGAGAAAAAAACTTTATAAAAACCCAATTAGATCTCCTCTGTAAACACGCGTTACAACGTCAACAAAAAAATACAACACACCCCTCCCACCACCATGGTAAAAGTAGGACTTTGATCATTGCACGATCTCTCACATGCCACTTGAATGGTACATAGGCCATTATATGCTAACGAGTGTGCATCAATAATTTTTTTTTAATAATATTTAAAATTTTAAAATTATCAACCATCCCTAACAAAATCTAAAAATTACAACAAAACTAGTAAAAAAAATATCAAAACATCCTCACAAATAGCTTTTTTTTTTTTAAAATTGCAAGGTTAATTCCACTACTTTACTGTTTTAAAAAAGAAAAGGATGGAAAAGTTTTTCTATGCATGTATATTTTGTTCTTTTTCAAGGGCATAACCATAACTCTAATGTTTATTTTTTAAAAAGAAAAAAAGCCCCTCACCCAAAAAATTTATATATATATTTTTTTTTTTTGAAGAAAAATAGTCATTACACTATAACAAAAAAATATGTTCGGATCATTTTATCCCTAATAAATTTTACAATGATACCTATGAAGAAAAAAATTACCCTTAAAGGCTTAATCATTTGTTTGACAAGGATAAAATTATATTTACACTATTTCATTTTATAATTTTTTCTTATGTCTATAACCATAGTAAAAAAATTGAACTTTTTTTTTTAATACGAAGCTCATCATTTTATTTCCTTTTTTTAAAATTTTGTATTTAATAAATCTGAGCTTATCACGTTTGCTTCGTTAGTTTTTAAAAATTAGGCCCAATTCCATGTTTAATATGACCTCTTCTGCGAAAATATCTATATAATGATCTCGAACAGGTACATAGTCACATCGGTGTACCTATTGGTTGAAATTGAGCTATGAACACGACAAGTAGCTCTCAATCAAAGGGAAAATGATTATTTAAAAAAAAAATTGTGAAAGGAGAATTAACAGGGAAAAAAAAAACTCAAGGAAAAGAGAATTTTATTGTATTTCTTCTGTAAAATACTATTAATTATAATAGTATTTTTTTTAGTTTTATTAATTATATTATTTAATATTAGATTTATTATGAATCATATTTTATAATTTTTTTTCAATTTACTTTTTATGAGATTGTTTTAATCTCTAGACTATAGAGTTTAACGGGTTAACTTGAGTTTTTTTTTTAAATCATCATTTAATATTAAATTGTTTGAGAACTAGACTCTATTATTTGTTTTAATTTTTTTTTATATAAAGTTATTATTATCAACAAAAAAATAAAAGAAGAGAAGATTTTATTGTACCTCTCCTCACAAAAAACACTATTAATTGTACATTCTTCAATATTAGGTTTATTAAGGATTTAACTTCATAATTTGTTTTAAATTTACTATTCATGAAATCATTTTAATCTTATTATTTCAACTATGGGTTTGACAGGTTGACTCGAGATTTTTCTCTTTTTCTTATTAATTTTTTTTCTTGAATTAATCTCTCAATATTTGGTTGATTGACAATTAGACTTCATTATTTGTTTTGATTTGCTTTTTATGAAATTATCAATGTCTCATGAATCAGGTCACATGTTTAGTGGGTTAACTCGAGTTGTTTTTTGTGTTCTTGTTCTTAATTAATTTTTTAATTTTATCATTCAATATTATGTTTGCTGGGGGTTGATCTTCAAAAATTTTTGTAATTTACTTTTTATGACATTATCTCAGTCTCGTGACCCAAACTGCTGGTTTGACGAGTTAACTTGGTTGACTCCAGTTTTTTTTCCCTTTTTGTCATTTACTTTTTTTTTTCAACTTTATTCTTCAATATTGAGTTGATTTGTTATTGTTTTGGTTTAATTATTATAAGGTTATTCTTTTCTCATAACTCGGGTTACATGTTTGGCGGTTTAACTTGGGTTGACTTTAGTAGTTTTTTAAGTCATTTTTTAATCTATATTTTATTATTTTTCATAATTTGTTTCTATTTACTTTATATTGGGTTATATTGATCTCATGATCAAAGTTACGGTTTTGGTAAGTTAACCCGGGTTGACTTAAGTTATTTTTATTGTTTTTTTTTTAAAAAATTGAATTTGTTTTCAATTACATCCTTCAATATTGAGTTTATTGAAAATTGAATTTTATAATTTGTTTTAATTTATTTCTGAGAGGTTATTATGATCTCATGACCCGGCATGCTGATAGGCA
Organism: Populus alba; assembly: GCF_005239225.2. Classification (NCBI taxonomy): domain Eukaryota; kingdom Viridiplantae; phylum Streptophyta; class Magnoliopsida; order Malpighiales; family Salicaceae; genus Populus; species Populus alba. The sequence goes on from NC_133298.1 coordinate 13,147,055, forward strand.
AGTTAACCTGAGTTGATCCAAATTGATTCAATATATTTCCGTCTCAATATTTATAAAAAAATATCTCATATCTAACTCCGAGAGGTGCAGCTCAACTGATCAGGCCCTGGATTTGCTCTTTAAAGGTCACCAGTTTGAGTCTCACAAACCTCAAGGTCACTGGAGACTTACATGATCGTTAACTTTAGGGCTTGTAGGATTAGTTGAAGTGCACACAAGCTGACCTGGACACCCATTATATATATATATATATACTCTTAATGTATTAAAGAGGGCCTCTCTAACCGGTGAAAAGTGGTGGGTGTCCACTAACGGCCATTCCTGGCTCGGCTCCGATAACGCAATTCCGGGAGGAGTCGGTAATTGGGCACTGGATCCCTTCGGACTTGGAAAACGTGTAACGCTGGGTCGGGGTTTGGTGAACCAACTGGTCGCTCTTCTAGTTGAAGTATCGGGGCCCTTTTTCGTTGTCTAGGTTACACCTTCGGAATACCCCAGAAAGGGAATTCTTCTCTACTTCCCGTGATCTTCACTTTACGCCACACCGACTCCCTTTTCGAAACGTCATAAGGCCTGGAATTAGACCAAGGGGAATCTCCATAGGAACTAGTCCCTCAGATTTCGCACGTAGGAGATCGAGACACAGCCCCAGGGCTATGGGGAAAGATGTAGATCGATCGCCCTAGATAGACAACTACATAGAGGGTCTCTACAAGTCTATATATTCTTAGATTTCTTCCCCCCCGTGACGATCAATATCACAACCAATGAGGTTTGCAAGTTTCACATCTAAGTAATACCCGATCCGAGAGTTTACGATAAATAAATTTAACAACAACATTATAAGAAAAGATATTAATAGATATATCATCGAGTCATATTGAATTAATTCACACATAACTTTTTTTTTATATCAGAAACATTTAAATATTTTTTTTAAAAAAATATAAATTGACTCGATGCACAACTTATTATCATAAAAAAAAAAATCAGTTCAAACCTAAATTTCATAGATTGTACTCAAATTCCATCGTTACATCCTCTCTGGTAGGTTACAGTCAATCTTTGTGTTTATACTATTGCATAGTTTTTCTTGACAAAAAAAAAAAGTATTTCCAAATTATCCCATGAATCGAAGGTCTTGTAATTTCTTTTCATGTCATCTTTGTGTTTATACATCACATCGTCTTGCAGAAAAAAATACCTTATTTCAATTAATGTCCCTGATGTTGTAAGCAAATCCTATCCCTGCTCATAAGTTATAAATCAGTCCCTACAATTTTGCAACACAAATTAAATAATATCTCTAATTAAAAAAACTAATTAATTAATCATTTTCCCTCTTTTCATGTTCTTTTGTAAAACTAGAAATACTAATTTTTAATTTATTCCCCAATTCATATAACCATTTTACATGAAAAAAAAATCTACAAAGACGTTCCCCACTTATATATGCAATTTCAATTAGGTCCCCAAACTTTAAGATTTGAGCAATTATATTCTAAACTATCAAATTGCAATAAATGCTCTTCATCCTAAAAGATATTAATATAATTTATTTATCACGTAAATTTTTGCACTAGCCCATTAAATCAAATCAAATTTAATCAAAATATCTTCAATGTATTGGTAGCCTCTCAAAATTAAACCCCGCCCGTGAAATCAAAAGTGATGATCAACTATTTTCTTTTTCTGAAAGGTCTAAAACATTAATTGTTTGTTGAAAAATAAATTTTTTTTGAAAAATAGTTTATTTAAAAAATAGATTTTTAAAAAATAAATTATTTTCCTGATGTTTGGTAGTATCATAGAAAATAATTAAAAAACACTTTCCAGTGTTCGGCTATATCATGGAAAATGAGCTAGAAAATAAATGATTAATATTTTTTTTCAAGTTTATTAAAATAATAAGGTGAATAAATCTTACAAATTAAAAATTTGAATGTGAATAAAATTATAAAAAAAAAACTAATTTCATAAATTATTTCAAATAAAATAAATAACAATCAAAATAATAGAGATCGAATCTTGAATTTTGACAAATTTTCACTCAAAAACATTTCCCCATCATCGTCATGCCTTGGAACACAATTGATTCATGTTCTTAATTAAGGCTTAAAATTTTACGAGATAAATGTTGAGATCTCTTTAATAATATAGGCCTCGCATATCAAAGCCTGTGTCTTATTTTTTACTTTTCTTTTAAAGTTGAACAAATACTTGCATGGAATTAAAAGAATGTGTTTGAAATATGCAAAAAATAAAATAAAATAAAATTTTAATTATGATGCATGTGTAAGCTTTTTTTTTTTTTTGATTCGAGGAAACCTCACTTTCCTGGAAAGCGCACTTTGTAGGCTCAGGTGAGCGAGTAAAACCCTGGCTATCCCGGGTTCTTACAAGAGGTGCACACCCTAACTCGAACTCGAGACCTGTTGTGTAGATTTCAAGCCCTTTGCCATCACGCTATGCCCCCTGGGGACAATGCATGTGTAAACCCTAATATCTGAAATGGATATATCTATTTATATTAGATTGCACCTCTAACTTTTGCATCAAACGATAAATGTATGAGTAGTTGCTTTATTGAGACAAAAAACAATGGAGAAAATATCATTTCAAGTTTGCATATCGTCTGGACGATATTCATTTTAAGCCTCTTCATGTGTTGTGTCTGCAACTTGTTGTAGCTTATATCTCTAAAAACGTGGCTAATCTTCGTGAGTGCATCTCATATCCTTTTTGAAAATAAATCCCGGTAAACTAATAGAATGAATGTTTGCATAAACATATGAAAGTCATGGCTCTTCATTCTATATAATTTACAATCCTCTAAATTCACTAACCTTGATATGTTCGAGGTAAGTCAATTAGAAAAACACAGACTTTTAAGCTATTGGTAGATAAGTAATCGTGCATTTTTTTTTAAAATAGAGCTGACTTTGGGTTTTGCGACCTATAACCAAACATAAATCAATTGCATATTTTTATGGTGATAAAACAAAGTTATATTTATTCTAGCTTTAATGTTGTTATTTGTCTTTCCCTTCATGTCCATCATGTTGAAAATATTTTCAAACATGTTTTTATTTTTTTTTTTATGTGCATGACAACAGTGTTATGAAAAAAAAAATGGGTCGTCTAATAAGGAAGCTCCTAAAAAATAATTCGCTTTACCTAATTATAGATCAAATCAAAACCATGAAACTTTTACTTATTAGATTGAAAATCAAACACAATGCCACCGTACTTCAACATCACATTATACAATTCTTCACCTAAAATGAGCAATGGTAGAACATCTCTTTCAACAATGTCAATAAAGAAGTCCTTTCTATCTAAACTTATGATTCGTTGGTAAGAACCATTAATTACAGTAAAAAAGATGTTTTACTGTTGTTTATTAATGTGGATGCCTTGTTATTTTTCATACATTATAGACATATTAGTTTTTCACATTCTCTCTCTCTCTCTCACACACACGCGCATATGTATGTGTGTGTGTCTAATCTTTTTCATTATTATCTTATTAAAGAAATTATCTGGCTTTCTATTTTTATTTGTGTGAAAATGATTATTTGGTCAAAACATTAAATTATATACCTAATTAGTGATTCTCTTAATCTATTAAAAAAAATTAAACATGGCAATCTGGTTAAAATAGAGAGCAAGTATATATTTAGTAAATACAAGAAAAAAAAAAACATGTTTAATCCTAATAACATACATTGGTACATGTTTTTTAGACATCACAATGTAGTTTGTTTTAAGAACATGACATCTAAATTAGTTAAATGCGCTAGTGAATTTCATTTTGTTCATGAGGTTTTTTTTTTTTTTAAATTACCATTCCTTCTATAAAAATCAAGAACATATCTATATATATATATATATAGGGAGTAGGGATGAAAATATGATTGGTTTTACCTTATCTATCTCCACTTTATATTTATCGAGTTCACAATGGAATAAATATTCCTTTTCCTATCAAGTTGGGATGGGTTAGAGGATTCCCCCTAAATTAAAAATATTTTGTTTAATTACTAAAAACATTTAAGAATTAATGCATAGTAAAAAAATAAATTATTATTATTTGATTTTAATATAATTCGAATATATAGTTAAACATAAATAATAATAAAATAAATTCAAAAAAAAATATCTTAAAAGATCATTTTTGTTTTTTAAAAATATATTCTTAATGAACAAAAAAAATATATAAGTGGATTCAAATTTCTCAAAGGAAGATAGATACTTCGCTTCCATCTCTATTTATTTATCTGGACAGTCCTCAACGTATATAAAAAAAATTAAACTATTTATTTTATTTAAAATATGGATATTTTTATATTAAAATAAATTATTTATAAATCACATGCCTTGGTGTTTCTCATGATGATTTATTATTTATAAGAATGATAAGTAATCTTGATATATTTATTTTAAAATGTTTTATAATAAATTTGTGCTGTAGTTCAGTCGGTTAACAAGCGTGGTTGACTAGAGGTCACGAGTGTAAGGGGTACAATTATTTTTTAAATTGTGACATGCAATTATCTATCACTTTTTTTTCCTACTTAATTAAAAAATAAATGAGGGCCATTATTGACCTTTTCTTTTTCTCTTTCTTCATGGTTTTTTTTTAACACTCTATAACAAATTTATTAGATTCACTTAGAGCCCGTTTGGGACTGCATTTCTACCTGCGTTTTATAAAATTTTAAATTTTTTTTTGTTAAAATTGAGTGCGGTTTGTACTTTTTGAATCGTTTTGATGTGCTGATGTTAAAAATGATTTTTAAAAAATAAAAAAAAAATCATTGGCATGTATTTCGGCACGAAAAGTTATTTGAAAAGCAACCACTACCACACTGTCAAACACGCTCTTAATCTTTAATTTTAACAGATTCACTTACTATTTATGTGTATGTGTATTTTCTAGTAATTTTTTTCTAAACTATATTTTTTTAATTTTAATTATATTTTTCAACATTAGATTTATTAAGAATTAAACTTTATAATTTTTTTATTTACTTTTTATGAGGTTATTACAGTCATTGACTTGGACTGCGAGTTTGATCAATTAACTTAGTTGATTCGAGTTTTTTTTTCTCCTTTTCTAATTGATTTTTTTTTTTCCTCTTAACTTCATCATTCAACATTGACTTTATTAGGAATTAGATTTTATAATTTGTTTCAGTTTGTTTTCTAAAAAGTTATCTTCATCTTATGACTCAGGTCACAAATTTGATATATTAATTCGAGTTAACTGAAGTCATTTTTTATGTCATTTCTTTATTGATTTTTTTTTTAATTTTAGTTATATTCTTCAACATTAGATTTATTGGAGATTAGATTTTATAATTTGTTTTAATTTGCTTTCTATAAGGTTATAACAGTCTCATGATTTGAGTCGTAGGTTTGAAAGGTTAACCAAGGTTTATTTGAGATTTATTTAATTTTTATTTATTTTTTTATTTAATATTGAGTTTATTAGAAATTAAACTTTAAAATTTATTTTAATTTGTTTTATATGAGATTATTATGGTTTCATAATCCGAATACAGATTAACATATTAACCCAGATTAACACAAAATAATTCAATTTATTACGATCTCAATATCTATAAAAAAATTATTTTAAATATTTATTTTAAATTATATTATATTTTTATTGGTAATTTTAAATCAGTCATCAATGTTTTTTTATACGAGAAAGATGCATTCTTAGAGGATAAATATTAGTTAAATTAGAAATATTTCCACATGTAAGGTCAAATTCAAGCAGGGCCAACCAACCTCCATGTGAAAAGCAACATTGCCAGCTAGCTTAGAAACATGCTGTGATTATCTGGGAAACGTCCTTTTTTTTTTTTTTTTTTTTTTTAGTTTGGTATAATAAAAAAAAATATTTTTAAAATTAAAAAACAAACTTTTCCAAGTAAATAGGTAAACAGCTTGTTTTTTAGATTTGATGATCATCAGCTTTTAAAAGAAAAGCTTGCTAACACAGCCTCACATAGATATAGAAAAGCTTTAAACTCAGTGAGAAGAAGAAGAAGAAGAAGATGAAGATGGAAATTGTAAACACAAAATGGATAGCCACGGTTGCAAGCATATGGATTCAAAGCAGCGTTGGTGCGTCCTACACCTTCGGTATCTACTCTTCCATCCTCAAATCCTCTCAAGGCTACGACCAATCAACTCTTGACACCGTCTCCGTCTTCAAAGACATCGGTGCCAACGCAGGCATCCTCTCCGGTCTCCTTTACTCCGCTTTCACTATGCAAAATAACCGAAGAAGATTGGGTGTGTTTGCTGGACCGTGTGTTGTCCTCTTGGCCGGGGCAATCCAGAGCTTCTTGGGGTATTTCGTGATATGGGCATCTGTTGTTGGGTTGATTCGCCGGCTTCCGGTGGCGGTGATGTGTTTCTTCACGTGGATGGCTGCTCACGCGCAGACGTTTTCTAATACGACGAATGTGGTGAGTGGAGTTCACAATTTCGGAGATTATGGTGGGACCATCGTCGGGATCATGAAGGTTTGTCTCTTATTACCATTTTCTTGCTTCTTCTCCTGTTTTTTCGTTTTGACTGCGTTTTGGGTTTTGTTTTTTATGTTCTTTTTTGTTTGCTTATTAATCATTTTTATTTTCTTGTTTGTTAATTCAATTAATAATACAGGATTTATGTTTTTATTTTATCTATCTATCTATTCTATCTATTTTACTTATATTCTTATTTTTATTTTTAGTTAGTGGAGTAGATGGGTTAATATTTTATTTTTTGTTTTTATTGACATAGAAGGTTATTGATATATTTAATTAAATGTTTGTCTAAATTTTTTAATTTATAATTAAATTCTAAAAAATATATTTTAAAAATTTATATATTTTTTTTTTTATATAAAAAATTATTAACCGACAGTGAAATGCTGTTCAATCAACTAGTAACATATAGTAAAAATAACCTTAGGAGCTAGAAAATGGTGCTCACATTTATTTGTTTACGGGTGTCCGTCGCTTTCCCTTGATGTACTTTGATTGATTCATGGCTGCATTCACTACACGCCAACATTAGCCGATGGAATCAATTTTAATTAAAATCTAGCGATGATAATGCTACTTTTTTATATTTTATTTTATAAAAATAACAATTTGAATGAAGATATGAATAAAGATTTTTTAAGAAATCAAGGACATAATTGATATTAAAAAAATGTTTAACCGGTTTAACTTGTCTCAATTAAAGCATTTTATATTTCAATAGTTTTTAAAATAAAAATAAAAATAAGTGTCAACTCAAGAGTTGTTTGTATGAATTATCATTTTTCATTATAACAATCCCGCACTTGAAATTTTCTTTTGCCTTTATTTTTTTTTCTTTTTAGAGAAACACTTAAAACTTCTTAAATCATATATGAACACAACAACAAATGATGAATGTACAAGGAAAAAGGCACCTTAAATCAAAAGGGATAAAACTATTACCTAGATAAGAGAGAATCATGCATAACTTTGAGGGGTTGGAGTTTAATGGATCAGATTTTGAATTTTTTTTAAATATTATAATTTTAAAATTATTAAAAATTTATATAGTTATTAATTTTAAAGTGTCAGAAAATTAGTTGAAATATACACATATAGACGGTTAAAAAAAATAAAAAGGAGGAGGGAATGATGCTTGCTTGCTTTTTTTTCTTTCTTTCTTTCACATCACATCATTTAAAGATGCTAACTTGCACTGCATTGCATTTATTCTTTACGCCAAGCAATATCTGGACTCGTTTTCATGACACGTTGTGACGTGTCCATATGGCAAAAACGATCAAGGAATACATCTGCTCTTCTGATTTTTTCGTTAGGATTTGGTCCGTGGCTCAATATCATGAGACTTGACTTGCTCATATTCTAATACTTAGTTTCCTTTTGAATTTACCCCTATTTTAAATCTCGATAGATCTATTAAATCTCGATTATTTAACTTATTAGAGTAATTTTAATGTATTAATACATTTTCAATTGAAAATGTTTTTTATAAAATCACACACTGTGCATAGGAACTTGCTGTCCTCTAAACTTGCTGGACGACGACATTGTATGTAAGATTCAAGTGTGTGGTTTTCTATGCTCCCGAATGTGTTGTCCTCTTCGATGTAATATTCCTGAATCTGCATTTGCAGATTACTCTCTTTTTCAATGTTGTGCTCGAAGCATGCCATGCTCTACTGTTTCATGTAATTTACCATTTAAACTTCCTGTCCAGGGCTTTCTTGGTTTGAGTGGAGCAATACTAATCCAATTCTACCAAACAGTGTGCAATGGTGATCCTGGCACTTTCCTTCTTCTTCTTGCGCTGACGCCAGCTCTAGTCTCGCTCTTGTTTATGAGTTTGGTACGAAACTATGACACAAATACAAAAGACGACAAGAAGTACTTGAATGCTTTCTCTGCAGTTTCTCTGATTATTGCAGCTTATCTCACAATCATCATAATTCTGGAAAACATCATTAGTCTGTCATCGTTGGCGCGCATAATTACGTTCACAGTCTTGCTGCTTCTAGTTGCCTCACCTCTTGGAATTGCAGTCAGAGCCCATCGAGAGGACGCTGATAGGTACGCACAAGCGTTACTGGAACAGAGGGGTAGCAAAGTGATATCTTCTGAGATCTGTAAAGCAGAGGATTCTATAGAATATCATGAACTTCCTAGTGAAGAAGGTCAACCAAAGGCTGTTTCTGACGACGAAAGGCTGTCAGATGAAGGAAACATAAATCTCTTGCAAGCCTTATGTAGAGTGAACTTCTGGTTGTTATTTATCGCCATGTTTTGTGGCTTAGGTTCTGGACTTGCTATGATAAACAACATCAGTCAAATAGGAGAATCTCTGGGTTACACAGCCACTGAAAGAAATTCTTTGGTTTCATTGCTGAGTATATGGAACTTTCTTGGCCGTTTTGGAGCTGGCTTTGTGTCGGATATTTTCTTGCACAGAGGTGGTTGGGCAAGACCACTGTTTGTCGCTGTTACTCTAGCAATCATGACCATTGGCCATGTAATTGTTGCTGTTGGTTTTTCCAAGAACTTGTACCTGGGTTCGGTACTGGTTGGTGTTGCTTACGGTTCACTGTGGTCATTGATGCCTACCATAACTTCTGAGATATTTGGGGTGGGGCACATGGGGACTATATTCAACACCATTGCCATAGCAAGTCCCGTTGGATCTTATACGTTCTCTGTAAGAGTCATCGGGTTCATTTACGATAAATTAGGAAGCGGTGAAGATAATACATGCTTCGGCAGTCGATGCTTCATGTTATCTTTTATGATCATGGCATCTGTTGCTTTCTTTGGAGTTCTTGTTGCTCTCCTATTGTTCTTTCGGACCAGGAGGTTCTATAAGTTGGTCGTGTTCAGGCGTCTGCAAAATTTGTAGAGACCTTAAGAGGTGAAGGTGGAAGGTTTTGTGAGCCAGAATGTATGTTACAGGCAATTTTCTTGTTCAGGTTGGTGTGCATGCCAATGTGCAGTCCGTTTAATATTTTGGTTTCTTATTTATTTTTATTTTATTTTTGAGTGTTTGATTTCTTTCTTTCCTTTCTTACCTTTTTTTTATGGTTCTTGGTTGATTGAGCATGATTTCAGGAGCATCATTCTACTGATGAAACTCATATGTGATACGATCAAATCAGAGAAATTTTCAGCTTAATGTCAAAGATAAGAGGACAACCAGATCTCCCTGTAATCACAACAGCATCAGCATAATCACACGTATATGATCATCATTCCAGCTTAATTAATGTCCTGATTGCTGTATGATTCTCTATCGTATTATAGCTGTTTAATTTCTATCGTATAGCTATTTTGATCTCAAATGCTTTGTATTTATTCAAGTTCTGCAAGGATAAAAATCATGCCTTTTGGCCTTAATATTATACTTTATTTGTTCACTTTCTTTTCTGTTCATGGAATCAGAGCCTTGCTATCTTATAATAGCCTATCTTTTCCTTACTCCAATCTCCCTCCTCTTATGCAAATCCAAAAAGTAACAAACCTAGAATTCACAATAAAAAAAAAGTTATAAAGTTAAAATGAGATTGATAGAAAAATAATTATTTAAATACAAAAAGTGAAGTTATTGGATAAAAAGATCTTAATTTATTGATTATAAAGAATCAAGAACCAAAAATATAAAAATAAATACTATAAAAATAGTTATCTTTAATAAGTTTTGAAGAGTTTGATAAAGAATTAAAAGTATGAGCAACTTTGTACATACACAATATATTTATACTAAATATGTATATGGCATATATATATATATATATATATAAACTAAATAACTCTATTTATACTAAGATAAAATGTTTTGAACAGGGCTGAAAAACAACAATAGAATTCTAAATAAAAATAAAATAAATATTTTTATCTTGTTAGCCCATAACAATTAATCTAACTCTATAGGAAATAAACATTTAGAATCTTCTAGAAAAATTCAGCATGATCCAATTATCAAAACAAAATTATGCTGTTAACATAAAACTTTATCTTAAAAAAAAATAAGCCCAAAATCATCTCTAATATCATTGAATGATGAATAAACCTTCCCAAAAAGGAAACCCACAAAATAAATGGAAACACAAGTTGTTACCGCTTCTCCCCATGTTGTTAAGGCTGCAAAATCTCTAACGTTCTTGAATAATAAACAAACCTTGCCAAAAAAACAATTTATAAAAATAAAAGAAAGCACAAATTGTTATCGCCTCTTCTTATGTTACTAAAGCTACGAAATGCTTTCAACCAAATAAGGATCTCCTTTCTTTGCATGAATTACATTAATTAAAGCTTGTTCATCCTTTGTTAAAGTCTATAAGCTAGATTTAGCCTAAATATCCTGAATAAACCCATTAAGTGCCTCTTCATTCTTTTTAGCCGTTGACCTTTTAATTAGTCCAATCAACTCCTGTAATGGGTCTTGTGGTAATGCTTATTGATTGTCATCATTCCTCATCTTTGCAAAAGAATTAGTCAAATTAACAATAGAAATACCATTAATAGGTAATACATCCACATAATCATGCAACAAAAAATCAACGACACTATTTTTCATAATCTTGTTAGTATAAAAAACTACAACACTCTTTCTTGTATAAAAGCTTTCATGCTTCTTTGTTTTTCCTTAAACACTTTTTCTTTTCTTTTCTTGACAAGTGGCTTATCTTTTTTTTTTTCTCTCATGTTGACCACTCTATTTTTGTAAGTTAACTCTATTGAAATATCCTAAAAATTCAAATTCCTAATTGGAATAACTTCACTCCCATGTATGGAAACAAGCACACGAACTTCTTAGCCATGGATTCCATCGAAGCTTATATCCTTGATTATTGGAACAACTTTTGGATCATAACCTTCACCAAGGTGTTCATTGTAGTCTATTTTGATAACAATTACAACTTGTACATCATCAAATGTCAGGTTCCTATAGGTTATATATTAAACATATCCATTTTTTCTAGGGGCAATCTTGATCTGAATTGCACACCTTAAGCTCCATACGAGGAGGTTCTCCACATTAATATTTGATACCCCACTTGAGGTCTCATTGCTAATTTATATGTTGATGCTGACCATAAAATGAACTACAAGATTACATATGAGAATATTAATTAAAGGTTGTCCATATGCAATTCCATACCGATCCCATTTACCTTTTATTGCAATTGCATCATCCCCTACACTTATGTAACGGTCTTCAATTACAATATCCTTGCACAAATTAAGACCAATTCCATCGGTATTTAGGGATTTAAATATGGGAGCCTTAATTTTTACATCCATAATTGTTATATTCTTGCAGTCATACAGATGAAGTGTCCAAAATGAGAAATTATGTAGAGTTAAGTTTGTAAACATAATGTCACGTGACCATATTATCTACAGAAAGACCCTCTTAGTGTTATTAAATAGATTTTAGGGACACTTCCTTCACCATGTTTGACCTTATCCATTTATAGTACCATTGTATCCTGTTATAATAACATCTCTAAGGTTTTTTTAACCATGAATTAAACTTCTATACTAAGGTCTAAGATGCTCTCTTCTATATCCATATGAAGGCAATAAAGGTATTAAAGGCTAATACTTCTCATCCTTGCTAATTTTTTAGATACAAACAATTAAAAAAACAACACACAAACAAGTAACAACCTAAGAAAACTAAAATCAAATTGATAGAAATTCGATCCAATAATTACCTAAACTAAAAAAATCAAAGTAATTTAATCAAAAACCCCAATCCTTTAATCATAAAGAATCAAGAACTAGAAATTCAAGTATGAATGTCACAAATATAGTTAATTTTTACTTCCCTATATTAATTCAACCGCTAAAATCTATAAGGTTTATGATGCTTTGTAGTATTCAAATTAAATTTCCTAACAAGTGTAGTATAACTACTATATACATATATTATGTGTATGAAAAACTTTTTTTGTTGTTCCATCATCATATTTAACCTGAGCATTCAATGCTTGCCTAATCACAAGCGATCCACCCTCAACTAGATACTTTACATCATCATCATCACCAACATCTTTAAGTGGGGAAAGCATCTTGTCATTATTGCTATCACATTCATATTCAATTCTTTTTATAATGATGTAATATCATAACCCTCTTGTTTGGATATGGAGACGTTATGTGAGTTATTCTCAAACATTGAAAACATATAATATCATGATTATAAGGTGTTTGGGTATTAGACTTATCTTTAGTATTAGTGAAATGAATTTTAAACTTGCGATGTACTGCCATTCATTTTAAGTTGTCTTTCCACCTTTGTAGTTATGTTCAATATATCTTTTAACTTCATATAGTGCTGCAATTCCACTATATTCGCTATCGTGCAATTCAAACCATTCAAGAACCTGACTATAGTAGCTTCTTTATCCCCACTATATTAGCCTAAATCATAGTTACTTTCATCTCTTTATGGTAGTCCTTTACACTTTTAGAACCATGAGTTAGGCTTTGCAATTTCTAATATAAATCCCGTTAATAGTGACTTGGAAAAAATCTCTACCTTATAATTTCCTTCATCTTATCCCATATGTTAATAGTTCTCTAATGATTTCTCCTCTTACTCAAAATAAGTTGATCCCACCAAACTATAACATAATCAGTAAATTTAACTATAAAAAATTTTATCCTTTTCTTTTTCGAGTACTTGTGACAATCAAATATCAACTCCATCTTATTCTTTTATTCTAAATAAGCTTTAGGATCATCTCTCCTATCATAACCTAATTTTTGACAACATAAATTCACAAAAAAAAAATGAAACGAATGAAGAAAAATTAAGATTTAGGTCAAGACAAAACAAATTGGAAGTCTTGAGGATTTAATCAGGGTGGAATTATAAGTTTGGAAGCTAATTTTAGTTAAAAAAAAAAAAGAAAGATTTGATAAAATTGGAGACTTAATTAAATTTTCAATTAGTTTAATTAATGAAATCATGAGCTTGATTGAAGATTTGAGAAGATTGTGGACTTAATTAAACTTTGAATTAGTTTAATTGGTGAAACTATGAGCTTAATTGAAAGAATTGAGAAGGCCGAGAAGATTGAGAACTTAATTAAACTTTGAATTAGTTTAATTAATGAAATTATGAGTTTAATTGAAAGAATTGACAAGTTTAGAGACTTAATTAAACTTTGATTTGATTTAATTAATGATATCAGGAGTTTAATTAAAGAATTGATAAGTTTGAAAACTTAATTGAGCTTACAATCAGTTTAATTAATGAAATCAAGGGTTTAATTAAAAAATATTAAAATTCATAGCTAATTTAGGTCCAAAATGCATGAAATTAAAGTACAAGGATCCTTTTATAAAAGGCACCGCAATACAGGGGTCCAACTATAATTTGCCTAGGGGCCGGATTAAAAGCATATCGAGACGTGGAGGACCAAATTGAAAATGGCCATTCCTACCCAAAGTGACGCCGTTTCAGAGTCACTGTACGTCTTCTTCTTCGTCTTAGACAGGAGAAAGTTCGCCTGCTGAAAAATTCAGGCCAGGCGTTCGCCGCCCTCAGTCCAGGTCTTGACCAAATGGTTTTCTATTCAGTCCCATTCCAGCCAACTTTCCTCCACCACCGTGAGGCACCAGGGAGCTGAAGAAACCGCCACCAACAGTCCAGCAATGGCCAGACTGTTGGTGTCCAGATCCAACAAGAACATAAAGACCCAAATTTCTTATCTCCACACAGGGATCAGAATCCTGGGGAGATAAGGATAAATCCACACCAGAAACGCTTATAAAAGGCGGGAAAAAAAGAAAGAAAGGGGGAGAACAAATGAGAGAGCACTAGACGAGAGAGAGAGAAAGAGAGAGAGCGAAAAAGGGGCAGAAAGACGAGATAAAAACAAACAGAGGGCAAGAAACCGAAAGCAGAAGGAGAACCCCAGCAACGAGCATCAGCACCATTCTTTCGTGCAAAGCTCTAGCAAGAACTCCAGCAGCAGGTAAGCTTTCGTCTTTCCCTCCCTTGCAATTTAATTACATAGCTACTGTGGCAGGCGTGCGTGGAAAATTCACGCACGCTTGCAGATAGTCACCGGATTACGGGTTGAACTAATAATTGGGCCAGGCTGGATTGGCTGGATCGGCTCATGCCAGTCCATACAGCTAGACTGTATCAAGCTCATAAAAAAAAATACTTTACTGTTGGGCTAGGTTTGGGTCTAGGCCCAGCCAACTCAAATTGTTTTTTTTAAAGATATGTTTGGCAAAACACTTTCTTCTGTCTTACCCATATACTTTATTACCTTTTTATCTTGATATCTAGCCAAATAAACCCTTGAAAAATTCAAAAAAAATTTGAAGAACTTCTTTGATTTATTTATGGACCCTACGTGTTTTGTTTTGTTTTTTTCTCTTTCCTAGGTTACTCTTTAAAACTTCATGCTTTTACTTGTTTTGATATCCCCATGAATAAATATTCACTTCTAAGCATGTAAATACTTGTCAAATTATTTTTCTTTTAAAAAATATTTGATCACTCAATTTGTGTGTCACTCCATAATCAATTTTAAAATTTATTTCTTCCTTTATTAAAAATGTATTTGGCAAGCAATTCTTCTCTCTATACTCAATCTTCACCGGTTCCTCTCTTTATTTGCTAAACACCTCTCTCACAAATAACTACCATGGACTTCGCACTTTTCAATTCAAAAAGAACTTATCCTTCACACACCTTTATCAATTATACTTCGACATCTTATTGCTCTAAAATCAATAAAACCACATTTTAACCACCTATATTAAGTAATGTTTTTGCTTTGTCTCTGCTCTAGCTGCCACCGATTCCACTTTAACTCATGAAATAATTCTCTCCCTTATCATTCTTTATATTTGTTTCCTTTATCTCATCCCTCTTATATTGCTAAGAAAGCATAAAACAATATTTTGAAATCTAGAAAACTTCTCTCTCTCTCTCTCCATCAATACCTTCTATTCACCCTAATCAAATTTTTTTAAAAAAAGAGGAGAGAGAAAAATATTGATTTTTCACATTCAAGAAACAAACAAAACTCAATCTTAATGTTCATAGGTTAATCTTTCTAGGAGGAGATCCATTAGGGTGTTTGGAAATTTTATCTTGCTAAAAATATAGAAAGTTTGAAAATATACATTTTTCATTTTGATTTTTATTTTTTTGACTGATTGAAGGGTCTTTTGGGGTTAGAAATTGTTTTAATGTGGGTTTAATAATATTCATCAGGGTTTTTCAAGTGAAAAAAATATTGAAAATGAGTTCTTAGGGTTTTAAAACTTGAACCCCGACTTTTCAACAATTAGAGGTTATTGGAATCTAAACTAGTAGTTGACACTTTGTTCGCCAACATGGACAACATGTATATTTGTTTTTAAGAAAAATAGAGTAAATAATGAGTTAATCGTCCTTAAAAAAAAATAAAAATCCAAGCACACATATTTGACCTCCAAGACCTAGTTGTTTGGCCTCTTTCTATAGCCCTAGCCCTTGAGGTCCTTTTATTTTCATAAATTATTGCTTTCAAATTTTGATTGAAATGCACTTTAAATAAAATAATTAAAATAATAGCTAAATTATTAGTCTTTTTTCCATGGTTTTTGAATAACACTATAGATTTTCATGTTAATATGAGCAATTATATTTTTAATTATTATATATACCAAATATATGGAATTTTTTTTTTTAAGAATATGCTTTTTATAATTATTTCAAAATTTTAAAACTTTTATGAACCTTTATTTTAATTTTCATTTCTTTTTTTCTCATAAAAAGATATGTTATATTAAAAAAGATCGTTAAACAAAATGTATCTTTTTCTTTGAAATCTAAATTCGTACAAATATCTACTTTAAATTGTAAAAAAAACTAAATAAAAAGATATATTGAAAACTGACCCTCGGCATCACATTGATAAATAACTAAGTCATATATATATATATATATATGTGCGCGCGCGCACGTGATTTACAAATATAAAAAATAAAAATTGTATAATAGTTTTTATGGTATATAATGTAATCTATACATTAAATAACATTGTAGATATATAATCTTGTAAAATATTTTTATATATATAAAACCCATGTATTTTTTGGATTTCTAAAATTCCAAAATAAAATTTTGTACACCAAAAAAATCTAATTAGTTAAATGTGTTTTCTAAAATTTGTATATGTGTTTTTTTTTTTTTTGTCTAAATATGTTTTTTTATTAACGAGGGTATTCAGGTTAACTTGCGCGCGCCTCGGTTAATCTTGTAAGCCCTAAAGTTAATGATCATGTAAGTTTTTAGTAATTATGAGTTTTGTAGGACTTGAATTAGTGATAAAATAAATTTAAAGTTTGATTAATTATTTAAGATTTTTTGGTTTAAATATTTTGATTTGAGTTTAGATGGATATAAAAATATTATGTTGAATTTTTCTGGTTGAGATTTATCAAAAGCCTTTAACTCCTTCCTTTCCTCCAATTGCTTTATTTCATCTCAGCCGTATGAACCTGTCTGATGCATGCTGTTGAGCCCTTGGCTAGTGGACACAACCAGTGATTTATACGCTGTTTATTATTATTTTTTAAAAAACATACTTTTTAAAAGAAAAAAAAAAAAAAAAAAAACATACTTTTTAAAAGAAAAACAAAAAAGAACACGTCTTGGTGATTAGTCTAGTTGCAAGACAAACCTCATTTCTTTGAATACAAAACATCCCCACTGCGCAAAACCCAGCTTCTTTTAAAGGTGTTTTATTTTTTTAAAAAAATAGACTGCTTCTTCTAATTTTTTATGATTTTCATATGTTAATATAAAAAAAAAATAAAAATAAAAAATATTTTAATAAATTTTCATTGTCTACGCAGTTAAAGCTACTTTTTGACTAAACAAGTTTTAAAAATTATTAGACCATGACCCATTTATTATTCAATTATTTCACGGCAGGTAATGTCGTCCAGCATTGATGATGAGCATGTGATGATACACTCCTCCCTTTTTTCTTTTATACACTCCTCCCATTTATTATTCAACAAGTGGGATGAGTGAGCATATCTCATTTATTAACCCATAATATTTCTTGTCTTTTCCTTTATTTATTTATTTATATGGGTGTTGGGGCAGTTTACACGCATCACGATTAATCCACGACCTACTGAACATCCTGCAAACCTAGTGAGTATATAAGACACCGTACGACCTACTGAACATTCTGCAAACCTAGTGAGCATATAAGACACCATGGGGTTATAAACATGTATAATAAAATTTGAATCTTGATGCAGAAAAAGGGAACAAGCCCATTTCACCACTAAACCAAGACCTCAAGTGCCTTTATAGTAGACTCATTGCACATGCAAGGACTTATTTTATGGCATCATTGCACATGCATAGTGGACTCTTTCCTTGTTGGCTTCTCTTTTGAACGGTTTTATTTTATTTCTTCATACAAATAATTAATGGTTAGCTAGGAAATTAGATCTGTGACTTTACCCTTATTTGTTTTTATTTTTTAAAAGTAATTTTAAAAAATTAAAATTTTTATTATTTTTTTACTTTGAATTAATACTTTTTTGGTATTTTTAAATTATTTTGATATACTAATGTCAATAATAATTTTTTTTTTTAAAATAAAATATTTTACTATATTTTCAAATAAAAATTATTTTTAAAAAATGATTCTTTTACAAGCGACAAAGAGGACTTTGTTGGCTTCTCTTTTTGGACAGACATTGAACTCAACAAGAAGTACATTAGTATTAATTAGTCCGCAAGACATGGCAATGCTGAATCTTATTTACACTCTTGTTTTTTATTTAATTTTTTTTTATAAAGTTAAATTTTTTATTTTTATTTTAAATTAATTTTTTATATATATTTTTAAATTATTTTAATATATTTTTAAATAAAAATTATTTTAAAAAATAATTGCTAAAAAACAGTATAAAACACTCCGGTATCATGGCCATTTTAAAGATAAGGTAGACAGGGAGTCAACCGTGTAAACCCGCTCAATTACTTATGAAATATTGAGTCCGTGAAGCTGCTTAGACAATGTCAAAAGCTCCTCAATTGGGAACTCTAGTGCACGATCAACGAGAGATGAATTAACAACTAATTTGAGAAGGAAAAAAAAACATGACAAGGATTTCCCTTCTGGAAGCTGACTTTAAGGACAATGAAAGGCAGAGCAGTTTGTAGTGGGCAGAGCGTTGAGAACCCAGAAAAGCTTTTTGTCCCTCTAAATTATGTCAACACAAGACTTTTGCTTCCTAAGATGTTCCTGGAATAGATAAGAAGGGAGAAGCTTGTAGTGTGGCGATCTGTTTTCCTCTCTTTTCTGTTTGTTGTGATGGGAGCAGTTACTGCTATTTCCTTCCTGTTCTTGAGCTTGCTGCTGCTGCTGCTTCCTGATCCTTCTTTATCTCTTCCCTTGTGCACTGATTCAAGTGAGTTTTGGTCCTGTAGTGTTTAGTTATTTCAGTTTGTACTTGGAAACTTTATTGGCTTGTTTGTCATTTTCTTTGTCTTTTTGTTGATTTTTTTTGCGGGTTATAGGGGCGCCCTTTACCTTGAACACCACTCTGAGTTTTTGTCCTTACAATGGGAGCAGCTGCTGCAATTCCACACATGATTTACAGTTACAGAAGCAATTTCAAGCCATGAACATCTCTGATGCTGCCTGTGCCTCACTTTTGAAATCCATCCTTTGTGCTGTAAGGCTTTTGTTTCACTTTTAATTTCGGTAGAGGCTGTGTGTGTATCGGGGCATTTGTTACTTGATAATGACTTCACATGCTATCTCGGGGCTTGTTTCGTTTGTGTTTTCATTTTCTATCCACCTTGTTTTCATATATAAAGTCTTGTATGTTTATGTATTGAATTTGTATTGGACGCTGTTTGCTGGATTTGTTTCCGTATGAATTGCTGATAATCCACAGGATTGCTCTCTTACCTGAACCCAGATAGGTTTGTGCATGGTTGTTGGTTAGAAGAGTGTTAGCAGCTTCAATCTTTATGGTTTTTCTTGGCATAAACTAATTGTCAGAGCACTCTCTTTTAATGGGCCATGCATTAAAATGTCCAAAATCAATCTATCCTACTTCCGATTATGACCACTGACGATTTCATACTGTTAAGGATTCCGACACAAGCTCCTTGTCATGGTTGCAAAAGAGATGCATAGATAGCCCCCACATATTTTGCTTATGGACTCAAATGCCACTTGGAGGACAAAACAAAAATGAACTTCTCCGGAAGCTCTCCCAGTCAATTTGTGATCTATTTCATAACGCCCTGTTATATCTTTTGCACATAACAATGCTCTGGACTTCTCATTTTCATTTTAGAGACAGCATAGATCTTGCTCATTCATGGTGAAGTGTTTCTTCTAATTCCAATCTAGATGGTCTCCACACAATTATCTAATTTGAAGAACTCTTACATTGTGATTGATTTTGCTATCATGGTTTACAGAGATGCGATCCATATTCAGCCGAGTTATTTACTGTGAGCTCTGTACCAAGGCCAGTTGCTGTTCTCTGCAATTCTACTGTTTCAGCAAATTCATCGCAGTCTAGCCAAGCAGCAAAGGACTTCTGCTCTAATGTATGGGATACATGTCAAAATGCAAATGTATTGAATTCCCCCTTCGCACCTTCCTTAAGAGGTCAACCTGGATTGCCAGCAAATTCTAGTTTCAACAAATTGAATGTTGTCTGGCAGTCAAAAGCCGACTTCTGCAATGCATTTGGTGGAGCATCTACGGATGAATCAGTATGTTATGCTGGTGAACCCGTTACACTCAATAATAACACTGAAACACCAAGTGACGATCCACATGGCTTGTGCCTTGAGAAAATTGGGAATGGATCTTACCTCAGTATGGTTGCGCATCCAGATGGATCTAACCGTGCTTTCTTCTCGAGCCAACAGGGTAAGATTTGGTTGGCGACTATTCCTGAACAAGGATCAGGGGAGACATTGGGCTTTGACGAGTCCAGTCCTTTTATTGATCTAACAGATGAAGTGTATTTTAATACTGAATTTGGAATGATGGGGATGGCATTTCATCCAAACTTTGCACAAAATGGTCGGTTCTTTGCATCGTTTAATTGTGATAAGGTGAAGTGGCCAGGATGTACCGGTAGATGTTCATGCAACTCAGATGTCAATTGTGATCCTTCAAAACTACCTCCTGACAATGGTGCCCAACCATGCCAATATCAAACTGTTATTGCAGAGTATACAGCTAATGACACCGCAAGCAAGGCTTCCTTGGTATACATCTTCTTACACAGGAATTTATATTCATATTTTTGGTCCATGATCATGACTGAGTTTTGATATTTTTCCAGGGAACAACTGCGAAACCCTTGGAAGTAAGAAGGATATTTACAATGGGCCTTCCATTTACATCTCATCATGGAGGACAGATTCTCTTTGGACCTAGTGATGGGTATTTATACTTCATGATGGGAGATGGGGGTGGTGCAGGTGGTGATCCTTACAATTTTTCACAAAACAAGAAATCATTGCTTGGAAAGATCATGCGGCTTGATGTTGATAACATACCAAGTGAGTGTCTGAAGAGAGCTACTTTTTTAACGACTTCCTTGAAGATTTGAGTTAATAACAATCTGATGCATCTCATACAATCCTTGCCATCAAAATTGCTTGTAATCCAATTTTCTCATCTCAGTTCGTGACCTTCATAAACTTTGAATTGTAAACTCATTGTTGCCTGGCTTGCCTCAGGGCAACTAGTAAGGTTAGAAGTGCAGGTAAAGCCCTTGGTCTTGTTTTTCCTTTTTGGAACGTAGAGAAATCTTGTAAAAAATTTCTTCTCTCATGCATCTGTTTGATCCATTCGGAAAGGATAAATGAAAAGACTTTGAGAATTTCAAAATTGAAGCTATGGAGTTCATAGAAATGAGGCTCCTGTTTTCTTTTCACCCTTTTCAGCAAAGTGGTGGATTGTGAGGCCGAGTTGCATTGCTGAAAGAATTAACTATCTTGTTTCTTTTCATGGACTTGCAGGTGCTGCAGAAATAGATAAACTTAATCTATGGGGAAACTACTCCATCCCCAAAGATAATCCATTTAGTGAAGATAGTGATTTGCAACCAGAAATATGGGCTTTAGGCGTAAGGAATCCCTGGCGCTGTAGCTTTGATTCAGAAAGACCTTCCTACTTCATGTGTGCAGATGTTGGCCAGGTTTGTGATGCATTTTTCTTCCAAAATATTTTGACAAACAGTTTATATATATAAAGTAATTTTCTTGAATCCGATGACTGCAATTTTCTTCTCTCTTTGCTTTCCTGTGCCCTGGCTGAAGTAGTAAGAGTGGCAGCAAAGGGTATTATTTCCATGAAGGTTATTCACCTTGCTGGAAAAGCTGAGGTCCCTTGTATATCAATTAAGCCTTCGAAATAATAATTTTTAAAAAAAAAAACATTGGATTTTCCTCCATGCTTTAAAAGAGAATTTAGAAACCCTGCATGCTAGCTTGTTCTTCAAGATAATCATTCTTTACCCCATCTCACGAGCAGCAAATGAAGCAGAAACAGCATCAGGTTTATATTGAACTTTGTTGCAAAAAGACTTCAAAATTCTTATGAAGAATGGTGCCATCAAAAGCAGAATGGGGTACAGCAATTCATACAAGAACATCCTTGAGATGAATTAGTAGGAACATCCTCTTCTGTGCCATAAATTTCTAAATTTGGTAAGGTGTTCTCACCTTTGCCTGGTCATGTTGTGTAGGATACATATGAAGAGGTGGATGTCATCACTAAGGGGGGGAACTATGGTTGGCGTGCTTACGAGGGACCCAATCTCTTTACTCCTCAACAGTCACCAGGAGGAAACACATCTTCAGAGTCCATTAGCCCAATTTTCCCAGTTATGGGATACTATCACTCTGACATAAACAAGAACGAAGGGTCGGCATCCATCACGGGTGGTTATTTCTATCGCTCTCAGATAGATCCATGCATGTATGGAAGGTATGTAAGGTTTGCAGGTTTTGTTCTGATATTTAGAAACCATAGTAATTGTTCTGATATTCTGAACAATTAGAAGAGCTATTTAAAAGTCATTCTCAGGGGATAGATACTGTTCGCTTTCAAAAAATCAATGGATACTGCTCCCTTTCAGAAACCAATCTGCCTCCACATCTTCCTGACAGGGAAATGAGCTCTCTAGGGGCCACCAACACGCTCCTTTCGATTGACGATGTTGTGGTTGCCTCCTTGCTAATTCACTATCGTTCTTTCAGGTACTTGTATGGAGATTTGTACGCCGGAGCCATGTGGGCAGGCACTGAAACACCAGAAAATAGTGGTAACTTTACCTCCAGAAAAATCCCCTTCAGCTGTGGGAGGGACTCTCCCATCCAGTGCACCTCTTTGCCGGGAAGTGCTCTGCCATCTTTGGGTTACATTTTCTCATTTGGGGAGGACAACCGCAAGGATAATTTTATCCTAGCCAGCAGCGGTGTTTACAGAGTCGTTCGTCCAAGTCGCTGCAATTACACTTGCTCGAAGGAAAATGTCACCGCCGTTGGAAGCCCAAGTCCTACTTCACCACCTTCAAACGCAGGCCAGTTACATGGTTCCTTTATCCTAGCCCTGTTCTCTTCTTTGCTGCTGCTTTTGTTGGGTGTTATCTTCTAGCTGATCGAGACTGATGTATGGTTCAAACTCAGTCGTTTTTCACGAAATATTTAGGGAGGAAATGCGGGATTACTCTGTGCTTAATTGTGTTTGCCACTTTGCCTATGATACAGTCAATTATACAAGCTGCTTTATTCTTGACCGTGAACCAACACACGAAAAAAAGAACATATTTTGCATGGAGATTTCTCATACGTAAAGAGACTTGAAAAGTTAAAAGTATTGTTAGTTTTTTTAATTATTTAGCTTATTTCAATCATTCTCTTAATATTTCTTCTTGTTTTCATCCCTTATCATGTTTAAAGAGTCCTTGCATTTTATTGTCTCTTCCAATCCAGTTCTTGGCTTTTTAATTTTTAATTATTTAACCAATTCCAACCCTTGTTTAAATTTCATCTCAATTGTGTTCCTAATTGTTTTTTTTTTCTCAAATTTTTTTTTTGAAGTGTGTGTATTTTTTTTTCTAAATTATTTAAAGGGGTTAAAAATTGAGTTATGATAATTGTAGTAAAGTATTGAGCAAGCAGTAAGAAAGAGAATAATCTCAAACACTCTAAAAGCTAATTAAGAAAAATAAATCTTTTGATAAGAGAAAAGACAATAAAATATATAAGATGAAAACCAATTATTTTCAACCTAGGATCTGTTGAAATAATCAATGGAGGTTCAATTAGAAAATCAATAAAAGCAGTATCAATCTTCAACCATTCACTTTGACACCATTTGATTCTATATACATTGCTAATCTAAGCTTATCTTCATAATTCCCTACATACCAACCATATAATTTCTCACAAAATCAATCATTCTTTAGCTAACAAACTTCAAACGACAAGGTTATCTCAAGCAACTAGTCTTGTAGAAATACTTGAAGATATCATGAAACATTACAACCTCTTTTACAACATTTTAAGAGGTGTTTAAAAGTCTTTTTAGCATTGGACAAATTGGTCTTGTCCTATTATCACACATATACGGCATCTCGATGATTGTTTTTTTTTTTTGGATCGAGATTTAGGTATAGAAAAGAACAAAAGAGTCATATCCTTTTATGATTTAAAAAGTCCGGGGTTGCTATTTAATATTTTGATCACTAGAAACATTAACTAAATTTCAAAGTCTAGGTATTGGAACTAGTTGTATATAAGAAAGACAATATCATCCTAAAACACCTTATCTAAGGTAAACTGTATTGTTTATTTGTCTGATTTTTTTTCTAAGGCCTCGTTGTATTTTATTATCTATTGGTTAAAAAAATCTATATCAACAAAGTGAACTATGACTTTATAGGTCAAGTTTAGTCATTTTAAAGTTAAATAATATTTTATTATATTATTTTTTTAATTGTTTTAATATCAAGAATACATCTTATCTTATGTATAAGTTTATAATTCTTAAATATTAAAAGTAGAGAGAGAGAGAGAATGCGAATTTAATTTATTATGTAGTTAATTTTCTTCTTTTTTATTATTGAAAATACATCTTATATATAAAGTTCATAAATCCTAAAAATATTAAATATAAAATTTTTTTTTTTTTGGTAGTTCTGAAATTTAAGCCAAGTTTCATGAGCTTAATAAAATTTGTTATTAAATCCATAATACATGTAAAATACAAAAAAATATTTTTTTTGGTAATTTTCATAAATGCTAAGTCATGCAATAAATTATTTTTTTTTTATCTTTTTTTTATATATATTTTTTTTTATTAAAAAAAAAACATGATTTTGTTTTTACAGAAACTTGGCCAGGTTTGGAAAATAATTTTTAATAAATCATCATGTTTTTTTATTATGAAAAAAGCCCAAGTTGTAAAGTCCAAAATAATAGAAAAAGAAAGCTCTGCACATGAAGACAAACAAGACCCAAAGACCGAAAAGACCCAAAGACAGAAAGGAAAACATAGCCCATATGCAATCGTGACCCAAGCTAACACAAAAATCCAAACAGGCTTAAAGAAAAAGAAATCAAACACACAAGCAGCGCAAGCATATCAAAGCAAATAAATCAGTGCTCGATGCTTTTCAACAAAAGAAAACTTCTCTGTGACTGTGGGCTCAGAATCCAAGTTATACAAAAGGTAAGGGCTCAAATACGCATGCTTGCGAATTAAGATAAAAAAAAAAAAAAAAAAAACGAAGAACCCAGTTTATTCCTCAAAATTCATGTCCATGGCCTCAACACAACAACAGTGAAACTCGACAGTCCTAGGTTCTCTCCTCACTCACTAAACCTGATTGCTTAACATATATTCTAGCCGCATGTAAGAAACATTGGTTATTTTAAAAGCAAAAGATCATGAGCAGCCAACTATTGCCCATTTCTACACTAACACGATGTCATTTACCTGGAGAAAGAATGGAGATCTGACTTCAACTAAGGAGCACGATATCATCATAACAGCAAGTAGTTCATAAAAATAAATCCCAGCCCTTTCCTATTGAGCTAGAGCATATATGAAAAAAAACTGCTCGATGAGATTTTCAGGCATAAACAAAAGGAGACATGGCTAAAAAATACCACATTATCATGAAGATTGAGATTCTGTCCTGGATAAAAGAGATTCTTGATAGAGGAAGTATTGAAGAACTGTATACCAACAGTGATAAACTTGCTTCTTTGGGCTTGCTTTCCAAAATGTTACAGACCGTGTCCTCTCGCTAAAGTTGAAGACTTTATGCATGCTAGACCCCTTCTGCCTGGAAAGACCAATGGCTTTGAAACCTTTGACTTCGGACACCAAGAGGAAAAAAGATTAGGACGGAAAGCACCGAGGAAGGATAAAGTTAGGGAGTCCATCGTGGATAAGGGAGAGCAGTACTGGCGTTACTATATTTAACAGTTTTAATGCTTAATTTTCTCTCGATATTTATTCTGTTAATTTATTAGTGTGAATTTTGCTAAGTGATTCACAAATGAAAATAGTCTGTAATTTGTAATTTCATTTCTACCGGCATTTATGATGGTAAAAAAAAAACCGATAATTTTACAGATAAAAAATACTTGTAAAAAACAAAATATTTATTATAATATACTGACAAAATTATTCTTTCAGTAATTAGCAATGGTATTTGGAGTAATTGTATTACAACTCTCTGTAAAATACCGACGAAATAATTTCATTGATGATTTGACAGTTGAAATGGTATGTGCAGTAAAGTTTTTTCAACTCTCTAGAATATACCGATCGACTTTGTCCGTCGGTAACTCCATCTGTAATAATTAAAAAATATTTTTAAAAAAAAATCTATTGAAAAAAAATTATATAAAAAAAATTATATTAAATTCAAATATGTAAATAAATTATCTTAATATAAAAGCCAAATATTCATTACAAATTTATATGTTCAAATAAAATTAAACTAGAACAATGACAACGCTGGAGGAGGAGGAGGAGATGTTGGTCGTTCTCGGGACCATATGATCAAAAGAAGGCACACACATACCACATATTTGTGATCTCATATCTATGAACATTCAGCGGAGTTCTTCATAATCTGTAGAGACTCGTTTATATTTTTCAGTGAGATGGGTTGTATGTTGTTGTAAGGCCTCGAAGTCCTGATACTGGGTGCTCGATATCGATTGCGAGCTCCTAACAATTAAGATACTATGAGTCGTCTACAAGTTTTTGGCCGTAATGTTAGAGAGTCAGTATACCCGATTTCTATCGGGTTCACCAAACGATCCTGCCTCATCCACAAATCCAAATCGAAATCTAGGTGGGTCAACGAATCGTCCTCGTATCTCTCCCTCAACCCGCTATTATATGTCTTTTGAAATTCAATTCAAGAAAATAATAACTTACAAAAGAAAATTGTTAAACGTACATACCACAAAGTGTTGAGCGTGGTTGTTAACGAAATATTGCACCTTTTTTGGCGGTCTTCACTTTGCACATGCGTCTCCACAAAAGCTTCATTGGGATTGGTTCACGTTTAAGAGTCACAACCTATAAGAAAAAAATATTGCAAATTAAATATATTATAAATAACAACAAATTAATTAAAGATATATGTGATTAAAATTAATCTTACCATCTGCTTCACATGTGAAACAAACGGAACGGAGCCGCCGGAGTGCATGGTAACCGAACTGCCACGTCATTCCAGCCCGATGAAGCGTTTTCTCTAGCATATTTTTTAGAGTTTTTTGCGCCTCATACAAAAAATCACGCAACCTACATGATACAAACATATTCTATATAAGTTAATGACAAATGAAATTTTAATATATAAATTGTTTTAAAAAAATATCGTATTGTTTTCGATGTTACCTCATTGCAATGTGATCTCTCAAACCCTCCTCATAACATTATCATTTTCTTTATCCCACTAAAATTTAGCATTGCATTAAAAATATATATAAAAAAATAAATCAATAATTTCATTAAAGTAAAGGAATTAACATAAAAAATAGGTAAAATTTTAAGTTAACATTAACTTTAAATCTTGTAAACCATGCATCAACATGAGGTTTCCAATCAAGATATTTAGAACCTTGACTCCATTGAAACAATGAAACTTTCATCAATGATTTAAACGCTGATGTTATTACTCAAGCGGCTTCAATGTTTGTGAACATGAAAATTGATAAAATTAATGAAATATTAGTTATTTATAAATTGTTAAACACAAACCAACTCAAAGCAAAACAAACTTACATTGGAAGGTCTTCCTTTCAATGCGTCTTGTACTTGCGGGTGAATGGATCCCTTTATGAAGGGACACCGTCTCTACATTATGGAATTGTATGCGAGGAGGCAATGTCTTAAGTCAACGCAGGTGCCTCTTCTTGATCGGCACCTAATGACACGTTGTTATCATTGATGCTAGAAAAACTAGTTACGATCATGTGCTCATGACATGCAGTTGAATTTACCCTATGCATCTACACATATTTAATGAATATTTGCATAATCCATTTTGATTTTTTTTTTTAAAAAAATTAGCAGCACCTCCTTTATACTGGAAACTACCCAGATTCAATCCTGCAAATATATGCCACAAACTAGTTGATTTTATTTTATTTCTACCAATAATTTTGGATTATTTAATTTCATCTCATTTTCAACATGATAATGTTTTTAATCCTAAATTGACAAGAATTGTTTGTAATTAAATTTAATCCTATATATTCAATTAACATTTATACTACAAATTTGATAATAACAATTAAAATTCAACAAAACAATAAAATATTATTGCAATGTAGACAATAAAATAGAAAAAAAAAAATAAAACTTAATCCTCTATATTAAGTTAACATTTATACTATAAATTTAACAATAACAATTGAAGCTCAACAAAATAATAAAACATTATCGCAATGTAGACAATAAAATAGAAAAAATATAAAAACAAATATAGGCTTTAAGAATGAAAAATGCTTACGTTAATGACGTGTTTACTTTCAAAA
Organism: Populus alba; assembly: GCF_005239225.2. Lineage (NCBI taxonomy): Eukaryota > Viridiplantae > Streptophyta > Magnoliopsida > Malpighiales > Salicaceae > Populus > Populus alba. The sequence goes on from NC_133298.1 coordinate 13,175,693, forward strand.
TTTATCTATATGCGATACAAAAAAATATAAAAAAATAATTAAAATATATTGTTAATATATCAACAAAAAGAAGGAAAATAAGAAGAAAATACATCAAAAGATTTACCATATATACCTGTTAATTGTGTTAAGAGAAAACACCTTAAATTCTACATAGAGACTTGAGACAAGGGAAAGGATTGAGAGAGTGAGACTAAAAGTGAGAGTTTGTGAGAATGAGAGAAAAATGAAGTTCTGGTGGTCTTGTTGAGTTTTATATTATGTTTTTATCGAGGGAATCATTGATGAAATATTAAATATTATTATTTTTAATTATTCTATTGGTGATTTCCTCGGTAAATTCACATTGAAAATTTCATTTCGCTCTAAAATTTTCAAAAACCCTCTAGAATTTGTAAGATTCATCCATGATTCTGTTGGCAAAAATATAAATAGTATACACAGTCAGAGATGTATTAATTAAAAGCGCATTGAAATTTGCAGCCGGCTGGTAATTTTCTCGATAAAGATGTACTGGAATGCATTAATTTATTCCCTGGCTTCCGCACGTGACACTTTAGAATTTCAAACTAATCCTTCACCTTTTTTTATTCCCTTCAGATTTCATCTATTTTGTTTTGGTTAGTATTTATTTTATTTGAAATGGTTTATAAAATTATATATAATTTTTTAATTTATCATTCTTTGATTTTTTTTTTCATCTATAAGATTTGGTCTTCATTTTTTTTATTGCTATTTGTTTTATTTTGACAAATTTTTTAGATGTAATTATTTTTTTTGTTCTATTATTCAACATTAAATTGATTAGTTGAGAACTTGGCTTCATTGTTTTTTCCAATTAGAGTACTTTCGATCTATAATAGCCAGATCATGAGTTTTTAACGTGTTGGCATTATTATTTTTTTATTTTTTTTACTTATTTTTTTTTAATTTCATCATTTGATATTTTCTTTTTAAGACATGGGCTTTGTGCTTCTTCTTCTTTTTTTCTTCTCTACTTGGCTATCTCGATTTCATAACCTGTACCACGAGTTTGGTAGTATTAAACCGAGTTCATTTGATCCTTATTACCTAGCTTATAGGTTTGTCGTGCTATCTTGAGTTAACTTAAGTCGTTTTGTTTTTTTACCCAATGTTTAATTGTATGAGGATGTGGTTGCATTATTTTTTCTTTTTGAAAAAAATATTTTTTTTTTAGGTTATCATGATTACTCTGTTTTTTAACTTGCTTCATTTGATATTGTTGTCTTCTTTCCTCATCAAATTAAAAAAAAAATCATTTTATTTGACCTAGCCGAGTTGATATCTCAAGTCATATATATATATATATATATATTTAAAAAAAACATGTTTGTTATATCAAAGCATCATTTTATTTATGGAAAACAAATAAGATCGGCCACTAACATTACACAGATCACATTTAGTAACTACACTAATCACTAATGGGATATTAATTAGATAAAATAGTATTGATGTTTAATGTCATAATTCTATATTTTTATATCGTATTTGATGTTACTATTTTTTAATGTTACTCAAAGAAAAAGGCCATTGGTTATGTGAGGTTCCTTGCCCTAATATACTAGAGATGTGATTTTGTGAGGTACAGCAAGAAACTTGAAGGGATAATTTTTCTTAAAAATGTTATGATTGTTTGAGTGGACTGAGAAAAATTCTCACCTGACCTTAGTTGACTAGGTACAAAGACAGAAAAACCCTTCCTGATTCTATGATTACCATCCCTAGACACAGGAGCTAATTCTTCCAAATTTCAATCTTGTGTTTTAACCATTTTCGACTACGATATCCAGCAGCAAAGAGCAGAGCAGGGGAGAAGAAAAAATAACCAAATAATTTTGAATATTTGTAAACCAATCTAAAATTATTTTTTTTAAAAAAACCAATCTGAGAAATCCAATAAAAAACCCACGAAAAAGCTCGCAAGTCGCAGGTAGCTAAACCCTAGCGAGCGAGGAAAGACCAAGACCTCGACGGATTCGAAGACTCCCAGAGAAGATAGAGGGAAAGACGAGGAGGCCAAGGTATGGTAATAAAAAAAAAAAAACACTAATCAATATTTGTTTAACTAATTAACCCAGGTTAAATGCAGTAAAAAAAAAACCCTAAGCAGAAGGAGGGCTTTTATTTTATTAAACCCAAATTGACCCCTGGGGTAAATAGTAATAAATAACCCAAAATTCCCAGGCTATTGTTTGCTCTCTCTCTCTCTCTCTCTGTTTTTCCATCCTTAATCACCTTAGCATCGTTCTTTCAATTCTAATAAAAAAATATTATTATAAAGAGCAAAAACACAGAGATAGTAAAAATAATAATTTTAATTTTAAGTATTGGATGATGGTTAGTACCCTTAGGCTCTCCCTCCCTCCCTCTCTTCTTTCTCTCTTTGCAAAAATTGAGGATCGTCTACATGTAATCCTACGTTAACTAACATAAACCCTCTCGATCTCCCTCTCCTTAACCATGTCTCGTGAACAACCCTCTCCTTCTCCGATCTCCCTAAACGAGGCCGACGCTCCTCTAAACGAGGCCGACGCACGAACCCAAACGCCGCCAGTTAACAGGAGCAACCGCCCGTCGCGAGCTTGTACAATACGGGCGGCGGCAAGGCTGCAGCAGCAGCAGCTGGCGGTGATCGAGCGGAAGCAGAAACCGAAGAAGCAGGAACAGCAACAGCTCTTAGATGAGTCTTCGGTGCAGCAGAATGAGCAATGCAGTGGTGGAAGTAGCAAGATCGTTACGCAGCTCGTGGCGCCTCCGGAGCCGGCACAGTTGCCGAGGTGGAGCCTACGGTCCATGTGGGAATTAGCTTCAGTACTCAATTTTTTAAATGTGAGTTGTTTTGTTTCTTGTTTTACTCCATTTCTTCGAGACGTCATCTTTATTCATTTCCTAAATTTAATGTTGCAGGTATTTAGGCATCTATTGAATATAACAGTTGAGTTTTCAGCTGAGGAGTTTGAGACAGCTTTGATCACACCTAATGATACTTTGGGGGATATACATATGCCTTTGTTAAAGGTTAGTGCTTTCTGTTTTTCAGCTTCAAGGTTTATGTCCTTAATTTAACATCTTATGCTTGGTTTGGATGGAAGCAACCAAGTTCTTGTTATCGCTTTTTGTGCATGTTTAGAAGCTTAAGTTATAGCAAAGGTTTTCACTTTGTTTATAAATGAAGTAAATTAGCTGACATTAAGCGGGAACTTAGTATATTATGCCTATTTTTTGTGTGTGTATGTGTGGAGAATTGGCTGAGGATCCAATGTTAGTAGCATCAAATCATTTGTGTTTTTTATTTTCTAGTGCTGCGAGAGTTGATTGTTGCATTAACAATTAGGGAGCTAGTTGTGGCTGATTGTATTCAGGAGACCATTTATGTGGCGTGAAAATTTGATGTCATGTTGCTTGTCTAATAGCTTCCAAAGTTGAGAGAAGGTTGAAATAGATGCACAATAGCATTTTTCTGAGAAATTAAATACCTCAAATAATAAATTATTTCTTAATGTGTCAATTGGAGTATCAAATGCTGCCTTCTTGTTTTTTCAGTTATGGAACTTCACCTTTAAGTTGTTAGATGCACGATGTTTAACAATTGCTTCTACTTGTTAGGGACTACTTGGGACCATATGTCTCACATTTTCAAGACTAGTATAGGCTGATCTGAAACAATTACATGTAGGAATTTCGGTATCACTGGTCACTAGAGATGTCACTGGAGTTCCTTGACATCTCGAATCCGTGGATATTTTGTACTGGGCTCTTCAAATCTGACATTTTGAAAGATTTGTCCTCGACGTTGAGAAATTTGCTATAGCTTCAAATTAGTTGCCTCCAGAAAGTCTCAGAACATGATATACAGTTGTAACCGTGGAAACACTCCTAAATGTGTGCTGGATAAATGGCTAGTCTTTGTGGCCTAACATAAAATCAGATTAGGGTTTTCTCAAGTATTATAGTAAAGTGATAAACCCGAGTAGTTATTGTTTTATGGTTATCCCCACAGGAGGATAAATTATTCTCCTAGTGGTTATTATGCTTTCTTTTATGTCTGCCAAATACTTCTTCAACAGAGAGAGAGGAAAAAAGTGATTAGCTATCATAATTTATAGAAGCAAATATGGAGCTTTGCATCATAAAGAGGTGCAAGATGACTTGGATCATTATTTTGGACAGGGAATAGCACTGGTGACCTATGTTTTTTCACGCAGGAACTTCTTATAAATTAGAACAGTGTTATCAATTTTTCTGCCTTGATTTGATATGATGTCACAAGTTCTGGAGTTCCAATACTGATATCATCACTTATTTTGATTAAATCATTTATTTGGAGGTTGCTTGATTCTCACTAGTGCATAATTGCTTTGCATGATTCTGAAGTACGCTGTAGCTTATTGGTTGCATAATGCATATGCTTCTAGTGTATTTCTTTAAGCTAATGTGTTTTCCCATTTTTTCCCCTCACCACTGTAGAATAAAATGCAGCATAAATAATTCCATCACCCATGCAGTTTTGAGCACTATATTAAGATGATCTTTTTGTAATGGGAGAGTACTGACATAAGTTCTATCATATAGTGTGATCCGTGTAATTTGTGAGAATTTTTTGATTCCTTTCAAAGTTATCTTCATCTGTGACTTCAGGATGGATTTCTGATTGGCTACACAATTCATTAGGGTTTCTTCAGTTTGAATTTGTGCATGAGAATTTCAAGAAAGAGGTTTTAAATCCTAGAATTAAAGCAAAGATTAATCTATATTTAACTTTTAGTTGGGAAGTGCTGCAGTTCACATGTTGCTATTTTGCATTGTACAATCACATACTTGAACTAATTGATATTTGCTGAAGATAGGGCGCCAAAGCAATGTGTTCCATATTCCTCAGCATCCTTTTCTTTTCTTTGTTTTATGTTGTATATCTACTATTTTCTAAATGATACTATCTTTATAACATGCTTTTCCCTCAATAATGGCATGTTTCCCCTGTAAGGTAATTCCTAGAATATGTTATCCCAAAAACCAGATTGATGGGATATCAACCTCCATTAAATGCTCTAAATTTCACCTTAAATGGTAAAATCTGATTATGTATTGGCAGAAAACTATCTGTGATATTTTGTATAGTCATCTTATTTGATAATGGAAACTTTTCATTAGGTGTGGTTTGATTATTTTGATAGATTATGCTTGGAAAAGCTAACCGCTACTGAAATCAAATTGCATTTTTATGCTGTATTTAAGTTAAGTGCAGCATGATCCTATTTATGCTCTCCCTGATGGAAAGCGAGCTCATATTGCATTGATGTGAGCTATTGCAACATTGATTACTCATTGCTTTTGATTTGTTTCTTTTTAGGCAATCCCTCCTATTACCAGAATGGCTCTCACACGAGATACCTGGATTACTGTTTTGTGCAGAAAATTAAGAGACTGGTGGCACTGGGTAACTAACTGTACCGTTTTTTAGTTGATATTTATGATATTGAATTAAGGAAGAGGGGGCTATTGTGAACATCATTTTTAAGATGAGTTTGGTCTCTTGTCGTAGGTTGCAGATGGGGAACTTCCCTTAGTTGCTTCACATGGGTTAGTTTTTCATTCGTGGATACTCTTAGATCACCTTTTTTCTTTTCATTTTTTTTTTATTTTTTTTTTTTTTTATGATTCTGATTGTATTTTGACTTTGATATTATAGGGTGGAGGTTGAAGTGTATAAAACACTTGATCCTGGGATCCGTGTGGTGATACTGAAAGCACTATGTGACATTCGTGTTGAGGTAACGCCAATAATGATTCTTGATTTGAAATAATTGCCTTGGGCTATAATGATGTTGGATTTTTGTTCACTCAAATGCCCATTGGATCTCATTTTAATGTTCAAATCAGCAATACATGTTGATTGTAGCTTTAAATTCATATTGTGATTAGTTGGATTGGATGGAAAACAGAGCATAATACCTTGATGGCTATTTGTTGGGACAGATAAATGAAAGTTTTGGAGAATTTGACGCATTCTAAGAACTTTTTCCTTTGTTTGTGCACAATGTAGACCACCAGTTCTTTTGGCATTTGTTTTGTTTTGCTGCCCTTTCAGCTTGAATCAAACAGGTCCCAATTCTTGTGTTTATTTGTCTTGTGCATAACTAAGCCCCTCATTTTTCTGTAGAGTGAAACACTATGGTAGGCATATTGCTCTGTATTCTTTGTTGGGACAGATAAATGAAAGTTTTTGAGAAGTTCTTTTGGCATTTGTTTTGTCTTGCTGCCCCTTCAGCTTGAATAAAAAAGTTCTCAATTCTTGTGTTTTTTTGTCTTGTGCATAACTGAGCCCCTCATTTTTCTGTAGAGTGAAACACTATAGTAGACATTTTGCTATGTGTTCTTTTCATCTATGTCAATATCATTGTTTCCTATTTGCATGTACTTCACTATTCTATATGTTACTTTTTATTGACCTATACTTTTTCATCACAAAGCTTTGGCAGCCTTGTAATCACAGAACAAGATTCCTCTTGTATGTATCTCACAGGATAATTTACATGCATTTCTTTATTATGTATTCTACACATAATTCTAGAAGCAGCTTGTGCTTGTTTCTAATCGTGTTAATCATCTCCAGATAGAAGTATTCTCTTATTGCCAAACCTTCCATCAATCACCCATTTATGGAATAGAATCTTGCATTTGAAGGCTTCCACAATTATTCTCCTTACATCAAACTGAATTAGTTTGTGAGTTGGCTATAGAATCTTGCATTTAAAGGCTTTTTGTTGGGATATTTTGCTAGAAATTAATTGATGTTGGGGTTTCTCATTTGTCCTTTTTTCTTTCTCGGGATCATATTTTGGTTCTTTATTTATTCTTTGAACATTTTGAACATCTTGGTTGCTTTGAACTTCTTTCTACTGTAAAGGAATTGAATCTGAGCAATCTTTTGCAGCAAGAAGATATTCGGAATTACATTGATAACTCCCTCAAGCATGGCATTCAACTTTCATTATTTCGCAAGGAACGTTCTGGGGGTGATTCACAAGGAATAAATTACTGGTAATGGAAATAATAAGCTTCTCATGAAGCATTCAATGTGTTTGCTTGTTAGGTTTGACAGTGATTGAAATGATCAGCAGTATATTTTTATGTGATAAATTGAGATTTTATCTCTTCTTTTTTCTCCCCTATTATTTTGTAGTTTTTTGTCCTTTGTGTAGTGTAAATTCTATAATTACAGCTTTATTGTTGATGCAGGTATGAAGATGATCCAATGATTGGTCAGAGGTTATACCGGGAAATAAGAAAAACCGAGGTGAAGCTTAAAGCAAAGGCAAAGGGATCTCAGATCATCCCTAATGTGACATACCTGTGGGAGACAGTTGCAACTAATTTCGAAGAATTTCAAGATGTTTCTGTAAGTTACCCTAATTGCATGATTTTGTGTATGTGCTTTGTTCAAATTTTGATGCAAGGTTGTCATGGTTTGTATTTCAATTTCCCCCCCTTTTATTCTTACCCAGCATTCATGTTGAATTCAAATTCATATTGCATTCCTTCCTTATCTTTTTGAATGTGTGATGTGCCTTGATCACAGTGGGCGGTATGCATTATTGGAAATTCCGATGAAACTAAATTATGGATGTTAAGATTGTGAGATATTAATCTAATAGAGGATTACTACTATAAAGAATGAAAGATAGTTATCCAATGATGCTGTGCACAAGTAATGTCAGGTTGTATGATTCTGGGCCTTGTGATGATAACTTAGTTATTATGATGCCCTCCCAGCTTCTTCTATTAAATTTGGCTATTTAAATGAAAGTGGAGTTACCAATCAATTTCTATCTTGATGGTGAGATTATATATTCCAAGATTTTACTTAAAAGTGTTTTCCTACATTTTGCCTATTGACATATTAGGTGAAAGTGGATGGGCATGAGATGTACTTTAGGTTGCAGGTAGTCTATTAGATGTTTGACGTGTGCATCCGAAGAATCATCTTAGTAATGGATCCTTTTAGTGGCAGGTTACATTGTGAGACTTCCTGTCTCATTCAAATGTAAAAAACATATCCAGTCAAGAGGTCTATCCAAACCCATTTTTTTGAACTATAATTTCATGAGAAATGCCCAGTTGTGGTGATGTTGTGAATGCATTCTCTATGAGCCTTGACCATCTCAAGTTCCATATTTTTTGGATCTCTCATTTGGTGCATTTATATTTCATACCATTCTTGTGCCCCACTTTCCATTTATGGTTTCAATCATAGCAATTTTATTTGTAACGAGTAGTTTCAATTTTGTGTAAGGGCTTGCCTTTTCTTTTGCAATTGTATGGTCAGCTGTCATTGCTGACAGTTCCTTTGATAGGTTTAAAAACCTTGAAAGGAAAATTAAAAAATAATTTGGTATGATACACTAAGAATCAACCTTGCTATCTCGAAGTAGCTTTTTACTGATCTCGGGAGTGCTGCTGTTGATAGTGCAAATGGTTGACAATTCTATACACTTATAGTTCCAGTGGTATTCCAACTGTGGAAAATACTTTTGGTCAACTTGGTGGTTTCCAAATGCCTCTGTATGGCCATTTGCTAAATACTTTTGTGGGGTATTGTTCTTCATTCATCCGTGTCCTTAAAATGCTGCAGGAGAAGCTCTATACTAGCAAAAATAGAACAGAGGCTTCGTTGGGGAAGAAATTAAAGAATGACATGCTTCCTGAGATTGAGAAGGTTTACAAGGTACTGGAAATTGCTTAGCGAGTAACATGGTTTACTTAATTGGATTTCATTAACCAAGAATTTCTTTCTTGCCTCAAATTATTCTTGATTGAAATCTGCTTTAAGTTATGTTATCCTAGAAAGAAATCATATTCAGATTTCCTTTTACACTTGTGTTTGCTTAGAGGAAAGAGAAGCTGCTGAAAAAGCAACACAGGCAGGCTCTACTTCTTGATAATTTCTTGAGCATGGATGGACATGCACCAGGACGTTCTCTCCGTGATAGGAAGCCTGTCACTTATACTTTTGGTAAGCGAAGAAAACTTATGATCGTGCAGTAGTAAGAGCAATAGTAGTTGTCGAGATTGATTACTCCCGACAGATGAATTTTTCCTATTGTTATTTCTCTCGATGTAGATGTTGCCTATAATGCCTAGTCCTTTATGTATACCATTCCAGGAGTTTTGTTTTTGGAACTTGAGGGATGTTGAAGAGAGAACTAATATTAACAATGGACAGTTAACTGGGAATCTATTTGTTTCAACTTAATCTCTCTTATGTTGTTTTTCTTGAAATCTTAGAATAAAAGTTGCATATATTACCCAGTTTTGCTGAACTTTCAGACAGTTGTGCTGATGAGCTTTTCTTAATAATGAGGATGTGCTTTTATTACAGTAATAATTGTTCTCATACAAAAATAGGCAATCTGATTGCTGTACCAACTATTTTTGCAGATGATTATGATCGGTCAATCAACGAGGCTATCAAAATAACAAAGTAAGTCCTTGACCATGTACATTCTTCATACAGATTTTTTCTTCCTATGCTAGGTGGAATTTGTTTTTATCTCTCTACTATGAAATATCAAGTTTTTCACTTTCTTTACTCTTTTTCTTAGGCGTAAACCACCGTCTCCAGAACCTTTTCACAGAAGAGAAGGTTTTGCTAAACCTGAAGCTTCTACAAATGGTGAATTGAGCGGTCCTTCACACACATCGCAACATGGCACTTTCAGTGCCGCATCTCCTGATTCTCTTGAATCTGATGACATGGATGAAGACCATAAATCTGAAATGTTGGATCGGGGGTAAGATAAGCTTGTCTTTCAAAACTAATCATGTTTCCTTGATCTTGCACATAACTTATCACTGCATAATGGCTTGCAGCAACAGGAGAAGACAGAGGCCTCAACGGTATTCAGCAACAGAGTTTGTTGAGGCAGTTTCAGATAATGAGGCAGGCTTTGACAGTGATGATGATATAGTTGGAGAAGCTGTCTATGATGATGAATACTTGAGGAAACGTAAGCAGAAGAGGCTGTCTAGCAGCTCTGAAGGGGATGAAGAGTATCGGTGGGATGATGAAAATGGCGAGGAGGAAGAAGAAGATGAAGAAGAGGATTCCTTAAGTAATAGTGAGGATAGTGAGGAGCCCCAAAAACTCAATAAAGTTCCAGGCCGTACACGCAGGGAGACAAAATTAAGGTCAGTTGATGAAATCCAGTCAGGTCTAAGACGCAGCAGAAGGAGCACTCGGAACCAGATTAATTACCGACAATATGAGCTGTCTGAGTCAGAAACAGAGTCAATGAAACGTGAGAAATCAAATGCATCAGATGAACACTCAGATGCAAGTGAGAATGCAGAGTATTCAGCTGGAAGTCAAAGTCAAGATTCTGATGGCAATGATGACAAACAAGATACAAAAGTCGATCAGCCTGTGGAAGGTGACAAAGTGACAGAACAAAAAGAGCAAAATCAGCCACCTGAGCAATCAAATAGCCCAGTCCAAGATGAAGTTGATGGTGTAAGGAAAAGACGTTTCCTCGATCTCAACGAACTTGCTCCAGGTTCTGGTTTTGATGATGGTCTGAACACAGTAATGAAAGATGAAGATAGAAATGATTTTTGAGGTTCCCTCTCCAGTGGCAAAAGAAGATTCGTTGTTTTCTCTGGGAAGCTCAATGTACAATAGTATAATGTTATAAATTTTGTGACAAGTCCGTGGAGGAAATTACCATCGGAGTTCTTCCATGGCCTAAGCGAAGCAACAACCTTGATGCAATTCATTTAGGATTTGCAGCAAGGAGCAACTTGATGCTGAGAGTTCCGTAGATTAGGTAGTCATTTTTTAGCATGTCTACATTCATAGAAGCCTACAACGGGTCAATGAGAATTCCTTGGGAGTTCTACATCTTATCCAATTAATGTACAATAACCTTAACTGATATTGTAACTGAAAAAAATTGGCTTTTAGATGTTCAGGCTTTGTAGTTTAATCGTTCACGATCATGGCTCTGATAAAATGATCAGGTCAGGGGACTGTTGTCTCTATGTGATGAATCATCCTCGCTTAAAAGGTAACTAATGTTTCGTTTGCCAATTTAACATTTTTCCTACTTTGTAATTATAGCCATTTTGTGATTGTAATGCTCAAAATTTTATTCCAGGTGTGTCGCACAGAGGTCTTGACTCAATTACTCTAAATCATGATGTTTGTAATTCTTCAATGATGCAACTGCATGAATAGAGTTTGCTTTCTAGACCCTAATGGACTTGTAGGTGCAGATTTTTGAATTTTCTGCTTCACTATAACCTCTGCAACCTTGGACCAGAAAACTTAAATGGGAATTAATACAACTCAATGGCACTGCTAATTCATAATTTGGTTTTTCAGTGACTATTTTCTTGTGGTTGGGCAGCGTCTTCCTTGGCACGGCCCTCTGCTGCCTTAGTAGCTGCTTGAGCGTTTAGTCTGGATGCGTCTTTGTCAGCCTTTTCTGTAGCAGCTTTTGCTTCTTTTGCTTCGTCAAGAGCTTGAATTAAGTGTGAGAGACACTTCTCTGCATCATCCAATGGGGACTTGGGCATGAGGCTCTCTGCAACATCTGCTGGCGTGATCTTGGTCTCCTTCATTAAGCTTTCGATTTTATCGAACAAAGGATGTGCTTCAAGTCTCAGGTAATTCCTTGAAAGCACTTTGAATGCCTCAAAACTGCAGTAAGAGAGCTCAATATGCTTGTCCATTCGTCCCCTTCTTATCAGAGCAGGATCAAGCTTCTCCACGTAATTAGTAGTAAACACAATAAGCCTCTCCCCTCCACTAGCAGACCATATCCCATCAATGAAATTCAACAACCCCGAAAGTGTCACTTTGCTGCTAGTCTCTTCTGTATGATGTTCTTTGCCAGTTTCTTTCTCTGACTTCTCCTTCTCCTCATCTGGAGATTTCTCTTCTTTCTTATTCCTTTGACCAGTCAGCTCAAGCGAGCAATCTATGTCTTCTATCACTATGATAGATTTACTAGTGGTCTCAATCAAAAGCTTTCTTAGCTCGGTATTGTCTTTCACAGCAGTGAGCTCGAGATCATAAACATCATAGTTTAACAAGTTGGCCATTGCAGCAATCATGGTAGACTTTCCAGTCCCTGGTGGACCGTAAAGAAGATACCCTCGTTTCCACGCCTTTCCAATTCTGGCATAGAAATCCTTGCTCTTGCTGAAAGTCACCAGATCTTCTATGATCTCCTGCTTCTTTGCAGGCTCCATGGCTAATGTCTCGAATGTGGCAGGATGCTCGAACACTATATGGTTCCACATGGTCTGCTTGTAGATTTGCCACTTGTTTCCTGAACCATTTGTGTAAAGCTTCCTCTGTCTGTTTCTCACCCTAATTTCTTTCCCTTGCTGCATCACATGCTTCAAGTAAACCTCACTTATGACCCCCCTGTAGCGCTTATGAAACGTGAGCCTATAATACCTTCTCTCTTGCTGAGGATACATGGATTGTAATGGTGGCATCACTTTGCTTGAAACCCACCAAACTTGGATACCCTGAAATTCGTCTTTCACTCTCTCATACTCATCCATACTAAGCACCAAGTTGCTGCAATCCTTTGCCATCTCCGCCTTAAGTCTCTTAGCACACTTGGATGAGTTGATGCTAAGATATGCCTCAACAGCAGCATAGGCTTCACTTCTCTTGAGGCGATCTCCAGCGTACTCGTGGATTGATATCTTGATGTAAGGATAGAAAAAGCTCGTGATTCTTTGTGTATACTTGCCAAAGTAGAGACGAACCTCGTAGGGGCAGTATTGGTGAATAATAGCCCAAACGAACATGAAACTGCCAATGGTTGAGCCCATTGTTGCCCACATCTCGGTCATTGTTTGAGGTACAATCATGGTTTTTTGTTCTCCAGGCTAATGGCAAAGCACTGATGTGTTTCTAAGGACTTAATGCAAGGCTCTTCTTGAAGGGGTTGCATTCGCTTCTACAAAAATGAGTGCCTGACGAGGATAGCAAAAAAAGGTATGTAAAGAAAGAGAAATATAGTAATGGCCAGTGGGTCATGTTTTGTCAACAAAGCATTTGACACCTATATCTTGCGTGTTGATTAGTGGATAGTGGTCCCAAAAGAAGAAAACCACACCGGCAAGAGATTATTTGATAAAATGTGCTATGCTCTTTGTTTTTCTCGTATAGTGTTACTACATCATTTGCAAAGAGGGAAACTTTAAGGAACGTGTCATACTAGGGATTTTAATTTCATAGAAAATGGACAGTTGTGAACCTCCTTTCTAGCCTAACTATAGTGCTTTCCTTTTCATATTTGATCAGTTTGATTAATCTATGGCTAATACATAGTAAAAGTCCATGCAAGCCTTGTCAGTTTCCATGTAAAGCGAGAGGAAGTAGAAAAGAGTGCAAGAAACTGGCAAGTTTCAGTTCAGTTTCGGACCACTTGTGCCTTCATATGACGTGAATTCATGCACGATTCTCATTTGTCTTTCTATTGAAGGAACAGTAGCTTCTTACAATAGCTAGTGATCAATCCTCATCAGAAAGGCTGTAATCAGTTATCCATACTTCTCCATGATTCAAGAAGAGTAAGGTTACTGTCAATTTCATGAGAATAGGGCTTCATAAATTAATTATTAGGGGGCTAGAGTGAATTAGACTTGCTGACACAGATTTTATATATAGAAACTTGCTTCTCGGTTTTTCTTTGATCAGTCTCTTCTCATAAATTTTCATTTTTATTTTATTTTATGGATAGTAGCTGGTACATTCTGGCTTTTTCTTCCATAACTTGAAGTAACCACGAAAGTGGTGCCTTCATTTTTATTTTGGCCATAGGATTCGGCTAGGTGATATTATAATTGTAAAATATACTAAAACATCTGAGGTAAAACACAGTAACCTTTTTTTTTTGTCCTCAAATTTTCTTTTTTTAATTTCAGCCTTCTTATGTCAACAGTCTTACAAATATATGCAATTTATTACAACTCTTATTAAAAATTACATCCATATTAACTATTTATAAGTTTTTCTTTTTCTGAAAATACAAATGTTATTTCTGTATAGTCGGCGGATGAGTATCTGTCACTCAGGAAGCATAGTCGGCGGATGAGTATCTGTGGGGACTAACAAAGCATATAACTTTGCTTCGGAAGGTTGTTTGCCACTTTCCAAAATCTCTCTGTCCATGCATAAATTAAGTAAAAGCAGCACCTTTCCTCCTCCATCCCTTTTTAATTCCTGGAAACAGAGGAAAAGATAGAGTCGATTTTTCACCCTAACTCAATTGTCTTTTACGTTGGTGACAAAAAGGAAAAGGAATGTGGCGGTGTTCTGTTTATTATTAAGGGGCGGTGCTGCCTTCAACCGCAAGCAAATATAGATTCCCTCGTCAAGACTTGTGTGCTTGCTGCTATAGAATTCAGAGTGTCCCTACGTTTCATAGTTTTGACACATAAACCCTTGCTTTGGGTTAACAGCAGAATTATGTATCAGACAAAGTAGTGATCGGAACCAATCAGAAAGGTTATAGTTGAAGATGATGAATTGGCATGGAACTAGTCAATAGATTTGACCAGCCGCCGTGCTGGTGGTTCCTGCTCATTAGTGCAGGGGTCAACACCTTACAAAAAAGACGATGAAAGATAAACGCCATGAACAACTACAACAAATGAACCATTCCTTGTCATGTAAACTAGCTAAACACGATTGGTGCTAGCCTGCAATTCTAGACAAGTCTACATAATGGAAAAAAGGCCTACTTTATATGTACATGATCAATACTTTAAATAGTTACGGAACCAAATACTGCCATGCCCTAAGGAAAACTAGATCACTGTCTTAAGGATGCTGCAATGGAAGTGTGATAATCTGACTAGAAAAATGGAATATATACCAAATGACTAATTCTAGGCATCTCTACGCGTGCAGATTCTTGATATCCTCTTCCTTGGCAAACCAGCTGGGTATTATCTGAGACAAATGAGGAGAAAGATCCTTGTACGAGTTCTTGATGGTACCTTCAGCCACTCGAGTTACAACTGAAATATCTGCAAACATGGAGCATTAGTAATCCCTTGGTCAAAGGAAACTACGTGGGTTAGTTGTTTTCTCACCTTTAAGAGGCTTCTTATCATCTGATAGTTGAATTATGATGTAAATAACAGCTGCTGCAATTGATATTGGGCTCCTCCTGCGAAAACGCAAAGAAAATTGTTAAAAACCAAACAAACATCAGATTGTTTTCCATTGCTCTCCTTCAGTTTAGTTACTAACATCAATATTGTTTATTGTTATAAACACAAGTAATTTTTTAGAATCCCTTGCAAGGTATGCTGCATCAGATTTAGCTGTCAAAGACTAGAAATAAAGGGAGGGAGTGATGCAGAGAGGAAGTTCCAAGATCCAAAAAAAAAAAAAACACTAAATTTGACTAGCTTATTATTCTGAAAACCATTCCCCTCCAGTCTACTTCATCCAGGAAAAACAGTGTATTTTAGTGAGTGCTTAACATGCCATGATCCAAATTAGTGGTGGAGCCAGAATTTTTCTCTTAGACTCACGAAATGGGCATTTCAGAACCAATGATATATAAATTTGCAAAACTCAGGTCTTCAAGGACAAAATATGGGTGCAACGTTCAAGGAGCACAGAATTCTCCCTTTCTTTATTTCAGAACAAGTTCATTCGTCAGGTTTAACTCACCAAAAGTGATCTTTTAACATTTGCGAACGATTTGAAAGTTACCAATCATTGAATAAGATTTTCGAGCTAACGAAATTTTTAACTGGACATTTTTACTCCCACAACAAGAGCCTGGTAATTTTTTCTTTAAGAACATCACCTTACATAACTTGACTTTGACCCAACAAGATGAGATGTGGCCCTCTCATGTAGCACATGTAACTCAAGCATTTTATGGGGCTGGGCAGACCTGCGCTCCCCTTTGTTACCCCTTCCTCTGCTTATGATCCAAATCCATAAAAAGATTTACACAAACAACGGAAATATGCACTTTGATTATGGATTTGAAAACAGCTATACCCAAAAGGATAATTGGGAGAGTTCACTGGCACCCTCAAAGTTGCAAGGCCAAGAATTTTCCATTGTAACAATCAAAGAAGGAAGAGGAGGAAGGAAGAAAGAAAGAGTTATTAAAAAAAGGAACAACGAAAAGCAAAGGAAAGACAAGACAACATATGAATAGAGGACTCGGTGATTAAGAAATTCAAACAGACATGCTGACGTAGACAATTAAGAACAAGGAGCATAAAGAGTAGTTTTGATAACACAAAGGAAATGGTTTTGACCACCACTGTCCAAAATTTCCCAATTAGGAAACCTTTTCTTTCTCCATCTTTTCACCTGGATAAGGTTTTGAGTAATTGGAGACAAACAGGCAGGTGGAAAAAGCATACACATAGTTGTTATGTTTAGCAAGTGAAAAGGACAGTTTTTTAGCTTCCAAGCATGCTGATTAACCCAAGAGAAGCTACGTGCATCATTCACACGCTTTGCACAAGGTCTGTGCGTATTGGGAGCTACAAGTCATATAAATCAACACTGTTTAGAATATAAATTTGATGAAATATTTTCAACAAACAGTGCAATACATGTGCACACATAAACAAATACCAGAAGCAGACCAAGCTATAATTACACTTCAACACTGCTGACCAAGATAAAAGAACACAGGAACTAACCTTATGTCAAGCTCCTCAGACTTCTGGACAGCTTCATGGGCAGCTTTAACTGCTTGATTCGCCATTCCCAGATTGGAACAAAAGCGTCTCTGCACGGAGAAGATGAAAATCATAAAATGGTTCTAGTTAGCACATCATAACCGATGTGAAGATCAAAAAATAACCAGCATGCCTGAAGTTGAGGAAACTAAAATACAAGAGAGTAGGGGTGAATTGGGGGAATTAAGATGAAACACTTCAACAACAAACTCACCAGATAGTCTGCGGCATGTATGGTTCCCATTTCCATTGAATGACCCATCTCTACCTCCAGATGCTTCACAATAAACTCTTTTGCTCGTCCAATTTCTTTCTTTGTGGCTCCATTGACAACAGAACAAATCTCTAAAAGAAACACAAGCGTAGGATCTCTTATGCACATAGGAAGATAACCAAGTAGTTTTTCTAACTCTTTCTTCTTTTAATTTCTTTCTTTTAAAGAAAAGCACTGTCAGTACCTTTTACAGTCCGGGCCTTGTTCTCTTGTCGACATGCAATATAGAGACAAGCAGCTAAAATGGCATCTTGATTTCGTCCTTTAAGAGGTTTTTGATCCTCTACCTTCTTATATATTTCATTAGCTCGATCCTTCAAAAATAATAATCAGAAACCAATATCAGAAAAGGCTTTGGGTGCAAGATTCAAAAAAGGAGCAGGACAGACCATCACTAAAGATTCTGTGAATATCCAGGATATCAAACCAGATGAAAGAAACAGGAGAAGCAAAATTATTTATCAAATTCATACTTATTGTGCATAATACATTAGCAAACATAATCGAAATACAAACAACTACAAAAGGGATGCAGATTCTCTACAGGTCAAATAGCAGCTGATGAAGAAACACTGTATCTAAATCAATACCACTGAACCTCATACTACTTCTACTTAGCCTTTACTGACAAAATTAATTCAGTTTTCCCTATGAGCAGGAACATCAATGAACAATATGAGGAAATAGGTAGTGAATTCAAGAAAAGAAATCCCCATGGAAAGTGTAGAGTTTAACTGAGAATGATAACACTATACAGTTTAAACAAATTGTAATTATATCACTAGGCAGGGCTTGAGTTGCAAACAGCTAGTCAGTAAGGGAAGGCATTAGATTGTTAAAGCTAGACTTTATCATATGACAACGATTGTTACGAGAGAGAACCATCTAGTAGTTGCTAGTTCAAGAAACACTAACTTGTCCTAATGGCCCTATTTCCTATATCACACACTAAAATTTGAAAACTTAAGAATTCATTGAGTGGCATCTACAGTCAACAAAATTTAATGGCCTATTCCTCAAACTTGTCTTCATCCTCAAAGTGCTCAATATGCTTGAGTGCTGGCCATTCAGTCCACATGCCAGTTCCCATTGGATTCCGCATTTGATAATTGTTTTCTAACCTCTGTTTTTCATGAAGAGAAAACACAGCTTTTCTAACCTTTTTCTTTCCTGTCATTAATGCACTTTGATAATTGTTCTATATCAAAATTGAGTCAAATCAACTCTTGTATGCATCAGTTCAACAAGATCACATCAAGTTTCAGCTCACCAAAACATAACTTACAAAGCTTCCATAGGTAAGTCACATGTGCCATAATTGCAGTAGAAATTAAAAATTAAAAGAGAAACAAATAAACAAAAAGAAGTTAAGAAATCATGAAGGATTCGAAGCAAGTAACCGACACACACCTTTATGGTTGTAACCAGCCCCAACCTGAAACATACATTTGTTACATTAGTTCTCTGTGCAAATCTAACGAAGACATCAAAATTCCATTTCTTTTTTTAAAAAAAAGGAAGAAAAAAACCCTTATGGAATCAGAAACTCTCTTCTTTTATTTTATTTTTCCATAGTGGTGCCTAATAAAATTCCAAAGCCAACATGAATTAAGCATGCATTTTCCTAATCTACAAACAATGGCTAATAACCGAATCCAGAGTTGACAGACATCATCTTTAAACACAAAATTAAATCATTGTGTGTTCATTTAACAGAAAAGATGACAACTTTCTTTGTTTTTTTTCTTTTTTCCTCCCACAAATTCTGTTTTATCAAACAACAGAAAATAACATTAAAACCCCCCTTTTCTAAACAAATGACAAGCAAAGCAGGAAACTTTTTTCCCATAGAAAATAAAAAAGAAAGAACCTGTCGGCCATGGCAGCAATAGACTTGAAAGCCTGAATACGGTTTCTATCAGGATTGGCGCCACGGCTCTGCCATTTCCCAAGAGAGCAGGACAAAAGCTCGTTGGACCCACCATTTGTTTTAGAAATGGTAGTGGAAAGACCACCGTCGGCAAGAAGAGGGTTAAGTGGGCCACCAACACGGTTAGGGTCATGATCAGAGGACTCGTTAGAGAAAGTTCGCCACTCTGATGTCTCGTCCACAGAATGGGCTTCCAAAATTAAACCACATTCAGAGCAGATGGTGTCTCCTGCCGAGTGGTCGAACACTATCTCTGTCAGTCGCTTGCAGTCCGGGCAGTATGAGTCTTCCATTTTCTCTCGTCTTCTTTCTGTTTTTTTTTTTTTTTGTTGTCGTTGTTTAATTTGATAATAAAATATCATTACCTACTGCTACTGCTGCTGCTGCTATGGATTTTGTGTTACACACACACGCACCAGGTTTTTGTGTTGTGTTTTTTTTTTTTTTTATTTAGGAATCTGTTAAGGAATTCAAAATATCAAGATTGAATTGTGAATTTGCCAGGTTAGGCTTGACTTTTGTAGGAAGAATAAAGGCTTTTTTCTGGTGAAAGTATTAATGATTTTCTTCTGTTTTGGATCTACTTGACATTTATTGTTTATTTATGACTTAATTTGGAATTCAGAGATATCAGTTCAGTCAGTGTCATCACTCCACGCTGGTTGTTGTTTATACACACGTCCGTACGTAACTGGGTTTGGACTTCGATGATTAACTGTCGTTTTCAAGCCACTCTCATGTGTTTTGAGCCACCTCTTCACCCTTCACTGTGTTCATTGAAACGGGACGAAATTCACCAGCGACAGCAAATGAATCTAAGAGTTTAGTTTCATTTTATCCCTTTAAATTATATCATAACTATCCTCCAGCCCCTCATCAATTTGTCAGCAAGGCTCTGTTTTACACCGAGGTAAAATGAAATTCACCAGTCGAGAGAGTAGTCGATGAAGAATAAATCTTTAGAAAGAAATCAATAAATTCTTGTGCTTTAGGACAAGTTGAATCATCCATGTGTCCCAACAATTATCTTATCTCTACTCTATTTAAATGGGATGATGAGATCAGCCAGTCTGTGTACAAGGAAAATCCCATGGCCAACTTTAACTTCTCTCAATCAAAAGATCAATGATCTTACATATATGGTGGTTGGGATCTGCAGGAACAGTTGTTTTGTGCCCGACAAAGACCTGTCATCGGGATGTTTCACCTGGTGTTGGTCCTAATGCTACCGAGGAGAGTGATGAAGAAGAAGAAGAAGATCTAATTCCTGGAGTGACCCAAGCGACTTTAGGCTTGTCATTCATCTTCAAGTGCTGCCATTTCATGCATTTCTTTAATTTTCTTTTATATTTGAACTTGCGGATTTAATGTTTACTATTGTGGATTTATTGCCTATCCTTTCTTTCTTTTACATGACAAGGGGGGAGAAAAATGTGGCTGTGCATGCATATTTTTTTGGGGTTAACGTGGTTGTGATATGCATGTGTTCAATCCTCATGTTATCATGGCAAGTTAGTATTTGTGTTGAACTCAAGCATGTCATACACTTTTACATGTATTTTATATTTAATGTTGACTTGTGATATTGTCTATGGCATGTGATTAATATACATGTAATTAATATTGTATGTTAGCATGCTATATAATTTTTATTTTTTCATATCTTTATATACACGTGTGTAAGATACACATTGCTTTTTGATAGGGGGGAGTATTATTGTATAAAATCATATTTATCTCCTTAATATGCATATTGATTGTCATAGTAAAAAGGGGAAGATTGTTAGTTCAAAGTTCTATCCCATCTATGATTTAATTATTTTGATAATAACAATATATTAAAATACTTGTTGTGGATATCAAAGTTTTAAATTTTGTAAGAATTGTTTTATATCAAATTAAAGTAATATGAATTCTTTCGATGCAAACTTAACTTGAAAAATTTATAAAATTTAATTTGACATCACAAAAATAATTTTTATTCAAAAATAGTTTTATTGCTGAAATTAATACATGGTAAAAATATCTCATAAGAAAATATTTCATTAAATATTTTGGTACTATCACTCAAATTTTTTTTAAGTTGATAGCATAAATTTGATCAATGATTTCTTGTGTTTGATCACACTAAAAATTTTTTGTTCATTTTTAACTAAGTGTAAACTTGTAATTTAAAATATTTATACTTGATTTATTTTATACTCAAGAGTTAACTTATTTTAAACTCAATTATTAACTTATTTTACACTCAAGACTCTTTTAACAACTCTTTTTTCTTTTACCCCTAGCTATTTCTAACATGGAGGAACACCTTAAAAATTCAAAATATTTAACTTCATTCTTCTTAGTATATGTAGCGGTTAAGTGCTCATTTTTCACTTATAAATACCATTTGTACACTTCATGTGATGTTTCGCAAACTCTCTAATCTAAAACCTTTTGTTATTTTCATAATCTTCTCAAAGATTTAAACTATCTTTTTGAATCAATTATATATCTTTCACATTCTTGAGCTATATTACATTCCATAAAGACTTGAGCTTAATCTATTATAATCTTTTTTTTATTGTAAGGTGTGAAAAATCACGTTGTGAGAGATAATTCATTGTAAAAGTGACATTTGAACCACTTGAAAAATATTTGGCTGTGAGATATTGAAAGGTTAAAATCTTAATTCTTAAAAAAGATTATGAGTGGAAAGTTTTCTAATCTTGAATCCATAAATTATTAGTATATTCGGTAAGGTATCACATGTGAAGAAAACTATAAGTTGATAATGAATACATAAATGGTGGTTCAAGGAGTGATGTAATGCCCAATAATTTTTAATGCAACTTTATCTTTTCCCATAAACATATACATGTAAAATGGGATGATTATACACACACGCGCGTGTGGAAGCCCTCCTAATTAACACACAAAACATAAACTGTAAACCATGCATGCATATCAAATATGCAAAGGGTTTTCTATTTAAAATAAGAAATTTATTAAATTTAACAAAAATTTGGCAAAATCTTCTTTGCATGGACTCTTATCTAAAATTTTATCTCGTATTAATACAACAACAACAATAACAATATAAACTATATTCGATTCACACAACTAGTCCTTACCACGCAAATAATTTCATCAATTTCAAGTATTCACTATATTTATAGATAAGCAAAGTTTATATTATTTTATGAGATATATAAAAACATTTTTCTATAATATAGTCCAGAATAATTAATAATCCATCCTTTTACTTTCTTACAAACTTCAAAATATTAAAACTTAACATATACATCAAGTTTAATTACATGACATGATATGGTAATTATCAAATTATTCTGATGATAAAATGACTATGAAAGTTTAAAATACAATATCAAGGTCATGGTGAAGATAGAATATATCTGTAACACATGGATAACATGAAAATATAGGGTAAGCATATATGCATCCATTACTACTAATATCCTTACTACAACCCTAGAAATAAACACATCATCATTAGTCTTTTTTTTACCATATTTAAATCCATGCCAAGTTTTCAATTTATTACATTCCCTTCATAAACCAATAAACTACCCTTTCCTTCATTATACACATTAGTTTATCACCGTTATGAATACCATAAAAATCTCATTAACTATATGTTCATTAATTCATTTTAAATAATCATAACTCGAGCCTTAAGTTAATTGTATTTCTCGATTCATTTCAATACTTCTAACTATAATTTATAACATGTATGCATTCATTAATCTATTTCAACAATTATAGCTCGTGCTTTACACCAACCTTATTTGTAAATCCATTTCAATAATTCTAATTTGTGTTTTAGTCCAATTAGGGATTCATTAATCGTATATCATACTCATAGCTCATACTTTAATGAAATTATATATTCATTGTCTTATTCAATACCCTTAACTCATGCTTTAATTCAACTTTTTGATTCATTTATCCATTTTCTTATTTATTGCTTATGCTTTAAGATAACCGTATTTTTTACCCAATTCCATACCCTCAAGCCCTAATTTAATTATGAGATTCTCTAATCCACTTTAATAGAAATAGCTCTTTCTTGGATTCATCCACATACATGGATATGATTTAATACCTATTAACCATGCTTTAATTTCTATTTTTTACTTACATAATCATTAATCCATTTAAATGATCATGGGTTATATTTTAAGATGTTTGAATTCATTTAATCAATTCAGTATCCATAGTTCCATACCCTTAACTCAAGGCTTAACTTAATCAATGGGTTCATTAACCCAATACCATAATCGTGACTTTTACTTTAAGATGATTGTATTCATCAAATCAATTTTAATACTTATTACTTTTTCTTTAATTTCTCTTTTTTACTTATAGTCATTAATTCATTTAAATAATCATAAGTTGTTTTTTAAGATGATTGTATTTATCTAATCAATTCAATATCCATACCCTTAACCTAAGCCTTAACTTAATCATGGGGTTCATTAACCCAATTTCATAAGCATGGCTTTTGCTTTAAGATGATCATATTCATCAAAAAAATTTTAATACTTATTACTCGTGCTTTAATTCACCTTTTTTACTTATTGAGTCATTAATCCATTTCAATGATCATAAGTCGTGTTTTAAGATGATTGTATTCATTAACTATATTCAATATTCATACCCTTAACTTAATCATGTGGGTTATTAATCCAATTTCATAATCATAGCTCTTGTTTTAAGATTATCGTATCTATTAAATCATTTGGGTACTCATTATGCATGTTTTATGTAAACTATACATTATTGATGTATTTTATTTCTTAGGGTTTGTGCTTGTGTTGGCCAACAACTATTGATCAATTTTGATAATTATAGTTCACGTTTTACATCAACCATATACATTGATTCATTTCAATACTTGTAATCTCATGCTATAAGACATTCTTTAACTCTTGCCATTACGACTAGCTTAATTTTACACAATATAACCCCACTAGTATGGACGGCTTTAATTTACACAAATAGTCTTCGTCAGTATAACCAACTTAATTTACACAATTAACATTTATCCATATGGCCATCTTTAATTTTTTTAATCAGTCTTTGTCCATACATTCAACTTCAACTTTAATTTATACAATTAGTCTTCATTCATACGACTTTGATTTATACAATTAGCCTCCATCCATACAACTAACTTTAATTTATATAATTAGTTTGTGCTAGTGTGGCCACCTTTCTTTTAAAACAATTTTTCATAATCCATTTTAAAACTCATTGCACATGTACAAAAAAAATTAACATGAACATTTCTATAAATAAAAGGTGAGGTGACTAGCACCTTCTTGGTACTTCAGTAGTATGTGTTTCCTCAACTACTAATCTAACCTTGAATGTCCCTTCTAATTTTTCATGGAAACATCCTAATAAGAATCATAAAGCAACACCACGCAATTTGTTACATGTGTCAATTAGACCTATTATAAGGTCAAGTGCTAACGGCATTTAATTGGTTAATTGAAGATATTTGGGCCTTATTTCTCATAAGACATATCAATTCAACTTATTTTCCTACTTATACGCAGATTGAACTTATTTTTGTTATTGTTACCTACTTTTGACCCCTATAAAAAATCAAGAAAAAAATAAAAAAAAAATAAAATCCAAAATACAAGAGGATATACATTAAAAAAGCCTAGAATATTACCCAAGTTGGTGCTGAAAAACCAAAATGACAAGTGGACAAGGGGACCAAAAGTGTAAGAAAAAATAAAGGACTAAAGTGAATTTGATTTGCTTGGTCACCAAGCAATTAGAAGGGAAGAGACAAATATTTTTTCCTATAAAATGGAGAAGGAATCTCACAACGAAGGGGGAAAACAAAATAAAATAAAATAAAGGAGGTCAAAAAAAAAAAAAAAACTCTTTCTCACATTCTCTCCCCTTATACACTAAAAGACCTAGCCTCATTATACCTAAACCTAGCCGCCAACTATGTAAGAAAAAAACTACACATCCACAGACCTATTTCCTTCATCTCTTGACCTCTACACCATTATCAACACATATTAGCCTTCACACTGTTACCAGCAACTTCTCTCACATCCCCCACATAAAGTTTGCATTTTGAGACAAAAACTCGTAGCTAAAGATTATTCTCTTTATAGCCCTTTATTTTTTTTACTATGAAAAGACCAAATCCAGAAGCACACACCTTTTCACAACAGTGTTGACCTTTATCCTCTTCACCATAGCTCAAAACCATCGTGAGTAGCCTCCCAATGTGCAAACCTCTACCTCATGATTTTCTCCTCTCATCTATCCATCTAAAGCCACCACAAATCAACTCACCATCACCGTCAACCACATTCCTCCACCAACAAGCACCAGTTACTCAACATCACAACAACCTTTGATAATAGCAGATTTGACAACACTAGCTTTAGTAGCATCACCACTATGAATACCACCACCAACGACTTCTTCTCTCTTTTCAACCGTGAATCGATGACCCATCAACAGCCTCCGAAATAGCCCTCCCCTCACATGATTCTCCAATTGTGGTAGTAGCGGAAATGACCATTTGAAAAAAAAAAAAAATAGTGAGAGAGAAGCATATCTAAAAAAAGGAAAAGAAAGAAAAAGAACCAAAGTTTATTGTGTTTATTTCTTATTTTTTTGGGTTCCTCTTTGTTACACCGCTGACATAAGAGTGAAGATAAGAGAAAGAGTTGCCTGATCAATACCATCATGCGCCTCCCAAAACATCAAAGCAACACCTGCATGCGCCACTAGTGGCAGCGGTGCATGAGACCTATATGTCGCTACTATTCCGACAATCCAGAATCTTCTAGTGTGCTTCCTGAGTTTCCAACAATCTCTCCAAATTTTTTCAACCCTTAGGAGGATCATTTTGCAAAATTTTGAATTTTTAGTGTGTGTTCTAAATTATTGTTAGAATTTGATTTTTTGGTGGTTTCTAAACATGTGTAATTTTTTGGTGTGTAATTTGCATTTTATTTTGTTTTGTTTTAAATAATTGTAAAAAAAAAAGAGAGGAAAGAGAAATTTAATTAATCCAATGTTTTAATTGCATATGACAAAAAAAAAATGATTTCTACTTGTTGCATATGACCCAATCCTTACAAAAATTGAATTTTTTTTTATAAAAAAGAGAGAAAAAAATGTTTTAGAATTGTTTTATAACTTTTTTTTGTAGTTCTTTGTATTTTTTTGGAATTTACAACAAGTTTGAATAATTCCTTAGGGATTTGGTCAATATTTAAATAACCTTAAGTTTTATTGTATTTTTCAAAAAAATTGTCAATGGTAAGATTGTGGTTTTTTTATATATATTTTTAGTCATAAATGAGACTTTAGTCATTAAAATTATTAGAATGAAAAATCTATATATAATGACACAGTTTTTGTAGAATGAAAAATCTTATATATAAATGAGACTTTTATTTTTGTAGATTTTTATTTTGGCGCCAAAATAAAGGATGAAAAGTGTAAACAAGTTATCAAAGTTCAGGAGAGAAAGTGTAATTTCTCGAACCATGAAGGGAAAGTGAAAAACAAACTAACGCTTAATGTAATTATTCTTATTTTATATTTATTAAATTACCTAATTACTCTTAACCCAACTTAATTATGGCCCCAAAACATCATGATGAAATATACAAAATATCATGAACACCATTTTTTAATAATTTTTGTTTTTAAATGCATATTAGTCTTTTTATTGTATTAAAAAAGTGAAAAGACTAAGAAGTCTTGTATGCAAGTTTAATTATTTTTGTTTTTAAAAATAATTAAATTATTTTATAATGCTAAAAAAATATAAGAAGACTGATTTGTCTCTAATTAATAGAATAATAACTAATAGATCCTAGTGAAATATCATTGTACCTTTAATGGCTAGCTCATTATTTTTGTTTTGAAATGACAAACATCATTACACTATAACAAAACATAATATTCTAAATGTGTGTATATAATAAAATACTAATGCTTTTTTTTTTTTGTAATAATGCTGCATTAATAAATAAAAAATTGATTTAGAATGGAAATATGCATTTTCCCTATGTATTTTAAATGACTAGATTTTTAGTGATTGTTAGTGATTTTTATTGAAAAAACACACTACTAATGAAAAAAAAGCATGCCATTGTTTTTTTTTTTTTTAATTAGAACTAGAATTTTTCTTGATGATATTATTAATTGTTTTAGAAATAATTATATATTTCCTTACACAGTTAAAAAAAAAAAAAAAGGTTTCTTTATGCCATGCCAAAAAAATAAACCGTTTATAACCCCAACACCAAAAAAGAAAAAAGAAAAAAAAGATCGGGTAATAATCAGCCTTTTTCCACTACAATCCCACAGGGAATTCTTCATTATTTACTAAGGGAATTTGGAAATGTGAATGGACAAATCTGGCATGGCAACGCCATGAAAATAAGAGATACAATCCGCCGAGTTAAGAATGACGAGCACAAATATGAAAATAAAAACTCTGAATGAATAAATAACACATTCCATGTTCCACTAACATTTCTAACGTTAAGAGAACTGTGATTTCTATTAGAAATGTTTCCTGCACAATACAACCCACCTTCATCTCCAACCTCAAACCTAAATGCCATGTAACGAGGAAAAGAAAAGAATAGAGAACAAAAGAAAAGAAAAAAAAAAGATGAACAAATTTTAAACGGGCATTTCTATAGCCAATGTACCAGTTGGCTAACCCCCCTCACAGAATATACAATGCTATGACTGCAAAATTTGCCCCCTGTATTCGTCGTAACTTGAATTCTCAGGACTGTCATCCATGTTCGCGTCCTCGCTGTCACCAAATCTACTGACCATCCTCCCCTGTTCCAGCACTCGGAACCTCAACTGACGTCCTGATCATCATCTCATGTTGCAGCACTGAGGCCTTCCCTGCTTTTGTAATTTTTCCCAAAGGCAGATCATTTGCTTGGGGGACTGGTAATGAGCCGTGTAATAACCTTCGATACATCCAAACTGGCAGAACTTCAAGCTGTGCACATACTCCACAGGTCTTGAGCTATTGAACTGCTCCACCCACATTCCCATGCTCACATCTTCCATCTTGAACAACTGCAGAAAGTGGAAGTGTTGGTCAGTTAAAATAGACGGGAGGCTCAGAGGGAGAGGAGAAAATAAAAGGCAAAATTCAATTACTTACCCTTAATTTATGATTCTCAAACTCAGAAACAATGAAGCGCCCGATGTCAGAAGACAAAATGTAGCCTGGCCCGTTTGCATAGGGTGGATAATCTTCTTCTGGCCATTCCTGAAACCACCACCAAATGAGAAAAGATGGCAAGACAATCTTAATATTTGAGTTCCTTCACAGATTCCTTGACATTAAATGAGCATGGCCTATGGAAAACATGCATGAGGAGACATATACCAGATAGATAAAAGATACAGATTGAAGATCAACATGCGTTGTATCAATCTCTTAGATTCTTCTCTCACAGAGCAAATTACTTTCTAGATCTAATGTAGACTTCTTTTTTTTCTTCTTTTCCCCCCATTTTGGGGAGGTTTTTGGGGTTGGGAGAGCTAGGCAGTAGAAGAACATAAACATCATATCATCTATTTCTAGCAAACAATACACATAGGAATCGTTACCTTCCACACACAAGACTTCTAGAATGAATGCGATGCTATGCAACCAAGTAACATTTACCAGTGGTCTTTCACATAAAGCTATATATACTGATCGAAAGCAAACTTAAGGTAAGAAATAGATTGGACAATTAATAAGTTCAGTCCTACCTCATATGTCACTGCCCATTTACCATATCGCAGGGGCTTATGGTAGTAATTTATGTTTCCAATGTACAAGCTCCTACCAGCAGGAATTTCATTTACTTCATCAATAATGGAATCCACTCTCACAAATGTATCATCATCACCCTTCATGATATATTTTGCCCGCACTGTGCGGACCTGTAAACAACCAAAGCCCTTTTTTAAATTACTATACCCAGAAATAACTTTAGTTTCAAAATCTCGAAATAGCTCATTACTCACCCCATATTCGCAGATGGCAACAGTTTTCAACACCACAAGATCATAGTTATCCATGTAAGGCACTATAACAATATCACCAAAAAATTCAGCCTCTTTCTTTAACTCCAAATTCACTTCTTTTCGAGCATGCTGTCCAAACATCAATTCAGGAAGGTAAGTCACTTCAACTCAAAATCATTTTGTTAAGCAGTAACAATCAAAAAGCAGATTCCACAAGAGTCTTCACATACCAGTGCTACAAAGAAACGAGCTACCACATTTGAAGATTTAATAAGCCTATGCTGCATCCACGACTTCCTCACAGCCATTCGCTCAGAAAAATGATTACCTGCAGATAGAACACCAATAAAAAGTTCCACTGGCCCCACAGAAAGAGGTGGTGCTTTCCATCTGATAGACATCTCTAGATGCCTTTGAGGAGAAAAGCTAGGGTGATTCGAGGGCAATGAAGCAGCAAATACAGAGTGCACATCTATGTCCCCAGTAACAGCTAGCCCCGTTGCATCCTCAAGAGTATACCCCTGTCAACATTACCATGAAATGTTACAAAAACTCCACCCTACCCGTCCATCATGAGATTAATAAGCTGTAGTATGTTACTCACAGTTCGATAAGGAAAAGAGGTGGCATGCCTCCCATCAACATTAATATGATAACCCTCCAAACCAGCACTTAGAGTTAGGACAAACAGCTTCTCCTCTGCAAAAGGATATGGCCAGTCAAAAGACACCTTTTTTGTTCGACCTATTAACCGGTTCAACCACCAAGTTGCTTTGGACTCCTCTGATTTATCATCATCATCATCATCACGGACCCACTTCTCGCACTTAACTTGACCATCAACTGCAGTCAAGTAAAAGAATTACTCGATTTGGTGGAAACACAAGAAGATATGGATGAACTCCCATAAAAAAAATTACTTGAAAGTAGAGCTAAAATTTTACACTCCTCCATAGCAATTTCAATATGTGACTTGGGAAGAGGAGAGGATGAAATCTTGCATGCACTATTGTCTGTTTTTAACCTAGCAGCTAAATATACACTTAATATCAATATTCTAATTCTTATACGCAAACATAATACTAAGCAGATAGAACTTAAAGATCCTTCAAAAGAACCAAACCTCCCACCTAAAAAGCCTTACAAACAACAACCCAACAACTTACATTTACTAGTCTACCAAACCAGGAAGTAGTATAAATTCCCCCAAAAAAAGAGCCAAGATAACAGAAGAAATCACCAAAAGAAACACTATTGAATAAAAAAAACTCACCAGTCTCCTCATCAGCCTTAGAACCCCACCCCTCGCAGCGCAAAGCAGTCCCCCACTGCATTCTGTAACAAGTATTCTGCTCAATTACAGGCTTCAAACTCCAGTCACCTTTCAACCTGGGATTAAAATGAAGAATCCTAGGAGGGTCCTCAGCCTCCACAGTCTTCAATCCCAGCAATTCCATCATAAACTGCGAAACCATCACCGTCTCGCCTGCCTCCTTCACCAAGGCAATCTTGGGGTCCTTCTCGGCATGTGCTGCTCTCGGCTTACCCACCACCGTTATATGTGACCCCAAAGTGAGCCCACAAGGCAACTCCACCATCCTCATTCGCTTCAAAAACTCGGACCCAGATAGCGAAACCGAATTGGGACACGGTTCGGATTTATTCTCGGGCTTTTTAACCTCCAAAACTTGCATTTTTCCGGATTCCATTTCATCCCATATCTTCAACCCCTCTTCCCAAGCAGTCTTCGCAGCTCTATGGAGGCTCACCGAGCCATCTTTCTTAGTGGGGTCAAACGTTTTAGGTTCAAAACCCAAAGTGGACAAGATTTTGTTGGGTTTCGTGGTTGAACGAGCGAGTTGAGAGCGCATAGCCTGGGCGGAATTATGAGAAACCCAGTTCATAGGTCGAGTTGGGGCATCTTTATCATGCAAATCTTGTTCGCTTTCAAGGCGAGAAAAGCGAGTAAGGGTGGTCGAGGTAGCGGTGGTGGTTTCAGAAGTGAAACGAGAGTCGAAAACAAAAGGGATTTCAAGAGTGACAAGAAGCAAGTAGAAAACAGCTACAGCAATCACGATTTGAATGGATCTTTGCTTGCTTAAGGACACAAACGTGTCCAATTTCGTATCAGATTTGCCCCTCTTCATCTCCTCCAAATTTCAGAAAGAAAAGAAAAATGGGGGTTGATCAACAGGACAAGAGAAGAAAAGAGATGCTAGTTTCTATATAAATATTCAGAGACAGGTGATCGAAATCATCATCATCATCGCACTTGGATGAGAAACGCGGTGAGACATGACAAGGTGTGGCGTTTGGTCGGTTTTTGAAACTTATGCAAAGGAAAGAGTGTCGTGTTGTGGTTCACAAGAGCGAGAGGTACATAGAAGAGAATTGCTATTTATTTACCGAAGAATTCCATAGCCTTTACAATTTCGAAAAAACTATGGTGGTTTATCAATCGTATTTAAGTTATTGAATATTTTTAATTTATTTTTTTCTGCGTTGGTTTGGAGTATAAATAGAATTGTGAAAAGAGTAATTAATTTATTTTTTATGAATCGTATTTAAGTTATTGAATTTATTTTTGCTAACGTATGTAATTCGAGTAACTTAGGATACTAGTTTGTTCATTCAAGAGAAATACTACGGAAACTCTCAAAAAAATGTATAATTAATATTCCTGAATTTATTACATCATGAAGCACTGCAAATATTAATTGAGTACCCGATGACTAGATTTTATTTATAATTATTATGGTAATATAAGCTTAGAATTTTGAAACAATTTTACCGATTTTCAACTGTCAGTTTGATAATAATTATCAAATATATTGTTAATACGTAGTTTTGATACTCTATTATCTGATTATTTTTTATTTGGTTTGAGTTTTATAAAAAAAAATTATACTAAATTAAAAAAAAAATCAAACTGAAATCGGTTTAAACTAATTGATTTTCGATTCAGTTTTTTAAGATAAAAACCGATTTCAAACTGGTTTAGTTTAATTTTTTATTTTTAAGTTTAGTTTTTTTCAATTCTGATTTGGATTTTTTTTTTTAATTTAGGTTGCTCTTTTATTATCAATTTTTTTTTTTTTTTGTAGCTTTCTTCTTCACATCCTTTATTGTGTTATTATTTGTATTTATTTTTCAGGGACATTTTTGTTTACCAAAAGTAAATTTCTTTCTTAAAATATCATAACAACTTATCTCGGAAACGGCATTAAAAACCGAAGAATAATTAAAGAGTGATAGCATGTAGAAGAACTAATAATTAGAAACATCAAAAATAAGAAATATAAGCATACGTTTTTTTTAAAAAAAAAAAAAAAAAAGAAAGAAAAGACAAAACGGCAACGGACCAGGAGGGGAAAAAGTAGTTTTCATTTGGTGAAACCGGCCTCCTATAATGGAAGTGCGGGTTGTGTTGTATAGAGAAAGCCACGCGAAAGTGGGGATGGTAGCGGCAGTTTTATTGCATTTTTTTTTATATATTATATATATATATATATATATATATATAGAGAGAGAGAGAGAGAGAGAGAGAGAGAGAGAGAGAGGAATCTTTATATAGGCGGAAGCCTGCGTTTAAAGTTTAAATTGGCTCCTCTGGTGCAGGGTTAGGTGTCCACCACAGGTAACACCAAGATTGGACAGGTGGGTCTTTCATGCGGCTGCGGCTGCGGCTGCGGATGCTCAACCAGCTGTTGTGTATTTTAGCGTTGGGGTTGGTAGTTTTTATTATTTTGATTGTACTAGAATATAGTAATAATTATTTTTAAAATTAGTTTATTTAAAAATATATATTTTTTTATTTTTTTAATATCAAAAATTAAAATAATTTAATAATATTAAAAAATTAATTTTAAATAAAAAAATAAAAATTTAATTTTGTTTAAAAAATATTTTTGAAATACGAAAACAAAAAAAGTATTAATTAATTAAAAAGTTAATAAAATATTTTTAATTGTTGTTTTGGAAAAAGATTTTTAAAAATACTCGTTTGATTAAAATTACTATGAGAAGGGTTTGAAAATACTTATGAAATAAATGAAAAATAGGTGTTAATAAATAAAAAATATAATTTTTATTTTTATAAAATCAAGGTTTCAAAGGTTATAAGGATTTATTGCAAAAAAAAATAAAAGCTATTTAGTTAACTAAACAGTTTTTTCTATATAGTTTGATAAAAAAATAAAAGCATAAGCTATCATGATACTAAATAGAATGTAAATATATTCGATAATACATTCCAAGATGTTTTTAAATAAAAATATTTTATATATTTTTATTTTTAATATTAACAAATAAAACCATAAAAAAAAAATATAAAATCACATCAACACAATTTAAAAAACATTATATATGTAACCGCACTAAGGCAATGTTTAGAAACACAGTTCAACCTGTATTCCCAAAACATTTGAAAGTTTTTTTTTTTTTTGCTAAAATTGAGTGCAGTTTATACTTTCTAAATCATTTTGATGTGCTGATATTAAAAATAATTTTTTAAAAAAAAAAAAATATCATTGGCATATTATTTCGGCATGAAAAGTTATTTTAAAAGCAACCGCTACCACACTGGCAAACACGCTCTAACAAACTGAGAAGCGTATATCCTCAGGTGTGCTAGCAACTTTCCCTACACGCCTCTTGATGCTCCCACTTTACATCTTCTTTGTCCTTATGGAGCTTTATTTTATGATTTTCAAGCAGTTGTTAAAGACCTTTTTTTTTAACTAACTTTTTAAAAATTATTTTTTGGTATTTAAATTCATTTTAATGTGCTAATGTTAAAAATAATTTTTTAAAAAAATATATATTATTTTAATACATTTCTAAACTTAAAAATATTATAAAAAAACAACTTTTATCACAATCCCAACAAAATATCATTTTAGACAAACTTGAGGAAAGTTCTTTGCAGTTTGGATATAGTAAGGTTTAATTTAACAAAGATGCATTTTTAAATTCTTAAATTGGTCAAGTTATTTAATAAAAATTTACATAAAATTAATTCTTTTCTATAATATTAATAATTACTTTATGAATAATTATATATAAATTAATATGTAGAATTATTTTAAAAATATTAAATGAGAAATAAATATTTATTTTATTACTTTTTATTAACAATTTTTATACAGTTTTCTCACATTAATTTTTATTTTTATGTTTTTTCATATAGTTGCGTAAAAGTCTTAAAGGCATGTTTATTATATATATATATATTAAAACTTGCTGGTTTGAATTGGATTTTTCAGTATTTATATCTTATTTATTGGCCATCAAGTAATGTAACCATTCAAAAGAACTCATTCATTCATGTTGTTTTAGGTTGTCATCCATCATATTAGTATTAAATTGTGATTCCAATAGTCTATACTTAGAGTGTATTTAAAAGCAAATTATTTTTTATTTCAAATTACAATAAAATAATATTTTATTATTAATTTTTAATTTAAAGTTATTTAAAAAAAAAAAAAAAAAGGATCGGGCCGCACAAACCAGTACTTAATGACAGAGCTATATATCTCACTACTGTGTATGTAGTGGGGATGCTTCCAAATAAAAGAGTGGTGTGAAGTGGATGTAGGGTTCCTTCCCTACTACAGTGTGTGGAATGCCTATCTATAATATTCTTTCATCTTCGTAACCAAAAAAAAAAAAAAAATTAACTTTGCCATGATAGTTAAGAAGTTTGTTTTCGTTCTGTTTTTTTTTTTTTTTTTTTTTTTAAGGTTCAAATCTCATAGCCAGTAATCAAAGAGATTTATAGCTACATCTTTAAAATTGTTAATAAATAAATTTAGTCGTAGTTAATATAAAAGCTGGCTAAGGAATATTATTTCAAAAAAAGTATTCAAAGAAATCAAGAATCCATGATAAAAGCAATGATCAAGATTGCATTTAGAATAATGAATTGGAATAACGAGAAAAGGAATAATTAGAGAGTTATTTTTTTAGATTAATATAAGTGTTTGGGTTAGTTTATGTGCATTTTTATTGATTTTATAAACCCTGAAGTTAACAACTATGTAAGTTTTCAGTGACTCAGAAGTTTGTACGATTTAAATTAATGATCTCTAAAATATAAATTCAGAACCTGATTAATTGATTTATATCTTTTAGGATTAATTGGAAAGTTAAATTAAATTACTAGGTGATTGCTTCTTTATTATATTTTTAAGAGTTTAGAAAAGCTAGCATCTTTGGTTAAGAAAGAAACCCTTTCCCATTAGTTGAAAAGCTACGAAATTCAACATTTAAGAAAAGTAGGCCATGCTATGCATAAGTTTATTTGGTCCATCACTAAAATGGTGCAGCCTCTCCGCCTACACAAGTTGCACTTTAATTTCTTTGAATGAACAAATTGAGCCATTAAAAACAAAAAAACTGTGTCACTATATGCTCTTGTAGGGTAATTCCTTAAATGGCAAAAATGGTTGTATTGAAATGTGTTTGGTAAAAAAGCAGCCCCCACCCCTCGTTCTCTCTATTCTTTCTTTACAAATACATCTTAGATCTAAAAATAGCATGTAACAAAGGGATGATAAAATAACCTCATCCAGATAAATATAATTTAATTGATTAAATTTTAAATTTACTATCTAAAAATTACCCGTCTGAATGCTATAAACCTCAAAGTCATTAAAAATTTACTTGATCGTTAACTTAAAGATCTCAAGAAAGTTTTCAAAATTCGATCAATGAGAATCTCTAAGTTTATCTCTGGTTAAATTTTTTTATAAGAAACTGATTTAAATTATCACTTTTTTTTAGCTTTATAACAAAATCTTAATATGTGAATTAATAATTTAACCTTTATATATATTATTACAGAACGCATAAAAAGCAATCTGACTTTTACTTTGTAAGTAAAATTGTTTACCAAACAAATATGAATATGATGAGAGAAATGATGACTATTTAAAAACCATTCAACATGATGTTTTTTTATGGAATGATTTTAATGTGACACTCATCATGCAAGTGATACGCGATGTAAATATAGTTTATTTGTGTCTAAAAATATTGTCATCACATTTGCACGGCTGTTCTCGTGGGGAGGACTTTCGCATGCGAACATATGAAGAATCATACCAACATTTAATGTGACATTTAAAATCATGGAGTTATCACTTATCGTTGCCTTCCTTAGAGGCAAATTTGAATTTATATGTGTAGCCTCTATAGTCTACTCTCATCGCAATTCAACTTGGATTGGCCTTAGTTAAGGTCAAAATCAAGCATTAATTAAGATGATGTCAATTGTCCATTCCTTTCTCTACTCCATAATGCCATTATAATATTTATTACTACTTTTTATTACCCGTCAATATAAATAAACGTAATTGAAAATGTACTTAACACATCAAAATAATTTAAAAATATTAAAAATATATTATTTTAAAATAAATAAAAAAAACTAAAAAAATTATCTAGGAATGAGTCATCAAACACCCTTTAAATCTATAATAATTTATCCACAGAAAGAAGTATCCGTTGGGAGTATCATTGGATGGACCAGGGAAAAGGGGCCGTCGTTTGGCCTCATTTAGCTGTCTCTTGCCCTGGAAAGTGAAATTTAAAATCTGAAGAGGAAAGTTGGATTAGCTGTGTGACACATGTTTTACGCTGTCTTCCTAAAGAACAAGTGCAAAATCTTATTATTGAAACAATGATTCTTGCTCCTGATGTGCATTTTCTCTATAATTTGGTAGTGCAATTGTGCTCCCTCTAGAGAGAGAAGAGCAATGATTCTTGTTCTAATATTATATTGGAGGAGTCCTCATTGAACCTTACAGTTCATATACTCTGTCTGCTGGTTCAACGATCATTCGAGCATGGCGTTGGAGACTGGAAGATCACAACCAGAGTTTTGCAATACTTACCATGGTTGTATTTAAACACTGATTTTATCAGAAAAATATTTACTAATAGAATTATGGACGGTAATTGATTGTTAAAAAAACTATCATTGGTGATTTCTATTATCATGTTGTTTATTTCATCGGTAATGTAATCACCGATGAATTTATATATGTAAAAAGCACGCCAAACAAAAAACTTTACCCGATATTATTTCGTCGATAATTTCATTGATTAGTATATAGTATACCACCAATAAAAAAGACTGTTTGTAATTCTATTGGTGATTGAATTTATATTATTGACAGAATTTACCTGTTAGTGATTTAAATATCATCAATGATAATTCTTGTAATTTTTTTTTTATTCTTTGGAACTTTTCGAGGGACTTGTTCGTTGGTGATTCTGTATGTGATTCAAATTTTGTCGATTATTCCTTCAATTTGTATTTAATATTTTTAAAAAAATTAAAATAAACAAAACAAAAAAAGTAAAATAAAAAACTAAATATTTGTTACCAGTTGTAGATCACATTAAAACTAGAAAACTTCTCCTTATCATATTGAAAATCAAATACAATGCCATCATATTACAAGATCACGTCATGCATTTCTTCTTTTGACTGACAATGCAACATCACTTTCAACTCTACCTATAAAGAATTTTTTTTTTTTTTTTTATACTTGTGATCAATTTGCAAGAAACTCCAGTGACAATACAAAAAAAAAAAAACATTTCACCATCATTTATTAAGGTGAAGACATTATTAATTTCCATATAGTATGAATATGCTAATTTTTTATACATGCTTCAAATATAAATCATCTTATATGCAAGAAAATCATTGATAGTCCACATAAAAACTGCCCTCATTTAAAAATTTTGTTTTCTCGAGACATCATATATGAAAGTCCTAAATGACCACAACTGCTTCAACTCATCAATCAACAGTAAAAAACAAAAATCTATATTCCTACTTGAATTATTAGGATAGGATATAACTATAGATAAGAACGTGAACTCCAGCCTCATACGCATTCCTCGTGTATTAATTAATAACGTGAACTAAACAAATTATCAGTACCCAACTAATTAGCTATAATTGGTTTAACTCAAACTTATTTAATCTATTTCAATAGTACATTTAAATAATTATCAAATTTATCCAAAAATTCAAATTCCTTCAAATTTACTAAAAGTTTCAATTTAACAATAAAATTGATAAAATGTGAAACGTACCCATTACATAAGTCAATATTTATTTCATTATAAAACATCTAAGTAACAAAATCAAATTCAATTTCACCAAATGACAAACAAATACAATTTCTTAAAATATCAAATAAACCCTAACATATACAAATCATATATTCATACAACAAATTTCTATGGGAAAAAGCTATAAAATAAGTAAACACACAAACAAACTACATATACTACATCAAAATACCAAAAAAAAATTAACACTTTAAAAATAGATTACAACAAAAAATATATAGTTTTGCTTACTTGATATGGCAAATCTAAAATATAAATAAATAAAACTAGAACAAAGATGCTGACAGATTGATTGTTGAGGTGGCTAGATTTATGATAATAAGAGCTTGATTTGTGACTAAATATGAGGATGTTGTGTGTTGTTTTCTATAAAATAAAAAGGAAGAAGAAGAATAAATGCGAGAACATGAGGGATTGTCTGTCAAGTTATAACTTACATATTACCGACAAACATATTTCCTCTATAATTCTGCATGTAATAATAACATAATATATTTTTTTTATTTCTTCATTTCCAATTGTATTTCCTTTAGTATTTGCTTAATGATTGAAAATTTTCTTTGATGTATATTAAGGAAAATAGTGAAGAAATATTCAATCGGTAAATATTACTATAATTTTCCAACATGTTTTTTTCCATTAGTATTTCTTTTTGTATTTAATAATTTTAAGGCAGTGTATTTTTCTATTGAATCTTAAATAATTTGGAAGGACAATTCTCTTCATATTTTTTAAGAGAGTATATTATATGTCCAAACTAATTGAAAATAGGCTATGAATGTAACTGTGGCTCTAACTTGTACGTGCAGATTTATCCCAACGTTTGTATTCACACGGATTACCTTTGTGAGAACTTCAGTACATCTCTCTACTTAGCTCTGTGTTCTTGAAGTATCAAAGAGTACAGGAAGGATGGACATGGATGCAGCGTGATGCAGCTACAACGATATAAAATTTTCTAGAAATTAAGGATATGATAATTAAGTAGTGACATGTTATTTTTTAAATTATTTTTTTAAAGTCTTATTTTAGGCTGCTGCCGGCTAAAATAAGTAGGTGAAAACCAATCATTTGTAGATGCTTGAAATTAAAAAGTTGCTTTCCATATAATCTCAAGTAAATAATAAATTATATATATAATTTATCTGTAAAGTGAATAACTTTTATATATATATATAACAGAATTTATTTCCGCGTCAATATCATATACATAATGATTTTATAAATCGCATATATGAAAAATAAATCACTTGCTACATAATATATTATATAGTTTCTTTTCTAGGTATCTATCTAACTGACAGACTATCTTTTTTTTATATATATATATATATAAAACACACACACCCCATCCTTAAGAAAGAGAGTTTGTAAATTGTGAGCCCGTGAGATTAGTCGAGGTGCGCGCAAGCTGGCCCGGACACCCACGTTAAATAAAAAAAAAAAAAAAAGAGTTTGTAAATTGTGCTTTATATAAGTTAGGAAACTGACCTTTGTTATACCAAAAGCATGGGACTCTTCAAATCTAGAATTCTAAAGCAGAACATGGACTCTTCCATTTATTTCTGCTTTGATTTCTGCCATCTTTTATGTTTTGAGTGAGACATTTTGCTACGTTTTAGTATAAAATAACCACGTGCATCTTTTTGTTAATTATGATTAAATATAGGGTTGAATTTATATACTAGCAACGACATATATTTTGTATTTTCATGTATGCAAAATACAATATAAAATAAATGCTTTCTTTATATAGTGTAGAAGTCCCTTAAATTTCGACATGTAGATTTTTTCTCAAGGTAAATGATATATTTACTATATAATAATAAAGTTCTCAACATATAGCTTAAGTGTAATAAAAATAAAATTGAATATTCTTGTGCTAAAATATAAAAGTTTAAAGTCACGTATTAAATTATAATAATGGATTGATGATTTTGTAGTTGATTTTCTATTAGAATAGCTTCTATTAAAAATAAGACATTTGAATTATATGACTGTGAAGGAATTGTAGGGCTATCTCAAAAACACATTGTTTACTCATGTAAAACACCCAGTTGACTAAGGCTCCGTTTGTTTGTTGGAAAATAGTTTTTTTTTAGAAAATGAATTCCGAGAAAAGTGAATTTCGGAAAAGTGAATTCCGAGAAAGTATTTTTCAATGTTTGGTAGTGTAATGGAAAATGAGTTAGAAAACATTTTCCAGTGTTTGGTTATGTCATGGAAAATGAGCTAGAAAATAACTTATTAATATTTTATTTTTCTTAAGTTTATTAAAATAATGAGGAACAAATCTTACAAATTAAAAAGTTGAATGAGAATGAAATTGAAAAAAATATTTTCATAAATTATCTCAAATAAAATAAATAATAATCAAAATAATAGAGATCAAATCTAAAAAATAAAAGATGAAGAAATTAAAATAATAATAATCAACATTTCATAAATTATTTCAAATAAAATAAGTAACAGTCAAAAGAATGAGGATCAAATTTGATAGATAAAAAATTTCAATAAAAATATGATAAGGAAAATGCAAATAACAATTATAAAAATAAAATTTTAAAAGATGAAATTGAAAAATAAATATTCAAAACAAAATATATATATATATAGCAATCAAAAGTTTGAGGATTAAATTTGATATAATCAGAAAATAATGATATTTTTAAATTTTTCACAACTTCCGGAAAGTGTTTTCCCCTCAAATTTTTCAGGAAAACTCTTTCCTGAAAACCAAGCCAAATTTTTTTTTTACTGGAAAGTGTTTTTCCATTGACCAACTTTCCTATTGACAAACAAACACAAGAAAGTTTGGAAAGTGATTTCCCGAAAATTACTTTTCAGAAAACAAACATAGCTAAAGGGAAAACACTTTCCTGAAAATCAAGTCAAATTTTTTTTTGACTGAAATTGATTGGAAAGTGTTTTCCGTTAACCAACTTTCTTAATGACAAACAAATACAGGAAAGTTTGGAAAATAGTTTTCCAGAAACTACTTTCCGGAAAACAAAGATGACCTAAATTGTTATTTTCCTATCAGTATCGCAATGGGGAAGGGAAGAGAGATTATTTTGGTCTACGATGAAGTGCGTGTAACAATTTTTATTTATTTTTTTAATTATAGATATTTGGATTAACTTACATGTATTTTAACTAATTTTTTATATTTTAAAATTAAAAATCAAATAAATTTCTATTCATCTTAAAATTTATAATATTCAAATTAATAATCTTCAAAAAAATAAACTCATAATCTGATTAACCTAAACATTGAGCAGAGTAATTTTAGTTTCATCTTTACTCTCCATTCATAGGCAACGGGAGAGGTGGTTCCAGCAGCCATATATCAATTTATGCTTATTTTGTTGTTGCATATCCCATCTGATCAAATGGGTTCTCTATTCTCCTGGAGGCCAGCGTTTAGATACACAGATGATCCCTCCCTCCCTCCCTCCCTCTGTGTGTCACTGTGTGTGTGTGTGTTTATATATTTGAGGAATGCTAGCAACAGCACTAGCAAAGGCTTTCCTCTACGTCAATGAAGTAAGTGGGACAAACTGTGCTAGGTTAAAACAGATGAGAGATTGAGTAAGAACAAAATTGATATAGCTAAGACGTGGCCAAGTAACAGAGCAAGTGTTGAAAATGAATGTGATTGGCAATGGTAGCTAGCATTTCCCTATCTATATATATTTTCTTCACATTCCAAGATGCTTCACATCTTGAATATTTAGTTAAATGGGAGCTAGCTCCATGCTTTTGTTGCTTCCACACTTGTTGTGCCTTCAAACCCACATCCTTCCTCATCTCAACCTCTAAAAAAAAGGGAACATTTTGCTGTAAAAAAGCCTCAAGTTTGCATCACTACCATACCGAGATTAATCTTCTTTTTTGTTTGCGACTCTGCGTAAAACAGATAAGATGGTGAGACCTCCTTGCTGTGGCAAGTTGAATGTGAGAAGGGGTCTATGGACTGCAGATGAAGATGCAAAGATACTTGCTCATGTGGCCAAGCATGGAACAGGAAATTGGACTGTTGTTCCAAAGAAAGCAGGTTGATTTATATACGTTGTTGTTGTGATTTGGATTATAATTAACAGTGTTACTATAATTTGGCCAGGCATGGTACAGGAAATTATGGCTTAATTTCCATAAATGAGCATGCTTTGCAGGACTTCAAAGATGTGGGAAGAGTTGCAGACTTAGGTGGACTAATTACCTGAGCCCTGATCTCAAG
Organism: Populus alba; assembly: GCF_005239225.2. NCBI lineage: Eukaryota > Viridiplantae > Streptophyta > Magnoliopsida > Malpighiales > Salicaceae > Populus > Populus alba. The sequence goes on from NC_133298.1 coordinate 13,218,110, forward strand.
CATGACAACTTCACACCCCAAGAAGAGGAAATGATTATCAGGCTGCATGCAGCCATAGGTAGCAGGTGAGTTTTACTTATCACCAGTTTTCTCCTGTATTTTTCCTTTTCTCCATTGATCAACGCAGGTTTGCAACCTAAAGATTTACTAATTATAGAGAAAACTATCATTCTAAACTGATAATTAGTTCCAATATGAAGCAAGCTTTATGTTCATTTCCCCTAGATTTGTTTGAAACTATAAAGTTATCGATTGTCTCCATTTTATAGCCATTTTTCAGCTGATTATTAGTTACAAGCCCAGATTTTACTGGCTTCTATCCTGATATTCTTACCAAAATCTCATTCATTTTATCTCAGGGAAATGTTTGGGGAACAACTTTGTTAGCAAATAGCAACAAAGCCAAACATTTTGTGGTATACATTGGTAAAAAAATTAATTCAAGCATTCGTTAAATGTTAACATAAAATACTATTTTGAGAATTAGCACTTCCATGCTACAAATTGTGAAAGCAATACTGCATAGGATCACAGCTGAGATTGTGTCTTTGTATCGTGTTTTAACCGATATGTTTGTACTACGTACACGTTAATTAGGTGCAAATGTTCTCAGATCAGAGATCCCAAAATATAATTTATAATATTCTTAGACAACTACCAATGGTGCATGCAAGAGATACAACAGTTTTCTGTTAACAGTGCAAGAATAATGACAGCTCTCTCTCTCATGTTTTATACTGTTACAGGTGGTCTATCATAGCCCAGCAACTTCCAGGAAGAACAGACAATGATGTGAAAAACTGCTGGAACGCCAGGCTAAGAAAGAAGCTCTCTGAAATGGGGATAGATCCTGTCACTCACAAGCCATTCTCTAAAATTTTAGCTGACTATGGAAACATTGGTGGCCTTGTAAGATCTGGAAGCAGAATTGGGTCGCTCAGCAGAGACCTCAAAAATGTTTTCGCTTTGAGACCAGAGCAATATAATTCAATCCTACCTGAAGGAATCTCGAACATCAATAGCCATTTGATGACCAGAATGGTACCACGTAAGATGGAACCAGTTCAAGAATGTTTCTTGAACAGGTTTAACAATGACAGCAATCACTCACTGGATCTTCTTGATCAGCTTCAAGCCATAAAACTGGTGACGGAGGCCTCCTCTAGTACTTGCGCTGAATATCAAACTATGCTAGTACCTAATTATAATATCCTTGATGAAGGCTCATTATCATCATCTTCTTGCTCCACCGAAGCTCAAGAAAATCTGCCAACAAGCTTTAGATGGTGCGACTTTCTTCTGGAAGATCAATTTCTCCCCAGTGATCCACAAGCAGAACAAGAAAACGCAGCAGAACTTTCATCCAAGGACTTGACGAACCAAACACAGAATGTTATTGTGACAAGCCAAGCCCAGAATCCGAATACGATGAAACCACAATGTGATCAAATTGTTGCTGAGGTTAGTGTCGGAGTCAACGGAGTGGATTTGGCAGTCCAAAACAACAGTGGTTTCGGCGACCAAGTTGCTCCATCGTCATCACAACACAGTTCATTTGTTGAAACTATCATAGATGGAGAAAACAAGATATTCTTGGATTTTCCTAACTTGCTAGAGGAACTATTCAACTACTGATCAATTAGTCAGTTGCTAAAATTCGAAGCCCCCCATGGTAGAAAATGCATGCTTCCTAGTTTCTTTTTATGTTAGTTTAAGCTCTGAACTAGATTTGTTGTCTGAATTTGCTGTAACCATTAACAAAAAGAGGGAATTGATGGATGGATGAAAAAAACGTTTGTTGTTAGTATGAGTGTCTAAAAGTTCATGAAATAATGGTAGATGAATCCTAGTATTTCAAACATGTTAAATAATATTCTATTTTTATATTAATCTAAGTTACTTTTAAGAAGTTTTCGACTTAGATACACAAAACTACAAGGGTATGGAGGACTAGATCATTGGTAAAGCAAGAGTAGAGAATTTACACATAAAAAAAATAAAATAGAAAAGTCGATCAAACCAAATATGAACATTTGAGGTACTAATATAGTAAGAGTAATATTAAGCGAACCCAGTGAGAAATAGCTTTTATTCTAATCTAAAGAGTGAGATCGAGAAAGAGAGAGTGTTAAATTAAAAAAGTATAAAATTATACATCTAGAAATGATTATTCATTTCTTTTAAAATCTATATAAAATAATATATATATTTTTTATAAATTCTATAAAAAAATCAATTTTACTCAAATTTCTAACTTCACAATAAAAATTGACAAAATATGATTGGTATCTTTTAAAAAAACCCATCATTTCTTTAATTATAACACACCCAATTTATAAAATCAAACTTAATGTCAAAAACAAAATTTAGTTTCTCCCAAATCCCAAGCAAACCATGTCATACATTAATACAATAAATTTCACTAGGAAAAAACCATAAAACAATTTAATATAAAAGTAAACTACAATACTGTAAAAAATCTCAATAAATTAACCTAAAACATAAATGAGTTATAAAAAAATAGGTGTGTTTATTTACTTTGTGTTTCGAAGTTTTACAAAAAAATCCAATGATGAATGTTGACACTATTAATATAGATATAGATTAGCACTAGTGGGTTAGGGTAGCCAAATTTATGAGAAAATAGGGGTTGTTGGTATTTTTTTGGCAAAAAAAAAGAAAAGAAAAGGAAAATGAAGAAGAAGATGATGATGATGAATAGGGTTAGGAAATCGGTGGTTATAGCTTATTTACATTTTTTAATGGAAATATTTCATTAGAAATTGAGATTGAATGTTGTTATGGTATATAAATCAACAACAAGTCAAATTTAAATTTGATGAATTATGTGACGATTCCTTTTATGCCATATTAAGGTTTTATGTAGTGTTATGAAAGTTAAGGATTTTGAGAATTAATGGTTGATTTTGAAATTGTGTGGTTTAATGATGTTTAAGGTCATGTAAACAGATTAAGTAATAAGTGCATGAAGTAAATTGAAAAGGAAAATATTATCCTTTTAATATTTTAGGATTTCAGCAAATAAATGAAGGAATTATTGTTGTGAAATTTTGGTTGTAATGTATTAATGTGACCAATTGATGATTGGGTAATGGATTTATTGTGGAAAAACAAATATACCCCTACTTCCCCATTTATATGAACACATCCGACCAAAATAGAAAATTTTAGGGAAGGATTAATTGATAAAAATTGATGTTGATTACTAATATGTTATTATTGTTGAGTTGTTTAAATGTTGGTACATACTTTGTTGTTTGAATTTTCAAAAAAAAATTCCACCCGTATACCGTATACAATGGACGTTTTGTCCCAAAAGAGAGAAAATTTTGGATTTTACTTGGTGGATTTTAATTGTGAAATGTTGGGTATAGGAATCATGCTAGATTGATTATTGACTTCTGGTCATGAGATAGTTAACTAAAATTTAAAAGAAATTTGTATTATATTTAAATTAAAAAAATAATAATTGAGGTAGTTAATTTAATGAAACAAATTGTGCTTGATAGATAAGATATCGTATGAGAAATTGATAGTGTGTTGTTGATACAAGAGCGGTTGTCGATGGAGCACCGATATCATGTACAAATTTCAGGTAGATGCTCGATACCTTGCTATTTAAATTCTATTTAAAATTGTTTAGATACATGTTAAATAAGTTTTTCTTAAAGTCCAATTGTATAATTATTTTGTTTGTGCATTAGCCAATTTTTCTTGTTTGATGGCCTGGTGTGAAGTGGTCAATTTGCTCTATATGATGGCATGGGTGCCTTGTTCTAAGCAATTGGATGAATGGATTCCTTAGTTTTTAAAAATGTGTCTAGATTTGGCTGGTAAGTGTTAAAACCTAGATTACGAGTTGTTAATTAAGATTGGGCCGTAAGAATTCTTCTCGTTCGTGAAGGAATTGAATTAAGTTATTGATAACTTAATTATAAATGAGAATAATAATTCAATTAAATTAGTATCTGTTATGTTGTTATTTTATTTATCATGCAAATTAATTTACCTTAGTGCATGACTTATTAGATATAAAACCTTACTTTTTGTATAAGATTAATACATGTAATTATGATAATATTAACATGTAATTTTAAAGATGAATATATTTTACAATTATATTGCATTCTTTTGTTATGTCTTAAGGTAATTTATTTAAATCGTTAAAGTCATGCGATAAAGGAATTTAAATACCACGATAGATTTAATTTAGTTATATTATCATGCTGAATTTAATTTAATTACATATATTTTATGTGAAGAAGCATTAAATTTATTATGTTATTTTAATTATTTGAATGAGGAATTAGTTTTATACGTGATTGATGTGGTTTGTTTTAAAAACAAATTATTTTTACATGTGGGATTATTAAAAATTCCGGGATGTTACGACGGCGTCCAGCAAACCCTCCTTCAAATGATGTCCCCTCCTCTCCTTCCCCGGCAGCATCTGGCGGTAGTTGAGCTTTTAAAGATTCCAGGCATCGAAGTCCATGGAATTAGAAGCTTCAGAAGAACATGATTTGATACAAGCTGCTCTGTACATTTGTAAGTTTATGGGCACTCTAGTCATTTCCCAACTTGGTAGGGCCCATTCCTAGGCCTTCGGCCATAATTGATGAAGGTTTTCTTCCATGTCTGCATTTCAAACTCTTCATCATCATTACAGTAAGGGAGTTTAACAACTATGTGATTAAAGATTATGAAATGATGGGTTTGGTCTTTTTAAAATATTTTAATTTTTTATTTTAAATTTAATATATTTTTATATTTTTAAAAAAATAAAAATAAAAAAATATTTTAAAAAATAATAACATAGAAAATCAAAATAAATTTTTTAAGATTAGACGGAAGAATGGAAGATATTTATTAATAACAAATACAGTGAGATTAAAGCTGTATTTGATTTTGTGTTTTAAAAATATTTTTGAAAAAAATTTAAAATTATTTTATTTTTTATTTATTTTAAATTAATTTTTTTTTTATGTTTTTAGATAATTTTATAATAATAATATTAAAAAATAATTTTTAAAAAATAAAGGAATAGAAATGAGACTCCCCCCACCACACGTAATATAAATTGTGGTAAACAAAGCTATTGACAACTCAGTCCAAACAGGATTGATTGGTCAACGGTCAACGGTCAACGGTCAACAGCTCCATCTCCTCCATCCCCGGCTCATGTTAGAAAAAGACAATACCAGATCTGGCTCACGGCATGTCCCCATCCAATGAACCCCCGGTGCTCAACAAACACTTAATTCTAACCATAACTTAATGAAATTAATTAATTTGTCTTCTAGCCTGTTTGTTATTACATGTTACTAGTTATCTATGACGCAGTAGGGACTAACGTATTATTTTTGATAAAATATAGGGACTAAAGTATTATTTTTGATAAAACATAGGGACTAAATTATATTCCATCACTGATTCAGTAGAACAACAATCAAATAGAGAATCCTCCTCCCCACCACCCTTTTTTCTCATTTCCTTATCCCCAAACAACCCCCAAAACAAAAGGAGACACCCTGCACCACCGTTCCACCAAATAAAACAGAGAATAACATAACATGGCACACAGCACCAACCACAGGCGCATCTTAGCATCATCCCTAGACTTCGACTCCCCCGTTAATCACCATCCATCATCAACATCCATGGATCCCACTCTCAAAAGCAAAAGGCACCCCAAACCCACAAATCCAGATCCCATTGTACCCACTTCCGAACTTCTTTTCATGTCAAAATCAGGCCTCAATCTTAAAACAACCCAAAAACCCACCAAGCACCTACCCTCACCGCAGCCTAATTGCTTAGATATCCACTCGCAAGCCAAAGCCATGACTGTCTCTGCTGATTTTGATGCTTGCAGGTTCTCAATCATCAAACCGAAGCACCAGCAGCCCAAGAAGAAGGTTATCGGAACAAAAGTAGTGGAAAGATTAGAGAGCAAAACAGCAACCGCGAAGGGAGACGAATCATCTAAAGATCAGAAGGTCAAGAAACTGTCATCTAAGGATCAGCAGCTGGACAATAGGAAGAAAGCTGAAGAGTTTGCAGGAGTGGATGAAACGAAATCCAAGGAAGTGGTAACTTCTACGGTGAAAGATAAGAAGGAAGTGAAGGCTCATCATGATCTACTTGAATGGAATGATATGAACAAGAGCAGGCCATCAGTTTCATTGACGGGAAGGAGGAGATCCTTCTGTGGGTCACAAGTAGAGTTGACAGATTTTCTTGCAAGCAACGGAGCTAAGATTGTTTCAGTTGACATGCCACCATTTATGCAGATCCACGCTATTCGTTGCGCCAGGAATACTTGTGATAGTCTCGAGAAGTTCACCTCCAGGACCCTTGCATCCACCCTCAAGAAGGTAAATTAAATTAGTTAATTACAAACTGTGAGATCAGTTCATACACAGTCGAGCTTTTCCATTGGTTTTATGATGTGGGTTTGCGAGCTAATCATAGATTATAATAATTGATGAATCATGTAGCTTGGTTGCAAGTAATTTTCTCATCCACCAGCACAATCTTTCTTCATCTTCTGGGTGCAGGACTTTGACAAGACATATGGGCCTGCTTGGCACTGCATTGTGGGGACAAGTTTTGGGTCTTTTGTGACGCATTCAGTTGGGGGATTTCTATATTTCTCCATGGATCAAAAGGTGTACATCTTGTTGTTCAAGACTACAGTACAAAGAGCAGATTGATGAGTTGATTGTATGATTTGGAAGCACAGGCATAGATAGTTGCGAAGCCGAAAGTTATAAACAAAAAGCCTTCTTGTCTCCTCTCGCAGATTGTATATTTGGTTTGCTTAGGAAAGCAGAAATATAAAATAAATATATATGATATGAAGATTTTACCCTTTTTTTCTAGTTGTTCAAAGACTCCTTTTTTTTCTTTTTTTCCCAGTGGTCAGACTCTTTATCTAGTCATAAGTCATTATTCTGTAATTCTTTTATAGGATGACTTTCAATTCACTTGTGTGTTTCTTCTGAATTTTTTACTTTCTTTCATTATTATTTTTTATCATCATAAAATGTTCAGATTAACTTGTATATATTTTAATTAATTTTATAGACTTTAAAATTAATAATCATCTTTCTTTCATTATTTATCGTCATGGTAAGGGACTTGGTGTAAATTTCAAATTCATTCTTAGAGTTAATTGAACAAGTATAGATTCACTTGCATAGAAAGAGGGGAGGAAAGGAGGTAAATTTTATTATCATACTCGTTTAACGAACCAACACATTTAAAAATTCAAATAAATAAAATAAAATATCATGCAACATGAAAAATTGAACTTCTTAAATAAGAAAATAATAAAAGAATTGTCGCATTGTGATGAAAACGCACCAGCTCGAGGAAAAATATAAATTATAGAGTTGTTACTTATAATTAAAAAAAAATAAAAATTCTAAAAGAGATATTAATTCTACAAATTCAAGAATTGGATTAGTTATGTTTTAAAAAAACTGGATTAGTTATGTCTAAAAGAAAGTAGATACTATCTTTGCTATATCTTTTATAAAATAGAAAGTTATCTTTACTATGTATTTTTCTAAATTTATTCTACTATTAAATGTATATTTCTGTTTTTGAGCTTATAATATTTATTAGAAAAATTATCATTAGCATGCTATAATTTACTTCATTTTACACTTTGCTTTTATAATTTCAAAAATTACAGAAAGTATAATGAATTTTACATGTTCATAACACTTTGATTGTCATAAAAAAATCAACAAAAAATATTCAATTATTTTAAAATTACCATTATATTTAGTTTAAAAACTAAAACACCCTAGATACATTAAAATAACAAAAATACCACCAAATAAAAAATGTCAATCCAGTAATTATAGCATGTCTACAAAGCTTGAAATTTTGTGAGTATTTTAACAAACATGTCTTATGCTATTTTGGTCTACATGATAATCTCTCCACAAATGGACTCAAAGAAGAGTATGACATCTGCAACTATTCTGGGTTTTGATGGTGATGGTTTTTGGGTTTTGCTGTTTGGAAAAAATTAGGGGTTTATTGTTTTATGGTGGATTGTTTTGGATCATTCAGTCAAATGAAAACATGCACAAACACCAATCTCTCGAATCCCTAATTTTTTTCCCAAATTAAAACCATGATAAATTATTTTCATGAGAGAAAATAAAGCCCGGATAAAAAAAACTGATTGGATTTATGAGGAGGAGAGGGACAAATGAAATTGATTTATTTCATATTGAACTTCTATTTGCACAAAGAAAAAGGAAATTTCATGAACTTTTTGACATATTCATAACGGGAGAAAAAATAAAGAAATAACCAACATATGCTTAATAATTGTGCAATTTCTTCAAAGAATCTTCGTCGCTTGCACCTGGATCGGAGACCCAGAGGGAAGTCCTTGCATTTCTGTTGCACCCATCAGGGCCTGTTTTGACCAGGGGCATCAAGTGCTTGAAATTGCCAGGTTGTATCCTAGACGGAGCTGGTTAAGGTAGAGCCATGAGATCAAACACAAACATTTACCTTGAAATTTCTATAAGAAGCAGTGAACGGAGATTGTGTCCGGTCTGTCTTCACAGGCCCCCCTCTTGCTGTTCTAGAGACTAATAAATCCTCGCGTAATTTTCTGCAACAAACTTCTGTCTTTGATTGAAACAATCTTCTCTCCTTTAATTAAAACAAAAGAAAGAAGGGATCAGAGAGAGGAGAAAATAATGGAAGAAGATGGGAAAAAGAAAATGATACGTTGTTATATTGTATATGAGAATAAATTTATGTTTTTTAGTTTAAATTTTGAGTTGAATAACGATGGAAAGTTTATAGGCAAAATGTAAAATGAAATAAATTATAAGATGTTTATGGTAATTTTTTATATTTATTTTTTAAAGAGATGTTGAAAATTTATCATTAAATTTGATATTAATCTCTTAAAAAATAAGATTTTATCGTATTTTGATTTGAATTAAAAATTTTAATTTTAATATTTAAAAACACAATATTTCATCAACGTTATAATTTTAATAAAAATTTTGTTACTAATTTTTACAAATAAGAGATTTCATTATTTTTGAAAATTTTAACAAAAATATTGATGTTAATTCCTAAAAATATACTATTAATTTCATTGATTTGGGAATTTAAGAAAAAATTTAACATTAATCCTGAAAAATTAGAGATTTTGTTCATTTGGAAATTTTATGAAAAAATATTAATATTAATCCCTCAAAATAAGAGATTTTATCAATTTAGAATTTTTTTTAAAATATTGATATCAATCTTTAAAAAATAAAAAATTTCATTAATTTATGAATTTTAAAAAAAATATTGATGTTAATCCCTAGAAGATTTTGTCAATTCAAAATTTTAAAATAGGTGTTAAACCTGTATGGATGTTGAAAATTAAGCTTTGGACCCACTCTTTGAAATATAAAAATAATCCTATCATTTATTATATTAGTTGAAAAATTACTATAGGAGCACAAATTCTTTTTTAACTAAAAATCAGCATATCCTCACATAGAATTTACACATCCAATCATAAATTAACTATTTTGCACCCATAAAAAACAGATCCTCGCATAAAACGAAGACTTCTACATATTAAAATCAAAACGCCCCATGTAAGATTGATAATGTAACACAAATCATTCGACATGAGAAAACCAATGCAACACACATCATTTAACACAAATAAAATAAATCAACATGACCAAAGACATAATCATAAATCATTCATAATAGATAAATTAATGCATTAGGGTTTGATAAAATAAAAGATAAAGGAGTTGCTATCTAGTTTTAAAAGAAACTAGAATACCTAAGACCAATCTCATAGGGAATCAAAACCGACATAAATGACAGTATTCAAAACATACTTTAAAAACATCACTAGTTAAAGGTTCAAAGAATCTAATAATAGATAGAGAATCAAAACTAACATAAATTTATATTGTACGTTGTTGATCCATTTTAGTCCTTTGTAAGGGTGTTATGGGCACATAAACTATATAACTAAAAGTTCATAGATGAAATATATTTGGTGGTATACAAAAAACAAGTTGCAAAGGAGAATATTAATGGTAAATACTTGATTTAATTCTAACCAATTTGGTGGTATACAAAAAATAAGTTGCAAAGGAGAATATTTATGGTAAACACTTGATCTCATTCTAACCAATGATGCAATATGTAATATAGCATATCCTCAAATAAATATAGGCAATTTTGATTTCATAAGTAATGGTCTAGCAATTAATTGAAGGCGCTTTATTAATGATTATGCTAAACCATTTTAAGTATGTATATAGGAAACATGATGTTCAACATCAATTCTAATAGAAGTGCAAAAATTATCAAATGCTTGAGAAGTAAACTCACCAATATTGTCCAATCGAATTTTCTTGATTGGATAATTAGGAAATTGCGTCCATAGTCAGATAATGTGTGCTATTAATCTAGTAAATGCAACATTTTGATCAAAAAGTAAACAAACATGTGATCATTTACTTTATACATCAATCAATACCATAAAATATCTAAAAGGTCTGCATGGTGAATGAATAAATCCATGTATATCTCATTGAATTCTTTTGAGAAAAGATAGTGATTGTATAATAACCTTTGTTGGAGATGGTTTGATAATTAATTTATCTTAAAAACATGCAGCGCATAGATTTTCACTTAGTAAAAGAATCTTCAGGTTCTTTAAAGAATATCAATGTGAGTTTTCAATAATTCATCATATCATTATTAATCCTAGATGTCCAAGTTGATCATGTCAAAGCATAAATATTTTTAGGTCGGAACACTTTTGGTGTATTACAAAATTTATTTCAATAGATTTCATGATCGTATAATAAATTCTAAAAGAGAAAGTAGGTAATTTTTCAAGTATAAGCTTTTGGCCTTAAATATATGAAATAATATAAAGATATTCCTTTTTGTCTTCATCTATTGTTTCAATATGATAACCATTAGCACATATATCTTTAAAACTAGGTAAATTTCTTCTGAACTCAAGTGGATGTAATACATCTTTAATGCCAAGTTTTGTGTTATTTGGTAACAAAATATTAGCTCTTCCGAAGTCTTTAATCATGCCTGCTAGACCTGATATTTTAGTGACATTATGTTTGGTTAATGTCAAATATTCAAAGTATTTCTTTTCCTTGAGAATTATGTGTGTTGTTGCAGTGTTTGATAGATATAAATCTCCATAATGAAAAGTTATGCCTCTATTCAAAATATAATTAAAGTTGTATGATTTAACTAAAATAAAATTGACAATTGTTTATTGAAAATATAATAGGATAAATATCTTAATACAAATAAAAAATATTACTCATTCACAAGAATTCCACAACTAAACACACTATCTGTTTTATCTAGGTTTTTAAAGAAATCAAAAACATTAAGATAAGCATTAACATCAAGATAAGCATTATGACCTTCAAAATCTTCTTTACGAATAAAATTCATCTCAACTACATTTTGTTTCGGAGATGCTTGATATAAATCTGTAAGATGTTTTAGTGAGCGACAAGTACAAGATCAATGATCATGAATACCACACATATGACACTTATCTTCATGTACATGCAAATTATTGTCATTTTCTTGTTTGGGCTCATCATGTCTCCACTTCTGGTGTTATGGTGGGTTGCCTTTCGAAGGATTATCTCTTCTTCTTTTTCATTTATTTTTATCATATCTATACCTTTGGTTCTTTCTTGTTTTTTGGACAAAAGTTTCATTCATTTCAGGGAATGGTTTAGAACCTGTGGAATGAGATTACTGATTTTTATCAAAAGCTCGTTATTTTGTTCAGCCATAAGAAGACATGAAATTAGTTTTGAATACCTTTTGAAATTGTGTTCTCTATATTGTTGTTGCATGAAAATATTTGAGGCATGAAAAGTAGAGAATATTTTCTCTAATATTTAACATTTTATGATATTTTCACTATACAATTTCAGCTGTGAGGTAATTTTAAAAAAAGCTGAATTATATTCACTAACCGGTTTAAAATCTTGCAACCTCAAGTGCAACCAATCATAATGAGCTTGAGGAAGTATGATAAACTTTTAGTAGTCATATCTTTCCTTTAGATTTTGCCACATAATAAGAGGATCTTTTATTGTGAAATATTCAACTTTTAATCCTTCATTGAGATGGTGACGAACAAAAATCATTATTTTTACACGATCCTGAAATGATGCATTATTTTTTTCTTTGATGATCTCTCCAATATTCATAGCTTCCAGATGAATATCAGTATTAGGGATCCATGACAAAAAAATTATTTCCAGATGCATCAAAAGCGGTAAATTCAAGTTTCATCATATTCGATATTATATATAAAAAAAGAAATAATTTATTAAATAAAATCATGAATATATATATAAAAAATCAATCTTTTAAGAATGCTATTTATTTAGTTCCTTAAGAATATTAGTTCTTCAAGAACTGTATTTGATTTATTTAATTCTTCATGAACTTACAATACTAGTTCTTTAGAAAGTTTAAATCTTAATGAATAAAAAGGAATGAAAATTTGTCAAAATAAGTTACAAAACCAAATATATTCCATAAAGTATAAATAATAATGAAAAAAAAAACAAAATTAAAATTGATATAGGCCATGAAACATTGGAGTTCATGCATGCCAAAATTTCAATATAAATTAAGTTGAGTAATCATGCTGATAACACATTAAAAAGATAAAAAACAAGTAAGAATATGCATAATCAAAACAAAAAAAAAATTAAAAGAGAAATTCATACATTTTCTTATATATATATATATATATTTTAAATCTTTAAAATAAAAAAGAAGAAGTATATTTATATATATAAAAAAGAAATATGAATATTAAAGAATATTAAGAAATCCAGGTATTATGAAAAACTAAAAGACTAAACCTAAAAGTTATAAAGTCTAAAAAATTCTAAAGTACATTTAATATATATATAATTATAAATTTTATAACACTGGTTACAAATAATTAGTAGGATAGTCAACAGTGGAATCCAATTTCACCATTGACTACCTATTTGGTAAACTTCATTCAACTGATATTTTATTGAAAATTATATATATATATATATATATATATATATATATATATATATATATATATATATATAGTGCTTTCCTATAGAAATAATATAATTATAAATTTTGCCAATTGTTTTTACTATAACGATAGTAGAATTGTAATTTTTGGTTTATTTTTTTTTTTATAAAAAACAAGTTTTTCTTATATTTTATTTTCTCTTTATATTTGATATTTTTATTATATTAGATCTACTTATCACTTTTTTTTTTCTTCTTATCTTTATTTTTTTGTAATATTTTTTTAGTATTTCATTTTTTTTTCTTTACTTTTTTTAGACAAAAATATTATTTTTTATTTTTTACACTTTGAATATTTATCAGTCTAAACTTGGTTTATTTATACAATTCTCTTTGTTCTTATCTTTACTCTTTTATAATTTTTTATTTATATATATTTTTTAAAAACTTATTATACAAAGGCTAAGAAAATGATGTTTCACTGTAACAATTGCAATATCATTCCGTTCTTCTACTACGTTAAAAATTAGTTTGAGATTTTATATATTTTTATTAATGCATATGATCTTTATTATTTTATTATATATAAAAATCAACTTTTTAATTCATGGTTATATTTTTTACTCAATGTCAAAAATACACGCTAATAATAACTACACATTAATTCTTTTGTATTAAAATTTTTTTTTGACCTGTAATAAGGTGAATTGAATAAACACATTACACTTTGTTTTTTGCATGTTTCGACATAGATGGTTGTCAATATATTTAATTAAAATTTATAAGTTTTTTAATTTATAATTTGATTTTTTTTTTGAAAAAAAAACACATTTGAAAAACTTGCATATTTATTTATTTTTTTCAAAAAAATTATCAAACCCGCTCGAGTATTGTCTTTGTATAATTCATCTACCATAATAGCTTTAATATATATATATTTCAAACTTAATCCCTGAATATTTAATTATTTCAAATCAATAAAATTACTTTCTATTTTATTAAATTAAGAGTATCAATTAAGCTTTAGAATATTTTTTTCGGCACCTCAATAACCTAAAATCAAGTCAAATAAAATAGATTATCAAGTTCAATCCCACGTCAACAATATCTAAAGGATCAATCTGAAAAAAAAAAAGTGCAAAAGAAGGGGCAACATTTACTTTACTTTGTAATAAAACCCATAGAGTTTCAATTATTTTAAATAAATTAAATTAAATTCTATTTTCCCAACATTAAAATTTTTTTTTCCGCCATTGTGAGAATTCAATATCAAATTAGCAAAATAAATCACCAATTCCAATTTCACGTTAACTCAAGGAGACACTTAAGAAAAAGTAAAATAACTTAAAAAAATTAAGAAAAATACCGTGGATTAGGAAGCATAAAATCTCATAACCTTTTAGTTTTTTTTTAATAAAATAATTAGTAGAGCAGTAACAATAGCAATAATAATAATATGATGATGATGAGGAGGAGGAGGAGGTTAAAGACTCGATATGTGCAGACAGGGATAAAATGCAGGGGGAGCATACTGCGCATATATAGTTAAAAAACAATCACTCTAGCTCAGTCTCTCTCTCTCTCCCCGAAGCACAGGGAAAAAAAAATAAAAAAAACCCACTCTCACTCCCAGTCTGACATTGAGGAAGCGTAAACTTATAGTTCACAGGTACACGCTGTCTTCTCTCTAGTGAATCCAATCCAATCCCATCCATTATGGATCCTCCATTGATAAACGAGACCTCCTTCTCTGCGGCCAACCCATCTTCCTACACATTAACTGAGATTTGGCCTTTTCCACCTCCTCCTCCTTCTTCCACTCGTTTGGGCCTCCGGATGGATAATTTGGCCGACCCAGATGGGTCCCTTGAGGAATCCACTTTGACAGATCAGAGTAGTGGAAATGGAACTAGGATTAGGAAGACCAGAGATTTCAGTTCCGAGAAGGATGACTCGTCCAAAATGGTTTCTACCACCACCAGTGCCAATGATTTGGTTTGTTTCTACTTCAGTTTCTTTTTATTCCTTTCGTTTGGTTTCTCGAAAGGCTGGATTTTTTTCTTTTCTTTTTTCTAGCTGGAATGGTTAGTTTAAGCCTAAAATGATAAATGTTTATTTATTTATTATTATTTTTTTTTGCTGATGAAAATGTTTAAAGGATACTTTTTCTTAGATTGCCACTCTTTATATGTATAAACTGAATATAATAGCTCTTGAAGAAAGTTGAGTTTTGAGTTTGGATTCTGTTAAATGGGAATTGAATTTTCTTCTATTTACTTGCTTTGCAATTATAAACCTTTGAATGGAGTTTAGGGTTGTTATTTATGGATTGAAATTTTCAGCCTTTTTGGACTTAAGATGTTAGGTTAGGAGATATAAATGAATTTTTCCTTGAATTGAAAATGATGCATGTCTATACCTTTCTTTTCTTTGTATTTGTGATAGAATGATTCAAATGGTAAGCGGAGGAAAATATCGGGATCAAGGAGTGAAAACAACGATTCAAGAGCTGAAACTGAAGCAAGTTCTGCTGCTAATAACAAGACAGCCGAACAAAGCAGTAAACCATCAGAGCCGCCTAAGCAAGATTATATTCATGTCAGAGCAAGAAGGGGCCAAGCGACTGATAGCCACAGTTTAGCGGAGAGAGTAATTTGCTTCCGCCCTCTTAAATTTGACAATTTTTAAATCGTTTCTCAATTTGAAAAAGAATGAACCGGGACTTTCATGTTCTTCGTGTAAAATGTATTCAGGTTGATATGAAATTAAAATCATTTTGCTAGACTGTTGCGGACTTGTTTATCTGTTTGAGCCTTTAGACGTTTGAATGATTATCATTTTTGAAACCTGTTGCTGACTGTAGACTTGCTTTTGGCAGGCTCGGAGAGAAAAGATTAGTGAGAGGATGAACATACTCCAAGATCTGGTCCCTGGGTGTAATAAGGTGCTCAATTGTCTTGCTGGTCTTCTCTTAGTCGTTTTACTATAGTCCTGGAAAATTTTTTCCGACAAAAATATTAAAGAAAGGGTCTAGGTAGACTTAGGATGAACCTGTTGCCTTGTCTCTGCTGTGTTCCATACTAGATACCTCGTAATTTAGCTATCCCCTAACCGACAATTTGGAATATCCAAGGTGGCAACCTAAGTTCCTAACTCAGTGTCATCTAAACCACAATAATTTCCTAACGCAATACATGTATGTTTTATTCTTGTAACTAGGTTATCGGCAAAGCACTTGTCCTTGATGAGATAATTAATTATATCCAGTCACTCCAATGTCAGGTTGAGGTAGTATCCCAATCTTATAATGATCAATTGCTCATTGCCATTTCAAGACCATTTATTTTCTTTATGCTCTGTTGAAGTTGAACCTGGATCTATTCTTTTTTTAATTTGATTTTATAGTTCCTCTCAATGAAGCTAGAAGCAGTAAATTCAAGGATGAACACTAGCCCCACGACTGAATACCTTCATCCAAAAGATGTAAGTTGACATAACTTGATTGAGCACTTGAGTCTTACATCATCATAGAATTTATTTACCATAGTATGGGAGGTAGTTTCTGGCATCTTTCTTACAATTGCTTTGCCATTATTGATTCCCGTGTAATAACTATGACCACCAAGAAAATAAATGTGATATTGATACTGCCGGGGTGGAAAGTTAAGTGGTGAGCACTTGTCTTGGCTATTGACCCAGATTGCACCATTGCAATTTTAAATACTTGCTAGCTGATTTTTCTTTCATCTCCTGGTTAAGATTGTTGTTTCGACGAGGGAAGAGCCTACAGATTAAAGACAACTGCTTTGTTTTGAAAATCTCAATTATAGGTCTCTCTGTGTAGTGGTTTTGAAAGGCTGCCAAGAATTCTGATTGTTAGGCAATGCTTCCACCGTGCCAACATGTGGTAGCTTGCACTGAATGTGAACAAGTTAACATCTTCTAGTATTCAGTATTTCTGATGTCTAGGAACCAGGATCTGTAATAGAGTTTTGTGCTTGGTGCAAATAGGAAAATTGCCCTAAAGAAATACTGAATTCCAACCGCTGTTGCCCCAGTTTTGCATGTAGGTTGACAGGTTTACACATGGGCACGCATGTGGTAGCTTGCACTGAATGTGAACAAGTTAACATCTTCTAATATTCAGTATTTCTGATGTCTAAGAACCAGGATCTGTAATAAAGTTGTGTTTGGTGCAATTAGGAAAATTGCCCTAAAGACATACTGAATTCCAACTGCTGTTGCCCCAGTTTTGCATGTAGGTTGACAGGTTTACACATGGGCACGCAAAAAGCAGCCAAAGGTTTCTCGTAGTGAGAGCAATATTAACTTCAAGAGAGGTTTCTCGCTGTCAATCTCATGTCATATTAACAATTGCTCATGTTTTTGAACAAGCAAACAAATGTATTCTATGATGTTTTCGTAATCCAGTCAAGGGACTCCATTACTTATGTTTGGTTTTGCATCATTCCAGCCCACCCCCACCCCCATCCCCCATGGGTGTCTGTTTGGGGAAGGAGGGAGGGGTGGGGGTTGTGCTCTCCTGCTATTATATAGTTGATTCATATGTTCATTACCATAGAGCATTTACATATAAACATAGTTTGAACCTTTATAAACAAGGGAGTGTTTGTTTTCTCATGAAGAGAGTATAGATGTACCAGTAAATATTTCTGTTAGTTTTCTCTGTCGTGTGATTTGTTCAACCACTCGATTACTTCTTGTAGCTTGGGGCACAGCCATTTGTAGCTACTGGGACGATATCTGGCCCACAACCAACAAGAGAATATGTTCAAGGATCCCAATCCGAATGGCTACATATGCAGGTTGGTGGAAGTTTCGAAAGAGCAACGTAATCAGGGAGCTAGATTTATTTAGTTTGTTGAGGGAAATTTGTTACTGGCTTCCCAGTGCATAAATGTGTTTACTCATCTCATTTGTAGAAAATACATCTGATATTTAATTGCATCGTATCATCTGACTGAATTTGCCTTTACGCATGTGTATCTAAACGGAATCTCCTAGAGCGAGTTCAGTTCAGATAACTGTACCAAAAGGATTGTGCTTCTAATTTACAACTCTTCTACCTTGTTGTCGGAATATGCTTGTTAAGGTGCAAAATCCATGTTTTGAATTGGGTGATTGTGGCGAAGGACAACTGATGCAAATGCCTCTCATGTTTTTGTTATTACTCTAAAACCTAGCAGAAGGAAAAACGAAAATTGAAAGGACAAGTGAAAGAAACAAAGAAGGTAATAAGGATTAAACAGAACATGGGAACAGTAACCTCAATGTGATAATTTATTTGTGAAGGGTATGGGAAAGGAGCAGAGACAAGCGCAAGGATCACCTTGTAAATCTACCAAGGATATGTGAGAACGCTCAAGAACTAAACTTGGATTTTATGTTGTCGATTACATCATTTCCTACTTGGAAGGCCTTGGTTAACACATCATCGGGAATTGAAGGTCTTGAAGCAAAGAGAGTTGTTGGGACGACGGCTGACCCAGGCAGGTGACTGTTGAAAGCTGTGAAAAGGAGGGCCTTCCCTTCCCCAACATTTTGCTGAAAGTGAACAAGACCCCTAGGAACAACGAACATCTGCCCAGCAGTCAATACTTTGGAATGAAACACATTGCTAGTTGTTACAAACCCTACAAGTAGCTTCCCTTCAATGACCACACCAGTCTCAGTCGCACGAGGATGTGAGTGAGGTGGGTTCAGTCCGCCAGGGGCAAAGTCTACTCGGTTCATGGAAATTCCAAGAGAATTGAGGCCAGGAAAGGCAAGGACATTTGCTGCAGTCACAGACCAACCAAATATGTTTGTTGTGTTTCCTTCTTTGCTTAGCCCATCAAAGAAAAAATCACCTGAAGTTACTTCTGCCTCAGGTTTACAAGGGAAGCCATTTACAGAGAGGGGAGCTTTTAAGTCTGCAACACAGAAGTCCTGCAGTAGATCTGGATCAGCTGAATTGATATGCAAGGGAAGAAGCAACAACCCTACCAGTGTACAGAGCAAGTGAAATGGTGGCATAGAGATCATGGCTGTTGCAAAAACAGTGGGCAGGGTGGAGATTGGAAAGTGAGTGAGCGGATACAGTAATAATCAAAGATCACAGGTCTTTACATATTGCCCTTTTATCTCTTTCATAACCCCATTAACAATCTTTGCCCCTAATATGTGCAAGTTGATGATGACCAAGAAAAATCGGTGCAGTTGATGACTTGTGGCACAAGCTGGCGAGATGGCGAAAGAAATGGTATAGAATGGAAAGGCCGGAGTGAGATATTTTTAAAGAGACTTGAAATGGTCAATGACAATGAAATAACATATAATCGAAGTGATTTCCTTGCACCCATCCTGAAGAGGAAGTGTAAATACGAGGAAAAAGGATTGTTCTTGAGCCAAAATTTTCTTCCGAAAACGTATTGTGCAACACTTAAGCCAATGGGATCTGGTCATTTTAGTAGTTGTTCCACTGCGGTCCTCGTTCTTGATGTCGATTGTTGGGAACATAGTGGCTGGAGTCGTTGGATTCTTAGACATCCATCTACTCTTTCTTAAATGGCTTTGGTATACCTTTTGTTTTCTTAAATGGTCATAATACATGAATATGTTCTAATAAATTATTACTGTGAAAAGAAAGATATAATAAATGAAGGCCATGTTTGTTTCCAGAAAGTAGTTTTCGGGAAATTATTTTCCAAACTTTTCCATGTTTGTTTGTTATTAAGAAAGTTAGTCAACGGAAAATACTTTCCAGTCAATTTTAGTCAAATAAAAATTTAACTTAGTTTTCAGGAAAGTGTTTTCCCTTTAGCTGTGTTTGTTTTCTGAAAAGTGGTTTTCGGGAAATCACTTTCCAAACTTTCTTGTGTTTGTTTGCTAGTAGAAAAGTTGGTCAATGAAAAACACTTTCCAGTAAAAAGAAAATTTGGCTTGGTTTTCAAGAAAGTGTTTTCCTAAAAAATTTGGGGGGAAAACACTTTCCGGAAGTTGTGAAAAATTTAGAAATGTCATTATTTTCTGATTATATTAAATTTAATCCTCAAACTTTTGATTGCTATATATATTTTTGCTTTGAATATTTATTTTTCAATTTCATCTCTTAAAATTTTATTTTTATATTAACTTTGGTCCTTATTTTTATAATTGCTATTTGCTTTTTTCTTATCATATTTTTATTGAAATTTTTTATCTATCAAATTTGGTCATCATTCTTTTGATTGTTACTTATTTTATTTGAAATAATTTATGAAATGTTGATTATTATTATTTTAATTTCTTCACCTTTTATTATTTTTTTTTAATTTTTTAGATTTGATCTCTATTATTTTGATTATTATTTATTTTATTTGAGATAATTTATGAAATTATATATTTTTTTTCAATTTTATTCTCATTCAACTTTTTAATTTGTAAGATTTGTTCCTCATTATTTTAATAAACTTGAGAAAAATAAAATATTAATAAGTTATTTTCCAGCTCATTTTTCATGACATAACCAAACACTGGAAAGTGTTTTCCAACTCATTTTTCATTACACTACCAAACATTGGAAAATACTTTCTCGGCATTCACTTTTCTCAGAATTTACTTTAAAAAAAAAAAACTACTTTCCAGCAAACAAACGGAGCTGAAGTTACTCGATCTTATTCACCTAAATTATATATTAAAAAAAAGAAAAAGATAAGTAACTATCTAGAGTTCAAGAAATCACATAAGAAGTTCACACTCACAAGAGCAGCACACAACAAATGTTAGGAGGAAACAAATCTTAGCAACTGGAAAAAGTTTGGTTTACAAGAGAGATTCACATACATAAAGCATCAAACCAAGAAAATGTTGTTTCTTGAGACGAATTTAAAATATTAACTTCACGTAGAGCACTGCAAGTTATATAAGCACATAACCTCTGGCTAGATTTAAACTAAGGAGCTTCCGAACAAAGCCCTCTGAATTGCATCATCTGATAAAAAACCCAAATAAGAATCAGTCATGAATGTAACAAAAAGTAATCATTTTTATCGTTTGAAAAGATGAATGGAAAGATTGAATTTTTAATGGTACCTTCTTGGGATATGGATATCAAGGAAGGGTCCATGGACTTGAGGGACTTGTGGGCTTTGGATCTCATCTAGATTAGGGGCCATGCCTCATTTCCAATTATTCAAAAATCAATTTATGCATTTATGTTACTTGTTACAAATAAAATACTTCCAGTTTGTTTAGATTGTCAACTAGCTAGAAGTAGTCAATTGTCTTTCACAACCAACAACCATAAATTTGTTAATCTTTTAGACATAGTGCATACTAATGTTTGGGGAGTAGCATCTATCTTGTCAAACAACGGTGCTTGATATTATATATGTTTTTTAGATGATTGCACTAAATTCATATGGTTGTTTCCTCTAAAGTTAAAATCTAATGTAGAAAAATTGTTCCTACACTTTAAAACTTTCGTTGAACGACAATTTAATCATACAATAAAAAATATCCAATTTGATTGGGGAGGTGAATATCGCTTAATGTTTATGCTTTTAACTCAAATTGAAACTCATCATCGAAGATTATGTCTATACACCCATCAACAAATGGGTGCAGTTGAACGTTGTCATAAATAAATTGTTGAAGTCGATCTGTTATTACTTTCACATTCTAATCTTCTGCAATAGTTTTGGGAAGATACTTTTCTCATGACTACTTATATTATCAATTATCTTTCTACACCTATTCTCAATAAAAAAATCTCCATACAAAATTATTTATCGTCATGCACCTAATTATTATTTCCTTAAAGTTTTTAGTTGTGTCTACTGGTCTTATCTTTGACCATATAACCCGAGTGTAAAACTGTCAAAAACCTAGATTGATCCACGTTTTGGTTAACCTGAGAAAAATCCAGTCGAAACTTATTGACTATTTTATTATTATTTTTTTTCTCAAAATAGTTTCATTTTGATTTTTTTTATAAAACAAAATGGTATCATTCCTCACATGTTTTTGTTATTACTCTAAAACCTAGCAGAAGGAAAAACGAAAATTGAAAGGACAAGTGAAAGAAACAAAGAAGGTAACAAGGATTAACAGAACATGGGAACAGTAACCTCAATGTGATAATTTATTTGTGAAGGGTATGGGAAAGGAGCAGAGACAAGCGCAAGGATCACCTTGTAAATCTACCAAGGATACGTGAGAACGCTCAAGAACTAAACTTGGATTTTATGTTGTCGATTACATCATTTCCTACTTGGAAGGCCTTGGTTAACACATCATCGGGAATTGAAGGTCTTGAAGCAAAGAGAGTTCTTGGGACGGCGGCTGACCCAGGCAGGTGACTGTTGAAAGCTGTGAAAAGGAGGGCCTTCCCTTCCCCAACATTTTGCTGAAAGTGAACAAGACCCTTAGGAACAGCGAACATCTGCCCAGCAGTCAATACTTTGGAATGAAACACATTGCTAGTTGTTACAAACCCTACAAGTAGCTTCCCTTCAATGACCACACCAGTCTCAGTCGCACGAGGATGTGAGTGAGGTGGGTTCAGTCCGCCAGGGGCAAAGTCTACTCGGTTCATGGAAATTCCAAGAGAGTTGAGGCCAGGAAAGGCAAGGACATTTGCTGCAGTCACAGACCAACCAAATATGTTTGTTGTGTTTCCTTCTTTGCTTAGCCCATCAAAGAAAAAATCACCTGAAGTTACTTCTGCCTCAGGTTTACAAGGGAAGCCATTTACAGAGAGGGGAGCTTTTAAGTCTGCAACACAGAAGTCCTGCAGTGGATCTGGATCAGCTGAGTTGATATGCAAGGGAAGAAGCAACAACCCTATCAGGGTACAGAGCAAGCGAAATGGTGGCATAGAGATCATGGCTGTTGCAGAAAGAGTAGGCAGGGTGGAGATTGGAAAGTGAGTGAGCGGATACAGTAATAATCAAAGATCACAGGTCTTTATATATTGCTCTTTTATCTCTTTCAGAACCCCATTATCAATCTTTGCCCCTAATATGTGCAAGTTAATGACGACCAAGAAAAATAGGTGCGGTTGATTGACTTGTGGCACGAGCTGGCGAGATGGCGAAAGAAATGGTGTAGAATGGAAAGGCTGGAACTGAGATATTTTAAAGAGACTTGAAATGGTCAATGACAATGAAATAACATAAAATCAAAGTGATTTCCTTGCACCCATTTGAAGAGGCACTACACTGTTAAACAATTTACCAACAGATACATTCTAACGGTACAAGATATATAATTCATGGGTAATATTTTTATCGATAGCATCACCAATGAAATATGTCTGTTGGAATATTTATCATTGTGTCTGTTGGAATATTTATCATTGGTAATTCCTTTTTCTATCGCTATTTTTGTTGGAAATAAAAAAAAAAAAAAAACTAAACACTGATGGTCTTACAAATGAGGGGAAGTGTGCCAATTTTTTTTTCCGTGAGAACTTTACCGACAGACTTAATCCATCTATATTTCCAACAGTAAATCACTATCCGCTTCGCATGTGCACTGAACGGGACAGATTCGTCGGTGTGCGTGGTCATCGAACCATGAATTGCCGGTTCCGGTTGTCGGCACTAAACTGTAAGCGTCATGTAAACCACTTAGACGTTACGTGCTCAATATATTTTGTTCATATATCCCTCGAGATGAATGACGGTTTAAATTCATGTCAAACTGCCACCTCATTCCAGCCTTCTAGATTGTTATCTCTCGCATATCTTTTTGCTTTTTTTTTTGTCATATAAAAAATCACGCAACCTACTTCCATAGTAACAAATTAGAATTTGGAACATAAAATTATAAAACAAAAAATTATATTATTTTCATTGTTACCTAATTGCCGTATGATTCTCCTATACCCTCCCACCACATTGTTGTTTCGCGTTATCCCACTCAAATTTTTGATGTGTATAAATAATTCATTTAAAATAAAAATAATACAAAATATAAAATTATAAAAATAATTTATTAAAAATAAGCTAGAATTTAGAAGTTAACACCTACCTGAAATCGTTGAAACCATGCATCGATATTAGGTCTCCACTCAGGATATTTGAAAACCTGACTCCATTGAAATAATAGAATCTCCATCGATGATTTAAACACCAATGTTATTATTCGGGCAATCTCAATGTTTGTGAACTTGAAATTAAATAAAATTAATAAAATATTAATTAGTTGTTCATAAATTATGTTATAAGTAAAAAAACTAAAACCTAAACAAACTGACATTGAAAGGTCATCCTTTCATTGTGCTTGGTACTTGCGGGTGAATTGACCCTGTTATGAAGGCACACCGCCTCTGTGCTGTGAAATCCCGCTAGAAGAGACAACATCATAAGTTGGCGCAGATGCCTCTTCGTGATCAACACCTAAGGATAAGTCATCCTCGCTACTAGAAGAACTAACTGCAACCGTTTGCTGATGATGTCCTGTTGATTTCATTCTACGCATCTACACAAGTTTATACAAATAATTATTTAATTAACTTCGATTATTTAAAAAATATTTGGCAACACCTCCCTTATACTGGAGACTACCCATAATTTTCAAACTTGCAAATTTTTACAAAAACCACAAACTAATTGATTCCATTGGAAAATCTTATATACAACCTAATATCTATAGAAATTTAACATCTATATATTTTCAACTAACATCTATAGAAATGCATAAATGACAATTAAAATTAATGGAAATAATAAAAAACATAACAAGCAATAATAGAATAAAATTAAGATAAAATAATGAAATTTAATTCTTCATTTTCAATTACCATTTCCATGGTAAATTCAACAATAACAATTAAAAGAGACTAAATTTTCAAATAATTATTACAATACAAACAATAAAATAATTAAATTTTCATTCTACACATCTACACAAATTTATATGAATAATTAAATAATTAAATTCAATTATTTAAAATCAATTCGCCAACACCTCCCCTATATTAGAGACTACCCACAGTTTTCATACCTATAAATTTTGATAATATCAACAAGCCAATTTTCATTCTACACATCTACACAAATTTATACAAATAATTACACAAATATTGCAAAATCTTATATACAACCTAGCTAACATCTATAGAAATTTAAAATCTATATATTTTCAACTAACATCTATACAAATTCATAAATAACAATTAAAATTAATCTAAATAATAAAAAAACATGACAAGCAATAATATAATAAAATTAAGATAAACTAATTAAATTTAATTCTATATTTCAATTAAAATTTTAAAGGTTAATTCAACAATAACAATTCAAATTTAACAAAATTTTCAATTATTATGGCAATACAAACAATAAAATAAATTGAACAAATAAAAAGAAAAAAACTAAAGACTTTAGCAATGAAAAATGTTTACCTTAATAGTGTGTTGATTTCAAGATTTTATCTACAAAGAATACACAAAACAAAAAACAAAAAATTACCTTAATAGTATGTTGATTTCAAGATTTTATCTACAAAGAATACACAAAACAAAAAACACAACAAAAATAATTATAACTGAAAAAAAAAATAAACAAATACAAAGATAAAGAAAGGAGAATCATACCTTTTAATATGTTGAAAACTACAATGAAAACCTTGTATAAACTATTTGAGGAAGCATAGGAGAAGAGAAGATGAATGAGAGGAGTCGAGAAAAAATGAACTGCGGAGGGGGTGTCGATTTTATACTGTAATTTTATCGACGGATTTGCGGAAAAAACTTAAAATAACATTTTCTTGGGCGGTCGCATTAAATTCCGTCGGTAATTTTTTGAATTTCGCACTAAAATTTTGAAAATCCCTCCAGATTTTTCAAAGTCCGTCAGCACATCCATCAGTAAATAGGTGTAAAATTACACGCACATTGGATTTTCTGCTTCCTTCGGTAAATGTGTCGACCGACCTAGCAGTTTGACAGTCGAACGCTTTGGAATTTGCACCGTATGTTGGTGCGTCCATCGGGAAACACGTCGGTGATTGTAGCATGGGCTGCAATGTTTTTGCAACTCTCGGTAAAATACCGACTGGAAAAATTCCATCGATATGGCCGTTGGTTATTATGGCAAATACTGTAATTTTTTTTTCAACTCTTGGTAAAATACCGGTGGCACACATTTCGTTGGTATCTCCATAGGTGATTGCGGCAAATGCTTTAATTTTTTTTTCAACTCTCGGTAAAATATTGACGGAACACATTTTGTCGGTATCGTCGTCGGTATTTGTGTCAAACTTTTGCATGTTTTATTTATAGTGCCTATTTATCCTCCTGCACAAACGCTTAAATTGCAAACTTACAGGACGCGCAATATAATAACAAGAGCAAACGATTATAAAATAAATATTTCATGTTCCAAAATATCATCCATAATATTACATTATATATAAAAAAAAAGGCTTTACACTTTCGTGTTCTAATCATATTTAGTTAGAATTTTTGTCTCCGTCCTCAATTGAATTGTTATTAGCTTCATCACACTCTTCAATATGGTTATCATCTTCTTCATCAATATTCTCTAGTCCACTAGAGCTCAAAAAAACATTCAACTCCTCTGCGTCAACATCAACAAGACTATCATCGAAAATACAAAAAATTAAATTTTCTTCTAAGTCAATCGAAGGAGCAAATCGGTATGGTTCAACCAACTCATTAGCTTGAAAGACTTCATTTATCACACTTGTATCTTCATTCTCATCCTGAACAACCTCGACACGACTCCTGGTTTTGGTTTTTAAAACTGATAACCAATCAACTCTTGATCGATCCTTTCTAAAGGAAGGAGTGTATGTGTAATAAACTTGTTGGCATTGCTTTACGAAAACAAAGACATCGTTTACGTTGCGAAGTCTAGCTTTTAAGTTGATTTCAACGAGACCATAATAAAGATATACTCTGATTCCTCTGTCAGTTGTGTCATACCAATAACATTTGAATAAAAACACTTTATTTTGCTTGTTATGATATTGCAGTTCGATGACCTCTTCTGATTTACCATAGGAGTCAACTTCAAACTCATTAGAAGGTCCCTTAATACAAACACCGTTGTTGGATGTCTTTTTTCCATGCCCGTATTTTTCAGTATGAAAGACATCTATTGACAAAATACCCATTATAGCACTTGACTTTTCTTTCAGGGCCCAAGCTTAGTAAAAACAGTGAAATAGCAACACTACCTCCCATTTGATAAACCTTGTATATCAAATACAACAATAATCAATAAATGAATATTTTGTAATATTGATGTACAGTTACCTTGCAAGAGGTAATGAGTTTGTGATAGGACTTACATGTGTTCTAAACCACGTGGCAAATTATTCATTTTATAATTGAAAGATTTGGGATTCGGTCAGTTGTGAGTTTTTGTATAATAAATATCGTCGATATTGCTTTCAAGGTTGTTCCAAATCATATGAGTTTATGATATCACAGTATATAAATAGTACACTCTTAACAAAGTTTAAGTAGTACATCTACTTACTTAATAAAAGGTCTTAGCTCATCACAGTTAAATATGATATAATTGTGTGCTTGTCTGAACTCTATTTTAGACAAATATCTTCCCCTTACGACATTTTTAGGTGTAGGTCATCCAGGATTGGAGAATATTGACAAGTTCCCATTTGAAGGCACTTCACCACCACCATCATGCCATGGAACACGGTTGATGCTTGTTCTCAAATGAGGTTCGAAATAGTGTGAGATAAATGTTGAGATCTCCTCAACAATATAGGCCTCACATATTGACGCCTCAATATGTGCCTTGTTCTTAACCTTTTTTTTTTTTTTTTTAAGAATGAACAAGTAGATATATAAAATTAAATAAAAATTATCAATTAAAAAAAATAATGAAAAAACATTTAATTATGAATTACATTACAACTACAATATCTAATCTCTCAAATAGATACATCCATCTATACTGGACTGGTCTTCTAACTTTTACCTCAAACGATAAATATACGGGTAGATGCTTCATTGAGTCAAAAAATAATGGAGGGAATATCATCTCAAGTTTGCATATTGTCTCGACGATATTCATTTCAAGCCTTTCAATATGATTAACATTCAACTTGTTAGAGCATATATCTCTAAAGAAATGACTTATTTCTGTGAGTGCATCTTATATCCTCTTTGGTAACAAATTACAAAAAGCTAATGGGATGAGTGTTTGCATAAACACGTGGAAGTCATGACTCTTTATTCCATATAATCTGCATTCCTCCGTATTAACCAACCTTGATATGTTCCAGGCATGTCCATCAAGAAAACACAGACTCTTAAGCCATTTGTAGACTAGTAGTTGTACGTTTTTCTCTAACACGAATATTGCTTTTGGTTTTGCGATCTGTGACCCATCATAAACCATCTTCATATTTTTACTGTTATAGAACAACGCTAAATCCAATCTAGTAGTGATGTTTTCTTTTGTCTTCCACTTCACATCCATAGCGGTGTTGAAAATATTCTCAAGCACGTTCTTTTCAATATGTATGACGTCAAGGTTATGGTGAAGAACATTGGTCTTCCAATAAGAAAGCTCCCAAAAGATACTTCGCTTTACCCAATTATGGGTCAAACCAAAACCAGGAAACTTCTGCTTATCTGATTGGAGACCAAACACAATGTCACTATACTCTGATACAACATCATGCAATTCTTCATGAAAAACACGCGAGGGTGCAACATCTTTTTCAACTCTGCCAACAAAGAAATCTTTTATGTTTTTTTTGTACTTGTGATTTGGTGGCAAGAAACGACGGTGACAATAAAAAAAAAGCTTTACTCCTGTTTGTTAGCGTGAATGCCTTATTGTTTTCCATACAATATGGACATGCTAGTTTTTCATGCGTGCTCCAACCATAAACCATTCCATAAGCTGGGAAATCATTTATAGTCCATATCAAAGCTGTGCTCATAACAAAATTTTATTTCCTCGAGATATCATAAGTCAAAGCTCTAGAGGACCATAACTGCGTTAACTCATCAATCAACGGTTGAAGACAAACATCTATATTCCACCCTGGACTGCTCGGACCTGGTATGACCGTAGATAAAAACATGAACTCCAGCCTCATACACATTCCCGGTGGCAAGTTATAAACCGTCAATATGACCAGCCAACAAGAATAAGGAGCAGCAAATGACCTGAATGGGTGGAATCCGTTTGTACATAACCCAAGATGCATGTTTTTTTATTTAGCTGAAAAGTGAGGATGCACACTATTAAAGTGTTTCCATACTTTTCCATCAGAAGGATGTACCATCATTCCATCAACTACATGATGTGATTAGTGTTATGTCATATGCTCAGCAGTCCTTGGTGACATTAATAACCTCTACAGTCTAGGTGTGATTGGGAAGTACTTAAGTTTTTTATATGCCACGAGAGTCTTTCCCCTACCAGTTTTGGGTTTGTAGAATGCCCACATGTCATGCACTCGTTCAGCTCAACATTTTCAAGGTATTATAACATGCAGAAGTTAGGGCACAAGTCTATTTTTTGGTATCCTAAACCGAGGGGTTTCATCATGGACTTTGCAACATAGAATTTCTCTTTCAGCATGTTCCCTTCAGGTAAAATGCTTCTCACCCATTCGATAATTTTGTCATAACCGGCCTCACTTAACCCGTGATTTGACTTAATGGTGAACACCTGTGCTACATCCGATAATTTACTATGGTTCGTGCAGCCATCCCATAATGGTTCATCATAATTTTTCAACAGATCAAAAAACCTTGTTGCATATGCATTAGGTTCTTCTTCTATGATTGGACATTGATTGACATTACCTTCATTCATTCTTATTGCATCTATAACCATATTCCTATAAGGATTACTGTTGTCATTTATAACTTCATGCACGTTACCAACACTATAAGTTGACCTAACCACCCTTTCTACCATGCTCTCATTAGGAACAAATAGTTTTTCGTGTGCATACCAATACAGGTAATCCTCCGTGAACCTTTTGGTTAGAAGATGCATCGTTACAACATCTTGATGCTATTTTTTTTTTATTTTTACACTTCCTGCATGGACACCTAAACCGCAATCAGTAAAATTCCTAGAATAGATGTTGCGAAAATAATAAAACTCTGAACCCGTTACAATAATCCGTCCTTTGCAATCCTTGGGGTGAGTCCCGATACATCCATGAACAATCATCCATGACTTCTATTAAACCTTTATAAAATTATGACGACAACATGTATTAATTAACTATGTTACGTAAATACATTTGCAAAAATATTGGTTTTTCCCGACATTATCCAACAAACTAAAAAAACACTTATGTTACATATTCATTATCAATTATCAATTATCAACATCCATACAAATTTATACATATATAAATTTACGGAAATCACAACTCTGCAATAGAATTGATAAAAAATAAAACGGGCCCGTTAAACAAGTTATTATTTATTTCATCATAACACATCTAATTCGGTGTAATTCAAACAAAGTTTCAACAATTTACAAACGAATATAATTTGACAAAATCTAAAACAAACTATAACAACTATAAAATTATACATTCATACTATAAGTTTCTTTGACAAATAACAATCAAACAAGTACATACGTTAACAAAATACATATACTAAAAAAAACAATAAAAAATAATAAAATTAACATTTAAATGTTAAAACTAAAAAGGATAGATTTACTTACAAAAAATGATAAAATCCACAATAAATTGCTCGGAAAACGGATGTTGTGACCACGTATAAAAGTATAAGAAACTTGAGTGCTTGTGTTAAGAAGAGGGGGAGAGTTAGGATGGGTGGTTGGTTGCAGTTTGGGAGGGGAGAGTTGGGATGGTGAAAAAGAAGGAGAAATAGAGAAAGAGAGAGTCGGTAGAGTGGGTATTTATTGGCTTTTACCGATGGAATCACCGACAAACACGTCCTGTCGGTAAGTCTGCTGGTAAATGTGTCACGTCACGTCACTGCATGGAAATCCCGGTTTGAATTCCTCGATCATTCTGGTTGTAAAATTATCTGGAAAAAAAATCCACATCATCACACCGTTCCAACTTTTCAATAATCAATGTATTTTGTCGGCAATACGGTCGATATATACTGACCGTATTGCCGATAGATTCTATGCCGCCGGTAATTATTACCGAGCTGGCAAGATGGTGAAGGAAATGGTATAGAATGGAAAGGCTGGAGCAGAGATATTTTTAAAGAGACTTAAAATGGTCAATGACAATGAAATAACATATAATCAAAGTGATTTCCTTGCACCCATCCTGAAGAGGAAGTGTAAATACGGGGAAAAAGGATTGTTCTTGAGCCAAAATTTTCTTCCGAAAACGTATTGTGCAACACTTAAGCCAATGGGATCTGGTCATTTTAGTAGTTGTTCCACTGTGGTCCTCGTTCTTGACGTCGATTATTGGGAACTTAGTGGTTGGAGTCGATGGATTCTTAGACATCCATCTACTCTTTTCTTAAATGGCTTTGGTATACCTTTTGTTTTCCGGCGACAGTCATGAATTAAACAAGATGACCTTTTGTTTTCTTAAATGGTCATAATACATGAATATGTTCTTGATGTCGATTATTGGGAACCTAGTGGTTGGAGTCGCTGGATTCTTAGACATCCATCTACTCTTTCTTAAATGGCTCTGGTATACCTTTTGTTTTCTGGCGAGGGTCATGAAACAAGATGACCTTTTGTTTTCTTAAATGGTTTCAGAGATGGCTGAATAAAATACATCAGCCACCAAGTCCGTTGTCAATCACCACACAGGTCTCTCGGAATTGATTTCCACTCTCTGCGAAGAGCTGGCGTCAGGCCCTCCAATTTGGGATTCCAGAAGGACAACCGACTCCAAGAGCAAAAGTAAATGTGACCATATTTTTTTTTTAAAATGATCACCACTACTTGTAAGGATTCCATGTACTTCCATTTTATACAGCAGCAAGGACGTCAAACAACTTCGAGAAAACAAGCATCTTGAAAGATGGTTATCTAATCCAATGCAGATTTCCAGCATCTCACTTGGCAAATACAGATCATGCCTCCCCATTTCACATCAAGCACTATTTCTAAGGATCGGATTTCATGTTCATCGGACAACTAACCATGGCTTCTCATTGATGGCATACCAGAACGTTTAATCATAGTCCAATAGCAGAAGC
This sequence comes from Populus alba, assembly GCF_005239225.2. Classification (NCBI taxonomy): domain Eukaryota; kingdom Viridiplantae; phylum Streptophyta; class Magnoliopsida; order Malpighiales; family Salicaceae; genus Populus; species Populus alba. The sequence goes on from NC_133298.1 coordinate 13,250,394, forward strand.
ATAAAATCCTTGTCATGTTACAGGCCACCCAAATTAATTTAAGAGGTTAATGGTTTCAAAGTCCAAAGTCAAATCTGCATTCTGTAAAACGTCCGCTAATCATGCTACTAGACAGTTCAATCCAACTCATTAGCAGAAGAATAGAAGAATATAGCCAGATATGCACGCTAAGTTAAAATGGTGACGACTGCTTTAATAGCCACACAAGTGGATTCAGTAATTCTGTTGCAGACCAAAAGCAATGCCCCAAATCTCATAGCACAAGCATAACCTAGCTGATAGCTGCAGCTCTCCTCTAGAAGAGGTTCGAAAGGGATCCCTCTCATAGCTCAATGTTGCTAGTGAAATGAATGAAAATATATTTTTTTATGTTTATTTGGTTGACTTTATTGATCCATGTCATGCTAGATTGGGACATGTTAGTTTATTTTATTTTTAAAAAATAAATTTTCTTAGTTTAATTTTTGGCTTAAATTCTTCATCTATGAATAAATATGAAAGTATGTGTTGAAGCTAAAAACTATTAAGAAAACTTGTGGATTTATTAAAATAGAAATTGAATTACTTAGTTTAATACACACAAACTTGGAAGATTTAAAACAAACTATGATTAAAGGAGGTAAAAAATATTATGTGATCTTCATAGATGATTTTTCAAGATATACAAAATTTAACTTGCTTAGGAGTAAAAATGAAGCTTATAACATGTTCTTATTATATATAGCAGAAGTAAAAAATCAACTAAATAAAAAAAATCAAATGAGTTAATAGGATAGAAGACATTAAATATTCTAATAAATTGTTTTTGTGAGAAGAAAGATATAATACATGAAATTACTTCTAAGCAAGTTTCAGTTCTTGAATTCTTCAGTTTTAACGTGTGAAAGTGATTCTTGCATTCTTCAGTTCTTGAACGAACTAAAATCTGACTTATCGAAGATTAACTGACTTCGTGACATCATTCTACTCATTTCAATAGTGTTGGTATCTTGGGGCAGGTTTCTATTGTGTCACACTCCTATCAGACCTATTTCGGCTTTTTGGGATTAGATCTCAATCTTGATTGTGGGTTGCATGATCACGTGATCACGAGGTTTGCATCAGGTGGTATTAGAGCTAGGCTTCGAAACAAGGTCATATCATTATGTTATTTTTGTTTTTTTTAGTGTTCTCTTAAGTTTTTCTGTGTTTGCGTCCATCTTCTTGTTCTTCGTGTCTACGCCATATAAGGAAAAAAAAATTTATATTTCATCTTGTTACTGTCTCTAATCATATCAGTATTTTTTTTTAAAAAAAAAAAGAGGGAAAGAGGGATTAGTTGAAATTTGAAGGATCCTTCAATTTTTGTTGCAGAAACACAACTATTGGTGAACCATAAGCAAATCACCTCGAAATCAAGTTAGACTTCATATTCAATCTATTGGGGGTGAGATCGCATCATATGTCAAATTTGGGCTTATTCTGATATTGTTTGCTTGAGGTTTTAATTCGAGGTTCAATTCTACCATAGAAACATTACTCTTAGTGAACCATAAACAAACCACCTTAGAATCTACTGAAACTTTATATTCTGTGTATTGGGTATGAGATCACACCACATATTAAATTTGGGCGTATTTTAATATCGGCTTCTGGAGATTTTAATTGGAGGTTCAATTCTACCGCAAACTGATCATACAAAGGGTTTTGGTACCTAGACATAATATAACGCCCTATAAAGTTTGAGTTGTTGTTTGTTTGGCATCAGAATACTATATATTAAATTCGAGGTCATTTGGATATCGGTTTCTTTAGATTCCTGAATTGGGTCTTGTTTTGTCATAACGGGTCTATTTGGTGTTATCTTTTAAAATTTATTTTGTTTTTGTTGATTTCATTCCTGCCATTATACTATCATCATATTTTGATATTTGGCTGTTGTTTGAGTCATTTTAATCACTTTCGTATTTGTTGGTTTTTTCTCTCGATAAGTTTTGGTCCAAACAAAATTCATATTTGTATTCTCGAGTCTAAATCAATGTTCTTTCTGTTATAAACTCTATTCTTGTCGTCGTCTTCCTCCTGTTTTTTTTTTTTTCCTATTTGTCTTATGTATTCACCAAGGGAGAGGGAACAGAGGAGGATTGTAGATCAACGATGCGAAAAACTAAGCCATGGTTTGGGGGTTTTAGAATGAGAAGTTGATAAGTGTAAAAGATTATTCTATGATCTTCAAGATTCATGGGAAAAAGAGGTACAATGCCAAAAGAATGAAATATGAAAAAGAGTTGTTGTGGTTATCATCCAAAAGTATGTATGTAAGTGGTTAGTACGGCGTGCTTATTTGAAATTCTTGTCAGTCATTACTTTTATACAATGTTGTTGGAGAAAGGTGTTAGCAACAAAGGGATTCCGAAGGCTTAAACAAAAGGCTATTGAAGTCGCTATTAATCCTATTCAAGATTCGAGGGTGAATCTTCTTGAAGAGGGAGGGAATGATACGGTTGAGCCTTGTGATACGATCCAAGTAAGGTCGGATTAGGATTTTGGCATAAAAAGCGCAACAGTCCAGGTTACGAAAACAATCATAATTCTTAATGTGCTTGTTGGATTGGGCTAATATTTTATGTGGACTCTCTAGATATGTTTTTCTACCTTGGGTTAAACATTCAAGTCAATCAAAGTTCGGGAAGGCACCGCGATACTAGTCAACAAAGGTTGTATGAATTTTTTTATTTACTTCCATTTGACTTGTGGACTTCCTATTTGGTTAGGATTCTTTTCCTACAAGGATGTGGCTGCTAGTTTTGGGAATTTTCTAGTTCCATAAGAATCTTTAATGAGCTGTAATATAATCTACAAGTGTGGCAAGGATTCATTAATGTTTCATAATTCTTTTCTTATAAGAATTTCTTATTCATCATAGCTACACAAGGAAAGAAAGGCTAGTGTTATTTAATGACAAATTAGTTATTTTTATTATTTTCTTTCATGTTTGGGATTAATTAAAACTTTGTTTTGAACTAGGATCTAAGGCTTGTTTGGATCACGTTATTGGCTTTTTAGTTTAGGGTTTTTGGTCAGTTTTGAGTGGACCTCGTATAAATCCACATAAGGAGTCCATTATGGTTAATTTTTCAAGAACTATTTAAACTCATGTAAGCCAAAAATTTCAGCAACTTGGATGATAATTACTTCTGAATTTTTCAGTTTTAACGTGTGAGAGTGATTCTTGCATTATTCAGTTCTTGAACGAATTAAAATCTGACTTATCGAAGATTAAGTGGCTTTATGGCGTCATTCTACTCATTCCAATAGTGTTGGTGCCTTGGAACATGTTTTCATTGTGTCACACTCCTATCAGACCTATTTTGGCTTTTTGGGATCAGATCTCCATCTTAATTGTGAGTTGCGTGACCACGTGATCACGAGGTTCGCATCAGAAAAGCTTTATTTTAACCAAACACATTAAACTACTTTTTGTTCAACCTCAATTTCAACCACAATTTTAACTAAACATATATTTTTCCAAACCAACCTCAATTAAAAGTACTTTTTATAAAATAACTTTTTTCAAACCACAACTATAACAGCTACCATAATACCAAACACACTAGAAATATACCTAAAAACTCAAAATCAATGTAAAAAAAACTTTCAGAGCGCATACACACACACACACTTTTCCAGCATGATTAAAAACCCAAAATCACATCTATGGAATCTCTTGCAAAGAGAAACACATAGACACCAATATTATTGTTTTTTATTTTCATAATATGGTTGCTCAAAATCTTTCTTTCTCTTCATCTTTTTATAACTACTTTTTTAATATTCATAAAGAAAAATAACTTTAATGATTGAATTGTAAAGTGTGCAAATTATAAGGACTAAAATGTAAAAATATTTAAAAATATAGCAAATGAATAGTAAAATATGAGTTTGTACACAATGGTGTTTTAACAATGAAAACCATGTTGTTTTAGTTTTTTTTACTAGCGTTGGTTTTTGAGTTTCGTTGTGGGCCAAATTGTTTTTTTGTACAAAATAGATATTTAGGTATTGAGATAGGTTTAAAAATGGCATAAAAACTGTTCACAACAAATGTGTAACAATGCTAATTAAATCTAAACTAATATGAGATATCCTGCCAAACTTGTTGCCCATATTATATTATAGTTATTAAACTTGGACAAGCCCGACAGGTCGACCCAAGACCCAATCAACCCGATAGCTGGATCGATCCGAGTAAGGCAAAAAATCAAGATGAGCAAAAACACTGTAAAACCCGCCGGGTTGACCCATAACTCGGGCGACCCTATAAAACCCAATTAAGACTTGAGTTTTTTTTTTTTCAAATGTGTTTTTTCTTATAGCCAAAGACACATCTTTTATATATATATATATATATATATATATATATATATATATATATATATATATATATTTGGTTATTGACCATTTTTAAAGTTCATTATATAAATACTCGAAGAATTTTTTTTTCAATGTGAAATTTGAAACCCTTTAGTATATATACTCTATATTCACAATAAAAAAGTTATGTTTTTTCAATGTGGAATAAAAAATAGTTTTAGTTTAAGTACTTCAACTTAAAAGAATAACATATTAACAGAGTATATTTTTAATGTGGGATAAAAAAAACTTCTAAAAAATTTATGTAACCCGGGACCCGACTCTTTAGTTAGATCAACTCTCGAGTCAGGTCTGATAACTATGCATTATATGACTAGAATAACTCGATAAAAAAATAAAGAGAATTATAAAGTTTTTTTTTAAAAAAAATATCATCATCATCAATAATATTATTACTACTATTATTTTTATCACCACCACTACTATTATTACTACTATCATCATTATTTTCATAACTAACATTATTATTTTTTGTTATTATTATTATTATTAAAAAAATAAAAACCTTCAACTTGATTTGAAGGATATAATCGAAAACTATAAAATGTTTGATAAAAAGACCAAGAAAAACAATAAGAAATCAAAAGAAGATGAATCAAATTGAAGTCCTTATTATTATCATTGAAAAAAAAAAAAAAATCATAAACTTGATTTGAAGGATAAAATTGAAAGTAATAAAAACTTTGATAAAAGAGCAAAGGAAATAAGAAATTAAAATAAGAAGGATCGAATCAAAACATATTATATATACAAATTAGAAACCAAAGGTTAAATTGAAAACAAAAACACCTTTCACAAAAGGAAAAATAAAAAAAATGCTAAAATAAAAACTAAAATGATTGAATTTAAATACCAGTAGCAATGAGGATCATAGTGCTTTTCTGGAGGGTAGGAGAGAGAAACGAAGGAAAAAAAAAAAAAGGTATAATGAAAAACCGGCCACCTTTTGACTCCACGCGCCACCTATTATGGAAGAGGAGATAACAAGGTATCAAATAATACAACAAAAGGTTTTTACCATTGGTAGTTGTTGCAAATGTCATCCAAAGTACACAACAACTCCTATGTGTAGGCATGTGTTGTGCAAGCGCTATCAACTTTTTCAAAATAAAAATAAATATTATTTTAATGTTAAATTACACCATTACACTCAACAAACCAGAAATTAACAAAAAACCAAGAGTAAAAGAACCTAATACCCCTGACCCAATGAATTAAATTTTTTAGATCCAAGGGTATATGTGTAATTAAAAATAGAAAATACCTATATTCCCTACCCGAAACTATTGATTTTTTTTACTCCTAAGGGTGTTTTTGTTATTTTACTATTTATTAGAATATTGAAAATACAAAAATACCCTTAAACAAACAACTAATGACTAATGTGCCTTGTAAAAATACCAGAATGCCCTTGATTTAAAGGCAAACCAATTTTTTTTTTTTTTATCAAGGCTATAGATGTCATTTCACTATTGTAACACATAGTAATATGAGTCTATAGACACAATGAATATACCTTCTCCTTTAGTATTTTTTTTTATATATAAAAATACTATATGATAGAATAAATAGTATAGTATGGGATAAAAAAAGAAGAATTAGAAAAGAGAGATGTTGAATGATTTCCATGCTCATCCTATTGACCCTTCTCTTCCAATTCTTCTATTTTGTAATGATTCAAAATGAGGAATTTTTTTAAAAAAAGGAAAAGTACAATGCTAAAATGGAAAGAAAAAAAGCTTTGATAGTTCATTATCTCTTCTTTATACAATAGGAATAACTTTATCAAATTCTTATATCTCTAATTATGTCAATTTAAACCTCAAGTTAAGAATTTATGTCCAATAAGTGTCTTCTCGTAGTATCTTCTCATCCAAACTAGGAGAATTTTAACATTTGATTTGTACATTACAAAACCTAAATCGTGTGGAGAAAACATTGTACATTAGCTTTGATTTACTATGTATTACAATAGTGAACTGATCGAATTGCCTTTAAAAAATCACACAATATTGTCTTTTAGAGGTAAAATAGTCATCAGTCTTTCCACAATTATTTGCATAGTGAAATTACTTGGTTACTCGTAAAAGCAACAACAAAATACATTTGGTTTGGGGTTTTTTTAGAATTTCCTTTTGATGTGCACAATGTAACTACTCTATTCCCCTAGGAAAATAAAAAAAAAATCTTAGGCTTGGCTTTAGGGGCATGTTGGTATTTTTGTATTTTCAAATTAGTTGAAGCAAATATTATTATAATGTCTAGCGTTGCAAATCTAATTAAAGATTATAGAAAAGCACATATTATGTTCCATGAAGAAGCAAAATTATTTATAAACAATGCATTATTTTCTAATTAATTGCAAAGAAATCTACTAAGTTCTAAAGATATATGTTGTAATGGTTATCATATTGAGATCACTAATAAAAGTAGTATAAAATTTCTCTATATTACATTGCTTATCTTAAGCAAGAAGCACATAGTGGAGAAGTTTTCACCATTCTCTTCTAGATTATATTATACATATATTAATCCAATAGAATTTATTGTTATGTTTAACCAAAAGTTATTAGACCCAAAGACTTCCACTTTGGCATGATAACTTAGGCCATCTAGGCACAATAATAATGAGAAGAACTATTGAAACTTCCAATGGACACCTATTAAAAGATCAAGATTTTTTTTTGGTCAAATGAATTTTTCTGTGTTGTTTATGCTTAAGAAAAATTGATTACCATGTCATCCTTAACTAAAGTTGAAATTGAATCCCTTTCATTTATATAATAAATTTAAGGGGATATTTGTGGATCTATTATTCCATCATGTGAACCATTTTAATATTTTAATATATTAATAGAGGCCTCTACACATTAGTCACATGTTTGTTTATTATCTACTTAAAATGTTGTATTTTCAAGACTTGTTATACAAGTAATTCGATTGAGATCACAATCTCTAGATTACATAGTTAAAAAAATTCATATTAATAATGTAGGAGAATTTACATCTCAATCATTTAATGATTATTGCATTTGAATTAGAATTATATTTGAATATTTTGTGACCCATATGCATACACAAAATGGTTTATCATAATCTTTAATTAAATGCCTATAACTAATTATTAAACCACTACTTATAAGAACGAAGTTGTTTTAAGGAATTGTTATATTACATGTTGCAACACTAGTTTGGACGAAGCCAATTGCTTATTATAAATACTTTCTATTATAATTAATTTCTGGTCAACAACTAGATATATTCTATTTGAGAATATTTAGATATTAATATGTTCCAATCGCCCCACTAAAACATATAAAAATAAATCCATAAAAAGGACTAGAAATTTATATTGGATTTAAATCATTATCAATTATTAAATATCTTGAATCATTGACCGGAAATCCTTTTGTAACATGTCTTGTTGATTGTTAAAATGATGAAGCAATGTTTTCAAAATTAGAGGGAGAACAAAACGCTAGAAAAATGAGAACTCTTATGGGATGCATTATTGCTATATCATTTTGATCTTTGCACAAATTAATATGAACTGAAAGTTTAGAAAATTATTCATTTGCAAAGGATTGCAAATCAATTACTAAATGTAGTTGCTAATATAAAAAATAAAAAAAGGTGACTAAATCATATGCTCCATCTTTAAATGATCCTTCTTGAATTGAAGGTCGAAAAGAACAAGTTATTAACACATTAGTAAATAAGTCCATCACAAGCCAAAAATATGATCAAACTATCAATTCTGAAGATAAAAGTCCAAGAAAGAAAAGTGAGCAAAATTGTGAAAAACTGCTAAATTATAATCTGAGTTAAATAAATAAAGTACCAAATAAATTAAATAAAAGGATTTCAAGTATTGTAAGTGGATACAATAGAATAAAATATATGATTTTATGGTGTAAATTAAGTAAAAAGAAGAGTTGAGTGTTTATTTTTTTTCTCTTGTGGCTATGAGCTTCAATCAAAGAGAGGGGGAAGAATTGTGTGATTTTTCTACTTAAATTCTCATTGATTTCACTAATTAAAATGAGTAATTAGAGTGATTAACTTAATTAAACATCAAGAGGGGGTTATTTTAAGGTGATGAGTTCATTGGAGGAAGGATTTTAAGCTAGGGCTTGAAGAGGGAGAAGAAGAAAACTTGATTTTTCTTGCATTCTTTCCTTAAATCCTTATCAAAGTGAGGTAAATAACATGCTTCAAATGATTAATTCCTTTAATTTTATGTTTGATGAAGGATTATGCAAAATCATGATTATGTGAAGTTGTGGATTTATCTTATAATTTATAGGAATAATGCAAATTATGTTTGAACCATGTTAGAAAGCATGAATTATGATTGGGTAAGTGTTCAATTTTAAATAAAAGAAACAAAAATTATTTTTCCCCATTTTAATTGAATATTTGGCCAAAACAGGAATAATTTAAGGGATTTAAGGTTTTAATACAATTGTTTGAAAAATATGGGAAGATAAATTTTTATAAGTGTTATTATATGAATGAAGAATTTTTCAAAGAGAAACAAAAAATCTTCACTTCCTTCCCTAGGTTATTTTCGGCTAAATGGAGAAGAAAAATTAGAGAATGGATTTCTAATAATATTATTGAGGAATCTTGCCAAATTGAAGACAATTGATGTTGATAAGTTAAATTGAATGGGGACTTTTATGAAAAAATAAGTAAATGATTCAAAGAACGGGGGTTTTATCCTCTTAGAATTAAAAGTCAATTAAGCTTAATTAAGGGTGTTGGATTTAATCAAAGAATATGTAATGAGTATTAAAATTTTACCGATTCAAATGAATGAACAATGAAAAAGTAAATTTTGTTGGTACAAAAGAGGCCACATAACCTAATCAGTAACAAAGGATATCTTCACATGCACAGACACCAGGTCGGTGTTCGACACCCTAGAGTAATTAATTAGTTTATATTATTTTTTTACTATAGAAGAAATTTTTATAGATTGTAATTTTTAGTGTTGGTTACTAGAAATAATATCCTAATGAATAGACAAGCCTTAAAAAATTATTTCTTGGTTACTAGAAATACTGCCATGTTGAAACTTGAATGGGCAAGCCTTGAAGATTATTTCTTGGTTACTGAAAATAATGCCTTGTTGAATGGGCAAGCCTTGAAGATTATTTTCTGGTTACTGGAAATAATGTCATGTTGAATGGGAAAGCCTTGAAGATTATTTCCTGATTACTAGAATTAATGTCTGGTTGAATAACTATGTTAAGAAAATTAACTTATGAATTAATGGGATGATCACTTGATGTAAAATAGATTAATTGTAAAACTTTGTTTTGAAGTTAAATATACGGGTTTGTGGGAGACAGTCTTGATATTTTTATCTTATTAGATTTATCTCTATGTCTAGGAGAGAATTTATGAAATTAGAAATTTCAAAAAGAAAATAAGACAATTCATTCGATGATATGAAAATCACTTTAATGTATATGAATAGTTAGTCCTTAATCAATTACTTATTAAAATGTGCAATTTTTAATCATATTTAATGCAATTATATTTTTAGGTATATCACACACTCAATTTGGAAGTATATATTTGGATAAATAATTTTGTTGTATAATTAATGTAATTAGAAGAACTAATATTTTGTTGTAATATACTTCCATATATAAAAATTATAATTTTTAACTTATTATCTTGTGTATGATGTAATTTATAATGTTATTATTATTAAGTTGAATTATGGTTGGTTGTATATATATTTTGAGCACGAATAATTTAGAAAAGAAAAAGAAAAGAAAGAGACAATGCATATTATGAATTTATTAGCTTTTATCATAGTGTTCTATAAAAAATAGAATTGTGATATTGAAATATGCTTGAGTTTTGGAAGTTCAAATGATGGGACAAATATTGTGATTGATGTTATAGGTTGAGAAATATTGAGCCGATACCTTGGTATATAAAGAATATAAAGGAAATTCTGTTGAAATTTCAAGAAAATATATAGAAAAAAAATTAGTAACTACCAATATATATCATATAATTTGAGTTTACAAGTTTGAGACTATTACAAAAATAAAGAAGTTTGCATTTATATAGTTATTAATACATTTAAAGAGGTCATAACACAAAAACAAGTTGTGGAAATATATGAAGAAACAACTCCAGTAGTGAATTAGGTACCTACTAAAAATAAGTTATGTCATTATACTAAGAATGTAGATATCTCTATAAGTTATGTCATTATAGAAAAAGAATATAATCAAAATGAAATTGTTATTGATCAAATATTTGCATGTACAGTAGCTATTGATTTGATAAAAAAGAGAGTAGAGATCTTGAATCCAAGTCCATTCAAGAATGTCAAAATAAAAATAATTGGCCAAAGTAAAAAGATGCAATCTAGACATAACTAAATTCACTAGTAAAACATGAAGTTTATGTACAAGTAGTCCGAACTTCAAGTAATGTCAAACTTGTAAGACTCAAGTGAGCTTTTATATAAAAATAAAACAAAAATAATGATTTCATAAGGTATAAAGCATGACTTATAGAACTAGATTTCTCACATATACCTCAAATTGATTTTAATGAGGTATTTTATTCCAAGGTGGATGCAATTATATTTAAAATTTTAATTATCCTAACAATTTCTAAATGACTTCATGTGTCTTATAAATGTTGTAACAACTTACTTATATGACTCACTTGATAATTTTAATTATATGAAAGTTCTCAAATGACTAAAAATACCTAGAACATACAGCTCAAAGCTCTATGAAATGTATTCAATTAAACTACATAAATATTTGTATGAATTGAAGTAATCACAAGAGATATAGTACAATCAGCTTAACACATATCTTCTTGAAGATGGATATGTTAATAATCTCATTAGTCCATATGTTTTTATTTAAAAAATAAAACTTGAATATTATAGAAACTTTTAAAAAACTTGTAGAAACAATTACATATTTAAATAAAAAATTTGAGATGAAAGATCTTGGAAAGATAAGATTTTATTTTGACTTATAAATTGAGCATATATCAAAAAGAATATTTGTCTATCAATCAACTTATAAAGAAAAGCTATTAATATGATTCTATATGGATAAAACACATCCACCCTAATAGTAGTTCATTGCCTTGATATAAAGAAGGGCCTTTTCCTAATATAAAAAAAGAAAGATAATAAAGAGATTATTAGTCCTATAGTACTATATTTTAGTGCAATTGATTCATTAATGCATGTTTTTAACTATATGAGATCAAATATAACATTTTCTACTAGTTTATTAGCAAGATATAGTTCAACACCATAATCATTGAAATGATGTTAAATATATATTTTGTTATCTTTATGGAATGACTTATAGGAGATTATTATATTTAAAAATTTTAAATTCATAATTCATTGGATATGCAAATGTTAGTTATTTTCTCAATCCATATAAAGGTCACTTTCAAATAGGATATTATTCACATATAGTGGTACTTTTATATCTTGATGCTTTACTATATATAAAAAAAGCTATTACCGCCACTTCTTCAAATCATATAAAGATATTAGCACTTCATGAAACAGGTTAAAAATATATATTGTTGAGATCTTTGGTTAAACATAGTTAGGAATAATGTAATCTTTGGGAGCACAATAATACTGCACACATTACTCAAATAAAAGGAGGTTACATTAATGGTGATAAAATCAAACATATATCACAAAAAAAAAAAAAAAAATTACAGATGAATCATACAAGAAAATTGAAATCGATGTTAATAAAATATAGTCAAATAAGAATCTAGTAGAATTGTTCACAAAACATTGCTTTCTACCTCTTTTGGAAAACTCACACACAAGATTGAAATATATTGACTCAAATGTGTTAGTACACTCACTTAAGAAGATATAAATGTGCATTGTTCTCTCTTCTTCTTCTTCTTTTATTTTTTTATCTAGGTTTTGTCTTATTAGATTTTCCTAGCAAGATTTTTTAAGGGGGTAGTTTTAAAAGTGTATGATAAGAATATCATACTCCTTTTCCTTTAGGATTTTTGTCTTTTAGAATTTTTCATAGTAAGGTTTTAACGAGATATTTTTTTTAAGAAATAAATATCTAAAAGGGAGAGTTTTAGATGTGTTATTATATGGATATTCATCTTCATTTTCTTTTTTATTTTGTCATTTCATCATCATCAATAGATATATGTATAAATTTATTTTTTATATATCTTTTGGCTAATAAATAAATGTCATTCCAACATGATAAATGTTCGATATTTTGACTTGTTATTATGTTTTATTTTTCCTCTTTATTTATTTTTAATTTTTAATTTTAGTTTTATATCATCTTTACATGTAGTTTGGAACATTTGGATTTGAATTCAATTCCATTGGTACAATTAATTCATGTATTTAAATTTTTTTTGAGGGTATTGATTTGGATTCTATTTAATCATAAAAAATAGGTAAAAGCAAATAAAAAAAGAGACCCTCTAGTTTACTATAGTAATTTTTAAATAAAAAATAATTATTCAAAAAATAACAATCTTTCAACTTCTATTTAACATCTATTTCTTTTCTTCAACAATAATCCACAAATAATAATAAAAAAGAAGAAGTAAAACTAAGAGTCAATAGCAACCAATTCCGCACATAGAAGACATTGTTTTTATCATAAATACTTTATGAATACTATTTTTACACTAAAAAAAAAATAACAATAGAAATGATTCATGAATTAAAAGCAAAATAGTTTAATTCAATTTAATTTTACAGTTATTTAAACAGTACAATTAAATTAAATTATATGATTTAATATTTCATTTTAAATATAAAATTTATAATAAATTTATAATTAAATTTAATTCCACATCCACAGTTAAGCGATTACAAACTAAAAAAAAAAAAAATTGTAAGTGAATGCATAATAAACTTTACCGCATAGCACCATTAATAACCAAGGTTGTCAATTCTGTTTTGGTAGGTGTTTTTTTTTTTTCAATTAGAATGGAATGTTTCAGTTTCAGAGTGTTTCGGCGTGTCGTTTCGGGGTTGTATTGTTTATATATATATATATATATATATATATATATATATATATATATATTCAACAAACATAATTCAAATTCAAGATAAATTAATTATAAATTATATAATACAAACACAATGACAAACAAATATAATTTTAAAATTAAAATATTTCTAAATAATCAAGATTAAATAGATCTTTAACTTAAAGTAATTCAACTTAAATAAAATATCAAAATATTATGAAAGTAAAATGTTTTAACAAAAATATTTTAAATATAAAGTTAGGTCAATGTTATCAAGTGGCTAATGGAATTTAAAGCATCCCTTGTTTTGTTCAAATTCCTACAAAGTATAAATATGAAAAAAAAAAACAACATGAAGATAAACCATATATATTAGTGATAAATCTAATTTTAAAAAATTAATATCATTGTTAATGAAAATAGTAATAATAATTTTCAATATTGTTATTAATATCATTGCTATTGAAAATAGAAATGAAAAAGAGCTTTTTATAATCGAGTGGTTTAATTAATGAAATTGAGTAAAGTTCAATTTGATTCAATGACTTTTCAAGAGCGGAACGGAACATGTGGAATGAAACCGAAACGTTTCGAGTGGAATTTAGCCGAAAAATCTGGAACGGACCGAGATTTAAAATGAAATGAAATTTATTCTATTTTGTTTTTTTTTTTGAATTGATATGAAATATTTCGGTTATTCCGGACGGAATGAAAATAAATTTCATATTAATTCAAAAAAGAAAAAAGAATGAGAGAGAAGGACCGACATTAAGAGAGAAACAAAATTATTACACTAACCTGCGAAAAAACCAAAGAAAAAAGATCCCATTCTAGCTGATCTATTTTGCTGTGTTTTCTCCCACTAAAAGCCTGAACCCTAAATAGCAACCTCTAAATAAAATCCCCAATCAGTCTGGTCCCGTCCGGTCCGGACGATGACCTGAATCATTCCCCCACCCCCATAAAAAGTGAACAAACTCTATTCGATTCAATCAATCGAAAGTCTCTTTGAAGAAAAGATGCCGTCTCACGTGGATCTGGACCGTCAGATCGAGCACTTGATGCAGTGCAAGCCACTAGCTGAAGCGGAAGTGAAAGCACTGTGTGAGCAAGCCAGAGCGGTCCTTGTGGAGGAATGGAACGTTCAGCCTGTCAAATGTCCAGTAACTGTCTGTGGTGATATTCACGGTCAATTCCATGATCTTGTCGAACTCTTTCGCATCGGTGGAAACGCTCCCGACACTAATTACCTCTTCATGGGCGACTACGTAGGTCCGTCTCTCTTGGTTAATAATAACAATAATATTAATGAGTATGTGTAAATGATGAGAGAAAAGAATATTATTGAGTGTATTAATTATTTTTTGTAAGAAACCATGAGCTTTTGCACCTGATAATCCATAATTTGTGGGACTCATAGCTTAACGCTTAAGAGTAATGAAAGCGGTACTTGTGCTGTTTTAGATAATCCAAATACCCTGAAGAGGTTTCTTTTACAATCTGATTATGCCTAGGAGGAGTTTTTTTCGTTCTCAACTTTGGTAGCTAAGCTTCTATGTCTCAATTTTTTATATTGTTTTAGTTCTTTACATTTCGGAAATCACCACCATGTTTACCTTTTTTTTGGGGAATTTGCAGATCGAGGATATTACTCTGTGGAGACTGTCACTCTTTTAGTGGCACTGAAAGTTCGATATAGAGATAGGATCACAATTCTAAGAGGAAATCATGAGAGTCGTCAAATAACTCAAGTGTAAGAGTCTTGTTCATTTTATGCTCACCCAATTATTGATGCAATGCTATTCACCATTGGTGCAATGATCTGTTCACCAAGTTACTTTGTTAAACACGGATCTCACCCATGTTTTGTTAAGTTAAAAGTTTTTGAAATAGAAGAATAACCTTGCTACTTAAATGTCCTATTTAAACGCATGCTAAATTGAAATGTACCAGTGCAGATAACATTCATCAATTGTTTCCTTCTTCTTTTTCGTGCATACAAGCCAGTTAATTAAATTAACATACATTTGAAAGAGTATGGATTTTATGATATGCAAGCCAGGAAGTTGTTGGTGTTTTAGTCATTTTGTTACATTGCATCATCATATATGCAATAAATATCAATATCTCATTTATTTCTCTTCAGGTATGGATTTTATGATGAATGCTTGAGGAAATATGGAAATGCCAATGTCTGGAAATATTTCACCGACCTCTTTGATTACCTCCCACTTACGGCCCTAATTGAGAGTCAGGTTTAAATTCTAAAATTGTCTTACCCTTGTTTATGCCCTTGATCCTGGTTTTAGTTTTAAATTAGCCCCATGGTTTTATCTGATAACCATTTGTTATTACCTTGTAGATCTTCTGCTTGCATGGTGGTCTTTCCCCATCTTTGGACACATTGGATAATATTCGTTCCCTGGACCGTATACAGGAGGTACACCTGCAGTCATCACGCTACTTTTATTGGATTGATATTTGATGACATCCTTGCCAACTCAGTTTTGTTTGCTTTCAAATCACTTAGTCTCTGACTGCAAACCTTTTTCATTTGAATGTCAAACTGGTTTATCTGATGTGTCTTAGCATAAGAAGATTACAGGCAAAACCAGTTAATCTTTGTTCAAGCCCATTGCTTCCTACATCTGTTAGAAGAAAATCAGCTATACTTTTTCCACTGTTTTGATTTATGTGAATATTGCTTATTTCCCTCCTTTCTGTTTGTAAAATTTTCTTCCCTCATCATCTACAGGTGGTGGAGTTTTGTGAAATTTAGCATTAAGCTTATTAATTGAAGTAATGTCTCGGAAAGTTTGTACTGATTGAGACATCGCTCAGATTCATTTAAGAGAATTCAAGAGACTGTATGTACTTAGTCAATTATATGACTAAAACAGCCGTTGTGAGCTGTTTTTGTTAATTCTTGTAGTATACATGACTAGCTGGTTTGATTACCGCATATATCTTTCCCTTATTGTTGCAAATTCCATTTTGCTGCTTTATTCTCATTGCATTATTAGGTACCTCATGAGGGTCCAATGTGTGATCTCCTTTGGTCTGATCCGGATGATCGTTGTGGATGGGGAATTTCTCCTCGTGGGGCTGGATACACCTTTGGACAGGATATCTCTCAACAGTTCAACCACACTAATGGGCTCACTCTCATTTCTAGAGCTCACCAGCTTGTCATGGAAGGATACAATTGGTCCCAGGTTTGTGGGACTCCCAATTGAAAATATTATTTTATTTAGCTATGAAGTTCTGAAATTCTACCTTCACTATTATCTATTTCAAATTGTTGTAGGACAAGAATGTGGTGACAGTGTTTAGTGCGCCAAATTACTGCTATCGCTGCGGGAATATGGCTGCAATACTTGAGATTGGGGAGAATATGGAGCAGAATTTCCTTCAATTTGACCCGGCACCTCGTCAGATTGAACCTGATACCACACGCAGAACTCCCGACTATTTTTTATAATTTGCATAGCTTACCCCCAGATGGCAAAATTTTCAAAGTTATGGTTGTGGTTTTGTAGATGCATGTTACAGAATAGAGGATTTTGGTGCTTACTCGAGGAAGAGACAAAAAGAAACATCGTCATTGTTATTCTTCTGGTCAGAACTGTTCAATGTTTTCTGCCTTGTGAATTTATAGGTTTACTTTGTAGGTGGTTTTTGTCTTGTATTTTAGAAAGTTAAAGGAACAGCAATAACAATGCATTCATCTTATAGTTGATACCCCTTGGTCAAACAAAAACTCTGCTTTCGAATTGTTAAAGTTGATGTGGGTGCTGTAATTTAAACTAGTTTCATTTTTGTTTAGTTTTATTTCCTGTCTGCTATATTCTTTTTAATATAGACTCCCTCGGTATTGTCTTTGTATATATGTTTTCTTTTTCCTCTTGGAAGCATATATACTGCCTTGCATTTGAACTTTAGTTCAATTTAATGAATATCTGAAAATAGGAAAAAATTCACCAGGTCCGTCATTTTGGGTGGAAAGAATGGAGATAATATATCCCCTATGATATTTAGGGAACAACTGAAGTCATTTGTGGAAAACTGTATCTTAATTGAAATAAAATATAAGTTTTTGTTTTCTTTTGTTTTTCTTTGGAGCGCAGCTTGATTAAATGATTTTTTAAAATAATTATAATGTTGCTAGATAATTACAAAAACTTTTTATAATTTATTTATTTTTTCATTTTGCTTCTAGTTCTTTAAAAATTACACTTTGCATTCTAAATTAATAAAATAATAAAATTACCAACATAGTAATCCCAACTTCAAACCAAAACCCTAGTCACCCTTGCCATTTTACAAAATCGGCATATCAGAAATCAAAGTTCCAAGTAATTCTAGTTGATTAGAAAGCTCCTTTCCGGGTAGATTTTATTGCTGGAAATCAAAGTAAAGAAAAAAATAATCCCGAATATATACAACTTGCATGCTCAACAATGAAACGATGGATTTTAGATTATTGTTGATGGATCTTAGAGATGATGGCTTGATTGATAAAATAAGATAAATGACAAACTTTGATCTTCTGAAAGGCATGAAAAGCATCAATGTTTTGATTGATTGAGTCTCTGCACCTCAGAAACAAAAGCAAGAACATTGTAGGTGAGCCCGCTATCATTTTTTTTTACTAGCTTTATAAAGCTTTAGCAAAAATTGGGTCACAACCAAGAGACGATTGATAGAATAGCAGGTAGAAATAATTATTTTGCTATAAGAATATACAAGTGTTTTTGCCCGGTCCTACGAGGATATACATATTTTAGATACAAATATCCCTACTTTAGATACAAACATCGTAATATGCAGGGTATCATTTATAAAAGTAAGCAAATTAGTCAAATAAAAGTTGAGAAAAACTCACCCATATATCTTTACCAAAGTCAAGATAGAATTTAAGAAGCAATAGAATGCTAGCTTTTTAGAAATAGTTAAATATCCTGGATATTTAACATAGTTGTCGTACTGAGAAAGGAGGGGAAGATTAGAGTCTGCATAGATTTTAGGGATTTGAACAAGGCTAGCCCTAAGAATAGTTTTTTTTTGCCACATATAGATATTTTGGTTGACAATATTGTATATAGTACCAAGTATTCCTTCATGGATGGCTTATCATGGTACAAACAAATAAAGATGGCTCTAGAAGATAAAGAGAAAAAACATTTGTCACGTCTTAAGGAATATTCTGCAACAAGGTTATGCCATTCAGGTTGAAGAATGCAAGGGTCACTTATTAAAGGGCCATGATGACTCTATTTAATGATATGATGTACAAAGAAAATGAGGTGTATGTATATGACATGATTGCCAAGTCCAAGAAAAGAGAAAGTCATGTCCAAGTTTTAAGGAAGTTATTCGAAAGATTGAAGAGGTACAAACTAAGGCTCAACCTTGCAAAATGTTCATTTAAAGTAAAGTCTGGAAAGTTGCTAGGATTTGTGGTAAGTGACAGAAGAAGAGAGGTGGATCCTGATAAAGTGAAGACCATTCAATCTATGCCATCTTATAAGATAGAGAATGAGGTGAGAAGATTCTTATGGATGTTGAACTATAATACTCGGTTCATATCCTAACTAAAAACAACATGTGAGCCTATCTTCCGGTTATCAAGAAAAAAAAATCTTGAAACTTGGAATGAGGAGTGTGAAGAAGCTTTCAATAAAATCAAGTAGTACTTACAAAGCTCTTCTATGCTCATTCCTTTTATATCAGAAAGGCATTTTATACTATATTTGACATTGACAAAAATAGCTATAGGATGTGTATTAGGCCAACTTGATGAAACTAAAAAGAAAAAAAAGAGTCATTTATTATTTAGGTAAAAAGTTTATAGAGTGTGAATCTAGATATATGGTGATAGAAAAACTATGTTGTGCGCTAGCATGTGCGAAAAAAAGATTGCGACATTATATGTTGTATCATACTACGTGGTTGATTTCAAAGGTGGATCCCTTGAGGTATATTTATGACAAGACCTATCTATCAAGTTGAATTGCAAGATGACAAGTTTTGTTAGCAAAATACGACATAGTGTATATGACAAGAAAAGCTGTGAAAGGGAGCACAATAGCTAACCATCTGGCTGACAACACCATTGAAGATTATGAGCCACTAGATTTTGATTTTCCTGATAAAAATGTACTGTTAGTTGAGGAAGAAGAAAAAAAAATAGATTGGTGGACCATGTATTTTGACAAGGTAGTAAATGTATATGGTAATGAAGCTGGCTCAATTATAATCTCTTTTGATAAAAAACAATATCTGGTTTCAGTTAAGCTGAAGTTTAAATGCACCAACAATATAACTGAGTATGAGGCTTGCATCCTTGGTTTAGAAGCTATGTTGGAGATTAAAATCAGATAGATAGATATGTGTGGCAATTCAATGCTAATTATCTGCTAGGTAAAAGCAAAATGGAAAACCAAGGAAGAAAAACTGAGACCTTATCAAAAATATCTATCCAAACTAGCAAAAGAGTTTGAAGAGATAAAATTCACCCATCTAGAAAGAGAAGGGAACTATTTTGCCAATGCTTTGACCACATTGACTGTCATAGCTAGAATTGATTTTTGACATAACCAATACACATAGATATCAAAAATTTCTTAACTCATTATTGCTTAGTTAAAGGAGAGATATATGAGAATCCTTGGTACCATATTAAGAACTTTATGCAAAACTAAAAATATCTCGTGGGAGACTCCAAGGTAGATTGGAAAACCTTAAGAAGATTGGTTATGGATTGCTACTTAGATGAAGAAGTCTTGTATAAAAGAGCATTCAACAGAACCTTGATAAGGTGTTTGAATGAGGCTGACACTAGAAATGTATTATAAGAAATTCATGAAGGAATTTGCTAAACTCACGCTAGTAGGCATATAATGGCAAGGAAAATACAAAAGGCAGGTTATGTTTGGATGATGTTAAAAAGAGATGTTATAAATGTTAGGTGTATAGCAATAAGATCAATACACCTCCGACTCCTCTGTTTAATCTAACATCTCCATGGTCATTTGTGATATGGAGAATTGATGTAATTGGGTCTGTTAACCCAAAAGCCAATAATAAGTATATATTCATCATCATGGCTATTGACTACTTCATAAAATTGGTAGAAGCCAACTCATATGTTCATTTAACATAGAAGGTAGTGAAAAAGTTTATAGAAAAAAACTTGATCTACCGATATGATCCAATAGAAAAGATAGTGACCGATAATGCATAGAATTTTAATGGCAAAATGATAATAGAGCTCTGTATCAAATAAAAAGTCAAACATTCTAATTCATCATTGTATAGGTTGAAAATGAACAACACTGTAGAAGTTGCCAACAAGAATGTCAAGAAGATTATTCAGAACATGGTAATCACTTACAAAGATTGGTATGAGATATTGCCATTTTCCCTTCACGTATATCGCATTGTAGTTGAAACTTCAATGGTAGCTACCCTGTATTCTTTAGCATATGGAATGAAAGTCAAGATGCCAAAGTCAAATATGAACAGTTAAACATGATTAGTGAGAAAAGAGTAGCTGTGATTTGCCATCACCAACTTTACTAGAAAAGAATGGCTAAGACATATGACAAGAAAGTTCAACTCGGGCATTCTAGGAAAGTGATCTAGTGCTAAAAAAAATATTGCCTATTACCAGGAAAAGACTAAAGTAAATGAGCACAAAACTACGAGGGTCTTTATATAGTGAAGAAGGCTTTCTCAAGAGGAGCTCTAAGATTGTCTAAAATAGATGGAGAAGATCTAGTTAGACTTATGAATTCTGATTTTTTAAAAAGATATTATCCTTATGTATCCAGTTTTCTTCCCAAGTCAACAAAGTGAAGTTTAGCCATGAATTCTTAGTGTAAAGAACCTTTATATATATATATATATATTGCATGATCTCACAATATTTGAAATCATTTTCCTAAATAAAAATCCTAAAAAGAACTAGTTTTGTGCATTATTTCGAGGAATGAATCATGATATGTTCAAGATGAGATTTAATCAATTCTTGATTAAAAGGTGATCAAACCAAACAAACCATAGCTAACTTTGAGATAAAACTCGGATTTGAATAGCATTTTTAATTGCATGGATAAATGGTTGGTAATCACTCTGTAATCACCCACAAGTTTTAAAAAAATGACAGTTTATCAATACTAATGATGTGTTTTTGAAATGAGTAAAAACCATCTATATAATCCCTTTATTTTCTAAGAATATATCCTTTATGGTCCTTATTTAAGCCTAAATGATTTTTTCTTTGTAAAAACTTGACTAAGATCACACCCCATACTAGGAGGCAAAAACAAAATGTGAGTAAACTATTAAAATACAAAGATGGATCTATGAAAGTCAGAATCCATTACTAAGGGGCATCATCATAAAAAAAGAAAGGACAAGAAAAAAGAAAGCAAAAAAAATATAATAATAAAAAAGAAAAAAAAGAAGGAGAAAACAAAGGAAAAAAAAAATAATGGTTTGATGACCCTTTATGATTGAGGCAAAAGTCCTCAAGCAAGAATCTTTATTAAGAAAGAGAGTTTATTTGAACAAAGTCCATAAGACCACTTCACGAAGGAAAAAAGGCAAAAGAAAAATGATCCTAAGTCTTTTAAATCCTTAAACACTCCTTGAGCCTCAAAAGCATCCATATCTTCCATAGCCTATTGTTATACCTACATTACATGCTTTTAGAAGTCTTTTTTAATCAAATGCATACAACCTGGGTTGATAAAACAACAATTGTACCACTCACGTTAAGTGATAAATGAGTGGCAACCCACTTTTATTCATGCAAGAAAAATGTAAATTCTAACATGAAGCAAAACTTTTATTTTATACAAATTTCTTCAAGTAAATACTTAAAACATTTTTTGAAAAAAAACTAAAATAGAAGATCTCCTGTAGTAAAAGTCTTACCTAAAGAAATGCCACATTTTAAAATCTGATAAAACCTTTAATGGTAATCGCTTAATGAATTGTTTTGATACATACATTGAAAGTTTCAGTTTTCATGAATAAAACAAAGTTTTTTAAAGTTTTTCTTTTAGAAAAAGATTTATGTGCTCAGATAAAACAAAAAAAAAATCCCTTAAAATGGAAAAGGAAATTAAAGCATTGAAAAGAGCATGATAAAAAAAAAAAAAAAGCAATGTCAAATCATATATAGCAGAGTAAGAAAGGGCCCTATAGGAAATAAAAGGTGGACATTTCTTCCAAAAAATATGGTGGGTAAGAGGGGCAGCACAAGAAACAAATCCTAACTCAAGTATACAATTTCGAACACTTGAACGAGCTCATTCTAGAAAAAGAGTTCATAGAAAACCAAAGAAAATATGGGACCTATGTTTTCAAACCAAGTAAGAGTGCATGTATTAAAACTAAAACATTGCACAAATTTTTATTTTACAAAATAATTCTTGAAATTGGACTCGGATGATTCAAAAGACTAATAAAAAAGAGTTTTTAGGAAAGTTGTAGTTAAAGGGGACCATTGAGATTTAGGGTTTTAGATCAGATGACTGAAAAGAAGGTAAAATATTAGTTTTAGTTGAAGGGAAACATCATATTATGATTTCAGGCTGATTGACCTGAAGAAAGAGACTAAGGTTTTGGTTAAAAGGAATTACTAGATTGGGATTTTAGGTTAAACAAAAAATTTTGTTCTAGTTAAAGAGAATCACTAGATTGGAATTTTAGGTTAATTGAGTTATAGACATATTTTGGTTTTGATAAAAAGGAATCGCTAGATTATAATTTCAGGTTAATCAAACTATAGATAGAGATTTTGGTCTAGTTAAAAGAAATTACTAAATTGAAATTTGAAGTTAACTGAGTTGTAAATAGAGATTTTGGTTATGCTTAAAAGGAATCGCTAGATTGAAATTTCAAGAAAACTAAGTTGTAGACAGATTTTGATCCTGGTTAAAAAGAATCGTTAGATTGAGAATTCAGGCTAACCAAGCTATATTATGAAATATTTGTTCTAAAGGAACCACTTAGATGCGAAATTTCAAGTCAGCCCTGCAATCAAGAAACACCAAAAAAATTAACCTAGTAATCATAAAGCACTTTCAAACCTTGTAATTAGGAGATATTAGAGAACAAAGTTCTGGTTAATGAAAATCCCCAAATTAGAATCTGTTTAACCAAGCTGTAAATAGTTTGATCATAGTTTTGGTTGAAGATGATTACTATAAAGACAAGGTTTCAGATAAATCAAACTAAAAAGCTTTAATAAGATTAGTTTTGAAGACTATTTTATTTATCTTTACAAACTTACTACACAAAGCACTTAACAAATCTTTGCTCCATAAGTATTGTAAAAAAAGAACATTTATAGTTATCCATTTTTGGGCCTCACATAACAAAAAAAATAAAAAAAAAAAACATAAAAAAATCAAAAAATATTGGAAGAAAAAAAATAAGATCAGCGAGAAGAGTACACTAGAATGCCTAGGAAATCACTAGAGACTCGTTGAGGAAGATCAAGCATACAAGATTGAAAAATTTAGCATGTATTTTTGACTGATGAATGCTCTATTAGCAAAGAAAATTTAATCTAAGAAGGAAGATTCAAAATTAGATGTTTAAGGACTCAATTACAATTTTTTAAGGTTTATTTGAATTTATTGGGGGCTTAATTACAAGAAATATTGTTTTCTAAAGTCAATTTAGGCTTTAATTGGAAGAAATTAAAGTCCAAGGATCGAATTGTAATTTTTTTGGAGTTAATTTGATCAAATCAAGGGCTTAATTATATAAATATTGAAGTTCAATGGGCAATTAGAGACTTAATTTAAGAAATCCAAAACCAATGACCAAACTGGAAAAAAAAAAAGAAAAAAAAAGCGTATGAATATAAAGGCTAAAATTGACCAAATCAAAGGCTAAATTGAAGAAATTGAAAGTTTGTTGGTCAATTGAATGTTCAAATGCACAAATTCAAAACCGATAACCAAAAGGAAAAATTCGACCAACTTAGGGGTTGACAGTCAAGTTTAGCGAGGTTAAATTGTATGCAATTAAAAAGTTTTTATGTCAACTAAGGGTTCATGCGCTATAAATAGAAGAACATAATTAAATTGAAACTTTGTCATATCCCAAATTAAAACCCCTAATTTCTAGGGTTTTAACCCAGATGACATGTTGTTCAGCCTCTGTTCATTTTCTTCATTGGCAGTTCACGATGATCAAGTTGGAACCTTCCAAGAGCTCATTCTAGACCTCCAAATGGCGTGTGTTTTTTTTTCTACAACCCTATTTCCGTGAAATTAGATTTTTAGTTCCTAATGTTTCCATAAAAGTCTCTAACATCTTGTCCCTGATCAGTCATCACTTAATTTTTAAACTTAGGGTCAATTAGGTTGACAATTTCAAACACATGAAAGTGGAGCTACAAATCTCCAAAATGAGCAAAGCTAGATTTAAATGAAAGGCATTCATCCTCTCTATTAAATTTAGGTGGCTCAAACAACAATGACATCAAAATTGCTCTAGTGAAGCCTCGAAAGTAGTCAACCTAAATAGCCTTGACACTTTTGGCTGATCAAGTTGGTAACTTCAATGGCTAAATGTGGAGCTACATATCTCCAAGTTGAGCAAGTTTGAATTCAAATGAAAGGTGTGCATCCTCTCTATCTCCAAGGCATATTAAGGGTGATAATACCTTTCATTTACGTAATCAATCCCCTACCCGAACTTTGAGACCAATTAGGGTTTCTAGTGACCAAAATACTAGGTAGCGACTCCCATTCCCTCCTTTTACTCATAAAAGACAAGAATTCCATATCATTTTCTTGCACACCATTCCTAACTATCCCGATTTAGAAGGATGATCGCCATGATACTGCACACGTGCCATAGTTACAAAAAAAGATAAATCATAGTTTAAGTTGTTTAGTAGTATTTTATAGGTATAATAAGTTATTGGGTAGTCAGTTTATCAACTATAAAGATTCTTGCACTTCTGCAACACACCATTAACTCTCTCCCAACACCTTAGTAAATGTTTATGTCAAAAAAGTCAAGGGTGATTATTCTTGCATTTTGTCAGTCATAGAAACTACTTCCTCCCAAATCAGTTGAGATAGTAGAAGACATAATGACTGCCTAAGGTTGCTATTATCTAGCATAACACAACTTATCAAAATTAAAGGTTCAATTAAACCATCTCTTGTGAGTTACATATAAAGTTTATAAACCACTTCTACCAATTTAAATGCTTAGCAAAGATGCACCATTATATATGATGCATAAAAAAAATGCTATGATTATACTTTTCTCTACTTTCTTGTAAATTCTTTTTAGGTTTTTGTAATAAATTTGTAGAGCATACACATCAAGTTACTCATCTTTGCTAGATTCATCAAACCTTCAGTTAAAATAAATACTAATTAATATTTAACTACTTTGACTTTGACATCACAATTTCAACTTCAATTTACAGGCAACTAATTGCAACTAAATAATTTCTAAGTGATTGTGATTACATTTTGTGTTAAAGTAAGAAAACAAAAGGCTTAAATTAATGGTTACCAAACACTTTAATACTTACTTGAGTTTTGTTTCATTTTACAATAAAAAACATTTAGTATATACAAGTTAACTTAAATTATTTATCTTTTTTTTTTCTTATGGTATCTAAGTTAATACAGTTTCAAATCAATTACATTGATGAAATTTCTTTCAAATGAGCTTATAGTTCATTGGTATCCTTGCATAAGTAAGAGGGGTGAGGCATTAAGTTTTACTCTTACTCATATCAAAACTTAAATAGAATTGGAACTTTCTTAAAAAAAACATAGATATTCTTATTCTTTGTTATTATAATCCTTGAATTTGTAACACATGTCGCACGTGTGCGGCGGCGCGGCGATCGTCCACCCTCAAGGGAAAAAATCGGAAATGTTTATTCCTGGAAAATAAGGAGAGACAAGGAATTCTTGTCTCTATATATGAAAAAAAAAATGGATTGGGAGTCGCCACCTAGTATTCTAGTTACTAGGAACCCTAACTGGTCTCAGAGATGGGGTACAGAGACTGGTTGCGTAAAGGAAAGGTATTAGCACCCCAACTACGCCCTACCTAAGGTAGGCTGCATTGTTTTAATGTCTAAAAAAAATCTAAAATCGTGTTATGGTTTGTAATTGTTTGGAATACGCATTACATGTAATGTCATACCCCAGGTTTGAGTGTCCGTAAAAAAAGAAATTAAATATCCGGAATATATATTACGTGTAATGTCATACCCCGGATACCAATAGACAAACAAAATAAAATTTTTGTTGTTTTTGAAATTTTGGCCAATATTCTTTTGACTTTAATAAACTGGTTATTAAAGCCAAAATGCATGCTAAAACATTGTTTTTTTTTTTTGTATGAAAAATACAATATGATTTTTTAGCTTTAAGACACTTGGCCGTATGCATAAAAACATTTTTTTTTAATTTTTTTTTTTGTATTTTTGGAAGTTTTTTGATGAAAAAAACGGGTATTTTAATACTGGATTTGTATAAAAATACTGTCCGATATTAATCAAAATGACATAAAAACTACGTGGAAAAATTATAAAATGCTGAAACAAATATTTTTGTTTTTTTTATGCATGTGTGAACAGTACCGTTGGACGAAAACCGGGTATTTGAATACCGGAGTTATGTTATTGTGATATAAAAAACAGACTGATATTAAATAAACATTGATAAAAGAAATGTGCTGGAAAATAAATATATAACAAAAATAAAAATAAATAAACAAAAAAAAATAATAAAAATAAAAATTATATGGGCCAGACTCGGCCCAAATGCATGGGCTGGGCTGAACGGCCCAGCCCAAGCCCAACTGGGCTGGTTACTGTGCATCAGCACAGTAACCAGCCCACGCTGCATTTTGCAGCAGAACGTGAATTATTCACGTTCTGCATGCAAGTGCAAGGCGGGGCAGCAGGAGAAGAAAATGATCGGGGAGCAGGAGGGTACCCAGGGTGGCGTCGAGGCGGTGCTGCTGGCGGCGTAGGCACGGTGGCGATGGTGGCGGAGGTGGGCGGTGGTTCTCTCTCTATCTCTCTCTCTCTCCTCTGTTGTTTTTGCTCTTTTCTGCTTCTTCTTCTTTTCAGTTTTTTCTATTCCTCTCTCTCTAGTCTCTTCTCCTCTCTCGTTTCTGTCCTCTCTCCTCTTCTCCCCTCTCTCTTTTTTTTTTTTTCGGTCCTCCCCTGTTTTTATAGGCAAAAACAGGGGGGACAATGGTGGTGGGGCGGCCACTGTTGGCCGCCCCTCCACTAGCCGTTCAACGGATAAAAAGGAGGCAAGTGGGCGTCGAATGGTGGGCGTCTTATTGCGTAAAAACGGGGAAAGAAGTTAGGCAAAAAGGGAGAAGAAAAATCTTCTTCTTCCCCTGCCTCGCGCGTCCAGGGGAAGAAGAAGACCTACAGTGCCGTCAAAACGGCGCCGTTTTGGGCTTCTGTTTTTTTTTTTTTTTTTGCAACAGTGAATGAAACGGCGCCGTTTTGGTAAAAACGCGCCGTTTCATTTAAAAGGAAAAGGTGCCAAAATGCGTCATATTTCAAAGAAGGCCCTCAAATTGCGCGCGTTTTACAATTTCGTCCTTGTTCTCGGATTTCTTCAATTTAGTCCCTAATTGGCCATTAAACTTCAATATTTATGCAATTAAGCCCCTGATTTGACCAAATTAACTTCCAAAAATTATAATTTGACCCCAGAACATTAATTTCTTCCAATTAAAGTCCAAAATAACTCCAAAATCAATTGTTTTTGCAATTAAAACCTCTATAAATTCAATTAAACCTTTAATAAAATTAAATTGAGTCCATAAACTTCTAATTTTGCATTTTTCTTCCTCCAATTGAATTTTCTTTATCATTGGGGCTCGCATCAGTCAATGATATACTGTCAAATTTTTATTTTTATTTTTTAAAACATCCTCAATCAATTTTTAAACTTTTTTAAGGCACTCTAGCATTTTTTCACTGTTATATTTTTTTGATAATATATTTTTTGAATTTTTTTGTAGTTTATTATTTTTTATGTGGGAACCCAGAAATGGGTTACAACAGATGCCCCCTCTTTATAATACTTACGGAGCAACGATTTTGCATAGTAAGTGTTATAAAGATAGACAAAAAACAAATGTTCAACTCTACTCTCCTCAAACTTGACTGGCTAGAAAACCTAATCGGCTATTCTTTGTATCAAAGCAAAACATTATGTGCGGTTGGGCTTCTTGAGATTCCTTTCACCAATCCCCTCTCTGAAAAAACCTATATGAGGTGATTGCCGAAAGGAATCTCAGTCTATCCCAACCACACACAGGATTTTGGTTCTGGTTAGAGGTGATTGCCGAAAGGAATCTCAGTCTATCCCAACCACACATAGGTTTTTTGGTTCTGGCTAGAGGGGATTGCCGAAAGGAATCTTAGTCTATCCCAACCACACATAGGTTTTTTGGTTCTGGCTAGAGGGGATTGCCGAAAGAAATCTCAGTCTATCCCAACCACACATAGGTTTTTTGGTTCTGGCTAGAGGGGATTGCCGAAAGGAATCTTAGTCTATCCCAACCACACACAGGATTTTGGTTCTGGTTAGAGGTGATTGCCGAGAGGAATCTCAGTTTATCCCAACCACACATAGGTTTTTTGGTTCTGGCTAGAGGGGATTGCCGAAAGGAATCTTAGTCTATCCCAACCACACACAGGATTTTGGTTCTGGTTAGAGGTGATTGCCGAAAGGAATCTCAATCTATCCCAACCACGCACAGGTTTATGGTTCTGGTTAGAGGTGATTGCCGAAAGGAATCTCAGTCTATCCCAACCACACACAGGATTTTGGTTCTGGTTAGAGGTGATTGCCGAAAGGAATCTCAGTCTATCCCACCCATACATAGGTTTTTTGGTTCTGGCTAGAGGGAATT
The DNA here is from genome assembly GCF_005239225.2 of Populus alba. Taxonomy (NCBI): domain Eukaryota; kingdom Viridiplantae; phylum Streptophyta; class Magnoliopsida; order Malpighiales; family Salicaceae; genus Populus; species Populus alba. Next base: position 13,279,809 of record NC_133298.1, read on the forward strand.
GCCGAAAGGAATCTTCTATCCCAACCACACATAGGTTTTTTGGTTCTGGCTAGAGGGGATTGCCGAGAGGAATCTTAGTCTATCCCAACCACACACAGGATTTTGGTTCTGGCTAGAGGGGATTGCCGAAAGGAATCTCAGTCTATCCCAACCACACACAGGATTTTGGTTCTGGTTAGAGGGGATTGCCGAAAGAAATCTCAGTCTATCCGAAAAAGGAAAAGGCGCCAAAATGCGTCATATTTCAAAGAAGGCCCTCACATTGCGCGCGTTTTACAATTTCGTCCTTGTTCTCGGATTTCTTCAATTTAGTCCCTAATTGGCCATTAAACTTCAATATTTATGCAATTAAGCCCCTGATTTGACCAAATTAACTTCCAAAAATTATAATTTGACCCCAGAACATTAATTTCTTCCAATTAAAGCCCAAAATAACTCCAAAATCAATTGTTTTTGCAATTAAAACCTCTAAAAATTCAATTAAACCTTTAATAAAATTAAATTGAGTCCATAAACTTCTAATTTTGCATTTTTCTTCCTCCAATTGAATTTTCTTTATCATTGGGGCTCGCATCAGTCAATGATATACTGTAAAATTTTTATTTTTATTTTTTTAAACATCCTCAATCAATTTTTAAACATTTTTAAGGCGCTCTAGCATTTTTTCACTGTTATATTTTTTTGATAATATATTTTTTGAATTTTTTTGTAGTTTATTATTTTTTATGTGGGAACCCAGAAATGGGTTACAACAACACCAAACTATTATGTTAATTGATAAATACACTAAAAATATATCTCTTACCATTATAAAAGAAGGCAATGATGTCTAAAAGCTTAAAACCTTAAAGCCAGACCTTCAATACATCTTGACAATGCATTTACTATATTTATATCCTAACAAAAAAATCTTCCAAAAGAAAAATATCTACATCACCAATTAGTTAGCACCATTATGGAAGAATGGTACCTAATACTATTTATAGAAGCTTTTGTAGCCTTATATATAGGTGTTAAAAATTATTAGAGATTAAAGATACAATGTTGGAATACATGTAATAAAAAAAAATTAATGCATGTAGCTTTCATTTTTAAAAAACTAGTATTATATATCAACACTTTAAGATGGATTACAAAAGAAAAAAAAACAATTACTATGAAAACAATCAGGATGTGTGTTACACGTTATGATCACTGATTATGAATAACTAATAAATCTTCTAAAGATTGTTAGATGTAACTCACTACCATTTTGAAGTGTATGACCAGCAAGCTTCAAAAATCCACCTTCTACTTTAAAAACTTGTGCGGATCCATGAAGGTATGAGAATTCTATGACTAAAGTTTTTTCCATTTCATGTTCTGCCATATAAAAAAGATCCTTGGATGATTTATAGAAATATGAAACATGTTCAGATACTTAATAGTGCATCTCTGCGACTTCCTTATTACTTTCTCAAAATGGTTAATATCATTAGAACTAGACTGTGAGAAAAAACCATGATCATTTCATGAAAAATATGCATTCTTCAACAAGTTTTTCACCTAACCTAAATGATAAGATTTTTTAGTGATTTGTTTTCAATTTCCCCTATGTTATCATCATCCATAAAAAAAAATGAAGATGGACTTTGATGAAACACTTTGTCGAGGATCTTTTAATTAATTAAGCGTAAAAATAAAAAAATAAAAATCATCACCTAGTTTTATGGTAACCCTAATTAGTGTTTAATATTCTAGGTAAGAGACTAATTATATAATAAGGAAGATAATAATCATTTTATACATGCTAGGTAAACTGCATTGTTACTTGTTTTTAATTATAAATGTATCTTTATTATTAAAAAGAAAAACTTCTGAAACCTTTGAAATTAATTTAGGACCCGAACCAAATAATAAGGCTCAATTCTCACCTTTAGAATATGAGTATTAAACCTGAGAGGATAGTGAAAAATAAATTGGGTTTTAAGACTGTTTATTGGGTTATTTTATAATTAAACTTAAAGGCCTCAACTCACACTCAAAAGGCCTTAATGGTGTTATATTGACCCAACCTAGGTTTACTAGCAATGATGGGATAATATCCTAACTCATGAAAAAACATAAACAAACCTTTGACATATTGATAAAATACACACACACACACAATAAGTCAAAACAAAATTCACATTGTAGATGTTTAGTTTTTTTTTAATCACTGGTATGACAACTAATTTACCATGTGATAAAAAAAGTGAATCAAAAGATCAAATTCACATTTCATGAAACAATACATATAACTTTTGAAAATAACAATTTCCAATGGATAGGAGGACCTGTATAAGAATTGTACAACCATAGGGTTGTACAAAAATCACATAAAGTAAATCAAAATATTTTATTTATAGAAAAATAACAAAGTCTCAACATCCAATTGAAGATTTTTGTTAATGGATCAATCCTTTGATAAAAATCTTCACAAACCTCTATGTGTGTGAAAATAATTAAAAAAAAACCATTTAACTCACAAATCCAAATTCACATTTCGGAAAACAATATATGTAGCTTTTAAAATTATTAATTTCAAATGAATAAACCTATTTAAAGATCGTATTACCCCAAGGTTAAAGAAAAATCACATAAAACAAAACAAAACAATTTTTTCATAGAAAAATAATAAAGTTTCAACATATAATTGACATGACGCATTTGAGGATTATTGTCAATGAGTCAATCCTTTGATAAAAATCTACACAAACCTTTATGTGTGTGCGTATAAAGATACTTCTACCATTTATTTCTTAAAAAAAACAATCATTAAAATTCAAGGAATAAAAACATCCATACTTAAAACATAGGCACAAGAAAATCAAATAACCACGCTAAAATGTTCTACGTATAGCAATCAAACACCCATATAAATAATCATTAACACATAAAATCAAATATGTGTATACAATATCATGTTATAAATTATACAAAAACAAAAATAAATTCATTTGGATCCAAGAATAACCTATCAAAGTTGCCATAATTAACTAAAACATGTAAGAAAAAGGTAAGGCAATGTATATAAGCACGTGGCTTCCATATGCTGACCCTTAAAAGCTTTTAATGTTCCGTAGTGTATATGACTCACACGTTATATTGGATCTGAAAAAAATAAAATAAGAATTGAGTTCTTGGGCTTATGAAGATGGTTGTTATTTCTTAATTAATTTGGGTTAATTTTAGGTTGAGTTTTGGGTTATTTTGGGTTATAAGAGAGCTAATACTTTTGGGCGGAATATGGTTGTATTTCAGTGCAAGATGGGTTACTGTCGATGGTAGCTGGTTTATTGTGTTGTTTGATTAAAAAGAAAGGCATATTAGAGGGAAAGGGCGAGATGGCAAAGTTAATGAGTTGAGATTGTGAGAAAATGATATTTAGTCAGATCAGTAGTTTAGTATAGATAAAAAGTGCGTAAATTAGAGGAGGTGGTTGTATGACGTGGGAAAAAAAAGATTTAGAAAAAGAATAAATGAGCTAAAAAAGAGAAAACATAGGGATTGGAAAAGTTTGCAACTTCGTAAATTTTATTCAATGCAACATAAAATTGTCTAACATGTAAAAAAGGAACATATAAATAGTAAAAACCTAAAAAAAATAATTAGGCTTATAATCGACTAAATAAAAAGTCCAATAAAATAACATAATTAAGCCTAATTAATAAACTCAAGTAAAAATTTAATAACTTAGGCTTGGATATGCCCAATCTCCCAATCAAAGAACAATGTGTTAGGCTACCTCTATTATCAAAGATCATACACGTATGTGAATCGTGTCTCAAGTGTGGTGTCCCTACTAACTCTCTCGGGGTTGAAGAAATTAACTCGACCTTGTCGAGTGTAGTTCAAGGCAATAATGCTATTAAATATCATGATCAAGTTGTTGTGATGTTTGATAATCCAAGCATGGTATGAATCTAGTCATCTAGTTCATGAACTAAGGTTCGTTGAATTTCACCATTCCTAGTAAAAAGAACTTGTGCATTCAAAGTAAATGATAATAGGGTAAAGTTTTCAAAAGGATCATCATAGATAGGTTTTTGTGTTTTATATGTAACGAGATCTTTATGTTAAAATTAGATGTGATATCATGGCAGTTTGATGACATAACTATTTAATTCAATTATTTAGAGCACTTTTAATTATTTAGCTCACTTGTAATTTATGATTGGTTTCAAAAGGATGCTATTAAGGTCTAATCTATATCATTAAATAATCTTCAATATTAAGTCTATCAAACTGTTTAAAATTTATATTACTCATTACTTGTTTAAAATTTGTTTTGAACTTTACATGCAAACTCAACTGACTTGGACATCATAATGAGAGGAGACATGAAAAAAAGATATACGTGCTTTTTAGATTTGTAACTATGAATGTTATATGATTAAAGGTGTGGAATAAGAAAAATATTATTCGAAACTTAAGTAAATATGGTTTGGACACAACCTAGTGTATTATAATTATATTAATCTTTCTCATCACGTATTGGGGGTAAGGGATTATGGAGCTTAAATTATTGCTCTAAACCTACAACATGTTGATTGTCAAGCTAGGGGGTTGAGGATTAAGTAGTTTAGAAAGACAAATATCATAAGACTCTTATAAAACAATATTTATCTTTTTAAGTGATTCCACTAATGAGTTTCCTAATAAAACTTCTTTTACCACTAAAGCATACTCCTTATATTCTTTATTAACCTTTTTCTCAGGCTCATAATTTAGCCTTATTATGTTAAGTCTCTTTTCTTGCACATCCTCTTATCTAGGTTATTAAAGTCCTCATAATTTGATTCATACACTCAATTACTATCTTTTTATTTACCTATATTCTTATATTTTTGGATAACTAAGTTTTTATTTATATAGTAAATGAAAATATGATCAAAATCTTAACATTTAACATACTAAACCTTTAAACTCATCCTATACATTTCATTGATAACTAATTTGCATTTATATTCTTTATAAATTTGGGCACTACTAGGATTGGGTTTTTAGGGTAGAGCACCTAACAAAGAATCATTATTTATAAATTAAGACCTAAAATAGATACTATAAGAGTTCTAACATTTTGTCCATTGACTCTTTGTAATCAACTTGTAATCTTTTACTATTGTATAGGCTTAGTCAAAGGTGGAAAAACCTTAGAGTACAACCTTTCTTCTAAGATCAATTTTTTTGAACCTCTATGAAATCTACTTAAAGTTGTGGCCTTGTTCTCTCTAATGGCATATTTCCTCTTATAATCACCAAATTATGCTTTATATTCACTTTTAAATTTATTCCATTAGCTAAGATTACTTAATTACTCTAAAATTTTATTTTTATAAGATTGGGTACGTACTTCTCCTTTAATTTTTATTTCATTTTAGTAGTTCAATCAGTGTTGGGAGGTTTGCCTATCCTCTCCAAACAATGCTCAACACTTTTCTAGTAAAATTGAGCTTCAACAATAAGTTTCATATTAGAAAATCTTTTTTTTTTTTTTTTATAAAGAAGTTATACCAATTGAAAAAACTATCTATGTCACAAATCCACCTATTAAAAATCTAAGAGTTATGGCAATCATAAAAAATAAAAGCCTCTACTTTATTAAATGTTATGACTCACTCAGTAGGGTTACCATCATTGGAGAAACCCAAATGATAGTTATATTAGTGGTACTCATGTTGAACTTGCCTATAATGGTTATTTAAGATGTTCTATTCAAAAAATCTTTAAAGGTTTAACTTTTTTAGACAAATTGGTCATCTGAGTTCGCATAAGATGTGGTTTTCCTTAAATTGCACTAAAGGTATCACTAAAGGTTGGGTTTCATAGTAATTTTAGACTTAAGGTTAGATACTAGATGACCATGATATAAATGCATGCAACATTATCTTGAAGATGAAATTAAGATCATAAATTATTCTTGTAAGTGAAATCAAAATACAAAAATAAAATTAATCCTATTTCTTTCTTTTTAATGTAGAGATTAATAAAAAAAAATACACAAAGAAAACTTTACGCATGTATTGTTAAACATTTAAGTGTAATTAATTAATCAAACGCAATGTTACAAGCAAGAACTCATAATTAAAAAAGAGATTTAGATGCTAGATATCAATGATGAAAGAGGTTCATAAGCAAAAACTAAAAGATAAATATGCCAAATGGGTTTACTATTAAAGACAACTATGAATAACAAATGCAATACCAAAGTAGTAAAATCCAACGCATTGAATGGTAGAGTGATTTACTAACCATATTACTTAACAATGATAATAAACCCCTTGGATCACCATTTTTGATATGGTATATCCCTGATGTAGTGTATCGACTGACCTATAAAAGTATTTTTTTTATTTAGATTTTGATTGTAAATATGAAAATGCAAAAAGGAAACACTTTTTTTTCATTGTTGATGAAAGCTTCCCATAAGATAGAGTTTATGAACTCGATTGAATATTAGGAATTTAAACAAGTCTATGAATCATTGAATTGTGAAAACAATTAAAAACTTTAGCTCTGGTATCAAAGTTGATATGGGACAAAAAAATATTTAAGAAAAAAAGTTAAGAAAGAAGAAAGAAGCTAAGAATAAGCTAAATATTGATAAGAAAATGAACTGAAGAAAAGAATAAAAGAGTTGAAGAAACAAAAGAATGGGGGTTAAAAAAGTTTTCAATTCTGTGAATTTTATTCAACTCATCATAAAATTGTCTAACATGTAGAAAAAAAACATATAAATAGTAAAACTCTAAAACAACCAATAATTGGGCTTCTAATCCATTAAATAAAATGTTTAACAAAATAACATAACTAAATCTAATTAATAAACTTATATAAAAATCTAATAACTTAAGCATAAATGTGCCCAATCTCCCAACCAAATAACAACAGGTTAGGCTACCCTTCATTATCAAAGATCATATGTGAGCTTAAATGGTGTCTCTGGTTCGATGTCCACCACTACTACTGATGTTTTAATGGTAAGGAAAACTTCACTAAAAGTTGCGAGTTCGTAGAGAGATATGGTTGTTATGTTTATATGTTTGATAGTATAATAGTAATGAACAAGATTGTCAAATACAACATGAGTAAAAAAAGGAGGGACTAGTTAGTTAGGGTAAAAAAAAAAAAAAAAAAGGAAAGAAGATGAGTGTGAGTGGCGAAGTATGTTTTGGCAAAATGTTTTTTGTTCTAATGATTTTCTATATATATATTCTACTTTCTGAACCGCAAAATGTTTTTTGTTCTAATGATTTTCTATATATATATTCTACTTTCTGAACCTTTTCTCTCTCTCTCTCTTTGTTTTTTTTTTAATGTTTTTTATTTTTGTCTCCGTAATTTCTTTGTGATTTCTCTTATTAGTTTCTTTTGTATTCTGACCCTAATTTTCTTTTTTTATTTGTATGTATTCTATTTATAGTTCATTCTTTATTTAATTTTTACACCTTTTTTTTATGTCCTCATCTTACATTTTTTTTTTTAAGAGGGATTTAAACTTTTATATTTATTGTGGTCTCTATTTCTTTTCTTGCTAGTAATTTTGCTTCTTTCTTTTAATTGTTTTTTTTTCTAAAAAAAAAAATATGTTAGAAAAGATGGGGTAAAAAACGGTTACGACACACATTTTCTGCATTATTTTGCCCTTTCGTGGACCTATAAGTTGGGGCTAAGATGAAAGAGAATATGGTTTCAACTCATGACAATCCTCATCAATCTCATCTCCGGATCCCATAAAACCTTGTCCCGAAAGGGCTCCATAATTTTCTCTATAGGCCATGAGCTCAAACTCTAAACACTTGATTTGTTCCTCTCTCTTGGAAAGGATATCCCTTGTTGCTTGCAGGGCGTCTTGGTCATACTCTGCCTGCTCCTCCATCATTCTTTGATACTGTATTGCCTCCATCTGAACAGCTGCCCTCTCTGCCTGCAACCAGGTGATCATGGCCATTGCATTATTAGCTGCAACGGCCGAAGCACTTCTTTCTTCATCCAATTCCATGTATAAAGCCATCAGTAACTTGCGATCCAGACGAACCTGTTTCTTCAAATGGTGCAAAATTGAGTCATCATCTACCAGCTCATTTGATAGACAAGTCACTTCAGTGAACTCTGAAGCATCTTCAGTTTCGTCAAGGAATGATTTCCTCGGAAACCTAGTAAATGCCCTGGGACTGGCGGTGGCTGAATCTGTTAGTAGGGTTCCAAGAAACTTATTTCCTCTGGAAAATGTAGAGGTCCAATCTTCATTCGTATTCTCAGCTTCTGTCAGCAATGGCACCATAGCAGCTTTCACATCGACGTCCGTGACCAACACAAAAAATACACCCACTAAATCAATGAGGTTGTTGAAAACTAAGAGATCAAAAGCAAGAAGCAACCATGTGCGATGTGAAGAATTTAAGCAATGCATTTCAAGAAAATGCATTTTATAACGTGGACAACGTAGATATACTTTCACTGAGTAATACCATGCATGCATATGAACTCTGCATAGTTAAAAGAATCTTTAAGAGTTCAAAGAATTCATTAACCTGGCCATGTAAGAAGTGACAGAGATAGCAAAAACAAAATTAAATTTAAAACTAACATTGCTTATCCAGATGTGCTGCATTCGAGACATCCTCATCATCTTGAAGCTCTGAGTCATTTTCTGAGAAGTTGAGTTCTGTGTATCGCACATGAGATAAGTCCAACTTCCGAGGGTCCTCATTTCTCAAACTCACCAATGGTACCGAGGGAGAAGGAGGAGGAGCTTGTGAGAGCGTGCCTGCAATCTTTCCCTTCGTGTAGGCCTTTACCTTCAATGGGTTCCCACAACATGAACCCTGGTGGAGGTTGCTCTTCTCAGCTGGCACCGTGTTGTCTTTTCCTACAGTGGGCAGCCTCAAATGAATGTCTCGATCATCTTCAACAAACAGCTCGATATTTTTATGTAAAACCCTAACAGGAGACTTGTATGTATCACAATCAGATTCTTTCTTCGCAGCAAAAGAAAGAAGACACCCCTCACGCATTTTTCTTATATCCGAAAGCTTCTTGTGGACACGACAATAAGCTAGACTTGAAACTTCCTTCTTGTGATTTTCACATATGGATTGGTTGTAATAAAGATCAGCATCTCTACGAACCACAGCAAGATCAATCCTTGTGCAGAGCAAACAAGGGATTTTCAACTCAAAGAACTTGGTAAATTCGTTGGCAAAAAATGTAAATTCGTTGGCAAAAAACGCAAGTAACCCATCAATAAAGACCACAGCAATTAACACCCATTCGAGCACAGCATAGATCAAGAAGAGTGGGAGCTTTCCCAGATCTTGTTCCACAAAACATTTAAATGATCTCTTTGCCATAGTTATTTTGATCCTAAAATCAAGAACCAAAATGGGTGAAATGAAAGGTCTGAAAGGATGATTAGATAGAAGATCATGACAAGGGTGTTGGTAATGGAATTAACCAAACCAAGATCATGACCTTTCCTTGTGTGAATGTGTGACGGGAGAAACTGAGAGGTGGGTGCTACAGATTTAGGTTTCAAAATTTGGGTGGCCATTTTAACTTGGCTATAAATAGCAAAATTTTACAGGAAATTGTGCATGCAGTATGCAGACCCGGTACCTGAATTAACGGTCTATCAAGCACTCTTCAACAAACAGAAGGGTGAAACGACAGTGAATGTTTAATAAAGCACAGAAGGTAATGGTCCGTCAACTGCCTTTTTCTTCCTTAAAGAACTCTTAAATAACATGGTTTGGAGAAATTTAAAACCTTCTAAGAACTTCTATCTGGCATAAAAAAGAAACAAGTTCTTCTTGATGTTTATATAGTGAGAATGAGAGAAGTTAAAAGTTGACGCAAAAAATGTACCCAAACTTTTAAAATAAAGAATATCTAAATAAAATGGATTTTAGACTTAAACTCACATTCTTGATTTAACTCGATTTAGACTTGAGCTAGGTTGATTTTAAAATTAAGCCATAAAAATTGGGTTAAGGTCTCTCAATGAAAAATTATTTTCTTCCACCCAATACATTGACTAGTACAACTCAAAAAAACATTTGATATAAAGTCAAAATGTTTATGTTTAATAGTGATCTCAGCTCAAGCTTGATCTGGATATGGGTTTATTATAAAATGTTTTTTTGAACCAGAAAAGAATTTTTTTTTTCAATTTAAATTTGGGTTCAAATCCATGAAGAATTATTTTTTCTAGTCTATTGTATTGTTCAGACTAGTTCATGAATGATAGAATTTGATCAATATTCTTTGAAAATGATTTTTTATAAACCTGAATAGTTTTTTTTCAGCTTAAGGACATAATTTAAAGCCTTAACATTCAAGTTCAATTTCGGTATTATAGAGGGTAATTAAAGTTCATGATGGAGTTTTGCTTCCTAAAATTTCTCTATAAATTTTACATTTGTATTTACTTTTTTTTTCAGCATAGCTACTTAAATTTTAAAGCACTAATTAATTTTCTATATTAATTTTTGTTTTAACCTAGAGCTTAGGGTCAATTCCTATGGAAATATATTTGAGTCTATATTCATTTGAGTATTGTACCTTGGTTAGAAGCGCACCTAAATAAAGGACTTGTTGCATTACTAGGAAAATATCAAATATAAACAAAAGTACCAATATAAAAAACTCGTTGGTAAATTAAAGTGACATTTACCGAGAAAATATGTCCTTGCTCATACTCTTTTTATTCTTTTTTATAATGCAGAAAATAGCACACAACACCCCTCATATTTTTGTCATAAATTCAAACTCTCATCATCATAAATTCAGCCACCTTAATATTCGAAATATCACATCTCTATTTTGGTTTTTTTTTTTTTGAATATTTGTCACATTAAGTAAGCAAAACTATCTATGTTTTGTAGTGACCCATTTTTAAAATGATATTTTTTTGGCTTTTGATATAGTATATACAGGCTTTATAGAGAAATACTTGTATTAGTTTATACACGAAGAACCATATATTCCTTACAAGACCATGGTAAAAATAATAGTTAGGTCAACTTTTAGTTCTATCAACATGCATGAAATTGTAAATGATAATAGTAATCATTATAGGAGTATATTTATAAATACAATGAGAATGAATCATAGTGATGCATATAAATGTTCAATCATATATAAAGAACCAAATACAGACACAACCAGATTTTTTAATCTTTTAAAAGATTATGATAAACTATTATAAGATGAGTGCTCAAATCATACTAAATTATTAGTCATTGTATAGATGTTCACCATCAAGTCAAATCATCAATTGTTTTGAATGTGTTCATGTTAAAAATTAATTTTTTTTAAAAAAAATATTATTTTGATGCATTTCCAAGTGAAACACACTTTAAAAAACAACATCTATCAAACTCTCAAATAGACGCTTCATATGCGATGAACTAGCCTGACACTGAAAATTTTTTATTTTGATGGTTTCTTTGTGTTTTTATTTTTTTTCACTTGTGCTATTTTATTTTTTTCCAAGTAGAGTAAAGTTATCTATGTATGTGTGTGTGTGTACCCACTAGTAAGTGCACCAACGCTACATTTGATATTGGATTTCAAGTTAATTTTTAATATAAAAAACAAAAGGCATTAATGTTATGGATGTATTTTTTATATATCATTTTATTTTTTAATTCAGGAATTGAAAGATAATGTATATGATTAGTAAAATGAATTGCAAATATATGAAATAATAAATCAAAAAACCATAGTTAACTGTAATTAAAAACTAAAATGAGAAGTTCATCTTCCTTGTAAGAAGCAACATTAATTATGTTGGGGTTATTGAGCCCAACTCAAATCTTATAAAAGGTTTATGGAATATGTCTTAATAAACTTCACATATCCTATAACATTTAGACTTCACTTGTAATATTTATTGAATAAAGACTTAATACTCCTGATTTATACTTGGTGAATATCAAACTAAAAATTTAATACTTTTAATTTTTTTATTTGTAAATATTAGACTAAAAATGAAAATTTAAAAAAGAAGAAAATGTGTTATTTCTGGTTAATATTCAAAATAACAACTCACTATGAATCTATTATCTCAAATTCCATGAGTGAATTACAAAACATTTATTCATTATGAGTTTGAAAAAAGGATAAATTTTTGGAATGTCATCTTTTTCGAAAGCCTTTTAATTATGGCCAAACCTTGATTGGCTTATATATAAAAAAAAGGTTATAAAATCCAAAATGGATGTATGAAATAAGAGAAATATTTTTGGCCTTTTCTTTTTAAAATGCAAACATAAAAAATGCCAAAATGACATTAATAATTAGCTAAGCATATGTAAATTCAAAAGGATGCAAGAATGTATTTTAATATATATGAAAGGGTTAGACCTCTATAAAATTTGATGGTGACAATTTTTTATGTCTTGAATGATGAGGGACTGAAATGTAAATACCATGCATAAAATGATAATAAGTAATAAACATAAGCCCACATACAAGGCTAAATTCAATTATAAGCATGTTATTCCATATAATCCTTATATATGAGAATAGATATGCAAGATTAAAAGAATTGACCAACATCATTTCACCACCAAATCAATCCAATAAACATTGCACAATCCTAAATCTCCTCACAAAACACATCAAAATTAATGATAAACCAAAATATTCATTCCAAGGATGTTTTGGGTTTGAAACTAACCTTCAATGAATGAGAAGAGGTTCATAAAATTGCTGGAATAGTCAAGAGCAATGCTTGATAACATTTTTGTTGTTGCTATGAATTACTATCATTGTTTTGTGCTTTATTTTCAGCTAGATTTAAAGCATATAAACCATAGAACTTTGAATTAGATCCTTCACAAAAGTTAAAATATATGTCTTAGCTTCTCATAAAGGTAAATAACACCTAAAATGTAGGTATGTAGCTCTAATTATGACTTAAAGGCCAAATAATGTTCTAGTTTGGATTAAGTTTTCAAGGTTGTTTCATGAGGATTGCAGCTGAAGTTTTCTAAGTTGTATAGTGATGTTTAAGGGTTGGTTTTAGGGTTGGAAAATAGATGGAAGGGTCTGGAAAGATGGTGAAGAGGTATATAAGTTATCACCTCAATGAGGGGTAAAGAGGTGGTTGTTCTCTTTTCTTCTTGGATGCACTTTTTTTTCTTTTATCTTACTATTATCTATTCTAGTCTTTTTTTTCTCCTTCTGTTTTGCTTGCTAAAAATCCTTTTATTTATAATGAGTCTTGATATATATTTGTCAAATAAATTAAAGAGGGGTTGGCTATCATAAGACCTACCATGTTTAGTTTGTCTTTCATGTTCTGTATGTTGTCTACCAAGTGGTTCACCCATTTGCACCAAAATTATCTCTATCATAATAACCTATTTTGACAAAATGTTTAACACTTTAAATTTAGGTTTGTCAATCAGCTTTTCGAAGCCATAACAATAATATTATTTGGACATTTTGTAGATTTCATTACATATAAATTACTAAGATATGATCTAGGAATTTCTAGAAGGAAGCTTTCTCTTTTACTCTTCTTTGAAGTAGACCTTTTAATATTAGCATAAGAAGAACAAGACTTAAATGTTTATTTCTGATCTTTTACACCTATAAAGTTCAAATCCTTATAATTATCTTTTGTTGCAAAATATAAAAAGAAATCATTAAAGACTAGATGATGCCAACACTATGAGTGGTTAACAATGAAACGACACCTAAATTGAGCACAATGATATAGGTGAGGTGTGAGGTTCAAGAGAATTCAAAAGAGCTAATAGTTAAGGTCTGGTATAAGACAAAGATAAAGAAAGGCTTTTTTGTTTTTTGTTTTTTTTTTGCTATGAAAGCCTTCAATTGAAGTCACAATTAGTTATGGAAATCAAATGTTTGTTCAATTAAGTCCCTTATTGAATTAATAGGACCTTTCAAGTTAACTAATATGATAAATTTGGTCTTTGATTATTTAATTCCTTCAATTATAATTGATTCTTCTTAAATTAAAAATAATGTCCTACTTATTTAAAACCTAAGATATTTTACCATCTAACAATTTTTTTTTTTTTAGAAGTATGTATATTTTTAAAAAAGATTTGGGGTAAAAATAGGTTATAATAATTGTCATTTTTTTTTACAATGTTTATGATATAAGGCTATGAAAAAAAAAATTCATAGGCTTTATGTAGTAAGTTTGTAAAGAATATGATGGTGTTAAAGTTCAAGAAATTCAAAACTTTAGGTCAAATATAAGATGACCAACCTCTATACAAATACAAGGATCAATTTGAGATCCAATAAAAAGGAACCATCTTAAGATCAATCTAAATAAAAATAATGGAATCATTTAAAGGTTCATGCAATGAAAAAAAAAGGATTATTTAGGGGTTCGTACAATTGAAAATGAGTAAGGATTATTTAGGAAACCATACAATTAAAATGAAAGAGATCATCTTGGGATCTATGTAGATGTAAATGGATCATCTTGGAATATGTGCAACAAAAAATAGATCATATAAAGATCCATATAACTAAAAATGAGCGAGGATCATCAAGGGATATACGTAATTGATATGAAAAGAATTATCTAAGAATCCATGTAAATATAAAAGGAAGGATTATATTGGGATTTATGTAGCTAAAAAATGGATCATCTTAGGATAGATGTGTGGCATTAATAAAATAAGGATTCATTCTGTAAATTAAACCAATACGTAAATAATCACAAAAAAAATATATTAAAAGTTCAAGATAAGAAGGCAAAGCTTGGTTCTAAAGTCACTAGCACAACTAATATTGCACTGACACACCCTCTTTTCTAGAAGGGAAAAGGCTATGTTTTTATATGTGAAAGGGGAAAGTCCAAAACTTTATGATAAAGAGTCACCATCTAGTATTATAGTAACTATAAAATCCTAACTGGTTCGTAGAGGTATATGTAAGGGATTGATTATCCTAAAAGAAAGATATTATCATTATAAAGCATCCTAATTAAGGTGAGCTATATTGTTAATTTCTCTTCTATTCCTAATAGTTTGTTATGCCTAATCTACTAATGGTCTTTGTACATGGGTAATAGTGGGGTTCCTGCTATGAGTTAAACCTTTTACGGATGTTTAAACCTAACCATAAGGTTTGGTAATTTTTGCCACTCCTAATTGCTACCATTTTTTATAACATCTAATGAATTAACATGTTTATAACTAGTCACTCTCGATCATGACTTATGACCAATAGTCTATTAAATCATGCAAATGAATAATCAATGAGCTTATGTTAGGCTTATTGAACTTAACCCAAATCCTAAGAAAAGTTGTTAAAATTATGCAATAAGATCCATAGATAATACCTTGTTAAGGTTCACTTCTTATAGTATCAAGATTCACTCAAAATATTTGTTGAATAAGGTTTTTATACCCCAATTCTGAATATCCAAGCAGTGACTCATATGAT
The DNA here is from genome assembly GCF_005239225.2 of Populus alba. Lineage (NCBI taxonomy): Eukaryota > Viridiplantae > Streptophyta > Magnoliopsida > Malpighiales > Salicaceae > Populus > Populus alba. The sequence goes on from NC_133298.1 coordinate 13,295,271, forward strand.
TTCATTTACCTAAAAAAGAATCTAGTGACATTAAGGTCCCTTTTGAATATGGTTTTGATAATGAACCTTTTAGGGTTCATTTGCTTTATAGTGTGCTATTTAACAATCAATAATTTATGATTTAGTTTTTTATTTATTGCCATTCATTAATGTTTGTGAACATCGTTACTATGATTTACGTATATAAATTCATAACAAGTTGACAACTTTATTCAACTTTATTGTTTTCAATTTTGTTAATTATTAATGTGTATATTATTGAAACTTTAATAAAGAGATCAATACTCCCAAATTGCTTGGTGAATATTGGACTTAGAAGTTTTAATACTTTTTTTTATTTGAAAAGAAAGTGTATTACTCCTCTTAATGTCTAAAATAATATCTCATATTAAGTCAATTTACTTTAAACACAATAACAAAATATTTTGGACATGACTTTTATTATAAAGCAGGAATGATTCTTGAAAGATTTGGAATGTTAAACTAATAAGTTTTTTCAATGTGGGCTGAAACCCATTGGGCTTTATAAATGGGTTTCAAAGCCTAAAAATACATGCATGTTATGATTTTGATTATTTTTGTTGAAAATCTAATAGAGAGACATTGTTTTAACATATTCTTAGGTAAAAACAAATTATAGGATAAAAAAGATGTTGTCAAGCTAACACCAAATTAGTAATGATTAATAACGTATCAAAGTTTAAGATAGAAACTATGTTAAAGGTCTCGACCAAATACATTTAGAAAAATAAAACAATTTTAAAGAAATAGTGTTGTTATAGGATCAAGGCAACATAGACACCAAAAAGGAGGGTGAGTTAGGTATGCAAGGTAAAACTACAAATTAAAAACTTTTTACCTAATAACATGCAATTCTAACACACTCAAACAAATATAGAAGTAATAAACAATATAAAAACGATAATTAAAAGAGTGAAAGTTTAGATAGAGTGCACTAAGTTTTATAGAGGTTTGACAAACCACCTATTCCTCTTCTTGAAGTACTGTTCAAGAGTTCTATTATAACACTTTGATCTTCTTAGTGAGTGAGACCAAACTGTTATACGATCTTTTTACAAGAGCAAGATCAAACTCAATCGTTTTGCGGGTTTAGGGTCAAATTGTTATTCCTAATTTTTTTATGGGCTAAAGACTAGAAAACCTATTACCAATACTTGTTTAATGATAAGTAGTAAACCCCTCACAATTTAGTTTTTAGAAAATGATAGTATGCATTCAAAGCTTAAAGTACAAGACATGGATAAGAGGGTATAACTAGATTAAAGAGTAAGAATACTATTTAAATGGCTTGTACAATGAATTTATTGAACTAGCTAGGTTAATGTCATGCGGAGTGAGTAAACACGCTTATTAAGTACAAAATCTACTTAGCCTAAAACCTCACTCATTTTAGAGTTTTGGGCCTTATAAACTTTAAATTTTCTATTATAAAAGTCACAAAAAAAATCTTGTAATTTTTTAATGTAGGATTGAGGTTTTAGTTTTGAAAATAAATGTCAATTAATAGTTTTTCTCATATGAATTTTTATTCACCTGTAATTTATTTTAAAACATGTTAATATTCTATATTAAAGTATTTTTATTTAAACTTAAATTTTTAATCATGTCTCAACTATGTATGTTGACTGCTTTTTAAAAACAAATTATAACAATAATTTATTAAATTTCATTTGAACGCACTAAAGTTAATGTGGGGACACACCTTTAAAAATATCAGAAAAAAGATTTAATTTTAGTTGACGCGTGTATAAATCTGTCGATACCTTTACATTGAATAAAAAAATATTTGATTAGTGAGTTAACACTTTAATTTGACTGGGATTGATTGCAATTTATTAGTGTCATATACAGTGTGTTTCTTACCTTCATTTTGTATTTCTGAAAAACTGACCATTTATAGGTAGAAAGAAGCATGTCATAGAATTTTTTAATTTTTTTTTTTTGTCAAAACGGTCTAGTTTCGATACATAATTTTTAATTATTTTGTTATCCAGCTTATTCTCTGTTGTCATAATTCCTTGTTAAATAAATATTTTTTTGACCATGTATCTAATTAAAATAAATATTTTAAAAAAGGTTAGTATCCTTTTTTAAATATTAAGAATTACAGAAATTATCTAAAACGTTTGAAGATTAAAAAACAAACTTCTTCTAAGTTTTAAAAATAATTACACAAACGGTCTAAAATTAAGTGTGCGTCTAGTAATATTTTTATTAATTAATTTAAAAAATATTTAAATTTTAGATAAATAATATTTTAATCGCATAATCAAACATCCCATGGTATTTCCATCACCACCAGAAGTGTTGGTTCGCTTTTGTCTTTGCTCTTCTCTGTGTCTTTGGATCATGATTTTAATAAGTAATATTAAAGTAACTAAATATTAAAGTAATACTAGGATCCACCTGGTATTTCCACCACACCAGAAGTCTTGGTTTCACCTTTTGTCTTTACTCTTCTTTGTGAACTCTGTGGATCATGATTTTAATAAGTAATATTAAAATAACTAAATATTAAAAAAACGTGATAAGAAAAAAAATTCAAGAACAGATTATATATTTTTTAAAATGATATTTCTTAATTTTTATTATTTTATTTAATAAGAGACCCAATAATAAATGGCATTCTTTGAATTTTTTATTTTTTAAAAATATATTTTTTAAAAATTATAGTTCTCAATAACTAACTTATTCCAAACATCATAAATTGGATTAAAAATCTATTTAGTATTGTTATAGTAGTTTTTTTAAAATATTTTTTTACTTAAAAATATATTGAAATACTATATTTTTTACTTTGTTAAAATTTATTTTTAAAATAAATATATAAAAATATTAAAGAATAATTTAAAATAAAAAATAAAAAACTTTAATTGTTTTTAAAATAATTTTAAAATACAAAATAAACCACCCCGAGAAAATGCGTGCAAGATGTGTCACATGTCCGCCTATCTCTATCCGCTCAAGCTTTCCCCATTTGACAATCTGTTTCGTGGGTCCCTAGCAGTAATAATCCGTATAGTCACCCGCCACGTGTACGAATAGATCATTCATTATGATCGTTGACAAGTCATTGACCATTTTTAAATTGCATCAAGTATAAATCCGACGGCCCAAAAACTCTAACTCTACTACTCTGATCAAAAATCCCAAAACCCATAAAATCTTCTATTGACGGGGCGCCAAAACCCCCCTCATTTTATCAGAAAAATAAATAATAAATAAATAAAGCTCTCTTTCTCTCTATTATTATTATTATTATTATAAATTAAACGTTTGATTTCTCTGTGAAGTTTTTGTTTTGTTTTGAGAAATGGAGCTTCAAAATTCAGTGAAAGAAGCTCTAAATGCGCTGTACCATCATCCAGACGATGTGTTTCGTATGGAAGCCGATCGATGGCTTCAAAACTTTCAACGCACAATCGATGCCTGGCAGGTACTTTTTATTGCTTTCATTTTTCCTCTTCTTTTGTGAATGGATTTATCAATTAGGTTTGTGAAGTAGTTACAAGATTCACAGAGCTGGATTTGTTTTTAATATTTTCTCAGCTCCATTTTATATAAATCCTTACAATTTATAGTGTTGAATTTCTTTGGAATTTGAGTGTTGTGTGTGCTTAATTGTTTCGTGTACAGTGGAAGGAGTTGATTGTAATATTAAGTTTTTATTTTTTTTGATATTGGAGCGTTATTCAATTAACGAGAAACGGGAGAAATTAGAATTAGAATTTTCAATTTTTGGATCTCATTTCTAACCTACTTATCTTTTTCTTCTTCTTCTTCTTGGTTTTTTTTTTTTTTTTTTTTTTCACTTTCCGAGTTAGAGTTATCTTTACCATCTAGAAGAAATATGACCCTTTTTCTTCTGCATTAGAGCTGAAAATAGGATAGAAATGTTTCTAACACGAGAAGGGGATTTTAGGATGTGATGAATGACATATGGCTACAGTTACAGAATTTAGATTTAGTACATAAACCTGGTTTGAGGTAGAGGTTGTTGCCATAAGATTTTGTTGAGGAGGGACAATCATTTTGCTCTGTTTTTTTTTTTTTTTTTTTTTTCATATCTAATTTCAAAACTGGTATCTGTTTGCTTTGCAAATTTCTGTAACGAGGATAAGAGATCAGGGCTTTGTTTTGAGATTCTGGCTTTTATTAGCCGGTTTTGGGCTTGGCTTGCTTAGAAACTTTGTACTGTTTCTTTCAGTTTTCTTTGAGGAAGTCAAAATATCTACCAAAGATGAGTCTCATATAGATTACATTACATGAATATTAATTTTATAGATCCTCAAGTTATTATAATAGCAAGTTCGCTCTTTGCTTAACAAGTGTTGGAATAAATATCGAAAGTCTCTATCCTAATTTTATTCTCAATACTTTTACCAACTGTCTGGTTTCCGCTCTCCACTTTGGCTGTAAAGCTTGCTGTTCTTGTTATTTAGTAGTCATTTTTCTTTGGATTTTTGGAAGCTATGTTATGTTGCAATTATTCTATTTGGAATTTTACAGTTAGTACCATTTTTTGTCCAGAATCCAACCCAAGTTAATTTATGTCTTTTCAATTCATTGTAGATTAATTATTGTGTTTTCAGTTTGTTAGAAATTTTATAATTATTAGCTTTTTTTTTTGAATCCCTACCTGTTTAAATTAGTTTATGTCCTTTTGTTTCATTATATATTAATCAGTGTCTTATTTTTCATTTAGGTTGCTGATAATTTGCTTCACGATGCCACTAGCAATCTGGAAACCTTAATATTTTGTTCTCAAACTCTTAGAAGCAAGGTAACTTTGATATTCGTTTAATTCACAAAGTTTAACTATATGCTCAATTTCTTATGAACATTACCTTATTTTTGTTGCTCCCTTAACATAAGGAGGGTCCTTCCTTTCTGCATTTTAGCCAGCACCCCCCCCCAGGGTAATTCTGCACTGCTGTAAGCTTTAATCCATTCTGTATTTGATGTTAGGTACAACGAGATTTTGAAGAACTGCCCTCTGAAGCCTTTCGACCATTGCGTAGTTCCTTAAATGTGAGTTGGCTTTCTAACATTCTTCTCATTACTGATAAAAGTTGGTTTTAATTTCTTGTGAATTATTAATGCACTTCTACATAATATGCAAGCCTTTGAAACTAACTATGATAGTTTCTCTACAGTAGGAGTGTAGTCATTTCTTTTCTGAATGTTTCATGAAAGTGGGTAATGTTCTGATACTGTAATGCTTTTTAGTACTTGTCAAGAAGTGTGTGAAGATGACTTGAGACACTCGACCACAAGCTTAAGAAAACTATAAGTAGTTTGAGGAGAGCTAAATTAGTACAGGGGTTGGTCACCTTTTCTGTCAGTTAGTTTGAAAGCTGCACTTTACAAGGGGAAACTTGGTTTCATTCACATGCAGAAGAAGATGTTAATTTGAATCTATTTGTTAGAAAAGTAATTAGATATACTGAGTAGGTTTTGGTAATCTGTCCGTTTCTCTTCTTGAATATCAGATTCAGATTTGTTTTTTGACTCCTGTAATATGTAAATTAGCATTTAAGTTCCACGTTTCATATGAAATGATTTTCATTGTTTTGTGCATAATGCATGCTCATGCTGACATAATTTTAACTGTTTGCTTCTATTGTCTATGGAATCTAATTGCAGACCTTGTTAAAAAAATTTCACAGAGGCCCCCCTAAAGTGAGGACTCAGGTATTATTATGAAAGTTCTACATATGCCCTTGTAATGTTACATTTTGATGCCAAGATGACATGGAGCTCATTTATTTGTCTTGTAGATTAGCATTGCTGTGGCTGCCTTGGCTGTACAAGTTCCTCCTGAGGACTGGGGGGATGGTGGTATTGTAAATTGGCTCAAGGATGAGATGACTTCACATCCAGAATATATACCAGGATTTCTGGAGTTGCTTACAGTTTTACCAGAGGTACTCTAGTTACATTTTTGTATTTATTTTATTTTCTTATCCGTGCTTCAAGGACGCATAATGGCACTCGTAGTTTCTCAGACTCAGGATTTCACCCCAAAACTACCCTTATCAACTTGACATGACACAACATCAGAGAGAGAGAGAGAGAGAGAGAGTATCTTGCTACTTACAATTAAAATCTATGCAAAAAAGAAAAAGAAGAAGGTAAATGACAAGTAATCGTCTGAGTCTTTGCTTCTACATAACAATGAATGCCAAGGGAGATGGAAAGGGAGAAGAGTTGGGATTTCTTGATCCATGGCAGCCTTGCCTACCCATAACCATTTGAGTCAAGCTCAAGAAAAGAGACAAGAGAAAGGATATGTGTTTGTCTTCAATTTCCATTCCTCCTATTGGAATTGACAATATTTTAAGAGAGGAAAAAGGTAGATTTGCAAGGTAAAGCATTGCAGTCTACACACCTCCATGTCTGGCTAGTTACGATTTTAGAAGCATAGCTTTCTTCTTCCTGGAGGGATACTGTTTTGCTTTAATGCACTATATCTCTTTGTTGTTTGGTGAATCTTTAGGCTCTGCCTTGTGATTGGGAGAGGGATTTTGTATCACTCTTAACAAAAAATGAAAACATGTTTATTGTGCACATTTTTTTGAATAGTTGTAATTACCTAGCTTGTGGGAACATAGGACTTAGCAATTTATTGCATTGCTGAACCACTTGTTACTTGTTTTTGTTTTCATTCATTCCAGGAAGTATTCAACTACAAGATAGCTGCTCGTCCGGAAAGACGCCGCCAATTCGAGAACGAGCTCACTTCTCAAATAGAGGTCGCTCTTAATATTTTGACAGCTTGCTTGAAAATAAGTGAGCTAAAGGAGCAGGTGAGAATTGTCCTCATGTTGTTCTCTTCCCATCTACTTCTATTAAGTGGCACACAAATTGTATAATGCCAATTTTTCCTTGTCAGGTACTGTTTTGGATAAGTGCATTGCTCATTTATGGTTCCTCTTAAGTTCATATTTTTTTGATAGGCATGCTTGCAAATTCTTTCTGATGGAATCAAGTATTGATGTGAAATCAAGAATTTAAATCAAAATTGGACTGATTTTTATCAGCTTACATTTTTTTTTGGGTTTCTTGTGATGGGTGATGGTACCAAGTTTCTGCTGACATGTATGTGCAAGAGTGTTTAATCCGTTCCATTCTGTAGTTTGCCTATAGATGCACTAGTTAGGAAGAGCAATGGAATTGATCTTCCAAGAGAGGAAGGGGAGATGTATACCAGAAAGACCTCCCTTATCCTTAATAGGTGCCACTTTCACCTTCCCATAATGTGAAATGAAAAACTATTCCCTTCTCTAGTTTTCACACATCCATCTTAACATCCACATCTCAATTATGTTCATTTTATGTATATTCTGTGTTTCTTTACCATCCAGTGTTCACTACCTCGGAGTATTTCCTGTCTACTTGTAATTTTATATTCATTAAGTTGTGTAAATGTTTTAAATTTAAAATTAGATGAAATGAAAATTTTTCATTTAAATAGTAGATGTTTTAATGTTCTAGAAGTTTAGGAAAAGGTTATACTCTTTTTCTAACTTAAAAAACAAATTATAAATAACTGTGTATGTGTTTTGTAACATGTAGAGGACACTTAATTAAGGACTGAGGGAGGGGCTAAAACTCACCCTTCAGTTTAATTGGGGATTTTTTGATAGCATAGCACATCTGTTGTGCTTCTTCCCCATTTAACCACCATGCATTGGTGCAAATAAGATGTTATATTTACTCTTTTTTTTTTTTTTTAATTTAAAATTTCTTTATTTCACTTTTCATGAAGATTGGATATACAATTGGTGAGATACAAATGGTTTCTTGTCCACGATTGACCTTGTTATTTGTATAGGGAACATTATTGTGAATAATTTTGTATCCCATGGAATTGTAAACATCAACCTTTGGAAATCAGTTTTCATTCATTCCAACACACATGGCCTCATTTGTGACAAGATCATTACATCATCTTCGAGCCTTTTCAATTTGATTTTCAATTATTAATCGGTAATTTTAGGGTATTCCATGTATTCTTTCTGTATTGGGCCATGTGATTTTGTTTTGTTCCTTGTAGAAGCATGCTTGATAAGCTTCTAAGAGCAGACCTAAAAGAGCGGAAAAAGACTTTTCTCCCCTTTCCATGTTGTCATTAGCATGTTTCTTATCTAGTTTTTTTTTACCTGTCAGAAATTTTTAGTATGTTAATGGCATGTAAAAGATCTGCTCTAAATGGTGCATTAAATGGGGTCATTTTGTCCTTCATCAGGTTCTTGAGGCATTTTCTTCTTGGATTCGACTAAGGCATGGGTATGCATTTCCTTTTATTTATATTCTTGCGCATACATATGTTTGGTTAAGCAATCTTGTTATTGATTTGAAGTAGTGGGAAATTGTATTATGAAACCTGATTGGTGGTTTAAAGTGGTGCTTGACAGGAGATGATGATGTAGAAAATTCTAGCAAGAGTTGGATCTAGTGGTCGAATTATTTGGAATTTCTATAATGTCATATTGTCCACCCGGAAAATCATCCTTGTATTTTCTTTTTATTTTTTTATTATGAGAAAAGAAGAGAACATCCTCATCTTGATGTCCCAGAAAACTTTATGCACATTGAGCCATTTTGCTTTCATATGAGGTCATACACTGCAAGTAGCCTGCAAAATCACCTTATGTTTGGAGTGGGGGGAGTGAGAGTGGATAAAAGAGATGCAATTGAGGGAGGAATCCAATTGTCTTTTAGGAGAAAGCAGGGGTGAAAAATTTAGCCCAGGGCCACATCAATCAATGTCTCCAAAATGAGAAGAAAGTGGTGAAAGAGCTTACGGAGCTTGGATTTTTGTTATGTATGCACCTTCAAAAAGTTGTAGAATTAGAGTATCCCATTCAAAATCATCTTTCATTCATCTCTTATTTATTGATGAACCGTGAAGAAGTATTTTTGAAATTCAAAATTTTATCTCCTTGCCTTTGCTCAGATTTTTAGTTCCAAATAACAAAAAGTCACTTTCTGACTTCCTCTTCCCCCATTTTCAATCAAATCCAAACAAGAGGAATAAAACTTATGATATCTCTTGGACTTTCTGCCCTTTTTATTTCTTCTTATTTTCATTCCTCCTGTAATGTTTTTTCCGTGAACAAACTGCCAATGACTTCCTTTGTTCCAATGTTGATTTATCACCAGGTTTTGTGTTTGTTAGCACCATCTTGGTGTTGGTATATTATTACCAATGCTGGTCTTCTCTAATTTGACCTTATGAGAGCACCTAAAATTTTGTGGTTCTTATGTTAACTTCTGTTGGGTTCAGGATCCCTGGGTCTGTGCTTGCTTGTCATCCATTGGTGTATACAGCTCTATCAAGTTTGAATTCTGAGACCCTTTCAGAGGCAGTTGTAAATGGTATTGCAGTTGAAACCAGCTATATATGCTCAAAATTATTTGGCAGTTTATGTAATTTCATATTGATGATCCATCATTTTTGTTCATTTCTGTTAAGTTTTAAAATTTAGGAATATATTTGATGTTATCCTGATCTTGATCCATAACAACGAAGTTGCTGCATTTACCCTGTTGCATCTTTGATTCTTGTATGCGTTTTGGGAACTATATCTACAACTCTATGTATTAAATCTGTATCTCCTTTTCTTTCCAACCCACCTTTCTTCCCCTGTTAAAGTAGGATGAGTAACATATTCAATGATTTCCTCCTCTTCCCAGTGTTTCAGAAGATGCTGTTATTATTAATGAAATCTTTTTGCATGTCAATCATACATCTTGTCTTCATGGAGTCGTAGACTTAGTCTTCTACTTTCCTAAATGTTTGCAGTCATATCAGAATTGATACATTACACAACAGCTGGAAACTCTGGTGGTATTCCTGTGCAGATGCCTTTAATTCAAGTGATTGTGCCTCAAGTCATGAGTCTAAAGGAGCAACTCAGAGATTCTTCTAAGGTATTGCATTCATAAAGTTCCATATTGCTGTTGCGGTTATGTAGCCCAATTGGTGATGATACTGTATAATATTAGATCTGCTGAACGAATAACTTAAAACAATGGTCCCCTGTTAAAATGGTGTGTGGTTCATTTGAATTCATTCACTCTGTTTTGTTGCTGGGATGGGTAGACCTTGAACTGCAATAGTGATGCTGCATATGCACTCTAAATATTGTTCAAGACCTCAAGGTTGACTACCCGTGAATTTCATGGAAATGCTTTTAAAATTTCTTGGTTATGGAGTAGTTATTCATATTTAGTTTATGCAGCTTTTAAAGAAAACTAACTATTCAAAGCCTGCATCCAAATTTGATAAAAATAAATTAATTTATGATACAAATTTGGATTTATGTGAAATGATGGATGTGCTGTTCAATAAGAAACTGTAATGTGGGAGGGGAATAGAGATTATTGTTAATATACAGTTAAGCAAGAGAAATGATACAATGTAAAGAAAATTTGCATATAATACATGAAATGATATATATAAATATATGTGTGTGTTTGTTGTTTGTTTGCGTGCTTTATTTTTATAATTATGCCTCTGATGTGTTTTTTCAAAAAGATCAATTGTTGACTGAAGTTGATGGGGATTTCCACTATCAGAATGAGGCATGTTCTATTCAAATGAATAATAAGATTAAGATAATTAGCATCTGTCTGCCCCCCATATGTAATATTTCATTTTGTTTGGAATAATATGAAGATGATGGCCAAAATGATCTGTATTTTCTAATTGATAATTGGCTTTACATTCACTGGATGATAATGAATAAGGAATTCTGTGTGAGTTGGTGTGAATCAATTGTTAGCTGACTCGGTTCTAATTTTTTGCCTTTGGTGGAAGTTGGCTCCTGAAATTTCTTATTAAAAGGAGCTGCATGCCTGTGCCAGCGATTGAAGGATAATATTCATGCTTTAATTCCTCCCTAGCATTTTGTTTTTTTAATTGGAGATGCTCTACCATCCATTGCACTATGGAGGTGTTCTAGGCTTGAAATTTTATGTCCTTTCATTATCTAATTTTTTAGTGGAGTTGCTCTTCCAACATATTTGCGTACATTGACATAGCAAGAACCATATAGCAAATCAGATATTGTAATTTTAACATGATGTTTCTTTTAGGATGAAGAAGATGTGAAGGCCATTGCTAGATTATTTGCAGACATGGGTGATTCGTATGTCGAGCTGATTGCAACTGGTATATACTTTTCCTACCTATAGCAACTAGTACAAAGTTTTTGTTTGTTCTTTTCACCTTGAGGTGTAAATGTTATGCTTCTTATTGTTCACTTTTCTTTGAAGCAACACAGTGCTCATGGTTGAATAACGAAGCCAGTTTTGTACTGTTATCTTTCTCTTTTTCAGTTGATTAGCATTTTTGGAAATTCCCCCTTTTTCCAGGTTCTGATGAGTCAATGATGATAGTAAATGCATTATTAGAAGTTGCTTCACACCCAGAATATGACATTGCTTCAATGACATTTAATTTCTGGCACAATCTTCAACATATCTTGACTAAGAGGTGAGTCCATATGGAATTTTACTGCATTAGCTGCATCCTTTTCTACAGGAAGTCTGAATATGATGATTCTAATCTACCAGGGATTCCTATACTTCATTTGGAAATGAAGTATCCGTTGAAGTTGAGAGAAGTAGGAGGCTGCAAGTTTTTCACTCAGCCTACGAGTCCCTTGTGTCCCTGGTGAGTTTTTTTGTTAAGAAGTGCAGGAACTCAATATTTGTTCTGTCAATTGTGAAACAACTTCAAATAGTAGTGCATGTTTGCATATTATAAGAAGCTGCATCCCAAAAATCAATCATGAAGTGGAAACAACTTAGGTTACTAGTGTGTGATTTTATACCCTTAGAAGATTCTATCTCCAAATAATGCTAGGCTACTCTGGATGATATCGCTGTTGTTTGCTCACATTTGTCATTATCACTCTTATTTGCATCCATTTGATAGGATTGCTTTGTTAATACCTTGCAACAGAATGTCCTGACTTTATTCCTATGTCGTTGTATCTAATGGAGAGAAGCACATGCATTACTGATGTTTGGCCAAAGCATGCTCATAAAAATTTATGCAGTACTGAAACTGCACTGCGCACACTTTAGCTGTCAATGTAGAATGTAACACAGCAGTTACAGTGAAAGCAGTATTAAGCCTCACCATGTTTGGTCTCTTGGTTATTATAGTTCTTATCCATCTTATGCTATGAATGCACTGCTTAATTTTGTATAAATCAAGAGTAATGATTTGATAATGCAGTCCCTGGTTTTAGTTGCTTAATTATTAGAGTTCTTATCATCTTTGTTTCCGACTTATTTGCTTCCAACTGCAGAATTTGCAATTTCCATAATTAGCCTACCAAAAGTTCATATCAATTTCCTTTTGTTTGTGAAGTTTCGTTTGTCTCTGCCAATAAATATATGCTTATGAGAAATGGAACATTTATTGGCTGACTTTTTTGCTCTTAAGCTGCAATTGTTCACTGAAGGGAAGGAGAATTAGTTTATAGTTTTATTAAGTGAAAGCATGCACATTAAAAATAACCATTTTCTGTTGTTATATGTTTCATAAAAGATCTTAAAGAGTTATGGTTTGTCATCACAGGTTAGCTTTCGAGTTAAATATCCTCAAGATTATCAAACCCTGTCAGTTGAAGATCTCAAAGAATTCAAACAGACAAGATATGGTAATGAGGCTCTTTGATATTAGATATTCCTTTGCTTTTCCTGTCATAAGCTTTCTGGAGAATACTTTAGCATTGTTTTGAATATTTCAAAAATCATTAAGCAAACAAAAGGCATGTAAAGGCAATTTAATATTGATTGTATTTCATTGTGAGCATATTCCAAATACCATTATTTAAGACAAAGTGTCTTGTTCCTTTTAGGTTACTACAGTATAAAACTGTAAGAATCTCATTGTACTTCGTTCTTTCTGACTAGGTTATGCTGTCAGATGACTAACAAGATTACTGATAAGCAATTATTTTGAAAGAAGTGTGAAAAAAAGTGCTAACTTCCTAGTGTTGATGATCTTGAGGCATTGGATTTATGTTATTGGAAAAAATGTACTTTTAGATAGTTTTGAAGGAAACATAAATAGGTTTTGAGTTCTGTGATAGAAATTGTTAGGTAATAACAGAAGTTAGCCCAAAACAGATTGTCAAGGTGGCTGGTTTATGTAGCTGATGCCAATGAGTTTGGTAGAGAGACTTACATGTGATGAGTTCAATGATAGAAATTGAGTTTTTATTTGTTTTTGAAATTTTAGAAACTGTTCAACCTCTTAACGTTTGATCAGTCACTTTCACTTTATTTGATCAAACAAATGCTTCTTGGCACAATCCAGCGTTTGGTTTTAGTTTCTGGCAATGATTTGAATCAAAATATTGTTTAAAATTTGGATTTACTTGTTTGCTTGTCCCTCGCTCGATTGGATAAATTATTTTCCTCTGTTGCTTTAGTTTTACAACTGTTCATTGCTTGCACTTTTGTTGTTAGTATCTTTCAATTGCTAAGTTTGTTATATGCCTCTTTTATTTTTCAATCTGCCTGTTTCATATTTTACCTTTATGAGACCCGAGATAATATTCTACAATACTAACAAAATCTGTGACCCTTCTAGCTGTCACGGATGTATTAATTGATGCAGCATCAGTTTTAGGCGGTGATGCAACTTTGAGAATTCTTTACATGAAACTTTATGAGGTGTGTATTATATTTTGATCCATAACAATTCTCTTTGGTTTTGTGGAAAGATGTTTGGGAACCAGAAACTAAGGCTTAAGTCTTCATTTTAACTAACAGGGCGTGCAAATTACAAATAGAAGCTATATCCTTTCTTGAGGCTTTAGTGGCATCCAGGAATTGTGTGTAAATTTTTCTATGAATTAATTTTCAAATAAACCAAACCTCTGATTTGTACTAGTTTTGAGTAGTAAATTGGTTGTTTAAGAATTGGTTCAATTGTATTCACAATTATTTTAGTTTCAAAATGGAAATGAGAGATAACTATAATGACATTTCTTGACATTATTTGTATTACAAAGCGCAATACTGTTCTTTTACAAAGCAAAGGATTGGGATTTAACCTACCAGAGGAAAATCCTTTGGATTGGGTGAGGACTACCCTCCATTTTGCAGACCAATTTAGCTATTTCATATGGAAATAGCACTGATTTAAACAGAAATCTTGTGAAAAGCCATTTGGTGATCATATCTTTCAACAACATTAATGCAGCAAAGAAAATCTGGTGTTTCAATAACCATGCTTTATTTTACCATTGTGTTTAAAACTTTTGGAGCCTCATTTATAGAGATCTTGTTGCTTCTGGTGTTTTCCTCAGATTGCCTTCCATGCTGCAATGCTGTGCCATAACTGTCTTGTTTCCTAAAAAGGGCACATGCTTTATATGGATTAATTTTTTTAGGGGTTATATGAGAATCTTTTTGCATGCCACCCTCAAGGAATATTTCAATGATCCTTTTTAATTATGTTTATCTGTTTGAATCATGTATCTTCTTGTATGGTTGAAGGCCCGAACCTGCTTGGGGAATGGACACAATCAATGGCATCCAGCTGAAGCTGCTCTGTTTTGCATCAGAGCTATATCAAATTATGTTTCAGCAGTCGAAGCTGAAGTAATGCCCAAGGTAATACATTTCTGAAATTCCTTTTTTTTCTTGGATTGTTGCTTTTCGCACTGTATTATGTTGAGGGCTCTTCTATTTTACATGTGTGGCTATGCTGCTGTTTCTTTCTTATGTTGGGAAATCATTTAACTTCCCAAATATCTACTATTTGATTGTGTTTGTCTTTTATTTTGTAACGCAGTTGCATGGCTTGTCCTATGGTCCTTAATTTTAGCATCTCTTAAATATTGTGATCTGTGCATTAATTGTTTATGTTGTGAATTTGAAAGCAGAATAAGAAAAATAGCATTTGGCACTGTATTTGGTTGATAGATAATATTTATATATAATCATAATATGGACAAAACCTATTACTCCTTTAGTCTTTTAGCCAGAAATTGACTCCTTGTATATATCCATATTCTTAATTTAGCAGTTTATGGATTGTAAATAGTTTACTTGATTTCAGATTGTCTTAGTTCAGAACTCTCAGAACATAAAAAATCTTGTTGGCTGATTCTTTTCAAACAGATTATGTCTTTGCTTTTGGAACTTCCTCATGAGCCCCAATTGCTCCAGACAGGTAATTAACCTTCATGGTTGGTAGATTCTATTTTCTCTGTTTTAAAAACTTAATGCTTTCTACCAAGTGGTTGTAGATGTTAGTGTGGAGTGGAGATGGTGAACCATCTCTGTCCAAGTTACAGATTCACTTGGTTTGAAATCGTAACCTCCAGTGCATTGGCCTCACCAAGCAAGTTGTCTCTGGATGTGAAATCTGAAGTTAATAAATTATGGCAAAATTTTCAGTGTGCTTAACGATTGGGGCATATTCAAAATGGTTTGATGCGTCATCAGATGGATTTCCTCTATTGTCTTCAGTCATAAAAGTTCTCCTGAGTGGCATGAGTAAATCAGAAGATTCTGCAGCAGCTGCGGCAGTGGCATTCAGACACATCTGTGATGGTACTGTTCTCTTTAGTCGAGTAATTATTTTCACCGCCGTTTGCTTTTGGCTTTAGGAGCATTTGAATTTAGAGATGTGTAAGTTAGCAACATTTAGCTATCAAGTTTCTTGTGCATATAATAACAATTGTTAACGCTCTGCCTTTTAATTTCTGTGGAGCATATTCTGATCCTCTCTCCTTTACTAAACAAAGCTTTGTGTTTTAGGTCTACATGTTTGATGGGTCTTAGTTGTATCTGTAAAGAATGCTGATGGCATTGGAATTAAAACCCTTGATACTTGATGAACTAATGCCAATTGTATGCTTTGAAGTTTGTTAACCTTATCAGTGAAAGGTGGTGATGAAGGCTTATGGATTTTGATTCTGCATGTTTTAAGGTTTCTATCTTGATTTGAGGATCTTCTAAAGTTTGGGTCCCAAAGTTATTTATAGTCTTTTTCATAACTTCCTGCTTTAGAGGCTTTTTAAGAAGTTAAATCAGCCAATATTCAAAGAATTCCAGGAAGATTCCATATATATTTTGATTCTGCATGTTTAAAGGTTTCTATCTTGTTTTGAGGATCTTCTAAAGGTTGGGTCCTAAAGTTATTTATTGTCTTTTTCATAACTTCCTGCTTTAGAGGCTTTTTAAGAAGTTAAATCAGCCAATATTCGAAGGAATTCCAGGAAGATTGCTTGTTCTCCTTGCTATTGCTTGACACTATTAATAATATATTAAAAAAAAACGAAAGAAGGGGGCATGGGGGTGTTCCTGTCTGGTACATGATAGGTAAATTCCACTTTCAAGAAACCTTAATGAAAGTGATTGATTATGTTGAATATGGTAACTGCAGGTTGTTTAAGGGCATCCTGGACTCTGCCCTTGGTTTTGTATCCCATCTGTCCTGGATTCTGCCCTTGGTTTTGTATCCCATCTGTCCTGGATTCTACCCTTGGCTTGTATCCCACTCTATTTACACATCAATAGGGGGTTGCATTAAACAGAACCCATATCAAATTTAAAGGAGTTGAACCAATACATCTTTTGCTGGTTATCACTTGTGAATAATTGTTTCTTATTTTTCAACTAGATATTCTAGTGTTGAACCTGTGATTTGAGGGAAACTATTTATGCTTCAAGTGTTTTTGTGTTCCAAGAGAATTAGAGTTATGGTTTGAATAGCAAGATGAAACTGAATGATTGCAAATTCTAAACAATCATGTTTAGCTTTTTTAGCTTGTCAACAGCTAAAATGCAAAATGAAGTTGAGAAAACCACTAAAATGAAGGAGATAAAAAATTTTAGTATATGCTTTATATCCTTCAATCATGAATGATTATTGTTCTTCCTTGTGAGCATTTATCATTTTTTCTCGTGCTATTAGCAGTTTTTCCCTGTACTCCATAGAAGATAGTTATATTTGGTCCTTTTTCTTGTGAATCCTACTTCCTGTCACTCTATTGTCTCATCGATATTGCATTATGTGATTTAGTGTTGTATTTTGAAAATCCTCTCTCAAGCATGGATCAAATGTTGACTGTAGATTGCCGGAGAAAGCTTTGTGGATATTTTGACGAACTCTTTTCCATATACCACAGTGCTGTAATTGAGGGAGGTAGTTTTAAAGTTTCTGCTGAGGACTCTTTGCACATGGTCGAAGCCTTCAGGTATATCTGTTATTTGAGAGTCCTGGAGATTAGTGCAATAGCTCAGAGCTCTTGATTTTGATGTTTATGCATTGTTTTGCAGCATGGTCATTACAGAACTTCCAGCTGACCAGGCTAAGCAGGCGTTGGAGAAATTATGCTTGCCAGTTGTTACTCCTCTACAGGTTAGGTTGTTTTATTCCTGATGGATTTTTTTCAGAACCGTTCTTGTTTGATAATACTTAGCAAGTTCATAATGTAAAACCAGGAAATTATTAGTCACGGTCCAGAAGTATTGGAGGAGAAACCTGCTCGAGAGTTAACAGTTCATATTGATCGACTAGCATACATCTTTAGGTTTGATTGACTTCCTCTGTTTATTTTGTTTAATTTACCTCATCAATATTCACAAGTTTCAAATAAAACCAATTTCAGGTATGTAAATCACCCAGAAGCTGTGGCAGATGCAATTCAAAGGCTTTGGCCAATTTTGAAAGCAATCTTTGACATGTAAGTACACGCGGGGTACTATAAGAAAAGCAGTTTTCATGTTTAAATATTCATTCATTTTCTGTCTTACCTGATCTTGGTTTTCTGTCTTATCTGATCTGTGCTTTTCTGAAGTCGTGCTTGGGATATGCAGACAATGGAGTCTCTTTGCCGAGCTTGTAAATATGCTGTGAGTTTGCTTAGTTGTATCTTCACTTCTTTTACTCATGAACTTCAGAAAACTAGATATGAGAGGTAATTCAATTTTTATAATTGAACTGTCAAAATAATCCTTGTCAAGAGCGTGTAACTTTTTTTTTCAAGCCATCTCAAAAATAGCTTTGTTGGTTCATTAATGTTAAAGTCACTTTCTGATGATGTCGGGTAATAGTTTTGTATAATGTACAACTGACTCCTCTCTATAGATTTGTGCTCATAATGATAAAGTATTCATGTGAACTTCTATTTTTCACTTAATTGGTAGAGTAACAAAGATGCAGTATTTTGTTAGTGATTTTGTTTAGTAAGAAATCATCTATACCCTGAGATATTAATGAACTTTAGTTTTCTTTAGGTGAGAACATCGGGAAGATTCATGGGGATCACAATTGGAGATATGCTAGAAGAGATTCAAGGCCTGTTCCAGCAGCACCACCAGCCATGCTTCCTTTATCTCTCCAGTGAAGTTATAAAGGCACGCCTTTTCTTCCTTAAATGTATTGCATTTTTTTAAAATTTTGTTTAATTGTAAAATCAACTGTCATATTATCTTGGGATGCAGATATTTGGTTCTGACCCATCATGTGCGTACTATTTGAAAATTTTGATTGAAGCCCTCTTCAAGTGCACAACATGTCTTCTCACCAATATCAAGGTTCCACAGCAATGCATTTCCTTATGTTGATCGAATTTTCTATAAGGGCATGCACTTGTGGCATTTAATCATTTTTGCATTTATTGTGCAGGACTTTACTACCAGACCAGACATAGCAGATGATTGTTTTCTGTTGGCATCGAGGTGCATTCGCTATTGCCCTCAAGTATTTATTCCATCCACTGTATTCCCATCATTAGTGGATTGCTCAATGATTGGCATCACAGTACAACACAGGTATAACTCTATTATCTATGCGAGAACACCTGGCCACTGCAATTAATATTTCATGTAGGCACATGTCTAAATGCATATGTCAATGCATGAGATGTTGATAGTGTTGATTTTCAATTGATACATTCCATGAAAATAAATGATTTCATGGCATGTTAGGCAGAGTGAAAAGGATATGACAGAACTGATAAGTTGATGCATCAATTATTCAAAATTTGGACACAATAGGGCATAAATATGTTAGTAAATGAACATATTTTTACTATAAATTCGTGTAATTTCTATTACCTTGTGATATAATTTCAAGGAGGTTCATAAGATGCACGGAATCAATTAAAATACTTGACATCACAATTGCATGTTGAATACAAACTGATCTGTGTTTTCACCTTTTGCATTAATAAGTGATAAATGGAGCTATTTATTGTAATGTGTGCCAAATCATGTCTGTGATGTATTCATGGCTTTCCTCGCTTGTATCTGAGTCCATTCCTTGGGTATCAAATTAGCATTTTATTGTTCCTTATTCTGCATTTTCTTGTCCCATGCAGTCTTTTTTTTTTTTTTGGGTAATTGGGCAGGGCTTATGAAACTTTAGAAATAAACATGCTTCCTCTAAAATTTATAGTTTTGATTCTTTTCAAACTTCATGCTTCCATAGTGAATTTTGCCTTTTCACATCACCTATTTTATTTTTCAATCTTTGCAGGGAGGCCTCCAATTCCATATTAACTTTCTTGTCAGATGTCTTTGATCTTGCAAAGTCTACCACGGGAGAACAATATTTAACTATCAGAGACAGTGTCATCATTCCCCGAGGTGTCACTATCACCAGAATTTTGGTTGCCTCATTAACTGGAGCACTCCCTAGTTCTCGATTAGAAACGGTAGCTCATATTCTTGACCAGAACTTTTATCGGAGACCGTTGTTGGAGTAAATTACCGCGTGGTATTAATTCAGAAATTGAAGGAAGCTGCTGCTTCTCTCTCTATTTTGCAGGTAACATATGCTTTAGTAACACTAGCTCGTGCATATGGAGCAAGTGCATTGGAGTGGGCCAGGGGGAGTGTTTCTTTAATTCCATCAACAGCAGTCACAGAAGCGGAACGAATAAATTTTTGTCAAGCATTGGCCGATGCAGCATCTGGGATCGATGTCAGCACCCTGATGGCTCCAATTGAGGAGCTTTCTGATGTTTGTAGACGTAACAGAACAGTTCAGGAGATCGTTCAAGGAGCTTTAAGGCCGCTTGAGCTGAATTTGGTCACTGTATCATAGGGGAGAGGGCACCATTTTGATTAGGCATTATTTGATAGTCTACTTGAATGCGTATTAGCCTTTTTATACTCAATTCATCATTGTGTATTATTGACCTTTCTCCAATTTTTTCAGGAGAATCGTTACACCACCTCATGGTGATTGGGAGAATGGGTGGCTCTTTGTATCTTTGTTCAAATGATTTGAGATCTTTGAGTGGTTTGGACCGCATTGGTTTCAATTTTTGGGGTCAAAAGTTTTGGTATAAATATGTAATTTTAGTGTGTAATGGTGGGTGGAAAAGAAATGTCTTCCATGTTATGATGATTGGTATTTTTATATAAAGAGGTAATTTTTGCAGCTGTGATTTTATTTTTGTCCTGCCCATGGTTTCTTCTTTATATATATCTGG
Source organism: Populus alba (assembly GCF_005239225.2). Lineage (NCBI taxonomy): Eukaryota > Viridiplantae > Streptophyta > Magnoliopsida > Malpighiales > Salicaceae > Populus > Populus alba. Next base: position 13,315,781 of record NC_133298.1, read on the forward strand.
TAACAAAAGGCAATGATGTGGCCAAATGGCCAAATACTCTCTCGTAGAACCGAGTCGCTGGAGATATAAAAAATTTCCCACTCTATTTTGTTGGCACAACAAGGCCCGGAGGTCTATATTATCTTGGAAGGTGTGGGGCGGGGGGCTTTAGGTTCAGAGATAGTTGAGGACTGGATTAGGTTTTTTTGGTTATTATTATTGTTGAAAAATTGTCTGCTAGAGACTTCTTTTTTACTTCCAACAAAACCAAAAATAAAAGTCTGTTTCTCAGGTATTTACTTAAATACTCTAAAAAATTTGAATTTTTTTATAGTGTTTTACTGTTTATTTAAATAGTAAAGCATCTTAACATATATTTTTTAACCGTTTCATATTAATTCGTGGTGGCTGAGTCGGTTCGCAGCAAGGTTGTCAATTTCATTATGTTTCGCTCGGAATAACCGAAACATTTCATACTAATTCAAAAAACAAAACAAAATGGAACAATTTTCATCTCATTATAAATCTCGATTCGTTCCGGATTTTTCAGCTAAATTTTGGCCAGAATGTTCCGGTTTCATTCAACATGTTCTGTTTTGCTTTTGAAAAGTTATTCAATCAAATTGATTATTAATTAAACCACCCAAGTATTTTCAATAACAATGATATTAATAATAATATTGAAAATTATTGTTATTATTTTCATTAACAATGATATTAATATTTTAAAATTAGATTTATTACTAATATATATGGTTTATATTCATGTTGTTGTTTTCATGTTTATACTTTGTAAGAATTTGAACAAAATAAGAAATGCTTTAGATTTGATTAACTTTGATAACATTGACTTAACTTTATATTTAAAATATTTGTGTTAAAACATTTTACTTTCATAATATTTTGATATTTTGTTTAAGTTGAATTACTTTAAGTTAAAAATATGTTTAATCTTGACTATTTAGAAATATTTTAAATTTTGAAATTATATTTATTTGACATTATGTTTGTATTATCTTATAATTAATTTATCTTGAATTTGAATTATGTTTGTTGAATATTAAAATTAAAATATTTTATATTAATTAAAAAAATAAAATATCTACCGAAACAGAATTGAGAAAGTTGTGAGATTGTTACCTGACGCGCCTTTATATATTAAAGAACTCTAAAACGCGTGGGGAAAGCACTGTAGCTTTCCCCACGCCTCCTATGCATCAGTGAATGAAAGTGTTTTTTTTTTTTTTTTTTTCACACGCCTCACTATACTCATTATTAATATATTATTATTATATTATATTATTCCTAAGCATCAGTGAATAAAAGTGTTTTTTTATTTTCACGCCTCACTTTACTCATTATTAATATATTATTATTATATTATTTAACTGTCTTATTTTTTTTTCTTTTTAATGAATTTTTTTTGTTTGATTTAGTTTGTTGGTATTAAATTTTTTTATTTAATTATCAGACTTTCATAACATGTATCCTGGCTTGACTGGTTAACTTGATGGGTTAACCCAGTTAACTTTAGGTAAACCGTTAATTTTTTTATTTATTTAGTTATCAAACTTTCATGATGCGAATTCCAGATTTGACGGGTTAATCCAGTTAATTCATTTTTTCTTCATTAGTTTTTTTTTTCCTGTTGGTTTTTTTCTTTATTTTTTTTTCTTTTTAATCAATCTATTTAATTATCACACTTATATGACACGACTTTGCAGCCAGACCTACATCCAAGACTATTGGATCCTGGTATTGCAACCACCCCCACTTAAACTTGGGTCATGCAAGTTTAATGTTATTATTAATATTATAAATATTATAGGTCAGTGTTGCAGCCAAACTCAAGATTCTTTATAGCTTTGCAGAAAGTACTTTTAAATATTAATTTTTATATATTTTTTATACAAAAAAAAATGACCTGCGGCACTGTAGTAGCTTTGTTTTTTTTTTTCCTGTAGCAATTTTTTTTCACTGTAGAATTTTTTTGTTTTTTTGCTTTTGTTTCTTTTTTTTTATATCCAAAATTGACTTTCTTTGTTTTTTTCTTTTTTTTTTTAATTTTTTTTTCAAAATTATCTTTACTAATTTTTAAATATTTAGCTGGTAGAAATTTTAACTATATAGTTTTTTTATTCAAAACATTGTGAATTGCTATAATATTCTCATACATTGTTTTTTTTTTTTTTCAAAATGGTCTTTGTAGACTTTAGTTTCTTTTATATTAAGTTGGTTAAGAATTTAGCTTTTATAGTTCTTTTTTTTTAAATAATATGGATTGCTACAGTGTTTTCTCATACATAGTTTTTGTTTTTCTGCAGTGTTTCCCCATATATTTTTTTAAAAAATTATATTTATCGAATTTATTTTTTTAATATTGAGCTAAATGATAATCTAACTTTAATTTTTTCCAAAATTGTCAATTTTTTCCAAAATTGACATTTTTTTTTTTCAGAATATTTTTTTACAATTTAGTTTTTTTTATTTATTTCTTTAAAACACTGTAGCTTTCCTCAAGTGTTTTTTTTCCTCTTTTGTTTCCTTTTTTACATGTTTTTTTTTCCTTTATTTTACCCAAAATTGACTTTTTTAAAACAAAAAAAAAATAATCTTTGTCGTTTTTTTATATTGATCAGCTTTGTAGCTTTTTTCAGAAAAAAACGCTATGGATTATTACAATATTAGCTTTGTTTTTTATTTAGTTATCAGATTTTCATGATACGGATCTCGAGTTTGATGGGTTGACCTGATTTGACGAGTTATTTTTTCATTTAGTTTAGTTTGTTAAAGTTAATTTTCTTTCTATTTAATTATCAGACTTTCATACTTTCATGATACGTATCCTGAGCTTGACAGGTTAACTTGGTTTAATGGGTTAACCCAATTAATTCTGGGTAAACCCGTCATTTTTTTTATTTATTTAGTTATCAAACTTTCATTACGCGAATCTCAGGTTTTACGGGATAACCTGGTTAAAGGGTTTTTTCTTCATTAATTTTTTTTCCTTTGTTTTTTTTTTTTAATTAGTCTATTTAATATCACACTTTTATAACACGACCTTATAGTCAGAGCCACATCCAATATTCTTGAGTTCGGTGTTGCAGTCAAGCTCACTTAAACTTCAGTCATGCAAGTTTAATTTTATTATTAATATTATAAATATTACTTTTAGGTCAGGCGTTGTAACCCAAGATTCTTGGGTATAGCCTTGCAAAAAAACCCAAGATTTTTAAATTTGTTTTTTTTATATATTTTTATACAAAAAAAATGATCCGCGGCATAGCACGGGTAGCCAGGCTAGTATATATATAAAAGGGGTAAGCATGTTATTTTTTTAATAAAAAAATAATCATTAGATGAGGGTCAAGTGCGCATATCTGACTTGCTCCTGTGGATAAGATGCTAGCCCGACTTTTTTCTATTTTTTTTTTCATTGATTTTTTTTTGGTTTTTTTCCACTCCAAAAACACTTTATTAGTTTACTTTTTAGTTTTAATATATTTCTTTAATATTATTATAAATTTTTTTTTAATTTCAATAATATTTTTTAATTATTATGTATATGATATGAAAAATAATAATACTAATAATAAATTGTTCATGAAAATTTGATTCAAAACTTTTTTATATTTTTAAATTTTTCAATAGATTTTGAATACAATTTTATTATATCTATGCATTTTTTTAATTTTCAATCATACATAAAATATGAATATATTATTTTGATTTTTTTTTTTATTAACATGATGTAACAATTATAGAATATGTTTTTTTTTAATAGAAAGCAATATTCTAGTTTAAAACTTTGCATTCACTATGATAAATAAAAAATATATTAATAAAAAAAATAATAATAACTATATTTTCAAATTTAATAACAATATAAAAAAAAATCCCTCACATCAGGATACTTTTCTTATGTTTAAAATTTTTTGGTCATCAGCGGCGTAACATGGACATACAGGCTAGTGAATTCTATTTGTTCTGTGAGTATTTAATATGTTCCTATATTTTTTTAATTATTTTTCATTTATCTTTTAATATGTGAACTTTTTTAATTACACTATTTGTGATTTTTCTCAATTTGACGAAATGGGCCTCACATGAAAGATTCAAACCTTATTTGATTTAACCTCAAGTGATAATTGTTTTTAATAAATCAAGCTAGGTTTGAGTTTTTCTGATAATATTATAAAAAATATATTTTAAAAAAAGAAAGATAAACAATATAGTTTAATAATTATTTTCTCATTAAATATAAAAGGATGAAATTGAGTAGAAAATAATCTAAAAATACTGGCTTGAGTTAACTCGAGTTAGCATAACAAACTTGTAAGTCTGATAATTAGGGTTGAGTCAACACAAATTATTTTATCAAATCTGCAGTTTAGATCATGAGATCAAAATAACCTAATAGAAAAGAAAATAATGAAACCACAAAGCTCTTATTTTTTCTATAAAAAAAAACAATGTCAATTTGAATTGGCTTTTTAAAGTTGTAATTCAGGTTAGTGGACTAGAAACCCTATCTAAAAAAAAAATATGAAACTCAATTCCTAATTAATTAAATATTAAAGGATGAAATTAAAAAAAAAAAATCAATTATACAAAAAGGTTCAAAACAAAAAATAGAAATTAAAAAAATGAGGATCAATATTAAAATACAAAATAAATTTTATCTTTGATGGAATTGAAAAGAAAGATTAATTTAATAAAAGAATAAAAAAATAATTAAAACAATGATGATCAAAATTAAAATAAAAAAATAAAAATAAATTTTTGATTAAATGATAAAATAAATAAAAATTAATTTAATAAAAAAAATCTAATAGAATCAAATGTCAGCGAGAGTATATCACACACACTTATACCTTTTTGTTTATATATATATATATATATATATATATATATATATATATAATCAAATATTAAATTTCCCTTAGGATGACCTGATAAAGATGAAAAAACCATTTTGAAAAGGCGAAAAAGCTCATTGAAACTAGTTTTAAGATTTTTGCTTATAAGGAATTTTTTGTCATTTCACTATATATGTTTTTTTTAATATTTTACCGATATTAAAATATCAAGCTGCCGCTTAATAAATTGATAATGAAGAAAACACAATACTCTTAATACCGGTTTTGAATTTTTTGATTCCAGAGATATGTTGTTCTCCCATCTTCACAATTGCAGGAATGCACATCAGGATCTTAAACCTGAAAATATTCTCTTGGATGCTGATGGGCATGTAATGGCCCTCTGCCCATGCACTCTTTTTCCTTGGAAGGATTATGGAACTCATTAAAGTTCACAGTCTTCTCTTTCAAAACTGTACAAGTTGAGCTCTGAAACTTATAGCTGCCATGTCATGCAGGTTATCCCGACCAATCTTGGACTGGCAAAGGACATTGATGAATCGAGTTGAGTGGGGCCACTGAGAAGTGGCTTTATTGTTTACAGGACACAATAAAGATGCAGATCGATTGGTGGAGTGTTGGAATGCTTTTGTCTGAAATGCTAACTGAGCAGGTAAGATGTCGGATTAGTAAGGACTATGGCTAAAAGAAGAAGCTGAAGGTTAGTTACCATGGGAGTCTAGCTAAAAAGGCTTTGCGTTTCGCATCGTCCTCAGCCCACCCTTCCCTCCCCGCAGAGAGTCATCAAGAGAAATTTCACAGGAGGCACTGTGTTTTTTTTCTGGAAATGATCTCTAAATTTCTTGTCTCAGCCCCCATTAACACACTCGAATAGAAAGAAGCTTCAGGAGAGAATTATCAAAGAGAATCAAACTTCCACCGTATCTTAGCAGTGAAGCTCACTCTTTTCTGAAAGGAGCAAGTATACACTTCTGTGATTTTGTCCCCTCTTCCACGGTTTATTTCAATTCTTTTTTTCCAAAATAAGAGCTCAAAAAACAGCAGATTTTCGTCTTTTTTGTGGCTGCTGCAGAAAGAACCATCAGGAGGTCAGGCAGTGGTCTTGGTGAAGGGGATGAGGTCAAAGGCCTTAAATGGTTTCAGTCAATCAACTGGATAAAAATAGAGGCGAAAGAACTGTAGCCAAAGTATAAACCAGATTTGGGAGGCAGATTGTCCGGCGAACAATGCCCGATGACTCACCAGCTCCTACGCCAACAGCCGGTGAACATTTTCAATGGTATACTTGTGTGTCTCTTAACCCTTGGCTTTCCATCGGGATGAATTAAATGATTTTGAAACAAGCCAGCCAGCCCAACTGGATCTTTGTAAGTATACCTTTCTTTTGCTGAACTTGTTTTTCTAACCCGAAAAATGAAAAAAAAAAAACCTAAATATGCATCCAACTCTCATGTATAATATGCGTTGTTTCTTGAATAAATATGCTAACTACTCCATCAAAAAAGATGCGAGATATAATTACTATAACACAGGACATAATTCGTTTTAGAAATATTCCACAAACTAGAATACGTGTACTCTGTCCCAATTAGCTAAGGTAGCTGCTAGAATAAAGTTCATGTTAAAACGAACCTATGAGAAAGAAGCAGCAATCTGATGAGTTTCCCCCCTTTTTTTTTTTCTTTTTTTTTTTTTTTCATTTTTCCCCTCAGATTTTGATATTTGGTGAAACAGGATAAAATTGGGTTTGTTGCTATGGTTCCATACAGGTTCTTATGCTAGTTGCAAGAGATTAATTAATTAATCGAAACTCAAAATCATGCTGGAATATCCAATCCAAAGCACTGTGGCACCGTTTGGATTGCTTGGAAAGAGAGAAGATTCTGTTTACAACTTCCTCATGGAGGTGATGTAAAGCACTGGTGAATAGAAGAAGAGAGAAGCTTTCTTAAAGCACAAAGAATAAAGTAGCATAGAAGAATCTTGTTTTTCACTGGAAGACAAGCAACATACCGAGTGCTACTTAGAAACTTCACTAGCCACTCTCTTAAATTTAATAGTTTTATCATGAAATTTTTTATCAATATTTATATTTATTATCTATTAGTATGTATATTATTAATAGGTTTATGAACAAAAACAGTCCATTAAAAAAACTCTTATCAGTAATTTATGGTCTATCAATGAGTTCGTTGGTAATAAATATATTAATAGATTTACAGACGGATAAAACGCACAACAAAAATTTGTCTGTTTAATTCTGTCGGTATCTCCATTGGTAAGCTTAATATATCACCGACAAGAAAACCATAAATAATGCCATCGGTATTTTTATTCGTTCATTGGTATATATATTCATCGGTAAATATAACATATTGTTAATAGAGTATCATATGTAATTTTATCGATGAGTTAACAATATCAGTGAGATTTGCAGTAATTCTTTTTCAATTCTCTCTGAATTACACTGACATAGTTGTTCCATCGGTAATCCCGTTAGTAATATTTTAAAAATATATTTTTTTAAAATAGTATATTGAACATAAATAGAAAATAATTAAAATAATATAAAATTCAAATATTTATTACAAATTTAAATATTTGTATGTTCAAATAAATAAAAATCTAAAATAAAGGCAGCATTGGAGGAGGCTGGTCATCGCTGGGACCATGGAGCCAATTAGAGGTTGCACATATACAACTCATTTGTGATATCATCTCCATTACTAATCAGCAAAGTTCTTTATAATTAGCAGTGAATCGTTCATATTTTTCATTAAGATAGGTTGTTTGGGCCTGTACTAATTGGTCTAACATCATCGCGAACTCCGAATTTTGAGTGCATGGAATCTATTGCGAGCATCCAACAATCAAAACATTACGGATTGTCTGCAAGTTTTTGACAATAGTGTTAATTAGAAAGTTAATACACCAAATTTCTATCGGGTTCACCAGACGATCCTATCTTTAATCACAAATCCAGATCAAGATCAGGATGAATTGAAAGATCATCCTTGTTTCTCTCCTTCAATTAACTGTTATATATATCTTAAAAAGAAAAAAAAATAAATTTATCAAATTCAAGGAAATAATAACATAAGAAAAAAAATGTTTGAAAACCAACATACATTTCAACAAAAAGCTCCATCAGGTTTGGCTCGCATCCAAGAACCATAGCATACAACATAAAAATGTTGTCAACTAAATATATTTATAAAAAAGAACAAATAAAAAATAGACGTAATAAAAAAAATCATACCATCCACTTCGCATGCAAAATGAAAGGAACGAAGCCATCGGTGTACAAGGTAATGAAATCGTGAACATGTCGGTTCTAATTTTCCGCATCAGATTATGACTATCAGCTGTCGTATTAAACACGATCTGAAATCCTTCCAAACCACCATATCATTCCAGCCTAAAAGCTCTCATTCTTTCACATATTTTTTGGGTTTCTTTTTCACCTCGTACCAAAATCACAACCTATATGGTACAAATTAATTATCTGTTAGTAAATGAAAAATAAAATTTTAATATTTGAAATAAAAAAATTTATCTTGAACTCAATTAACCTAATTGCATCGTGGTTCTCTCAAACCTCCAAGTAATAATATTATCGACTCTCTCTCATTCAGATTTTCCATTGAAGTAAAAATTTATAAAAAGAAAATTTCAATAATTTCAATAAACTAACCAAATTAACATAAATAAGTATTTAAGTTAATACTAACATTGAACCTTGAAAACCATGCATATACCTGCGGTTTTCATTTAGGATGTTTGAAAACCTGACTCCATTGAAACAATGAAATTTTCATCAACAATTTAAAGGTCGATGTTTTTATTCTCACAACCTCAATGTCTGTAAACCTGAAATTGCATTTGTTAGATAAAATTATTTTTTAAAAAATTATTAAACATGTTGTTGTGAAAGCAAAATAAACTTACATTGAAAGATCCTCCTTCCATTGGGTCTCATACTTACAGGTAAATAGATCCCGTTGTGAAGGGACCCTCCCTCGACATTAAAGTATCGCACTCGATGAGCTTGCATTGTGAGTCAATGCTCATGCTTCAAGTGTTTGTTCTTGGTCAACAAAGATATAGGAATGATCTTTCGACCCATCTAGATATCGATCTGCATTTGTGGTTGGAGACAGGATCATTCGACGGACTAGATAGAAATCGAGTGTACGGACTCTTTAACACTACAACTGAGAATTTATGGGTGGCCTATAGTGTTTCAACCGTTGGATACTAGCAATTGATTCCGAGCACGCAAAATCTAGAGTTCGTGGCGATGTTAGACCAACGAATACAAGCTTGAACAACCCATCTTAATAAAAATGTGAACAATTCAATGTTGATTATGAAGAACTTTGTCAATTAGTAATGGAGATGAGATCACAGATGGGTGATACATGTGCACCCCCTAATTGGCCTCACGGCCCCGGCAACGACCAGCCTCTTCCAGCGCCGTCTCTATTTTAGATTTATTGTATTTGAACATACAAATATTTAAATTTATAATAAATATTTGATTTTTATATTATTTTAATTGTTTTCTACTTCTGTTCAATATATTTTTTCTAAAAAATATTTTTAAAATATTACTAACATGGTTACCGATGAAACAACTCCGTCGGTATATTTCAGAGAGAGTTGGAAAATAATTACTGTAAATCTCACTGCTATTGTTAACTCACCGGTGTAATTACATATATATTTTGTTGATGACATGTTATCTTTACCGATGGACATATCGATTGACAAATAAAAATACCAATTGCATTATATACGGTTTTTCTATTGGTGATATATTAAATTTACCGATAGAGATACTGATGAAATGAAGCGGATAATTTTTTTTAGCGTGCTTTATCTATCTATAAATTTATCAGTATATTTATTATTAACAAACTCACCGACAGTCCATAAATTACCAACAAGAATTTTCATAAATAGTAGTGATGTGTACCCCATGCCATATATACGTAGATAAGCATACGTAGATAAGTAGGGAGGACATATTCTTCATAGTTTCCCTCCCCGTTAAATCAACCTTCACAAAAAGACTTCCATCTGTCATCCGATGGAATGAGAAAGGAATCTCTTTTCTCCAAAGGAAGCTAGTATTTATATGGCAATAATTAAGAGTCCTAGCCACAATCCCAAATAATAAATAGATTATCTATCCCTCATTGTTTCCAAAGCAAGCTTCACAAGCTTATTTATTGATTCACTTAGTTAATCCAGATATTGTCTTATTTGTCCAGCGAGAGGGGCTATAGTAGTAAGTTCAGAGAGTAGTCATGGGTAGCAAACATAGGAACAACAACTCCCTCCGTGAGAATTCGATGAAGATGGTGGTAAACATCATAAAACTGTCTTCCTTTTCTATTGCTGAGATGAGTCTGGGAACACCTAGTCCTCCAGTTGTCACCAAAAGCCTTGCCCATGTTACAGGCTCGGTTGTGGTTGCTCAAGAACAATTGCTGTCTCAAATTCCAGGAAGTCGAAGGTCCCAGGAACCACAGGGAAGCTCAAAGCCAAAATCATTTGTGATGCAGCCGGATGAGGGGAATGGTTCTTCGCATGTGATCCACAAAGACAATAGTGTTATTGATAGGTGGGCTTCTGAATATATCAGAAAGGTACATGAGAAAAACCGCAATGATGCACTTGAGACGTCAAAACTCAAATGACGAGGGGAATGGTTTTTCAGTGTTTTCTTGTTATCATTTAATGTTTGGCTAGAATAAACTGCCAAATAAGATAATAGAACAAAGTACTGGATCTTTCATATTATCCTTTGCTTGCTTGTGTTAGTGATCAGTGTATTCTGAAGTACAGATTCCCTCTTCTGTTTGTTGTATGCTTACCTTCTTCCTCACGGGAAAGGGGTCAGGGTTGAACCGGAGCTTATATCCTAGTATGGCAAAAAACTTTTTGTGCCTGTGTACTGTGTAGGATGCATATCCATGTAATGGTTCATCAATATTTGTGTGGCACCCTCTAAAGAAACACGGATGCCTGTAAAATATGCTTTCATATTATTGCTGGGTTTGTCATGATGGGATCTTTTAACAACATGCTAGGCACCTGGTTAGTTTATAATCATGCAATGGCTTATTATTTTGTTATTTAAAAAAAAAAAAAAAAAAGAGAATCATGCGATTTGTCATGAAAGAAAATCAAGCAGCTTCTTCTGTGGGGAGAAGCATACCAGTTGTTTCAATAAAAGTTGAAGATGACTTTGATTGTGCTGTGAGACCATATGTATTAGCTCTTAGAGTTGGAAAATAACCTAGCCAGCCTATTCACTTGATCAGGAGAAGTGATGGATTTGAGTGAGGGATGATGTACTAATCCTAGTACTTGGTGGTGTCGCTGCTGATCTGAGCACCACTTGGGCTGTGGTTCTGCTGTGAAACTGGAAACACGTAAGAAGAATAACAATCATGCATGCCATGTCATAATTGCTGACGAACGTGGCGATCGAGATGCCTAACAATATCTTTGGTTGAATTCAAAAACCGCACAATCAATTATTAATGCAGAGAAGCTGATAAGATACTATTCATTCAAGGGAAAGGGTATTCTTCAGGAGTGTTCACCTTGTAGATCAAGCGAATAGCAGCAGACCAAGGGAGAGAGATCTGGAATCCAATACTTCACTTTTTGAGCTATGTATTCAAAAGGAGCTTTATGTTGTGGCAGTGAGACGTGTAGTGTAATGCCGAAGGCATATATTTTCCGTGTGAACAAAGACAATCATCTTGAAAATCTGTCTCGGATAGTAACATTACATCTTTTAGTGGAGTCCATAAAATGTTGCGACAATCTCCTTGAGGATAAGCAGCCAGCCAGCGAGTGCAGATTCTTTTCCATAAGATCATTAACAAGCTCTAAAAGTCGTGACCTTTTCTTTGAAGCAGATGCACTGTGGACTTGTTGTGTTCACTGAATGTTGTTTTTTTTTTTTTTTTCACCCTATTTCCTTTTTCTTTTCTTTTATAATTTCACCCTTTTAAGATAGCATTTAGGACCAATTTAAGTTATATTGTTAAGGGAGGCCACAATTAAAAGACAGGAATGAAATTAAAAAAAAAAAAGAAGAGTAAAATAGGTGGTGGATTCACGGTTTATGTAAAGAATTTCATTTATATCCTTCTACTTAATTTTTCAATGATATCCTTTTAGTCCTTCAAAATTTTAGAAATTCAATTTGGTATAGAATTTTATTTCCCTTATTTACCAATTCCCTGATTAGAAAAAGGAGAGAGAAAGGATGACTAGATTTCAATTATAACTATAAAAAAAATTGATTTTGGTGTCCACAGGTTCCATTAAATAATAAGAGTTTAACTTATATGTTATTTTACTTTGAAATTGCCTGAAAAAATAGATCTGACCTCGAGAAATTTTTGGATTTCTAGTTAAATTTTTTTAGACCAATATTTTTGTTGTTTTAAGGCTTTAAGAGGTTTATGTGAGTCTCTAAATTGTTTTGTAAGTTTTTTTTTTTTTGGTAAAAGAATGGTTGAAAAATAAAATTTTGAGGTTAAAAAACCCCAACTTTAATTTTCCAATAACCTCGAGTTGCCCGAAAACTAAAGATGCAAATGATAAGTCATTTGTCATCGCTTATACATAAAAAAAAATTGGTTGGGAGAATTGAAGGACTTGTCGATCGTCCGTCCAGCAAATTAAACTTTCTAGCATAGTTTTTAAACCTGATCTAGTCTAAGGTTTAGGTTTTTGGTTTTGATCGAGTCACCGGGTTTTGATCGAATCCTCGGATCAATTTTTTTTATTTTATTTTAAATCAAAACGACGTTATTTTAGTAAAAAAACAAAAGCAAAAGTCAATAGTTGCAACCGGGTCTTGTCGGGTCAACCAGATTGCCAGATCAATCAGATCACACCAGGTTTTCCTTTCCCTATTTTTTCTTAAACTCGGCCTGGTTCCAGCCTTGGGGTGGCCTGATCTCGGGTCAACCCGCCGAGCTGAGCTGAGTTTCAAAACTATATTTTCTGGTATCTTTAAAAAAAAAAAATAAAAAATAATTTGATTTGTTACGGGTTAAATAGCTAATTATACTTTAATTCCATAACATCCTTTTCTTTTTCCTCTAGCAATGAAGGGGAAGAAAATGTTGTTTCCTCTTCAAAAGCAAATTCCTTGAAATACTGAAGGCTCTGTATGAAAAACAAGCTCCAATGTATCCACTCATTAATTAAAAAGTCGGGCCTTGTACTTTATCTCTGTGGGTGCATCACATGAAATTTACCTGAAAAATAGTTATTCACTGCTTATATAGATGGCTCATGTTTCTCCGTGCGATAGGCCTATTTTTATTTATTTAAAAAAGCAATGTTCAATCACTATTAGCTTGTTTTAAAGCAAAAACATATCTCACCACTTGAGTTATAGATTTTAGTGGTTCAATAAAATAATTTAGTTTAATTATATAATTAAAAAACAAGACAATAAATGTATTAAATTTAAAAAAAAAAAATGATAGTTATAACATTTTAGAAAGAATGATTGCCAATAAATAAATGAATAACTTATGAAACTAAATTCCAAGATAACTGAATATTAAAAGATAAAATAACAAAAAAAATAAAAATGACACAAAAAAAAGCTCCAAACCAATCCGAGTCAGTATTATAAATTCATGACCTAAGTCATGAGGTTGAACCATTCTCATAAAAAACAAATACAAAAAATAAAAAAGCTCAATCTTTAATATAATCAATGTTGAAGGTTGAAATAAAAAAAATTTATGTAACAAAAAAAGATTGATGGTAATCCAGCTTAACATTTCATACTCGTGACTCGGGATCACCATATTGAAAAAAACTATGAGGCCCGATTCTCAACTAATCTAATTTTAAAGGATAAAATTGAAAAAAAAATCAATTTTAAAAAAGAATCCAAAGAAAAAAAATTAAAATAACGAGGATCAAATTTGACATAAAAGCAAAATAAAATACAATGATGTAAAAGCCCTAAGCAAACTGAGTTCGCATGGAAAATTCGTGACCCGGATCGTAAGGTCTGGTTATCCTCATAAAAAAACCAAAAATAATAAAGAAGTTTAACTTTCAATAAACTCAATATTGAAGGATGATATTGAAAACAATTAGTTTAAAAAATATTTTAAATAAAATATTGATATCAATCTAAGTTAACATTTCATACTCGTGACCTATGTCATGAAACTCGGATCACCGCACCGAAAAAAATTATGAAACTCAATTATTAATAAATTAAATGTAGAAGTACGAAATTGAAAAAAGAAAACCAATTTGAAAAAACAAACCATGGAGAAAAAAAGTAATTAAAAGAATAAAGATCAAATTTGACATAAAAATAAAATAATTAGGGATAAGATTAAAAAAATTAAGAAAAGGATTTAAGAAAAAAAAATAGCAATGAAAAGAATGAGTAAAAAATTTGATATAAAAATTAAATAAGACCAAATAGTAAAGGATGAAAATGAAAAAAAAAACAATAAAAAAAAGTTCAAAAAATAAAAAGTAATTAAAAGAATGAGGACTACAATTGAAATAAAAGCACAATTTGAGGACAACTTTTAATTTTGATTGGTTCAACGTGATTATCAAGGAAAAGAGAGAAAAGAGAGGGAGAAAAAAATTTTCAATATCAGCAAAACCACCATGACTCACCACACACTCGTTGCCTCATAAAATTTGCTGACACTCAACATTTAAGATGACAAGGCGGTTAGAGATATTTGGCTATTAGGAGATGCATTCAAAGAAACGTCAATCAATCAATAATAGAAAATTCTATGGAACTAAAAAAATAAAGAAAACAAAGTTTTAGACCAAACCGTCATAACCTAAAAGAATAGGATCAAATTGAGAAAAATAAATTAAAGGGACCAAATGGAAGTTTTTTGTACCTTTTTGAAAAGTTTGTGTTTTTATGTTAATTTTGGTCTTTCATCTTTCATTTTTTTTTAATAATAACCTAAAACTCTATTTTGTAAATTTAATCTTTAATTTAATATTGGAATGTTGTATTTCAATATATTTAAATGCATAGTAGCCTGCCATTAATCATTTGCTTTCTATTTTTCTATTATTGATTGATTGATTGATGATTAATGCTAACTATTATCATGATTTCAATCTCTATAATACAACTCAATGCTCAATATATGCATATATGTGTGTGTATAGACTAAGGATTTATATGATATAATATTAATGTGTTATCTTGTTATATTGTATTATAATGTGTTGTGGAGTAAAAATAATATTTAATAAATGGTTAAAAACCAATAGTACTTGTATTATCTAAGAAATGTGTGGATGATTTGCATTATGGATATGATTATAGGAGTTGTTTCTATTGAGTTTTTATTTTCCAAGAGAATTCATACGTTTGTGTTGATGTTGTAAATTGCAAGGAAAGAAAATCTAAATTGAATTTTTTTATTGCATTTAACACATTGGTTCCTGTTCGATGTAAGAAACTTTATAGTAAAGAGAAAAGTCATTGCTAAAGAATTTGAACAATAGGCATCTAGAATTATTTCTTTGTAAATTTTGCTAACAAACACTTAGTCTTAGATTACAAGAGTTATTTATTTTGAATATATATAAATGATGGAGATTGTTGTGGCACGAATCACGAATGATGTTAAATGACAGATTTGTTACTTGGATCAAGGGGGTTTTGAGATTTATAGGGACTAATTATAAAATTATGATTTTGAAGGGTCATTACCTAATATCATGATCATTAAAAACTTATTGGTTCAAAAAGAGTTTGGGTAAAGGAACTAGTTGTACATGAAAAACACGCATCATTTCCAGTGCACTCTACCTATGGTAAACTATATTGATAATCAATTGTTTTTCTAGGTCATATTTCTATTTGTTGATCTGTCTAAGACTTAGAACTTATCCTTTTCAGTAAGGAGATCTTTGCCTTATCAAATTAAAACACAATCATTCTAAAGTCCATATTTCAATGTTGCATTATTCATATTTTGTATCATTAATACTCAAGGATATATTTTACAATGTAATTTTATACCTCCAAATATTAAATTTTACATTTAGTTCCTAACATTTATCTTTATTAATTCATTTAATTTAATATTGTGAATATGCATTGCATCATAAAATTCATACCCCGAATATTAATTAAACAAATTAATTTGTGTGGTGTTTTTTAAAATTTTAACCAAATCTTAATGGATATTCAAAAACTGGTTATGATACTCCTTGATTTATTTTTGTATTTTTCAAAGTATGATGAAAAAAAAATATTTTTATAAAAATATGCATGATTTTTTTTTTTTTTTAGAATTTGGTCATGTGCATTCGAATAAAACATATTTTTTGAATAAGGAATTTTGTTTGTATTTTTTTCAAATTCTAAAGAAAAGTGGGTATTTTTAATACCAAGTAAGTATTTTACAGTGTAAATTTACAACTCAAATATTAAATGAAAAGGTTGGAAAACACACAAGGGACCTATAAGTAGATTTAAAATAGTCTTTGAATTTTTTTAGAATTTTTGGAAATCATTTGAGATCAATTCAACAAAAAAAAAAAAAATAAACATTGCTGAAAAATCATTAGCTAAAAATCATAGCTTAAAAATGCCTTAAAACTATGTTTGGCAAACATGATTTAAGAACAAATTATTGCGTTTTTTTATTTGATAAAAATTGAACTTGTCAAACATGGCCTTAAGCCAGTTGATTCAGCCTAACCACGTGGGCTGGGCTTTCTAGCCCAAAGCTTATGTCTAGAAACACAGTCTAGAAATATAAACAAAAAAATAAAAATAAAATGAGGTTTTTTTTTTCTTGAATCTCTTTAAAAACAGTGAAGAGCAACATAAAGAAGCTAGAAACGTGGATTTTAACTTAGACAAGATTATATCAAATTAAAAGCATAGAGACATTTAAAAACATTATTCAAACAAAAATACGAGGTTGGATCATTACAATAAACACCCAATCATCACAATTAATTAATTTTATCGAAAAAATAAAATGATAGAACTGAAAATCAAATGCTATGATTTTGGTGTTTTTAAGCCATTAAGACTCTAGATTAAAGATCAATAAGGATGTGCACATATGTAATTAAAAAGACATGTGAATTAAGAACAAAAAACAATCTTCAACTTATGAATACCAAACCCATAAAACATAAAAACCTAGAAACCCAACAATAAACCTAAACCCATAAAAAGGCATAAAGAGCCTAGAAAATGGTTTGAACCTAGTAACTATGCTTAATTATGCTTAACACAAATTGTTTGAACTAAAAAAAAAAAAAAAAAAGTCAATAGTAAAACAACAAGCAAAACCAAATAATGACAGCAAACCCAAAATATATCTCCCTACGTATAAACAATGTTTTGTTGATTAAATTCATTGTCTCTAAGTTTAAACATCATGCTTACAACTTTAAGAAATCCAGCAAACTGACATAAAATAGCCTAAACTACAATAACATCAATACTTAACACATCTTACCAAGACTTCAAAAATGATTAACCAAATACTCATATATACATGTAAAACAACATTATGCATTATCATATATCATTCTATTATCATATTCTAACACATCAAAATAAGACAATTAAACAATACGTATCATATACAAGCTATATTCAAAGCATGCTTAAACATCACAAAATAAAATCATGGCTTTTAAACTAGAAAATCACTTCAAATGAAGCTTAAAAAAATATTTGAGTAGGAATTTAAAAGATAAAATAAAGGGGGAAACGATGTGCTCATTAAGTTACACCCCCTCATCAAAATTGAAAACATACATTGTTCAATAATAATGTTTCTTAACTAGGGATTTCTAAACCAACTTTGGACTTGTAATGGTGGGCTTATTAAGGGTTTTATGTTGTTTTTCTTGGCTGATTAATGGTTTGGCTAAGGATTTTCGGGTTTGGTTGTATAAGGATATGTGTTTTTCAGGTTCCTCCTCGCTCTTTCCATGGCTTTTAGCATGTGTTTTTAAAGCGCAATGAATCATCTAAAGATCATAAGTTGAAAAATTATTTTTTAAACTTAATTAAACCTTTAATTAGACCAATAATTAAATCAAATTAGCTTATTAAAAATCTAATTAAGTTCTTAGATTTAATTTTTATGCAAATTCATTTGATATTCATTTAAGTTAACTTGAATCTACATTGTCTTTCAATCTTAGATTCTTTAAGGGTACAATTGAGTTTTTATAGGGAAATTAATCTAACAAAAGTAAAAGAGCAAGTTCTCAAAAATATATTTTTTTTAACAAAACACAAAAAATATAATGTAAACATAGATTCTTAGGTACCTATTAATGAAATGAATAATGTATATACCCAACAAAAGATAGCAACTTACAAACCTATAAAAAAAAAAAAAAAAAAAAAAAAAAAAAAACCATCATAAACCTTACAAAAGATAACATATTCATTAGCAATGCAAGCAAAGCAGGGCATGTGTTAGTGTAGGAATGGAAAAGGAACATGTAATGGTAGCCTATTTACAAAGTCTTGTCTATTAAAAAAAAAACAACTATGGAGAATGTTTAAAATGAATTCACGCAAAATTAGTATATATTTATATGGAAAACAACTATTATCATGTATGCTTCCTAGACTGACAAGTAATCTGTAATCTTTCTTAGGCTCCGTTTGTTTGCAGGAAAGTAAATTCCTTTTGGAAAGTGAATTCCGGGGAAAGTGAATTCCTGGAAAGTGAATTCCGGGAAAGTATTTTCCGATGTTTGGTAGTGTTATGAAAAATGAACTGGAAAACACTTTCCAGTGTTTGGTTATGTCATGGAAAATGAGCTGGAAAATAACTTATTAATATTTTATTTTTTTCAAGTTTATTAAAATAATGAGAACAAATCTTACAAATTAAAAAGTTGAATGATAATGAAATTGAAAAAAATATATAAATTAATCTCAAATAAAACAAATAATAATCAAAATAATAGGGATCAAATCTAAAAAATTAAAAAAAAATGAAAAATGAAGAAATTAAAATAATAATAATCAACATTTCATAAATTATTTCAAATAAAATAAGTAACAATAAAAAGAATGAGGATCAAATTTGATAAATAAAAAATTTCAATAAAAAAATGATAAAAAAAAAAAGCAAATAGCAATTATAAAAATAAGGACCAAAGTTAATATAAAAATAAAATTGTAAGAGATGAAATTGAAAAATAAATATTCAAAACAAAATATATATAGCAATCAAAAGTTTGAGGATCAAATTTGATATAATCAGCAAATAATGACATTTCTAAATTTTTCACAACTTCCGGAAAGTGTTTTCCCCTCAAATTTTTCAGGAAAACACTTTCCTGAAAACCAAGCCAAATTTTCCTTTTACTGGAAAGTGTTTTCCATTGACCAACTTTCCTACTGGCAAACAAACACAAGAAAGTTTGGAAAGTGCTTTCCCGGAAACCACTTTCCGGAAAACAAACACAGCTAAAAGGAAAACACTTTCCTGAAAACCAAGTCAATTTTTTTTTGACTAAAATTGACCGGAAAGTGTTTTTCGTGACTGGAAATTGTTTTCCGTTGACCAACTTTCCTAATGACAAACAAACACAGGAAAGTTTGGAAAATGGTTTCCCGGAAATTACTTTCCGGGAAACAAACAAGGCCTTAGCCTATCCTTTTAATGGCGTAGAATTGTATTTTTTTTCAGAAGGTTTTTTTTCAGCAATAACATTTTTTATATCTTTTTATTGAAAATGAGAAATTCTAACAAAACTTTTCTCTTGGCCTGCATGCAAACATCAAAAAAAGCTAATTAAAAAATAAATATTCTCTCGCAAGAAATGATAATTCCCAGAAGATGACTAAATTTAACACCCAATAAATGCTAAGAAGCAGCAGCACAGCATGCACACATCTGAATTCTCAGATAAAGCGTGCCCTGTCCCGTCCCGAGGCATCAGATACTACAGCGAACAACCACCCTTGATCCACTAGCAAGGACCACATCCATTCAATCCATGTTCGTCGAGCCACTGTGCCCACTCACAGCAATAATAATAATAAAAACAAAAAGAGCATCCCCACCACCAACACCCCAACTTGATTTTTTGGGCCATAAAGCAAAGGAAACCACACCATTTGTGGTTGAGAAGCATATCAAGAGATATCAGCAATTAACAGAAGTGCCTGGCTTATTTATTTCCAGTCATGTCGAGCTCGCACTAGCAAAAAACAGTCACAGAACCAAGAGGAATCTATCCAAAAGATAATAATAGCATAAACCAACAAAACAACCTATTCCTTTTCAGGTCTGTACATTAGCAAAAGATAAAAATCTCAGTCACCTAATTTAACCTTATCTACCCTATTTCTTCTGATTAATTATGAGCCAGCCCTCCCTTCTTATCCTTCCTCAAGCAACAGTGATGATGTTATCACCATTGTTCATACTTGACATCGCCTGGAAAGCTGAAGACCTTGATGTTGATTCCCTCTGAACAAATGGTGAAGACAGTTTGAGTGACAGTGATGATGAATCAGCAGTTGGCTTCAGATTTAAGTTAAGATCAGGCATTGCTGGAGTACAAACAGCTGGAACGACGGCAACTGGGCGGACTAGATTTGTTGAGTGGTTAATGAATTGATGGCCTTGTCCAAGTGATTGGCTCTCCATCATTGGGTTCTCAATTTGGAGAGGCAGCACAGAGGGGTTGACAGTTCTAATAGGGATCGACGGCACCCCAGAGAAATTGGTGATGCTGTTGGCTTGCAGTGGTGGAGGTGGCGTTGGATTTGACGGAGATGCGTGGTTGTTGATATTGCTGTCCTGGCGATGAGCTTGCTGCTCTTCCTTTGGCATTGAAGTCACCTGATAAAAGTAAAAACCAAGACGATGCTCAAAGCTTTTTACCAATTGCTTGGTGAAGAAAACAAGGGACATGGAACAAAATGCATGATTGTAAAGAGAACACAACTGATAGTAACAACTGGTACAATTACCTGGGCAAGCTCAAAGTCAATAGTTTCAGTTCCGAGAACAGAAAAAAAAAATGATGACTTTCATATCAGTATTGCTTCTCCTTGTTGATCTCAACAACCCAGAAAATATTTTATAAGAAACTAATAAAATTTTACACAAATAATGTCAAGGCATAAGCATTCTTAAATTCTTTTTTTTTTCCCGGTGCTGTTGATATCTACAACTGACTTGGATTAAGACGTTCTCCAATCAAACAAATCCATATTCAATTATTCATCTCGATTAGAATCAAAATTGTCTGGTTTAAGAAATCAAACACAAACCAAATTGATACACAAAGCCTTGAAAAAGTCAGTGAATCAAAACCTAAGAGATTCAAAATTAGGATTGATATCAAGTTTCTAAGATTTAAAAAATCTAAACAAACCAACTCAATACACAAAGGCTCAAAACAATTCAGTTGATGACAAAGCACAATAGCATGGATGGGATGGGATGTGATGCGATGTTGCTACCGTATCGGCGGTGATATCAAAGAGACTAGTTCGGCGGCGGCGGCGATTGACACTATTGAGGCGGAGAAAATGCTTCTGAGCATGACTAGCAACCTGAGTTGGAGTTCGAGTCTTGACAAAATTACGAGAAATTCCTCTCCAATCTCCTTTTCCCACTTTCTGCAATCCAAAAAGGAATCGCCTGTGCTCCTCCTCCGTCCATGGCACTCCTGTTTCATAATCCACATGATCACAAAAAACACCCCAAACAATCTTCTTCTTTTTAACCAAACAAACAAAAAAGCAGAAATATTAATTAATCTGTGTATCTAAAGGTATCCAGCAAATCCCAATTAATTAGACACACCAACACAAATCAAGGATTAATAGAGTGATTGATCAGAGAACAAAACACAAATCTTAGATCAACCAATAAAAAAGTTTCTAGTTTAGTATCACACAACCCACACGCAGAATATCAAAAAGATCGAAAGAAACCTCGCTTTCTTTCACTACGTCTTCCAGAGGCAGAAGAAGAGCGGTGAACGGTGTCATCTGCAGACATATAACCAGAAACAGCAGCACCAGCATCCTCCTCCTCATTATTATTATCATTGTTCGTATTAGGCGTCATCTCCTTGTAATACTGATACTCGGATACATTATTCAAGCTCACATTCCTCCTAAAGTTATCAACCACCACTCTGACCCCAAACAACCTGATCTCTTTCGGCTTCGTCTCCGCCGCTCCTTCACCACCGCTAACGGTGGAGCTACTCCCGGTCACCATCTCTAAATCTAAGCGAAAACAAAAACGTCAACAGCTTCTCTCTTCTTTTCTAGTAGCTAAACAAGACAGTGAATCCAACAAGTTGTGAAGGGTTGAAAAGGAGTCCATGTGTATGCTCGTTATATAGGACATGTTTTTTAAAACCGAGGCTATGGGAAGCGTGCCACTTGTTTTTTCCTGTTTTATTTTGGAAAACAAAATAATAATAATAATAAAAAAAGGAAATAGGAAAAAGCTCGCGAGGTTTTCTCGTTGTTATCTTTGATCTGATCTGATGATGATGATGATGATGCGATATGGATTTTAGGCAAGGTTTCGGAGTGTTTAAGAATCTGATGTTAAATCTTCTTCTCTTTTTTTTTTTTTTCCTCTCGATATTTAATGATTTAATTAGGGCTCGTTTCCTCTCTTTTTTTGTTGGTATTTAATGATTTAATGAATTAATTAATTATCCGTCAGAATCGGAAATAAAAGTGGTTTCATTTGTCATCAACAATTTTGTCTCAAATATTTGTTTCCTTAATTTCTTATCTAAGATATTCTTTTGAATTTCCTATTTCAAATTATATTACTTGCACAACAAGAATCAGAATAGATATAACTTTCATGACTCTCACGTGGGAATATTTATCTCCCACACAGGGTAAAAAAGGAAAGCAGCTAGATTTTGTGCAAGGTTCTGAAGTGTTCCTAAATAATCTGAAATTGTATTTATATGATTACCCTTTTTATGTGTTAATAAAAAATATATTTTTTAAATAAACAGTTTAATAATGTGATAAAAATTATTTTTTAAAATATTTTAAAAAATATTAAAATAATATTTTTTTATTTTTTAAAATTTATTTTTAATATAACATATTGAAATGATATAAAAATGTAAAAAAATAATTTAAAATTTATTTTGAAGACGCGAAAACAAAATGTAAATCACGACAACATTGACAAAAAAAAGAGCTATGAGAATTTAAAAGAAATAAACGGGGGTCGCTTGGCTTCCTTGAAGGAACCAAGGAGAGGCAGTAAAATGGAAGTCTTTCTTTACAATATATTGCCATCAGAGACTATTTCGTAGTTACTCCGCTGCCTATTTCATAGGACAGCGGGCTGCTTGGAACCCCGAGTTCACGTAGTCTTCACTTCACATGATGAAAGTGAAGAGACGATGAACGCACATGGTGTCCTGCTGGAGGGATTTCGAGGAAATATATAAATATCTCATCCAATCCCTTTCTTTGTCCTAGTCAACCTAATATTGTCTGTGCCACTTGACCTTTTTTTTTCTTTAAAAAAACCCGTTTTCTTCAAGATGATCCAGAGGGGCAGCATCTTCTTGATTCACCGGATTCTCCACGTAAAAACAAGATGCCAGCCCTGCCCTTTCACATACTATGCTTTCTTGTAAAAGCACCCTCCAAAAGGGAGGTCAATACTGGTTGAGTAAGAACATGTTGATGGGCTTTCTCATCTTTTCCCTCTCCTGTCGTCGGAGGAGAGATGGGGCGTGTGGACCACGCATGAGGCATCGCGCATCCACTTTCCATCCAATTTGAGAGAAAGGAAGAGGATTGTTTAGTTTACTGTTACATGGGATTACAAACACCTTTCATGGTGGGTTGTCTTGGGAGGATAAGCCAAGATAACGTTTGGTGGTGGGGCTCCACTGTCACTTCTGTGTTTCCATCTCCCAGCCATTTAATTTGACTTTTATAGTCATGTCAAAAAGATGGAGCTTCGGAGGAGAATATGCTCTCAATATCAGTACCGTCGAAGCTGCCAGCCACCTATTTTCCCACTCCTGAAATAAACCAATTAGCTAGATTGCTTTACATAATAAGCATGGCGGGGGTGAATAACAACATGGCACCATTTCCATCGTGAGCTAGCTAGGGCTAGCTCTTCATGTGAGAACAACTTGCATGCATCATAATCTTATTATCTTTGACCTCTTACATGGAAATACTGTACGATAAAATCATGCTATATAGTGAAAGATCATGAGGACGGGGGGCACGGCCTTTGGCACACAATTACTTAAAACGCGACAGTGCTCTCTTCCTCTCTCTCACTGTGTTTTTTTTTTTTTTTTTCCAAGAAACAAAGTGCACAGAGAATCAAGCACGAAAACTATGCAAGATTCCGCGAAATCACAGAGGCGATAGTGTTTATGACTGGCAAATCCTTGGCTTGGATATTGCGGGCTGCTTCTAGCTGCGTGGTGATCATATATAGCCTTTTCTGGCCCCCATCATCCATTATATATATTCTTTGTCGTGAGCACTTTTGCGTTTTGAGCATGTGATCCTAAAACTCCTCTCTGGATGAATCTCTGTCCCGAAAGTGTTTCCTTAGTGTCAAAGAAAATGCAAATGAGCCGTCGCCGTCGCCGTCGTCATCATCATCATCATCCTAATGAATGTGAGAAAAGGTCATTGCAATCAGGGAATATAAAAGGTCGACACAGCACGCATTTTTTATCTACAGCCTCGAGACCAATGGGAAATGCAGAACGACGCTAGCTTGTTCAATTTACCTCGTACTATAGATAGAGAGGACAGGATGAAAAGGTAAATGAGAGCACCTTTACCTCTGGTGGGGGCTTTCAATTGACATTGTTATTTTGAAAAGGTCAGCGCACGGCTCCTTCTGGCTAATTCATAGGTCGATTTATAATCGTTGTTGTACTGATAATAAATTCACTATTTAGTGTTTTTATTTTTTTTTTTTTTCTTAGCTTTTTCTTCTTCTTCTTCTATTAAATTTTTTTCCAAGTTCGTGTTGTGGATTTTTTTTTTTTAACTTTCAATGGTAGAGTGGGTTTTATATTTTTATTCAATTTTTTCTAGGAATTTATTCCGATCTTATATTTCTAAATCGCAGATTTGATAAATTAATCCAAATTGATATATGTCAGGCCACTTTTTTTTAATTGATTTTTTTATTTAATTTTATCCTTTAATATTAAATTATAAATTGGTTAAAAATTAAGTTTTGTAGTTTTTTTTATTTGCTCTCTATGAAGTTATCTCGATTTATGTTATCCAAATCGCAAATTTGACAAGTTGATTCAGGTTCACTTTATTTATTATTTAGAATTTTTTTATTGAATATTTTTTTAATTAGATTTTATAATTTTTTTTAGGGATAATTATATCAATCATCCTATAATCGTCAATTTTTCACTCTTCATTCATGATTTGAAAAATTACAATTTAATTATATACTCGACTTTAATAACTTTATTAACACTTTAGATCCTTTCATTTTGTACAGAGAAATTCAACAAAATTTTTTGTGTTATTTACACATTTTTATTTATAAAAATGATTAAATTGCCATATTCAATAAAAAAAAAAAATTATTATTATATTCAATTTAATGATTAAATTATCCCTCGTACCTCAAAAATAGCAAAAATATCATAATTTAACCATTATCAAACAAATCAAAATATACACGGTTTATGAGATTAATCGAGGTGTATATAAGCTGGTATGAACATCCATATTAAAAAAAACATATACACACAATCAACAACAATCAAGAATTTACAGCACACACATTTGAATTAAATTTAAATTGTATAGTCATTACAACAACCTTTTTTTAATATATGGCAAGTTGCCATAACGAGCAACAATATTTTAAATTATATAAAATTACATAATAGTAAATAATGTTTAAAACATGACTAATCAAGTTAAACAGTGATTAATTATAAATTAATAATATGATGATTATTAAAATTTTATATAATTGTTAATTTTAAATATTATAGAATTAATTAAGGTATATGTAAGCTGAACCAAACATCTATATTAATAATAAAAAAAAATAGTGTAAATGAGTTATTGACAAAACCTGAATATTTATTGACAAAATTAACGTAATCATTCAATAATGTTGATTATTCCTATTTTTAAATTTTCTTGAGAGCCAACATTTAAAAATATTATTTTTGTTAAATGAACCACGGAAGAATAAAAATCATCAATATTTTTCCGGCCTCGGTTCTTAGTGATGTGGCTTGCATGCCCTTCCCAGTGACAAGCAACTTCAAACAAAAAAAACCCATAATAAAATTATTTAATAAATCTAAAAAGTTGGAGTGTCAACTACAGCTAACTCACTATTAATATCAATAATGAATCATGTGACCCCCACCTTTTTTTTAATTGATTTTTTTATTAAATTTTATTCTTTAATATTAAATTGATTAAAAATTAAGTTTTGTAATTTTTTTTATTTACTTTTTATGAAGTTATCTCGATTATATAACCCGGATCGTAAATTTGATAAGTTAATCCAAGTTGATTTTGTTTATTTTTTTTTAATGTTTTTTATTGAATATTTTTTTTAATTAGATTTTATAATCTTTTTAGGGATAATTATATCAATCATCCTATAATCGTCAATTTTTCACTCTTCATTCATGATTTAAAAAACTACACTTTAATTATATACTCAACTTTAATAACTTTATTAACACTTTACATCCTTTCATTTTATTTTGTACAGAGAAATTCAACAAAAAAATTTGTGTTATTTACATATTTTTATTTATAAAAATGATTAAATTGCCATATTCAACAAAG
The DNA here is from genome assembly GCF_005239225.2 of Populus alba. Lineage (NCBI taxonomy): Eukaryota > Viridiplantae > Streptophyta > Magnoliopsida > Malpighiales > Salicaceae > Populus > Populus alba. The sequence goes on from NC_133298.1 coordinate 13,342,535, forward strand.
AAATTGTTGTTATATTCAATTTAATGATTAAATTATCCCCCGTGCCTTAAAAATAGCAAAAATATCATAATTTGACCATTACCAAACAAATTAAAAAATACATGATTTATAGGATTAATCGAGATATACGTATACTGGTCTAAACATCTACATAAAAAAAACACATACACACACAGCCAGCAACAACCAAGAATTTGCAGCACACACATTTGAATGAAATTTAATTAGTATAGTCATGACAACAACCTTTTTTAATGTATGGCAAGTTGCCATAATGAGCAACAATAAATAAATAGTATTTTGTATCTTGTCATGATAAATTATACAAAATTACATAATGGTAAACAATGTTTAAACATGACTAATCATGTTAAACCATGTTAAACAGATATTATAGAAGAGTTCAACTTGTAATTTAACATGTTATTAGCACAACATTAGCATAAACATCATAAACATATATAAAATCTAATGTTAATTTAAGGTTTACACAACATTAGCAAAATAGCAACCTTATTGTTAATTTACGGAACTGATTTCTCCTCCATAGTAATACTCTGCTAATGTTATTCCTTGAAAACAATAAAGAGATGGTATTCCTTGAATTACTCTACCACATTCTCCAAATTACACAATAATTAAACATGTCAAATTCCCAAATTACACAATAATTTTATTAAACATGAAAAAACCAAAGAAGCTTAAAAACATCTAACAGGAATGGAAACTCAGAAGAGCTTCCTTGAAGAAATTCATCCCGTGCCAAAAACTCAATGAAGCAACATCAGTGTCCAAAGCAAACATATTTTTCCAATTCAAGGGAGCTAGCTCTGCGAATGCCAATTTCATCTGTTGTCAACAGTTTAAACATATTAGGGCAAAAATGCAAGAAATTGGAGTGTTCCAGCACTTCGTTTATTGATCAAATCGTTAACAATACATTCCATTCGACATGAGAGACAAATTCCCATTCATCAAAGTAAGAGAAATGCATTTGAATTAGCCAGCTACATTGCTTTGCCTCTCTATCCTCATGGAAGGCACCTCCTCTTCTTCTCTCTGCCTCTTCAAGTTGCAGCTACAACCAAATTAAATGTGGTTAGAAGTTAAAATCATGAAACACTAGGTCCTAGTGTTTAACTTGTTCAAATAATTGATCAATGCGTGTAGATTTTTTTTTAAAAAAAAATGTAAGTTCATTTACATGTGAGAAATTAATCTACAGCTACAAAACTAGTAATCCTTTTCATCATCCGAGCTCTCCCCACTATTGAACCAAGGAACTTGATGTTACAACACGTCCCACTTTTTACTTTATTCCAGCAATGTGGTTGTTGATATTGACCTCCACAAAAACTTTGTTGATTTCCACGTGTGGACACTAAAAAAAAACAGCAGCAGATCAATCCTTGGCACATAGCTCTTTTAACTGGAATACGTTGCAGATTTTCCAGGCCCTGAAAACTGATGAACGGATTATGCATATCGACTTAAACTGTGCTTGTCATAAGCTCTGTTCTGGTTCCCATTCTTGCTCCAGAATTGGACTTGTTGTGTTGGCTACTCTCAATATCACTCGATGTTCTTGTTCCAGAAAGAGAAAGAGGGGAGTTAGTTAACATAATGAATTTATCTTTCTTGGTCCCATCTGAAACTGATTCTGTTCCCAACAGAAAGCGCTTGAGCTGGGAACGTTGGCAGGTAATTCGACCTTTGTTCCATCCAGAGTAAGAAAATGAAGATGGCACAATATCCTGCAGAAACGAATGTACAGCCTTCCCAATTGGAAAATCTTGTGCAACTGAGCTTTTCTCCAACAGTCCCCGTCTGATAAGGAAGAAAAGAAAAAACATCACCATAGTAAGAGCCAAAAGTTTCAGACAAACACAGAAAATCAAGACCAAAAAATATAGCACATATTAAAAAAGTTTCATGCAATCCATTTGAAAGATCTATAAAATATTTGATAAGCAAAACAGAAAATCAAGCCCAAATAACATACATAGCATAGGCTATCACCTTGCAACTTTTCAACCTTTTCACTAGAGTTGTACAACTGTGAGTTGGCAACTAAAGTATAAATAACTAATGTTAATAGCTAAGACTTGCAGGGATACCAACTATATACTTAACCAATATGGATTTGCTCAAGAGAGGCAAAGAGACAACCTGGGATGGTTATAATGCAAGAATTTAATATAGCTTCAAATAGAGGTACATGCTGGACACAGATCACATTGCTGACTGTGAGGGATGAGGAATCAATTCTGCTAAAAGCTATCTTTGTTGAACAAAAGTTCTCCCTCCCTCTGTCAGTCTCTAATAAGAAAGAAAGTAATAGTGCTTAGGAGAAAAGGACTTACACCACAATGACTGATGCAAGTTGGGGAATATCCTCTCTATTCATGAACATCTCGTACATGTTATTGAGCCAAACAGATATTGCTGTGTATGCACTTCCTTCCCACATCCTGCCAAATCATCAACATAAAAGTTAAAAAGGATGTCACAAGAAGAAAAACAATTTGAACAGAAAGATTTCGTTCAGCACCTGTGAATATCCACAGACCACACAAGTTTGCTTTTACGGAAAAGTTCAGGGAAATGCCCTCTCTTTGTTGCTTCACCAAGAACCCTTACAGCCCGTTCTTTCTGACCAAGCCACCATAGTGCTTCTAGAAGTGTATTATAAAACCTCATTCCCAAGCCACACCCTTCAGAATTAAGTTTGTCAAAAACATACTCTACCATTTGCCAGTTAGAGTCATCATCAAAATCTCCCTTGATCATCTGCCCAATCACTTGATGGATATTTGACGCTCTATTCGTTAACATCTCATCAAGAAGCTCATAGGCCTCATTCCATCTGAGAACAAGGGGCCCAAGAAGTGAGATAGGATGAAAAGCCTAAATATGCATCTGTAGCAATTGCAAAATTTTGAGAACTAACAATCAAACAGTTTTAATTCAACAAAGCACAGCATCAAAAACGAATTTCTAGCATTAGAAAGCCATTACAGCATAATGCATACACCATAAACAACACAATAACATCATGAGAAAGTAGCAGTGCTACTTCACACAAAGAAAACAGAAAAGGAATATATGTTACTGCCAAGTTTCTTTTCCCAGCGTATTAATTTTGTGGAAGAAGAGAATAGAAAATTTCTTCTCACATTCAAAATCTCAAATACCATTGACAAGCACCACAATAGGTTATGCAAAATAAAACTTAGGGAGCAAACCATATATCAATGGGAATGCTAAAACAGAGTCCTACTCACAGTCAATTAAACAAAGTCTATCTACTCATTTATGTCTAAGGCTACATGATAACTCTAATATTCTAGGAACCTAACTAGATTTTGTTCAGCATGTGTTACTAACGTCTACAGAATATTGACCACGATAGCTTACATTGTGCTTTCAACTTCTCTCATAAAAGTACATTACTAAGCCTCCATTCCAATTCGTGTTTACAAATGACAATAAAAGTAATCATGAATAGATGAACTCTCACACAGATTTCAAGTGTTTAGAAAACCAAGTGAATACTGACCTGTCACTCTTAGCATAAACAGCCAGCATCATACAATAGCACATGACATTCGGCAATATTCCCAATGCTTTAATTTCCTGAAATTGCTCCACACTCTCATCGACAAGACCCGCGATGCAATAAACACTTAAGACTGCCTCAAGTGTCCGTTCATCAGGAACTAATCTAGATTTTTCCATCTCAACATAAGCCTTAATAGCTTCTTCAAACTGACCGCCTTGTCTAAAGCCTTCAATCACACCATTGAAAGAATCCCGGTCCCTAGCAACCCCAAAATCACCCATTTTCAACAAAATAGCTTCAGTTTCCTTGTATAACCCACCTCTTGCAAACATGTAAATCAGCGTATTGTAAGTCTCAATCGTTGGCTTGCTGCCCATTTCGTTCATAGTATTAAGCGTCACAAGAGCTTCCTCATACATCGCAGCTTGTCCATATGCTTCAATAACTCCAGTATATGCCTTTGAACTTGGTATCATCCCCTTCTCACTCATATGAAGTAAAATCTTCTTAGCATCATCATGTAGCCCACCTTTCCCACAAGCAAATATCAACCCCTCATAAGTTTCCATATTCGGCTCAACATTTTCCTCCGCCATATCATGAAACAATGTCACCACCTCCTTGTAATACCCACCCTCACCAAACACATCTATAAGTGTATTATATGTAGCCGCATCAGGCTCCGTGTTACTCACTTTCATCTCCAAAAATAGCTCTCTTACTTCATCATACCTCCCATGCTTCCCATACAAACCCAACAATATACTATACGTCTCTGCATTGGGCACACACCCCGCTTCTTGCATCAGCCGAAACACCCGCGTGGCATCCTCAATATTCCCTATTATTGCATATGCCTCTAATAACACATTATACGATGAAATCTCAGGTACATTCCCAGTAGAAGCCATCTCCTTGAGCAATTCGCTAACCTTGTCTAACCTATTCAATTTCCCAAAAGTATCAACAAGATAAGTGTAAGTTGTTATATCAGGCACAACCCCTCCTTCATTCATTGTCCTAAATACCATCTCTGCCTCATCCCCTAATCCCCTATTAGAACAAGCACAAAGCAGAGTATTATAAGTGACAATATCAGGTTGTATTCCTTCATGCCTCATTTCGGCAAACAAACCTAGCAGACCCTCCCAATCTAACCCACCTCTCGCACACGAATTAATAACAGTATTGTACGTCAAAATACTGGGCGAAACCCTTTCCTTCTTCATTCTTTCAAGTAATTCAAGAGAGACCTCATACTTACCATTCCGGCCGTAGGAATTAATCAATGCAGTGTAGGAAAACACACTGCGTGACACTCCGTGCGCACCCATTTCCTCGAAAATATCGCTGCATTTTTCGAGGAGGCCTTCGCGGCCTAACAAACTAATCATAATTGTATAAATATGCTCATTTGGCTTACACCATATTTGACGCTGCATATGCTTGAAGAGCCGTAACGACCTTTGCCAATCACCGCGCTGCGCGAATTCCTTGAAGACCAGAGCGAAGTCGTTTAGCGAAAGCTTGTTTTTGAAAACGTCGAGACATCTTGCTATGCTGCCGCGTGGAGGTAAGCTGCTTAGTTTGTTAATTAGGGTTTCGACATCGTAACTGTACTTGCCTTTCTCGACGACTACGGAAGGGTTGCCGAGGACGAGTTCTTTCGGCTTAGCTCTGGCTTTCCAGGCGCCGGAATAGGCTTTCCGGTCGCTTGAGAAGGAGACTAGTCGGCGGTGGGAAGGAAGGTTTGGGAATGGGAAGGTGTGTTTGGATTTGATGATTTTAGTGGAGATGGGCGAGGGGCTGGGGATGGAGAGGGAAGGAGATAGGGTCATTTTGGTGATTTGGATAGCATGAGCTTTGGGAGGTCGAGGAGACGTCTGCAGAGTGGGTTTTCTCAGGGGAAATTGAGATTTGCAGCTGAATCTTCTCGGGAAATTGGGAAAATTTTGCAGAGAAGAGGAAGGGGGATGGGTCTGGAGAGTGAAAGCTTGAATTGAGTTCGCTTGGAGAAGGACACGTGCAGTTTTTGTGGATAAGAAAATGGAGCGAGCGGATTGGTCGGGTTTTCTTAATTGGATCTAACCGGTTCTGGTTTTCTTACTTATTTGGCCCGAATTATTAATGGATCCTTTTATTATAATAATTATTATTATTATAGGCACTGAAGACGGGGGCGGCGCGCGGTCATAAACTTTTCGAATTCGCAAATGGGTAAACATCACGCGGGATCCTTTTATTTCTTACATTTATACAGATCGATCCTTCGATAAATATCTCGTCAAATTGAACTCAATGGCTAGCCAAGTCGTTTTAAAGTTATTTAGAAATAGAGTGTTACTTTGATTTTTCAAGAGAAATAGAAAGAAAAAAAAAGAAAGGAAACACTGAAAATGATTTTTGTATTCAAATGCAATTTTTTACAAAATAAAAAAATGAACTTTTTTTTTGTTTACCCCTACAATTTTAAATTTTCTAATGATATTCTCTTAGCTTCGAAAACATTCTAATTATACTAAAAGAAGTAGGGTTCTTTAGTTTGCCTTTAATATTTATATAAAGAATTAAAGCATATTAATATATTTGTTGAATTCACATTATAATAATTTTGTGTTGTAACTCAATTGATTACGTTCGAGACTAAGGTAGACTAAGGTAAGAGATCATGAATTCGAGTACAGCAGCATAAAATATTTTCATTCAAGCGATGGATAACCTATTGTTGTGTGTATATATATATATATATATATATATATATAAATAAAATAAAGCAAGATTAAGAGCGTGTTTGACAGTATGGCAGTAGTTGCTTTTCTAAATAACTTTTCATGTTAAAATGTATGCCAATGATATTTTTTTTATTTTTTAAAAATTATTTTTGACATCAGCACATTAAAATGATCCAAAAAATACAAATCGTATTAAATTTTAACAAAAAAAAAATTGAATTTTTTGGGAACGCAGTTTCAACCACGTTCCCAAACACTACCTAAATTATTGTGTTTGTTCTGTTACTGGTAGGTTAGGTGTTAGGCCGGATTCTTTTATGTTTTTTTCCTAACCCCCCCTTTTTTTTTCTTTGATTCTTTTTGGCATCCTGGAAATTTTTAGTTCATAGCGTGAGCATACAAATTAGTGTTACCTCTGATCTTTAAATAGGCTAATTTTAAATTTGGTTTTGAGTTCTTTTTAGGTCTTTAAGTATATTTTACAGATATGACATAGCATTTGAGTATAGATATGGAAAGGGGGGGAAAAAAAAGGTTAGCTCCTTGGTAGTGATTTAATAATAAAAGGTAAAATTTGAAATGTTATTCGAAACCCATCCTAACATGTCTAAAACATCATAACCCCCTTGCTCTGTAACTTACAGGAACAAGTGAAATTCCTTAAATTGATGATGCAAGAGCAGTTGAAAGCATGTAATTCGAGGGCTTTGGTAGTTTTGTCGAAGTGATGTAAATACCATTTGCTTTATGATATCGTTTATTTTTTAATTAGGTTGCCAATCTGTTATTTTTTCATGGGACAATTTAGACCCTAATTATCTCTCAATCTTCTGTTTTTTTTTATTATTATTATTAACATGAGTATCCATATTAGTTTGCGCGTATCACTAATTCCACAGATTTTAAAGTTGATAGTTATATAAGTCTCCAGTGACCCTGAGGTGATTTCTAGAAAACAAATCTAGAGTCTCATTAATTGAGCTATACCCTTAAGAGTTTGGGTTTTTTTATTCTTATGGAGTAGGAATAGGAGGAAATGAAATGTCCTAAGCACTATGTTTGTCATCGCCTCCTACAGAATTAGAATACTTACTGTACAACACTTGATTACGTAATTGTTCACTAGATCTATCACTAGTCTGTTGTTACATTCTAGCTTGCTGAGTGTTTGAAGTGGCCTTGATCATTTCTCTCTTCCTTACATATTCTACCGCTATCCAGTTTAAAATTCCTTTTTGTGTTCGTCATTTTCTTTGTTCCTCATCAGATGTAGAACAATTATGTTTCTTAGTTCATGAATATTTGCTGCTGCCGCAATGATGGATAGTACTGCTCATGGCTTCAGGCATTATATGTTCCCTGATATTTTCTTTTATGACCAGTTACCGGAGGTTTCTATTATTCAGCTTTGCAAATTCTTGTGGTCGTTAGAATGTTTTATGTTGCAAGCCATTGCAGAGGTTGAATTATTGTCCTGTTTGTTGTGGTTCTCTTTGCACTAGGTTTCACAGCTCACTAATTTCATTTGAACTAGCCAAAGTAGCTATGCTGTGCATCCATTTTGCTTTTGATCTAATGTAAAGTCATGATATCACCATAAATTCATTCTTGATCTCTATCTGGGACTGTCATTTTTCTGCAGAAAATTGACAAGCAAGGCACTGGCCAGCAATCTTCGTGACTTTCATTTTAATTCGCAGAATTTACTTTTGTTCTGCAGCCAACTTGAGAAATATACGTGTGATTTGGGAAATATACCATTTCTGTATCACCAGATAAGTATTGAATCCAATCCATAATCGTCTACACTCTACAGTCAGCTGCTACATGTCATAGACCGATGGCCCTCTTGAATGCTAGCCCAGGCCATGTTTTGTCAGTTCTTGTGTTGTGGAGCAATTGAACCAAGGATTGTCGTGAGCAATTTTGCAGATTACACGTTTCGTTTGGTAAATTGAATAAATGAACTGGTAATATGCCTGTATTTTATGTGCTGCCTCTTGTCGATATAATCTTCTCTGTAATTACTTGTGTATTGCATGAACACGACCGAGCACATGATCTATTCAAGCTATTCGACTGTTGTACATTTAATCTTCTTCAGGAGAAGATTTTGGCACCTGCTTACAAGTAGATGCATATTTCTTATCCTGGAGAACGTTAAATTGGAGCAGGATGATCCTTGACCAGCTGCAAAACTCCATTGCATCTCTTTGATCTGCAAAAAGCTCAGAATGACAAGCTCTGATGGATATGGCGAGACATGCATGTTTCTAAAGTAGAAATTCCAGACAACAATAGGTCCACATTATCAATACCATTTATTGGGTAAGGATAATAAGCAAGAACAACAAGAGAAATTGAAACCATTCCTTTGGAAACAGAAATAGCTATACAAATCCAACACTGTATATACCAGGCTGGGGCCATATTTGGTGGTGGAATGTTCTCCCAGTCTGCAGAATACCTCTCTGTCTCTCAACATCATGTCCGGATTTATAATGCTCGATACAGAAGGGGGAAAAAATGCTACAGTAAAATGAAGAATTATGGATAAAATGACTTTCTTTTCACTCTTGTTACTGCAAATGGCTATAGAATTGAGAAGCTCTCCCGGGCAAGCTGTATAAGGGAACTGTTTATGTTGCAACTTGTGATGAGAAACTTCATGAGTGGACAGCACACTGTCTTACAGATAGTCTTTGAATTTTCCTTCTTCATTTACTGGTTTCTTCTAAAATGGAGATTTCACAAGAACTGGGCCATCCCAGTTATGCAGCGAATCTGCAAACTGCAAGAATTTATCAGGTCACTGACCAAAACAGAATTTTATCAGAAACTTGAATTTTGCAGACTTCCAACAACCCATTAAGCAGAGAACGTTGAAGAACATCCTGAAATTTCATGGTAGCTGGCATGCAAGCTGAAAAGGCAAGAAAGCACAAGAAAATGTACTAGGAAATTTTTTCCTCTCCCTTGAAGCTTCACGAGGAAATATTCATAAACAGCTCCTTGAGTAATTAATGGAACATGGAGGTCCACATGACCTAAGTTTGCGAACAACTCTCCAACCCGGAAAATTGAAGGAAAGAAAAAAACAACAAAAGCAAACAATAAGAAGATATTGTTGCCATGAACCCACCAGTTAACTAGAAGTTTTATTGCAAGACATGTGATGCACGGAGTTTGATGAGCTGATTCTTTTTTCTTCTTCTTGTTTTGTATTTTCAGAATTAGATAGTTCATTAACAAATGCCTATTGAATAACTTCAGGTTTGAATTTCAAAGAAGTGCATCTGGAGGGAAGGGAAGTGGGGGGATCCAGGCTCTGTCAAATGCCAATCCACGTAAAGACATGCAACTTGTAAGTCTAAACGAATCAGAAGAAGGATGAACAGTAGGACACCTTAAGTAGTAGTTCAGTATCAAATACCTGCTGATCCTTGGCTAGTGTTGTGTCACCTCTGAGTTCACCCGTGCGCCACCATGAATCTCTGCCAGGGGATTCACAATGAAGCCAGCACCACTCTGAAGCCGCAACCTTTGGTTCCCCAAGTTACTTGTTTCAGATTGGCCATTCCTATCAGCTCTATTGCGCACAGCAGCTGATAATGGAGTACCCCTGGATGAAGAAATCCTTGAGTTTGAATATCGGCCATCTGTTTTCCTCCAGAACTTGGAGCTCAAAAAGTCTGCACCAGGTAGTAAACAACATGTGGTTCTATTGGAATCTCTGTTAGGCATCCCTCGACTTGATACAGCCAAATCATATGATATCTCATCCAGTGCCAACTCCAGGCCATGCACACGTGTTTCAAGGGAACGCATCCCATTTTGTGAGCTCCCAATGAAACTCTACATGTGATAAGATAATGGGAGAAAGCGTGAACAGAAACCTTCATTAAAAATACTAGTGCTTGAATCAGCAATATACATCATATAATCCAATGTGGTTTATTAGCATTTATTTTAAAGATGTAAATGATTCTTTTAAAGATATGATTCCAAATTGACAAGTCTTACAAAACGTTTTCAATTATGCTCAACAATGAGATGGACAGTTTATAACAAGGAAATCTACATACATTGACCATTTTAATTTTCACCACCAAAGTACTGATAAGTTATTCTAAGATGAAGCCCAAGTTTCTAGTCAGTGGAACAAACCTGCAGGAGATCTAGTAGGCTAGATTGCTGTCTTTCAATCTGAACAAGCTGGTTGCGAATCAAAGATAAATCCTCAGGTTCCTTGTGGTTGCTATGTTGATTCTCTGTCCCAGTGCTAGCTACAGCAGTAGACTGAGGGCTCTCCTCGTAACAAGGAGCCACTCGAGAACCAGACTTGAAACCACCAAATTTAAGCGTCTTCTCATCAGAGTTCTTACTGAAAAGGGCTCGTTTTGTTTCTGGCTTTGCAAACCTTCTTTCTGAAACATTAGCATTTTTCTCATTACGATCATTTTCCCCACCCGCCGTTGACGAAATACTATTAGGAACGGAAATCTCAACTTTCCAGTCCATGAGCTTCTTCTGGTCCACTTTCCCGTACATTGCTAGACTTGTTTTCTTGTCGGTACTCTTTAGAGGACCCCTCTTCCTAGCCGTGGCTGCTAATGAACCGTCAGGTGGAGTAGTCCTGATAGCCAAAACGGATTTTTTCCCCATTTGAGTGGCTTCAGAACCAGCAGCGCAAGAATTCTTGGATCCAGACCAGTGACGCTTATCACTCGCATCTTCTGTGATCATAAGAGACCAAAATTTGGAAATGGGTTACACAGACAAACAAGAACAAAATCCCATAACTTGCAACACATGGCATATGCCATGTTGAATGTTAAAAATCTCAGATTTATTTAACAATAAATCTAAAGACCACAAAAGGATCAAAACAGGGTAAATTCCATAATTTAAGTCTAAATAAATAGAAGAAATTAAAAAAATCTGGCTTCAAATCAACAGAAATTGTCCCATCTACAAATCAACAAAACCAAAGCATATCAACTTCTTCTCCAAGATAATCCACATCTACAAGGATCAAATCTAAAAGAGAAAAGAAAGAAACAGCAACATTACTCCTCAAGCCATTACCTCTGGAAGAAGCCAGTGACCGAGGAGGCGGAGATGCCTCCTCTGACACATCCGGAACCTGCTTCCATGCCTCTATTGTCTCATTCATCACTTCCCTTGTAGCCTTCACCTAAATTAAAAACAAAATAAATAAATACAAAACATGGACACACACTAAAACTAACACAATCAAATGAGAGCCAAAAAAAAAAAAAAAACCTTGTCAAATCTCCGGTTCTCGAAAACTTTCAAGCACTCACTCTTAAACTCAGCAACACCATCCCTCTCCACAACAGCCAACTTCCTCAACGCCTCAGCAGCGGCTTTCCTCGAATTCCAATCCTCACTACTCAAGAACCCAACCAAACACTTAACCAAACCTCCAATCCCTCCTCCAATCCCGCTCACTCCACCAACACCAATCACACTCCCTACAACCACCAGTCCCGCAAATCTCGCTTTATACCCTTCACTCCTAACCAGCCTCTCCAATCTCGGCACCAGCACCTTCCCCAACCTCCCCGGTTCCGGATCCGGCGCCGCATCGATCGCGGCGGCCAGACACAGCGCGGATCCAATCTGCGCATTCAATTCCTGTTCCGTAAACACCGATTCACTCAACTGCTTCAAAAAGGCAGTCGAGAATGGAAGTTTCGTGATATTGGAAGCGAGTGAGGTTATTGCTGTCAGACACTGTGAGCGGATGACAGAGGAGTCAGGGTCACGGAGACGGCGAGTAATGTAAGAGAGGATTTTAGGGAGAGAGTTTGAGAGAGAATTAGAGTAGAGAGCAGGGAGAGTAGAGAGAAGGTGAAGGCACTGTTTGCGTACTAACGGCTTGTCGTTTGCGTCGGTGGAGAGAATGCAAGAGAGGAAAGTAGGAAGTGTCGTGCTATCCAAGGATCCTGCTATTTTTTCTAATTCTGTTGATGCTATCTTGTACGTGTCTCTGTCCGACAGCTTTGTTATCAGAGTTAGCACTTTTAGTTTCAGTTTCTGCGCCATTTTTCTAAGTTCTGGTGGTTGTGGTGATGCAGCTAACGGTGGTCGGGTGGTGGCGCTGGTGGTATGCGTGGCAGCATTGCCAGTGGTGGTGGTTCGGGTCTTTTCCTTTCCGGTGTGGTGAAGCTGTCTCAGTTGCGCATGAGCCTTTTAAACTTAAAAGTAGGTGGGTGGTTATGGCTAACGGGGACTAATGTAAGCAAAGCTGAGATTTAAAACGATGCTGTTTTACTTGCGCTGAACACAAGACGGTGACGTTTTCTGTTTAAGTTGGGTTTAAGGGAATCAACGTAGCTGGAAGTTACTATTATGCTTTGGTTGCGTTGCATGTGAAAGACATTGGAGATAATAAAGCAAACAAAGTAAAAAGCTGCTTTAAATATGGGCAACAAGTTCTCCATGCTTAGTTTTGTCCAAAAAAATCATGGGCAGATCCAGAAATTTTAGGAATAAAAATGTAAAGAGATTAATAAATTCTTTAAATATTTTTAAGATTAAAATTAACAAAAGAAAAACAAGTTATTTAATCATCAAACTATCTTTTTTCTTAAATAAATAAATTGGTATAACTAGCTAGTAATGCATATCTAACTATATCTATCATAATAAATGAATGTTTGAAAACACAAATCAACCTATAATTTTTAAAAAATATTAATTTTTTTAATTAAATTTTTTATATGTTTTGAATAGTTTTTTTGATATGGTAATTTTAAAAATAATTTTTTTAAAATATATATATATATATCATTTTAATATATTTTAGCATAAAAAATATCCACAATTAGAACTTAATAATGTTTTTGTAGCTCAATTAATACACATGATACCAATATTCTGATTAGATTCAAGTACCCTACAAGTTGATATCCCATTAATTAATTAATTGATTGATTAATAACAAGGTAATTGCTCGTTTTAAATTAAATCCTCCGTGATAAGAATGGATTTTGCTTTCTCCACACTTTAAGCAACATCTTCCACAGCCTTTAAACATCACGCACCGACCTTACCTTATAATGTACACTCGCTGCCATTATTTTTTATAGATTTTGCAGCAAAAGGAACCGCTCTTTACTTTTCAGTGACTTGACACACCAGAGTGAGACTCTGGATCTACTACCACGACATGGGGAAGGGAAAGTTCGGATGGATGCAGGACCACGGTATTGTGGTCCTCGAACGGAAGAACGAATTGTGCGCGTCATGGTAGTTATTACGGGTAAAAATTAGCGCCAAAAACTAAGGAGTCACGTGACGCTGGCACGGATTTCCAACCAAGCTGCCCGGTATCCTATGACTCAAATAATGTCTCAGGGGTTAATCATAAATGCGTAGGGCAGTTTGATTTTGTATTTTAAAAATATTTTTTTAAAAAAATTAAATTTATTTTTTTACTCAAATTAACCTTCTTTTAATATTTTAAGATATTAAAAATATTTTTTAAAAAAATATATATTTTTAATATATTTTCAAATAAAAAAAACTTTAAAAAATAATCATATATCCATACTTACAAGTACCCTCTTACTCCTGCATAAATTTGGAGGAAACGATCTGATGAGCTGTCATGTTGCTGATCGATACGATGGGTTATTTAATTAAGAAGCTCTCTTCCAGGTTTGGTTGCCACCTAATAATCGAGGACACAAATTCTAACTGATTGATGAGTGGTTGAACGGTTCAATATTATTTTGTCTTAATAATATATTAGACAAGGAATAAGTCGTACGTCTAGTCCGATAGATTAATTTGAGCAGGAAGGAAGGATTTGTATATATTTCTATACATATTTCTTCTCATCTGTACATTTCTTTGACTTTCTTTTGTAATTAACTCCGTGAGCTGCTCTCACTTTAAGCTTAAGGTAATAATTCATTTTTTTAGCACGCTCATTTTAGCTCAAGGTGGATCATGCATGTTGGGAATGTAATAATAATTTTTTTTTAAAAGTGGAATTAAAATAATTTTTTAAAATTTTTAAAAATTATTTTTAAAATCAATACATTAAAATAATTTAAAAACACAAAAAAATATTAATTTAAAATAAAAAAATTCAATTTTTTTTAAAAGAGTCTTTAAAACGTAAAAACAAACAGGATCTAGCGGTTATTTTTTAAAATACTTTTTACTCAGAAATATATCAAAATAATAATTTTTTTATTATTAAAAAATTATTTTTGATATCAACACATTAAAAAAAATTTAAAATATTAAAAATTCAAATTTTATCTAACCCATTTAAAACGCAATACCAAGATAGAGGGCTTAGGGCTTAATAGTAGAAATATTATTTTTCAACGTGACGGTTATGTTTTTAAAGTATTGTTTGCTCGGAAATAAGTTAAAATAATATTTTTTTTTATTTTTAAAAATTTATTTTTGATATCAGCACATCTAAACAATTAAAATATAAAAAAAATCAAATTTTATCTAACCTATTTAATATTTAAAACGCAATAACAAAAAAGAGGGCTTAATAAGTAGAAATATTCTTTATGGTGATTCAATAGTAGTTCAAGTTCAATAATAACCATGAGCCGACAGTTCTCTTAACATGACGTGAACATTAAAGTGAAGAAACCATTGCCAAAACAAATCATTTGTGGCCCCAGCTAGCCTACCATGCATGCAGGTGTCTCTTTTAAGTGATGCGCGGTCTACCGCTGGGCCATTCTTGTGTGCTTAATTACTAAGCTAGTTTCCTTGTAATGATACGCCGCGTACGGCTAGTCCGATCGTCGCTCGACCGCTTGCATGTTTATTACATGCTTCAGAAATGGAAATGGAAGCTCTCATCACTCTACTCATACTGGAATTAAGTAAATTAATCATAATTTGCTGTAATTAATGGGGTTTAACTTGTTAGTTTATTCACAAGCTACTCAATATGTGGGCCTCAGGCGTCCTTCACGGCACACAACCACCGCATCTCCTTTACGAACCCGCATCAAGAAAAAAGAAGCTCAAAAAGAGCGTCCCGGTTGGTGAAAAGTAGTCGTCAATTGGTTGAATGGCAATCATGGAGGAAGGAACTAAGTTTAAAAAATAAACAAAGAGAAACTACATAAGAATAGAATATTTTAAACGAGGTACTGCCTTTTATAAAAGTTCTATGATAGAAAATTAGAAATGGATAGTACGTGTCTGTTTATTTTTTAGTTTTAATTTTTTTTTTTAATTTGTAAATTTTTATTTTTTTTGTTTTAAAATAATATTTTTTTGATGTTTTTAAATCATTTTAATATGTTGATATTAAAAATAATTTTAAAAAAAATAAAAAAATATATTATTTTAATATATTTTTAAATAAAAATACTTTAAAAATTAATCATAACTATATTTTCATACAGGTTTTATAAATGAAGACGGCATACATTAATGTGTTTATATATGTTGATAATTCTATTATCCTAGTTTACACGCCAACTCAGTTTTAATTCTATTTTAGAAAAGAAGAAGAAGAAGCTTATTCTCGGTACTGTATTAGTTCATTTTCTTGACTATTTCGGATAATCACAAAAAACCTCGTGTACTTTGTTTTGTTTTTTGTTTTCCGTATAAGATTTAAAAAAATTACAGCTTCTTTTTTTTTTTTCTGATAACAAGACAAATCAAATTAGATGAAAAATTATTTTTATCCTCTTATATAATAAATATAAATCTGCATAATTTTCTCTCTATAGTCTTTTTCTCTCTCTGATAGCATGACACACCTAGATTGAAACATTAAATCTGAAGCAAAATTTTTGTTTTTTTATACTCGAGAACCAAGAATTTCTTGTTGATGTTATTTTACTCAATCTTATTCATCATGGACAATGAATAACAGTGAAAAGGTAAGTTTTTCAAGTGAATCTCGATTGAATGACATTTGTGAGTTTATTTTATGTTAAATCAGTGAGTAATGATTAAAATATCATGAATGTACACTTGATTTAATGAAAAATGAATAATTTTGGACGTTGTTAAAAAAATCATGAAAACCCAGTTTAATTGATACTCGGGATTTCCCCATGAAAAATCAAGCCTATAGTTGCAGGCAAGAAAGAAAAGTTATAGGTAGAGATACTATTATTATTTTGTATAGGTTATGAATTTTATTTTATTTTATTTGTATTTATCCTTTTATTTAAGATGAATTCAAGAAATAATTAATAGAATATCACTAATTACTCTCTAAATATTATAAAACTTTTGAATCTTACTAAATATTTTAACAAAAATCAAAGACATTGAAGTAGATTGCACAAGTCAGGTCATGATTATATATCACTTACCATGCATGTGCCATTTTCTAGTTTTAATGGGGGGATCGAGACGCAGGATCGAGACGCAATAAAGTTTCTTTAAAGAATGTAGAGTCTTTGGACGAAATGGCAGCAAAGCTGTAAGTAGGCTGCTGCAATTACGCATCCATTGAAGACATTCTCTAGGGGAAAATGCATGTTGTTATGCGGTCTTTGTTTCAAAAACCAAAGACATTGAACTACAATTGTTTTGTCTTCAAGTTAGCAATTATCATAAGCAACAGGGAGAAAGCTATTTTTCTAAGCTTTAATTTTGTTTTGTCCGTTTCACCTCTTTTTGTTTTTTTTTCAATTTCCTCTTTCTATATATATCCTTTTCTTGTGCTGTAGACATGTGATTGCATGTGGTTTATGAAAGCAAGGATATATGTCAAGTAATGAATCTCAGGATATCCTGCTGATATTAAGAAACAATTGTAGACTTTTTTTCCCTTTCGTGTAGAGGGGATGACAAGTTTCCTTTTGCTTTATATATATATATATATATATAACAAATAGTTTTCATGTCTATGTTGCTGCACTGCCAATCGGATAAAAACCATTCGAAACTTAACAAAAAAAATTCTTGAATGTAAAGAATTATTTGGTGTTTTTATTAAATTTAGCTTAGTAGATTGATTAATTTTAAAAAAATTTAACTTGATTTTTTTTATTTAATTTATATATAGAATTAAACCATATAGAAGTTGTTTTAATGTGACATGATTAACTTAACTGATCTAAAGACAATCGAAATTATCATTAAAAAAATGTAAGGATGTAATTAGAAAACAAATGAAATTAAAAAAAAAAAATCTCCTAACTTGACTTCTTATTTAATTCAGGTTTAAAGTTAAAATTATGAGATTTGTTCTGATATGATCCAATCAACTTGGATGGTCCAAAAACAACCTAGATGATCATTGAAGAAAACCTAAGGATAAAATTGAGAAAAAAAATGAAATTTAAAGAGAAAAAACTCTTAACTTGAATCTTTTCTTAGCTCAGATTTAAAATTAACTATGTCAGATTTTTCCTGACTTGATTTAGTCAGCTTAATTGGTTCAAAGACAACTCAAATAACTAGTTAAGAAAAAAAATAGAGACGAAACTAAAAAAAAAAAAAAGACAAATACAAATACAAAATCTAAATTGTAAAAAAAATTAACTTCAAACTTGATTTTATTATCATGCTAGACATTTCAGTCATTTGTGTTTTTAATTTGGTAATTTCATTATAGTTTCAAAATAAATCTCAGCTAAGGAATCAATTGTATTGCTTACCAAAAAAAAAAGAATCAATTGTACGGAAAAAAGATTGAAAGTGAAAAAAAGAAAAGAAAAGAAAAGGTGGGGGGTCACATGATTCCTTATTGATATTAATAGTGAATTAGCTGTAGTTGACACTCCAACTTTTTAGATTTATCAAGTAATTTTATTATGGTTTTTTTTTTTTGTTTGAAGTTGCTTGTCTTAATTTGCTGGGAAGGGCAGGCAAGCCACATCACTAAGAACCGATTCCGGAAAAATATTGATGATTTTTATTCTTCCGTGGTTCATTTAACAAAAATAATATTTTTAAATGTTGGCTCTGAAGAAAATAAATAGGATAATCAACATTATTGAATGATTACGTTAATTTTGTCAATAAATATTCAGGGAATCAGGTTGTCAATAATCCATCTACCCTATTATTAATTTTTAATTAATCACATTATAGTTGGCACTCTAGAATTGATTCAATTAAGGAATATTTGGGAGTGTAATTATAGTTATTTTTTAAAATGTTTTTCATGTCGAAATATATCAAAATAATATATTTTTTAAAAAAATATTTTTGAGATTAATATATTAAAATGATCTAAAATATAAAAAAAATATTTTTAACAAAAAAAATTATTATTTTTTAAAAAATTATTATCTAAACGCTGAATCTCTTAACCACTGTTATGATTTTAATGAAGAAGGGTCAGATAGCTCAGATTTTGGGGACTTAAATGAAAAATAATTCTAAATCTCTAGGGATCACTAAAATTAATAATGACCCCGAATTTGAAATTAACAAATATTCTCAATTTCAAAGAGTAAAATTAACGAGCAATTAACTAAAAAATAAAAAGGATCAATGATTAAGCATTAAGACCTACAAACCTCAGGCATAAATTGCATTTAATTAAAAGAGAGAGAGAGAGAGAGAAAAGCACGTAATTCTTCCTTCCTTCGCATGATTGAAGTGGGAATCGAGCATTTCATGTGAAGCTTCTCATGTCCAATTTTGGCTATGGGAACGTGGGGACCCTTCTTAGCGAATGATTGAGAATATAATTGTAGTTTTTTAAAAAATGTTTTTTATTTGAAAAACATTAAAATTAAAATTATTTATTTTTAAAAAATTATTTTTTATATCAATATATCAAAAAAAATTAAAAATATATATTAATTTAAAATAAAAAAAGTAAAAAAATTAATTTTTTTAAAAACACTTTTAAAATATAAAAATAAAAAAAGTTTTAATTAGGGATATATTGCCATGATGTGTTCTTTATCATGTTATGTACGATGGCAGGGCGACATTGCATTATTATTTTTTTCAACACCCTTCATCATTCCATGTGCAGGCAAAACAGACACTATTTTTAGTGTATAGTTTGTGGGTTCAAATAAATCTGGAGACAATTAGGCAATATTTGTGCTGATGTTTTTCTCCTCCTCCGTCAGATCCAACTGCTCCCATCGAAATCATATCATCTTGACTGGTAAACTTGTTCTTGTATCAGACCCACTTTATATATAATCAGAAGACGATCAATAGATGGAACAACTCCTCAGTACGTAATATTATAGGACTGCGCATCAATGTAAAATTTAAGAGAAAATGGTGGCAGGGTGCAAATTAAAATCCCAAGCTGCAGGCGGCGGAGAGCAAAGAGACAACGGTGGCAAGGTCATTTCATTTGTCGGTGGAGGGACAGAGACAGGGACGTTTCAGCTTCATTCAAATTTGAAGAAAATCCATGTCGACGATCTGCGCACGATTTTAAATCTGGTCGAGAAGAAAGACTTTACTTGGCCCACAAGATTGCAATAAAACCAGCAGAGAAGCCATATTGCAAGACTAGGGATTGTGTCTGGTTTTAGTAAGAAACGATTAACCTTTCTGAATTTGCTCATGTTTGATCGTTTATAGTCATAACAAGGGAGCTGGAGACTGCAAGTTTCCATGGGTTATTGTTCTATATTTTGATCAATACGTTAAGTTTTAATTTCTTAATTACTTTATTTTATATATTTTTTTTAACGTAGAATTCCCATTTCCTCCTAAAACTTTGATTTCCCGTTTTTTACTTGCTTTTTTTTAAGAACAAAAAATCTTGAATCCCACTTCTTCTTTTTTCAATGCAATTGTTTTTTTGTTAGCATTAATTTTATTTTTTTTGAAGATTATCCGTTGCAATACTAAATATTTTAATAAGAATGAATCCTTGGCACCTTTTGAAACCTCATGAGGTGTTTCGATTTTTTAGTTAGAATTAATCAATTGGAGGAACAATCCTAGGTGAATAATAGTACCCGTATGTACAATTACCCATGTATTTTGCAACTAACCATAATCTTAACGAAAATAACTGACAGGGAGTTGTTATTTTAGAAAATATGAACAAAATAAAGGCTACAATTTTTTTTTTTTTTTCTTATAGAATGGTAGGATTGGGAAATAATGTAATATATAAGGGTTTATTGATAGGTTTTTCCTCCATTTAAGTCCCTTGTTAAATAATTCATTTTAGTCCCTACATCTAAGAGTTTATTTGCAATTGGATCTAGACTTCGAAATTTTATTTCGTATTCAAAACTAATTAAAAAGTCTCTCTACCTGCATACATATTACTCTTCCAGCAAGAAAATTAACATTTTTGAAAATAGTCAAAAATATTTAAAAATAAAAACTGCACAATGTGCTCACTGTATTGGGCCATCAATGTTAAACTAAAATATCATGTTTAGAATCAAATTATTGTCTGAAATTGACATGAACATAATTAAGTGTTGGTATAAACTAAATATCATGTTTTTAGCTAAGTTATTGTCTCTCTCAAAATTAAGTTCAAGATTCGCCGGTGACGAGATCCCTTTACGGTGGCCACCTTCACCATTTCAAAATTCAAGTCACCGGTGCATTTCCTCTTACAATCTCGTGCATCAATCACAGAAACAACTTCCATCACTTCAGAAGAGTCCCGGCAGCGTTTTAAGTGCTAGTTGGGCTGGTTGGGCCCTGGGACTCAGGTCCAATTAATGAGGGCTTTGTAATCTCAGCTACTAACGGTACAAAAGAATAGGCCCTTTCATTATTTTATATATATATATATATATACATACATATATATATATACGTGGAGTTATTTTGAAGGATTGAGATATTATAGAAAGAGAAGCTGACTTTTCTGTACGGAATGATAGAGATATTGTAGGGCTTTACGGAACTTTTCTTTCTCTCGAAGAGACCTTTTTCGTCTTTGCATTCTCAACCATTCCTTGAGTTGCATTCCTTTGAATAGTCTTGCAGATCTGTCTGGATCTCAACCATACACGTGTTTCACTTGCGTGCCGAGAAAAAAATTATTTTCATTTTTTCGTAATTATTGTGGAGTCGGGTAATCATGAATATAGTGTTCAATAATTGTATCTGATATATCTTTTAATATTTTATAAATTATAAATTCAACCCTTCAATTATTTTATACCTAAACAGATTCGAGTTTGAACTAATTTTTTATTTATTAATATTACTGATGTATACACATATTAAGCTTATATTACTAATTTTAAAATATACTATTGTAACGTAAAATAAAATAGTGCTACAAATAACAAAATCTTGGACAAAAAATATGCTAGTACCCCAACCATGTCTATATTCCAATCACATACTAAAATTAATTCCCTATTGGATTTTTAACCTAGTATAATTCCATATTAATTTTAATACAAAATTTCAATAAACAATTTTTTGAATAAAATGTCTTAATATAATTTTAATATAAAAATTCAATTTAGATTTTAAACTTTACACTTAGTGTTATGATTTTTATTTAATGTTTTGATCGATAAGAGTACTGTGAAGGTTTGTCAAAATCAAGTAGGAGCTTTTGATTACAAGGATGAGAGAAAGGGATTTGTGGTTTTAGTTTGTTAAAACGATAGCCAAAGGAGTTTGTCGTTGTCAACAAGATAGGGAGATGAAAGAATAAGAGGTTGGGAGAGAGAGGGAAAAAAATAAACAAAAAGAAAGAAAAATAGTGTTTATACCAAGAACTTTTTATAATATAGGGTTATAATTTTATAGGTTGTATAGGGTATACGAGTAGGTCGAGTTGATCAAGCTTTAAAAATCATAACTCACCACTAAACCCAAGATATCTATGTCTTAGGTTTTTTACTCATAGTCATTTATAATATTCACATTGTCTAATTTTAATAGGTTGAGTCGAGTTAGATAATGTAAATATTATATATTTGTTTCTTTAAAACTATGACACCAATAAGATCAAAACTACCAAAAAAAACTTAGAAGAAAATGAGGAATTGCTAGAAATTCATGTTAAAGAAAGGAATAGAGAGTCAATTCCACAAAGAGTAGGAATATAAAAAGAAAAGGAAGAGCTCAAGTTCTTAAGTGTAGAAAAGAGGTATCTACTCTTTGAATGAAGGGTGGAATAAGCTAACAAGATACTTGACGAGAGATATTGGCTTCTTTCTAGAACAAAAAAAAAAAAAAAAAAAAACATATACTAAAAATTAAAATGATTGAAGATCATTATAATGAGATTATAACAATAAATGAGAGATCAACTCATGATACTCTAGAGTCAAATGTTAGATAGAGAAATAATGGTGAGAGAAGCTTAAAGCATCAAGTAGAAAAATTGCACAATTTTAGTAAGGAATCCTATAAATGAATTATAAGAGCAATAAAAGATGTTAATTTAAAATTGGATGCTAAAATAAAGAAAGGAAATGATGAAGTAATTTATAAATTTAATCACACTATGATTAAAACAATGAAAAGGATTTCAAAACAAGTGGCAATTGAAGTAAAAAATCACTTAGATGAAAAGGAGGAAAAAGAACCAAGTTTTTTTAAAAAATTATTCTAAACAAAATAAAAAGAAGTCAGGTTGACCAAAACAATATATTATAAAAAGCAACCCTATGTTTAAGCCTAGAATGAACCAAGAAAGTCCTTTAGTAATAGAAGAGGTTGAAAGTAGTTCGAAAACTAAATTTACTAAATATGAGAATTCACCACGAGGCATGTGAGTGAAAGACTAATCCCAAACAACTTAGAAAGGAGTGGATCTCAAAGTAAAGTATTGAAACAAGCCTATAAACCACTATAATAATAAAATACTTCAAAACATCTTCAAACATGCATGAATTAGCTAGAGATGTGCTTCATGGACATCATTTACTAGACTATATAAAGGTTTTATACCTTCCAAGGTCAAACAATGGTTGTTGCCCTTTTGTTCTTTCTTTTCCAAGCTTACTACTTTTTTCTAAAAGTTAAATAATCTTCATGCTAGGCTCTTGAACCTTCACACTTAAGGTTCCTTTTTCAAGATTTTTCTCCCTCTTTTCTTGGGATTTTTAATGAGTATTTATAGGTTTTTTCTAGGATTTTTTGATGGATTCAATTAAAGATTGATCATGATTGACCAATGCTTGTCCCTTTAATCAAAATAGGAGGGTTTTAGAGTGGTTTAGACAACTGAAAGCTATGGAGCCACTAGTTTTGCAATGGTGGTTTTGCAATAAACTTGATTTTAGAGATTCTTGTTGGTTTTGCTAAACTTGGAGGCAAAAGAGTTGTTTATGGCATTTTAATCTTGAGAGAAATGTGACTAACCCTTGATGAGCACCCACCATGAAGGTTTGAAGTGTGAAAAAATGAAAAAAAAAGTTTTTTTTTCACAATAGGTATCATAGTCATGGATGATTGAATTGAGTACTTTCGAAGCCTTATCAAAGCAAATTTGACATCATCGTTGTCGGAGACCATCAGAAGTTGGAAAAGAGGAAGCATACCTTTGTTTAGATCTAACTTTACTCAATTTAAAGGTTTGTAGCTTCATATTTATTCGTTTAAAGATGCCAACTTGATCGACTCAAAATTGCCAAAAAAAAAAATGAATAATAGACAAACAACATGTTGTCCACCCTCTATTCCAAATAGTGTATTTTGAATATGAGCCAAACGATGTGTTGTCTAAGTTAACCCACCAAGAAATCAAGGTTTTAATTTGGGATTTGGCTAAAATTCAATTTAGTCCTTAATTTTTTGATTTCTTTTAATTGCACTCGTAAATAACTTATAACTTTTTAATTTATGCAGTTAAGTCCTTGATTTTATCAATTGAAATCCTTTGGTTTTGAACTTGGTTTTGATATATAACTTTCATTCTCATGCCTTTTACAATTTAACCCTTGGTTTTGAACTTCTTCAGTTAAACCTTTAATTGACCACCAAAAATTAATATATATCCAACTTCTTCACCTTTTTTTGGTTTTGTCCTTGGGATTCCACAAAATGACTATATAAGCATTTATTACAGCATCAACATTACTAACAAACTATTAAGACTTTAAGCGAAATTTATGCATACATGCAACTTTTGATAACGTCAACTTAGTCTCCAAAAGACTACAAACATCAATTTTCTTACCCTTTATAAGGCTAGATACCTCATGTTGTTTAAGAGGACTATTAAGCCCTCTCACAATCCAGCAGTAGACTAACATTGATGAGGAAGGGTGGGGGTACCCCACCAATGGCAGATGATTTGTTGGAATTCCTTTGAGCTGAGCTCCTGGTGAGCATACACGATGCATGTCTCTGGAGAGTCTTGTTGCTATTTATACTAACTATGACTGTAGGTGTTTTCCCCTTAGCAGAGACAGACTATTATGGAGGCTGACTACTTTCAACGGGCAAGGTCTTTGATGAAGGGGAGTGGTGCTTGTTGCCATTGCCATTTTTCCTCTTCCTTACAGTTTCCCATCCTTTAGAACCAATAGATGTAGCTTGGTTACATTGCTGCTCATCCTGAGCAACACTAGGCACTGTAGGGACTGTGGGAGCATCAACAGGGGGACTAAGTCTAGTAAAGACAATGCCTTTGGCATTATTCATAGTAGCAACATTTGCTAAACCTATCTTTTCTACTAGTCTAATATATACCTGGCTTTTAT
Organism: Populus alba; assembly: GCF_005239225.2. Taxonomy (NCBI): domain Eukaryota; kingdom Viridiplantae; phylum Streptophyta; class Magnoliopsida; order Malpighiales; family Salicaceae; genus Populus; species Populus alba. The sequence continues at coordinate 13,367,440 of NC_133298.1, forward strand.
AACATGCTCTAGTGGAATGACCAACCACTCTGTAGTGTTTGCAGAATTTTGGTAGAGTCTCATAGATAACCCTTTGGAAGAAAGGATTCCCATTAGGTAGAACAACATTAATGTAGGACCAAAGATCTGCAAGAAGATCCACTTCCACAAGAACCCAAACATAGGACAATCTCTCCTTGGTAAAGATTAATTTATCAAACTGTATTGGCTTATCAAGGACACTTGTAAGCTTAGATAAACATCTCAGTGTACAACATTTCAAAGGCAGATTCGGGAACTTCAGCCAAATAGGAACTTGTGTCATTTCAGAGCAAGAGAAATCAAAGTATTCAGTCATGGGATATAAAATGAGAGGTCGGTCATATACTAGATAAGGGCCTCCACACAAAACAGAGAACTTGTCTTCTTTATTTTGAAATTTATACACTAACCAGCCCGATTCATGAATGGTAAGAGTGGCTTCACATTTCTAGGTGTTCCCAATAATGTCATTCAAGGCCCTATAACCAGAAAATTTCCCAGACACATAACCCACGGCATATAATTTGCAATCATCACTAGTATGGTCTAAATCTTTAGCCAAAAGGGAATATGACTGAATATCATTATAGGTTGAAAAATGCTTGAGTTTCGAGCATGTGAAGATGTTACGGTTAGAAGAGAACATATATCTCCATCTACCATTAGCTAGGGGAGTAGAGTGAGATTTACCTACATTTTCAGTTTTTGACGGGTCCAAGTTGGCACCTTTAGGACTTGCAAGTATCACAGGTATGGCCGGAGCTGGAGAAGATGGTGAATATTTCTCATATTCTTCCTCAGAGAAGGTGAAATCTAATTGATTTTCTTTAAGATCTTCTTCATTAGAACAACCCTCAACAAAAAACCCATCCAGAGATGTAGATCCATTAGCTACCAGTGACCCATCCTCCTCTCTAACGGTGCTAAGACCTGCACCGCTAATTGGGATGACAACAGGGGGGATAGATCTGGGTTTGGTATATGGGAAATAAAACCAAATAAAGTACCAAAAGCCGATTTTAGTCCTAAACCAGCGAACCACCTTGATTTGTGTGAGATGGAACAAGAGCATGCAACGATCTCTGTGTATGAAATTGTATAGATAAAAAACAAAACACAGCCGGAGACCAACAAGTCAAGGAGTACCTCTGCTATAACCAGGCAAAGACTTATCCTTCACCGGGGATGCAAAAGAAGTGGCACCAATAGGTGAAGGAGTGACACCAGAAGGAAATGATGAAGGATGGCTCTTTCCAAAAGATGGTTGGGAGGGAGAAACAATAGACAAGGTGGGGTTGAGACCTCCTAAGCCTAGACAAGAACCACTAGGATTATACTCGACTAGACGTTTTGTAGGTAGGGGGCTTGTCCTGGAACAACTATAGGAGCGGCCATTACAACCACCAGAAGAGGGAGGATGAAGTGATTGAGCAAGAAAACCATTCTTCTGCATGGTTTTGTATTTGCGTTTAGATGAAACCCTAGCCAGACTTGAGAAATCAACAAAATTAGCAAATACAACCTTCGTTCTAGGTGGAGTGGAGGTTGGAGAAGGAGAAATAAAGCCATATTGAACCGGCGAGCAGCTTCGAGAATGAACCCTAGGAGTGCACGAGGCAAACGCATGACAGTTTGTTTGAAATCGGAAATCACCCTGGGTGGAACGAAGAATTGAAGATTTGGTCTTTGATTTTGTCATAGTGATCGAAGAAAGACACTTAGGAGTAGAGGATAATGACACGAGAAAAAGAATGGTGCATAATGAGGGAAGAACACAGACACGCTTAGAGACCGCTTCTCTCACCACAGCTGGAGCTTCTTTATCTTGACTAAGAGCTCTTTCTTACTAAAAGCTCTTTTTTCTTCTGTTTTTTTTTATATCAAAATATAAGTATATATTAAGATCAAAAGTGACCATGCTAGGGACCAACAAGTGTTAAAGCCTGTACACAAGTGCAAGAACAAAGGGAGGACAAACTCCAGTACAAGGAAAAATAAAAAGAAATACACAGGAAACAGGAACATGCTCCTATAAAATAAAATGGCCATGCAAGACCATGCAACTCAATCAAATAATACACATTTAATAGAGAGGAAGCCAGACAAAGAGACATTCCAAAGATCAGCCAAAGGATAAATGGACCAATGTCAACAGCAGAGACCAACAAACTGTAGCACCAACCAATTAAAGCACATGCAAGTTCATACAAAATACTTGCAACAGCACGTCAAAGAAATCAGAAGATTGAATAGCCAATCAAATGCGCTCCCACCCATCCAAAATATATAATTAATAATAGCCAAAGTTTATTAATGCTTTCTAAGTAGAACGCATGCATGCACATGCAGAACCAAGCAGCAAAAACAAAAACCAACCGAAACCAAACTTCTGCACTCACTGAGAGCTCGTTCTTACATACAAAGAGAGCCAATCAAAGGAGACAGATGTCCAAACTGAGAGCTCTTTCTTGAGGCTTATCATGCAGGGATGAAAAATCATCCTTGTAAAGACAGAGACAGCCCAACCAAATTCCAGCCAAAACACATTAATACACTAGTAGCCAAGAACAGTGGACAACAGGTCATCCATGTAGATATAAGAAACAATGAACACGAGAGCAGTAAACAAATATCCAAAGATCAGCTAAAAAACAAAGGACCAATGTCAACAATAGCGGCCAACAGCTGAATCACCTAGCAAATAAGGCTGCATGCAAGAGCATATAGAGCTATTTCATCATCATGTTTGGAGAACTAAGTATAGCCAATCATAAGCGCTCTTACCCATCCAAGCTAAATTAAAGATTCATAAATGCTTGTTACGTAAAACGCATGCATGTACATGCAAGACCATGCAGAAGAAACATCAAGCAACCCAAAAATTAAACTACAACTCCCCAGGAACTTTGCTGGAAAAACCAACCCTGTTTTTCCATCAAGAAGGAAGAACCACAGAATACCCATAACCCATAAGCACCAAGCAACCACAAAATGACCTAGCCCTTTAGATCACCAAATCACCAAGGAACCATAAAAATAGCTCAGAAAAGCACAACAACCAAAGGACTCATCCACAATAGAAATCACTGAGCAACATTGATGAGGGAATGGTCCTTCTTATGAAAATAAAGAATCATTTAGAAGATGATTTGGAATTTTTGAAAGAGTAGGGCAGGTGAAGTACTTTTATCATCGAATATTCTTTTATTTCTTTCCTCCCAGATCAGGTAGACTAAAACACAAAAAGAAACTCTTCGTATTCTAGCTTCATAGTTCTTATTTTTACTGGGTAAACCCAGCACTGCAATGTTGAGAGTAGACATATGCCTGCTTATTTTCAGCCAGGATTTCACTTTGCTCCATAGGGAAAATGTCCAGTTTTAGCCAAAGAATAAATATCCATGACTTTCTTATGCCTGCCTATAAAACATGCGCAATGTGTCCGAATGAATGAACTTTAGTCGGTCCTTAGTACGAAGCTTCCCAAGCACGGCCAGCCATAGAATAAAATTATGTATGGAAAGGGCCTATTGTTCCCAAACTATCTTTTCCCAGTTGACTGCTGAGCTTTGAGGTCTGAGTGAGCTGTAAGCGTTAGAAGTGAACCCACCTTATTTTTGTTCCCAACCTACCATAAAAACAATAACTTGTTGGTGCCCCCTGTATATCTCAACAAGTTGGTTTTTAAGTGATTGATTTCCACAACGACGAAGAGGTCTTTTTAGCATGGGCATTCTAAATAAAGTGAGTGTTTAAATAAAAGTGATGGATCCATCTAATCCAAGTGGAATCTTGCTTTAGGTGAATGTTCCAGAGGTGTTTGGCAATGAAAAAGTTGTTACTCACTTTGATATCAAGCAAGCCCAAATCTCCTTTATGCTTCGGCAGATAAACAGTTTTCCATGCCACAAGAGAAAACTTATTTATGCAAGTATCTCTTGTCCATAGGAAGTTTCGACAGAGGTAGATGATTTGTCTGATAACAACACTCGATATAGGGAAAATGTTAACCCAAAATTGCATCATCCCATATAATACGAATTTAATAAACTCTAGCCTTCCTACATATATGGGATGCTTACCCATCCATCCTTAAATAACTGCTTCTAATTTGTGTAGGAGGGGGGGAATACTAACTTGCAAGAAGCCTATGAAGGCTTAAAAGAACACCAAGATATCTAAAAGGGAAGGCGCCTTTAGATAAACCAGTGTCTGACAAAATAGCTTGCTTTAAACGATCACCAACTCCACCAAAATATATTGATGATTTTGAGATATTAATATCCAAGCCAAATGTTTGCCTAAAGAGCAGCAGTTGCTAGAATAGTAACATAGCAGGATGATATCATCAGTAAAGGAAATATGAGAGACACCTAGCGGCTTGCATATCAGGTGAACCAAAAGAAGGAATTCTGAGATGTTAAGCTGAGCATCCTAATGAGGTATTCCATGCAAGAGATAAATAGACATGGCAATAATGGATCCCCTTGCAAAAAACCTAAAGAGTTCTCCATTGACAACGACTGAGTATGAAATTGTTTCAACACAAGTCATAACAAGGTGAACAAATCTAACAAGAAAGCCAAAAAAAAAGAAGTAGATGTCCCAGGAATGGCCATTGAACTGAGTCAAAAGCTTTACTGAAATCAATTTTAATAAGGCATCTAGGGGAGGTTCTTTTCCTTTCATATTACCTGAGCAGCTCTTATAAAATATTAATATTTTTAGTCATGCGACGACCACCAGGGAAGGCATTTTACATAGGGGTTGATGATGCCATCAAATGCATGCCTCATTCTATCAAATAGAATTTTTTAGAGGATCTTGTACACTATGTTACAACAAGAAATGGGTCTGAATTCACTGGGATTAGAAATATGAGCGGACTTCAGCACCAAAGCTATGATAGAATGATTTATCTACTTAAAAAGCTGGCTTGATTGGAAGAAGTCTCGCACCGCAGCACAAAGATCTTAACCAACCACACCCCAAGAATTTTTAAAAAATAGAAAGGAGTACCCATCAGGGCCCGGGGATTTATATCACCAATACTGAAGAGGGCCTTTTTTATATCATCATTTGAGACATCATCTAATAGATAAACATGCACGGTGGAATCAAGAAATGGACCACAGTAAACAATAGACTCATCCAAAAAGGATGTGGCTCGTGAAGTACCCAAAAACTGATTGAAGAAGCTGACAAAGACATCCCTGACCTCACTCACTGAAGTTGTGAGAGAACCATCAATACGATGAATAACTGGAATGAAGCTCTTCTTGTGTTTCTCGTTCATCAAGGCATGGAAAAAGCTAGTCCATCTATCATTATCCTTGAAGAAATTACATTTCAACTTTTGGCTATAGAACATTTTCTCCGCTGATTTAAGATTGACAAGCTCCATACGAAGCTTATTATCTTGAGCCAGCAATTGTGCATTATCCTTTTGGTGTTGGTCTAGGTCAGCTTCAGCCCTGCGGACTCTCTCCGAAATGTGACCAAAGTGAAGCTTGTTGAGCTGCTTCAGGGAACCCTTAAGAAGTTTAAGCCACCTACATAATACATACATTAGGGAGCTATAGACCGCAGTATGCCATTGCTCCAAGAGAAGAGATTTATAATCTTGCTGCTTAACCCACATGGTGAAAAATTTAAAGCTAGCACATCTTCTTTGATGCTAAGGGCCAATGCAGACCGATATGGGAGAATGATCAGAAAAGGCACCTGGGGTGCTGAAGTGCACATGGACTGATCTTTAAAGACCCAACCAGTGGGGATTCACCAAAACCCTATCAATTTTGCTCCATATCTTCCTATTTGTCCAGGTGAAATGGCTTCATGTTAAGTTTAGATTAGAGAGACCTAACACAGAGCAATAGGGTCGAAAGTTAGAAATTTCATATAAGGATACAGGCTCTCCATTAGGTTTATCCTCTTGAGATAAGAGAGAGTTAAATTCACCTAGAATAATCCATAGAGAATTTGAGCTCCATTTCTACAAGTCTTCCTAGAGAGCTCAACGAGTAATAACAGTGTTATAGCCAAAAACAAAAGTTGCACTGAAAGTACATTGATTTACTAAGTTACTTATGGTGACATGAAGACCCTAGGTAGTAAAATCAATGAGCTCTACCTTAACAGTGGAGGGGTTCCAAAAGACCAAAATACGTGTAGTTTTGGTTGCTGCAACATTAGACAAAAACCTGTCATTCCTTAATCGGATTTTGTGCATGAAAGAAACTGCGAAAGAAGTCAGCTTTGTTTCAACAAAACCATAAACATCTAACTTATTCTTCTTCATGAGGCTTACTACCTCATGATGTTTGAGAGGGCTATTAAGCCCTCTCACATCCCAATAATAGATCTTTATGGATGAGGAAGGGTGAGAGATACCCCACCACTGCCAGAAAATCTATTGGAATTCTTTTGGATCGAGCTCTTGGTAAGCATACCTAATACTGGTTGTTGGGGAGCCTTGCTGCCAGTTATGTCTACTAAGATTATAGGAGCTTTCCCCTTGGCAAAGACATATTATTGTGGAGGTTAGCTACTTTCAGTAGGTAAAGACTTTGATGAGTGTTGCTTGTTACCATTGCTATTTGTCCTTTTCCGAACAGTTTGCCTTTTCTAAACTAGCAGTTGTGGCTTAAGTACAATGTTGTTCATCCTGAGCTACACAAGGCTTTATAAGGACAATAGAAGCATCAAGCTTAGGAGCATTAGTAAGGGAGACTTCAATCAATGGAGCATCAGCAAGCGGGGCATCAATAAGGGAATCATCAATAGAGGAGCTGAGTTAAGAAAAGACATTGCATTTGACATTTTTCTTGGTAGCAACACTAGTTGAACCTGCCTTCTCTACTATTCTAGCTTCTTGCCTTTAAAACACACTCTAGTGGAATGGCCGAGCACTTTGCAATGCTTGTAGAATTTAGACAGTGTCTCATAAATAACCCTTTGAATGAGTGGGCTTCCATTGGGCAAGATAACATTGATGGAGGATCTAAGATCATCAAGCAGATCCACTTCCACAAGCACCCGAGCATTTGATAATCTCTTCTTGGTGGAAATTAACTCGTCACACTGTATTAGCTTACCAAGAACACTTACCAGGTTTAATAAGCACCTCGGTGTCCATCATTTCAATGGCAGGTTTGGGAACTTAATCCAAACACGGACTTAAGTCATTTCAGAGCATGAGAAATCAAAATATTTAGACATGGGGCACAAGATGAGAGGCCAGCCATAAACTAGATAAGGCCCTCTACACAATATAGAGAACTTGTCTTCTTCATTTTGGAATTTATAAACTAACCAGCCCAATTCATGTATGGTAAGGGTGGCTTCACCTTTCCAGATGTTCCCAGTGATGCTATTCAAGGCATAATAACTAGGAAATTTTCCAGAATCATAACCAATGGCATACAGTTTCCAATCATCACAAGAATGATCTAGATCTTCAGTTAAAAGAGGACAGAACTGAATATCATTGAAGGCTGAAAAATGCAAGAGTTTCGGGCGAGAGGAGATACTTCGATTGGAAGAGAACCGATCTCTCCATCTACCACTAACAGGGGGAGAAGATGGAGTTTTACCTGCTTTAACATTATTGGACAGGTTAAAGCTAGCACCTTTAGGACTTGCTGGTATTTATGGAGTGACCGGAGTTGGAGAAGATAATGAAGACCTTTCATATTATTCCTTAGAGAAAGTGAAGTCTAACTGCTTTTCTTCCAGCTCTTTATCATCAGAATAGTCTTCTACAATAAACCCATGAAGAGGTGGAGAGCTGTTAGCCACCGGAGACCCATCTGCCTCTCTAATCGTGCTTGTACCTATGCCACTGGATGAGATGATAGTAGGGGAAGGGGGAGATCTGTGACTGTTATATAGTAAATAAAACCAGAAAAAGTTTCAAGAGCCGACTTTAGTCCCAAAACCAGAGAAACACCTTGGTTTGTGTGAGATGGAAGAGAGGCATGCAACGGATCCTATGTACGCTTAACAGCAGCTGCAGGTTTCTGATTTTTTAGCCATTTGGAAAGCAAAAGGAAACGAGTTCTGAGAGCTCTTTCTTTTTTTTTTCTTTTTTCTTATCAAATGTAAGAAATATATAAATAAAAAACAATCTGGAAAACTAGCGAAGTATAAAATATTTACATAATAGCTAAAACCCAAATACTAGGGAACATGCTCCCTAGAAAACAAAGCAAGCATATCTTCCAGAACAGTACTAATACAATCCAAGAGGTGGGGGTAAGGGAACAGGCTCCCCAGGACAAGCACCCCAAAATCATATCAAGGGAACAAACTCCCTTTTACATATATATGTAGAACCAAGTTAGAAAAAAAAACCTGGAGAAACTATGATAGAGGACATGTCAGTATTTAGAGTAGCAAAAAAGCAACCCATAAGCCAATAAGCAACAATGCCAACTTGCAACCATAACAGAAGGGACTAGTAATAAGTAAAATCACACTGGAGGAATAACTGCACCAGTAACAAACCTGCTACAACAAAGCAGCAGTCAACATCAAGATTCAAACCAACGAGCTGCACCAAGGCCAGCAATAAACTGAAATAAACAACAAGACAAGGCTTCTCTCTCTTGACCCTCATTGATTGCTTTTTTTTTTTTTGATCAAATGTAAGAAGTATATAGATCAAAAAGAGCAAGACAAGCTTGCAATACAAGCTAGAAACCAGCAGAACAATACATACACCAACCAAGGAAATAGAGACCCTTGAATAAACTGAAGCTAACACAAAAAACGAGTGTAGGAGAACATTCTCCCCAGCATAAGCCAGCCAAAAAGAATCTTGAGCTAAGGAACAACCTCCCCAGAACAAGCAATCCTACCGTGGACAAGAGGGAACTTTCTCTCTAGAGAAACCAAAACAAAACTAACCTGCAGAAACATAATTACAACACAAAAAGCACGTGTAGGAGAACAGCCTCCCCAAACAAACACACTGAAACCAGAATAAAGGAACATGTTCCCTTGAACAAACAAAAGAAGCAAATCCAGCATACCAACCGAACCACCCAAACAATAACAACTGGCCTCAACCACCAAAGCAGTAGGCAAGCCAGCCAGCAACAACCAACCAGTAGATAGCCTAGTGCAAATCCTCAACCAAGCAGGGGAAATACCCATCAACTGCCAGAGCAGAGACCAAACAGGGATGAAGCTGTACAAGAGATAAGAAATTCCCCATAGTCCTGACAAACAGGAACAAAGAAAGCAAGCAACAAGCAAACTAGCAAATAAACTGCACAAGATAAAAAAAAAAAAAAAAACAAGAGCCAACCAGCAAGAAAGCTGCATAAAGCAAAAAAAAAAAACCATAAAAATAGTCCAGATGAACATGGCATCCACCCAAAAACAGGAGCCATGAACTCTGCCAGACAAAAAGACAGATCATCAAAAGGTGGATGAGGGGGTAGAGTCATCAGAGCTGTGCAACGACTGAAAGACTACAGCAGGGGTGTTGGGTTTCAGCCCCATACGAGGGATAGCAGCTACTTTGCTTCGAGTGAGATACTGCCTTTTGAGTGGTTTAGATGCAGTGCCCACCTTATCAGGAATTGGATCAGAGAGCTCAGTACCATCGGCATTGGATCTCTTGCGACCAGGAAACTAGGTGCTTGTAGGATCTGCTGCAGCAACTGCAGTGGATATAGGATCCTCCTAAAGATTAACAGAAGTCCCTACACAATACTGATCCTGTTTCTCAACAGCAACAGTCTCTGCAGAAGGACTAGAGCTAGCTGAGTAGGCTGAATTGTCATGGGGCCTCTTTTTATTGCGGGGGACGTGACCTTTGGTGCAAGTAAGAGTGGAATGGCCAAAAGACTTACACTGCTTACAATAGCGTGGCAGTGATTCATATACCAGTTGCTGCACCAAAGTGTTACCATTAGGTAATGCACAATGACAGTGGATGGCAGATCAGAAAGGAGGTCTACTTCAATGAGGACACGAGCATAAAAAACCCGGGTCATTTGAGCAGTAGGCCCATCACAATGAATCGGTTTACCAACCATGCTTTCAATTTTGGATAAGCAAATATGACTCCAACAACGTAATGGCAAATTAGGGAATCGCACCCATATGGGTATTGTAGTGAGCTCAGTGAATTGGAAATAAAAAAAATCAGGCATGATTTGCAGAACAAGAGGCCTACCAAATATAACATATGGACCCGCCCCTAGAACATCTAACATCTCTAATTCTGAAGAGAATGCAAAGATCAACCAACCCGAATCATGCATAGAGAAATTTGCTTTATGTTGCCATGGGCGGTTAATAAACGATTGCAGAGCAGAATATCCAGAAATTTCCTAGCCATATAGCCAACCAAATAAAACTTCCATTTATCAACTGGTTCACTAACATCACTACCTTGAATATGACATGCAACACAGGATGCAAAGTCAGGGAAGTGAACAAAAGTGGGGAAATGTAATGTACCTGGTGGTGAACCAGCCGGAGCAACTCGACTACAGCCAGCCTGGGGTGTAGCTATCACCCAGGGCGCCAGAGGGACCCCCTCAGTAGGGCATGTCACTGAAGGGTGACCCTAAACTAAAGTAGGGGAAGGAGCAACCTGTTTGGAGTGAAGGCGAGAACCGTTAGCTTTAGCCTCACTACGACGCACCTCATGGTGGTCTAAGTTCAAAGGGATGGCCCTGGAATGACTAGATGAGTCACTGGTACGACCACCAGAAGAGGGATAGTGAGAAGAAGGAGCAGGGGAGCCCGGCATTGACATGGGTTTTTTCTTGTGAGGAGACAAAACCCTAGCATCACTGGAGAAATTTACAAAATCAGCAAAAGCAACCTTCGATCGAGGTGGAATAGAAGTCGAAGATGGGGATTGCACCAGCGAACAACTTTTAGACTAAACCCTAGCCGTGTGCAAGGCAGGGCATCATTTGGATTGGAGCTGGAAATCACCCTAGCCAGAGCGAATAGTTGAGGATTTAGCCTTTGATTTTGTCATGTTGACCGAAGAAAGAGCGTGGGACAGAAGAAGATAATTGGTGACCAGAGAGGGAAGGACACAGACACCGAAGGGTTGCTTCTCTCACTACATCGGGAGTGTCTACTGAGAGCTCTTTCTTCTTTGATTGCTCTTTCTTTTTTTTTTAGTTTAACGTGGGTGTCCGGGCCAGCTTGCGCGCACCTCGACTAATACCACGGGCCCTGAAGTTAACGACCATGTAAGCCTCCAGTGGCCATCATATAAGCAACCTAGGGCTCGAACCTGAGACCACAGAGAGAGCAAAACCTCTTGGTCCTAAGCTCTTACCACTGGGCCACCTCTTTCTTGATTCTATGGGTAGTGGTGCATGGCCTCTAAGAGCTCTTTCTTTCTTTCTTTCTTTCTTTCTTTCTTTTTTATCAAATGTAAGAATTTATAGATCAAAATAAAAGGCTGGGGACCAGCAGTACATAATTACAAAGCTAAATAGCAGCAGGGAACATGCTCCCAAGAGAATAAACCAAGGGAACAGGATCCCATATTGAAATAGCATGAACATCCTTCATACAAGGAACGAAACAAAAAACCTAGGGGAACATACCCCCACTAAGCCGAACCAGAATACCCTAAATAGCAGACCAGCACCTAGACAGCCTGAACCTACTGACTTCCAATCACCAGAGGGTACTAGTGAGCAGAATCACATATATAAAATCATGAATAGCCCTCATGTAGAACAAAATAGAACATCTAATCAAAGCCCCACAACAGAGCACACCAGGATCGAATAAGCAGCCTCCCACTCTAAAGAAAACAACAACAAAAAGCATCAGCATAAGACCCCACAACAGGCTTATACAAAACAGAATAATCCAACAGTAACTAACCAACCTAACCAGTAGGGCAACAAGCACATCTGTACAGCAGCAAACAACAAAATAAGATCCCACAAAAGGGCTTAAATACAACATAAAGACCCAAAAACAATTATCAAAATTCCGACCAGCAAGCCTTTAAATGACTAACGCATCATGAGAAAAGATAAAAATACCTTTGATTCTAAAACAAGCAATTTTTTTAGGAAGGCCATAAATGTCACTTCATTATTGTAATGAATAGTGAATTGTGTCTATATATATATAGGTTGGTTTAGTCTGTATCTATTGGGATTGGATTCAACTTTCATCCTTACTTAAAAATAAAGAGTGGCAACTCCATTTTTTAACGAACATATCTTCGAAGGAGTGATTATACCACCAACTTGTTTTATGCAAGTTGCGATAAACATATACATAATTATAAATGTTTTCTTGTTAAAAATTATTATAAATATGTGTTTAAGTTGTTTTCATACAAATTAAAATAAGTACAATTTCAAAGTTTATATTAAATTTAAACAATAATTCAACTTAAAAGTATAACTTTATTGTTTAGACATTGAACCAATCCACCATTGCAAAAAAATCCTCAAGAAATAAATAAATAAAAATAAAAATAGTGTAAACTACATTTGTGGACTTTTGCTATACTGCGAGCCAACATTTTCTTTTAATTGATTAAAAAAAAATGTTTGGATGACACAAATGTCTCAAAGAAGTAAAACAAAATAACTTGAGGCATAGATCTGACTAAGCAAAAAAAAAAACTAGTATAATTTAATTAGATAATAAAAGAATAAATAACAATAGTTAATTGACCAATTTAAATCAAAAGGTATTATAGGAACTTGCAGGAAAAAAAAATGTTATCAAAAAAAAAAAAAGATGATGAAGCAAAGATTTTAGTCAATTAAATTAAAAAAAATAAAAATAAAAAGAAGAAAAAAATCAAGATGAACGAACCTAAGTGAGTATGACAAGTATGCAATCAAAGTAATGAGATTGAGATAAGTCAAGATAAAGCAAAAAAAAAAAAAATTCCAATGTAGAGGGATTAATTGGAAAAATAAATTCAATTAAAAAAAAAACCATGAAGTCGAGCATGCCAACTAAACTCTATAACTTGGATAATACAAATGAGATACCCAATAAAAAGCAAATCAGAAAAGATTTCAAAGCTTAATTCTTAAATAACCCAATACTAAAGGATGAAATGTAAAAAACATTAAACTTAAAAAAAAAATATTCCTAAAAAATACCTAAGCAAACTAAACTAGCCTGCTAGACTTGTAGTCTAAGTGATGTGACTAGGATAAGTGAATAATATAAAAAAAACTAAAAAAAATCATGAAATTCAATATAAAAAAACTTCAACCTTGAAAGACATGGTTTGGCCACCAATTATTTTCACATATGGTCTCAATGGTGGATGGAGTCACTGTCAAAATTCAAACATCACCAAAAAAAAAAATATGGTTTAGCCAATATTTTTTTTTTAATAAAAGGAGTAAAATTATTATTATTTTACTATTTCAACTTATAGCACTAATGAGTCTAGAGATACATTAAAAATGCTACAAAAAAAAAAACCATCCCCTTTAGTTTTTTTATTAATATATATATATATTTTATTCAATATTAAGAGATATTTTAAAGTCCTCTTACACATTAATAAAAACTAAATCCCATCCTATGTGATTTTAAATGCATACTTTTATATCAACTTAATACATTTATAATTTTTTTAATAATTTCAATCATTTCAAAACTATATAAATATATATATATATAGACATATCTTGTTTATTCTATCTATTTTGTTTTTCCTATTACAATTAATCACTCTATCTTTTCTATCGCTACACGAGTGGTTTGAACTTTGAAATAGAATCGATATGGAAAAAAACCTACTTTTCTCACAAGATAATTACTTTATACAATCTTAAATTAATTAATGATACAAAAAAATCTGGATAACACAAACTTCCTTGTTACAAAAAAAAAAAATACACAAACTTCCATGTGAAAAGGGAGAAAGGTCAAACGACATCGTTTGTCTCGCATAGAAGTTCATTCGGCTTCGCGACGGCATCTCCGTGCACAGAAACTTTGCTCCCCACAATCTACATGCAAAACACACGTTACCCAATGCGGTACATCAGCAAATTAAGTGAAAATTAAGGGCATTTTTGTAACCGGGTCATTATATAAATAAAACAGAAGGCCATCTGTTGCTGGAAAAAATTGGAGGGCAGAGCGAAGCAGAGGAGTTTCCGTTATCCATTTCTCTTTCTCTCTCCAAAGAAACCAATTAGTTTCTTTTCTCTCTCCAGAAAACAAATTCCCTTCTCTCCCAATTGAAACGAATTAGGGTTTTCCAAATCCACAAATTTTGCAGCGGTAACCATGGCTTCCGGTTCAATCAACGCTTCAATTCCTTCTATCCCTAGAGATTTCGGCAAGAAGAAGAGGGTATGAGGGCCACTCCTCTTTTTTTTTTTTTTTTTTTTCTCTCCCTCTCTGGAATTTGATTTCTTTCTAAACAATCAATTATATTCTTTTTTGGGATTTATGCAGGCCAATAGGTCAGCCAAATTGAAACAATGCAAGCTTGACGCTCGTCGAGAGCAATGGCTTTCTCAAGGTACCGTGATGATCTCAAATTTAAATTTTTTGTATATTTGATTATTCTTTTTGAATATTTTTTTAGTTAATTTTAGTTTTTGGATACTGTGGCGGGGCTTTTAATTTATTGATGCGATGTGTGGTGGGTTTTATTTCATTTTTATTAGGTGCAGTGAAGAATAAGGGATGTAAGGAGGAGTTGACGGGCCCACGCGTGTCGCCTCAGCAAATTCATGAAGAGGGAAGGAAGAATACGTTGGAGAATTCGCAGATGAGGCGACGAGGAGGAGTAGGGGAGGATGAAAATGAGAATGAAAATGGGTCGATCCATCATGATTTTGATTTGGATTCCCCTTTGAATAGTCCTACTGGCAGCAGTGTCCTTGGTGGCAACGAATCGGGCACCAATTTTACTGCTTCCAGCAGTAGCAGCACTACTAGTGGAAGTAGCGTTGGTGGCAGCATAACGGGAGAGGATGGAGAAGAGAATGATAATTGCTTGGATGACTGGGAGGCTATGGCTGATGCTTTGGTTGCCAATGATGATGATAATAAGCTAGAAAACCATATTGATGAAAACAATCCATGTTTGGAATTGCAGTCTTCACTGGAGCATGAAACTGTTGTTCAATTGGATTGTAATTTGCAAAATTTGGGTTCTAATAACGAGAATTTGACACAGGAGAGAGGGGTGCCACCGAGAGTGACTCCTGGAAATAGTCGGGCGTGGAGGCCGGATGATGCACTTCGTCCGCAGAGTCTTCCTAATTTGCCCAAGCAGCGCAGCTTTCCGAATACTGACAGGCATTATGGACAAGGAGTGCTTCCGTGGGGCTGTGCTAGTGGTGTTAATGTGCCCACTTCATGTCCTATATGTACAGAAGATTTGGACATCACGGATGCAAGTTTCCTGCCATGTTCCTGTGGGTTCCAGGTCTGTCTTTTCTGCCACAAGAAAATGCTTGAGCTGGATGGCCGCTGCCCAAACTGCAGGGAGCTGTATAAGAATGATCCTGTGAAGGTGGAGGCCAGTGTGCGTAGAGGTAGTCTGACTTTAAGATTGGCTCGTTCTTGTAGCATGAGGTCGTAAGAGGATGATTCTCTGTTTTGGTGAACTTTGGGTCCATGACTTTCTACGTGTGTCTTGTGTGTTCTGTTCTATTGTTAGGCTGTCACTTCGTAGACTTTTTAGATGCAGGGGTATAGATCATTATGTCTTTTGGCACCCGATAATTGAGCTGTTTCTTATTTCGATTCTTGGTTCTTATCTGTGTGGTGCGGATGTAGAAAACTTCGGTATGTGAATAGATAAGGGATATAGAAACTCAATACATGAAAGGTAATTACAATATCCTGTGTTTTCATTTCCCTAATGCTCGATTGAGTTACTATCTGCTTGTGCATGTTAATTATTGTAGATTCCGTCATTGTTAATTGCTTTCTGGGAGACAACCTTAGAATCCAATAGTTCATGGATGGGGCTTATTAGCTAATGGCTTTGATTGCAATGCAAGTCTTGATACTTCATAGTTGTACTGCATGTGATTATTTAAATGTTACATTATATGTAGGTTCATTGATGGAATTACATTTTTTGGCTTTTGCTAATGGGAACAAAAAGGAGCAGAGTTCCGAAAACATTGATGGCTGCCTCTCGGGCTAAAAATATGTTTTAGGAGTCACCTTTTTGGGGCCGCATACAAATTTGTGTCTTTCTTGAGACTGCTTAGCGGTTGAGGTTTGTGCATGAATGCTGTCTCTAATTATGGAATAAAAAGTTCCCTTACTTCTCACTTGAAAACCTGGTTTCTTTTTCTTATTTAATTATCAAGAAAGGTTGGCGTGTGACGCCACCATGCCTTTGCCACGTAACAGCAGAGAAGAATTTGCATCTCATTGACAGCCTTTTGGCTTAATTCTGATTGAGACATCTAGGAGGGAGATATGTAAAAATGTTTGTTTCCTTTGACATCCTTTTGGCATAATTCTGATTGAGACGTCTAGGAGGGAGATACATAAAAGTGTTAGTTTCCTTTACAAGTATTGATGAATTCATTGTTCTTTGGGCTTCGTGATTTACATAGCAAGGTCAAAGGAGCATCGAATGGCTGGAAAAGCAAGCTCGATACTTTTAGCGTGCTGTCATCTCAAGAATTGTTGGCGCTATAGCCTCTATGTTTGTGATTTGCGGGGATGGAGTTGTTTTCGTTTTGGCCTTGTTGGTTGTGGGGTGATTACATCTCTGTGTGCCAGCTACAATTTTTTGGTTATGAAAATCAAGGTGGTTTTCGTTTATACTATTCGTTCAGATATCACGTGATTTTGTCGTCATTTCTTGGCTGTTTCATTTTCAATTATGCTGAAAAGTTTAATTCTCTAAGGGACTCTTCTATTATTTCTAAGGATATTGGATGGCTTCCATTCTCTGTTAGAAACATGTGACTTGTTAAATTTTAGGTATGAATGCACAGATTGTGATTTTGCAGTCTGACAATTTTGAATTACCTCTCAGATAGCAGTCCAAGGCTCCGTTTGTGATGTGAACCATGTTATGTCATGCTTGAAACATATATTTAAAAGTGTTTGATTAATGCTTCCAGTGTTTGATTAATTAACAAATATCACAGTTTTGTATGGATTTTACTAAAAATTCTCTCTTTAAACCTTGGTTAAGAAAAAACTTAAGGGTGCATTTATCAGTTTAAAGTGTTTTTTAAAATTGTTTTTTTTTTTTTTAAAAAAAGACATTAAATTAATGTTTTTATATGTGTTTTTTGGTTTTAATATACTAATATCAAAAATAAAAATAAAAATATCATCTTGATGTATTTTTAATTATAAAACATTTTTGTAAAAACACTTTACATTGCACTTTAAAAATTTATAATGTTTTTTAAACCTACTTTTTTTACTATACCCACAAAAACTATCCCAATGATCAAACACTCACTAATTCAACTTGAAAATTCCAAGTTTATTGGTATCATGAAGCATCCATTGCAGAAGTTCACAAATTGGCATGACAATGGACACTACATGATCAATGTCTAGAAACCTATGATGCGTCCTGGCAACTGAAGGAAATGCAGATGGCAAGCTTTCACTGTTTTTTCTTTCTTAAATACGACGCTTCCAGATGTTAAAACGTGTTTGTTAGTTAACTAGGTCCTGCACTCGATTAATGTCTTGGAATCTGTTTGTTTTCATGGCCACTCATCTCCTATATTAGTTCAGTTGATGAGCATATATTGGAAGAGGCAATGAACAGAGGATCTGACAATAATTTTCCAGGAGCCAGGCGGTGAAGTTTGATAAATAGTTTTGGTTTTTATGTGTAGCTAGATAACTGGATTTGGTGGGTACGTGTTGATCAACACTCTCTTGATTGGATCCTGTAATTTTCTGTTAAAAACATCTGCAATTTAGAGTGAACCAGTAAAACCTGATTAATTAATTTATTAATGTTTTTTTTATAAGAAAATATTTTGATTTGGTTAATTTTTTTATAAATAAAAATTAAGAGTTAACTCAATTTAATCTAGACAGTATTTTTAAACTTGTCTGATGATTGACCTAGCCCGAGTCAATAGTTTTTAACCAGGTCATCGAGTCACCTCAGATCAACGTTAATTTTTTTTTATAAATCAAAACAACGTTATTTTGATAAAAAAAAAATAATAATAATAATAAACTAGTTACAACCGAGTTTTTAACTAGATCACCGAGTCAACCCGCCATCCAATTTCAGCAAATCTTGTGGATTCCAACTCACTGTTACATTCCATGGAAGCAGATAAATTAGGCTGGATAACTAGCCAAGTCTTGAGGACTGAGCGTGTGAGATGCGAAAGAAGCAAAACTTACTAGGCCTAGCCCGATTGAGGCCGAATCAACTGTGATCATTTGTAGTTAATACAAGTGCATCTAGGTGGGCATGGTGAAAACAGGACACAATTTGCTTCTCTAAGCTCTTTCGTGTTCCATCTCTGTAGTTCAAATGATCTCTTAGACTGCTTCGGGCAACTGTCTCCTTTACTTCTACGGTTCTCAACAGAGAAGAATAGATCCCTGAGGGTGCATGGGGACTTGTATAATTTAATGAAGCTTGATAAAGTCTCTAAAAGCAGGATGTACTCCCCATGGTATTGCAGGCAGCATGGCTAGCAGCAGAAGATGCATTCTCCATCACTGTTACATAGAATCCTTGAGCTTCATCAGCAGGTTCTTGCTTCAAAACATCTGGTAGCTCAGTTTATGAGAGCAGCTGATTCATTTTAAAAAAGAATGAACATAATATGTTTTGATCTTAATAATTTTAATTCATATTTAGTCTTAATAAAACATTAAAAGATGACATTTTAAAATGATGTTTTGATGTGTTTGGAATTTCATAATTATAACAAATTTGTAATTTTCTTTGCATAATATTTTTGTCTCGTGAATTTTATCTTTATTCTAGATTTATTAATCAAACATTAAACTGCTAATCAAATATAAATGAACATTGAAGATAAATAAAGCTTTTATTAATAATAAATATATTTTATATAAATAAGATCAACGCTATTGGTTGCAGGATATATTTACTAGATAAGAAAAAGTTCTTGCTCAGGTATGCAAAGGGACATAACAACATTTCTTACACTTCTAAAAGTCCCTGCACATGCAACTCCGTCCTTATCTCTAAAATGCAAGATCCAGAGATCAGGTGGTCAGGAAATGTTGTTTCTGCAATTTCGTAAAGGTGGAATTCTCCAACAGAACATCACCACCTAGTTCCTCATTTTGAATCCACTTATCAACTCTGGTCTTTAGGTGCAAAATGCTTTCTGTAGTTCCCTGGCAACCTGCTTTAATGCATAGTTCCTCTACCTCAGCCCAGAAACAGGATTCTGGAATTTCATTTGGCAACTGCTCAGCATGCTCAAGCCATTTTTGAGTGCATTTATACCTTCTTGGCCTGCCCTTTCCCATGTAGGGTCCTGTGTCTTCATTCTTGAGGTGTCGGTAGTAATTCGCGATATCCAAGGGTTCAACAAGGCGGCGATACCTGGTTCCGAGACCTATCCATTCCTTCTGGCCCTCAAACTCATCAGGGAGTTCATGCCTTTTCAACATTCCTATTATTACATCCCATATACCTGCTAGCTCAAGCCTCGCTACATTCGCATGGAAGTCCTCCTCTTCTTCTGAACTCTTGAAGGCATCATAATAGCCGACTTTATGTGCACACTTACTCTGGTATTCTTGTAGCTTATCTAAACATTTCTCGATATCTTTCTTCTTCCCATCGATTGTAGCCTGGTTCCTCAACTTCTGATTCTCTAACGCTTCAGCAGCACGAAGACAGAGTCTGGCTCTTCCACTCTGGAATCCCAAACACTAGAGCATTTATAAATGTTGGAGGTGTCAACTAATTTCATTTTATTTTTCACTAATATGTCCGGTTTCAGAAAAAAGTTTGAGCATTTCCAAGTCTGATGCTGCTATTTCCTATGTACTGAAACTTGTAACCAAATAAAATTTGCTAGGATAACTTTAGCCAATCTGTGATGAGTGAGCATGTTTATGAAATTGAATGACACATTCAGGAGGGAGTAAAGGAACTTACCAGGCCTAGGTCATTCAAGGCCTCATCAACTTTCTCACGCTCAACGCTTGCAACATTTGAAGACACTGAAAGTGCTTCTTGGCGATGATGAAATAAACTTGTTACAGCTGGCGTTTTTAAGTGCTTTTGCAGGTACTTTTCGTAGCCCAAATGATCTCTTAGGCTTGCTTTGGCAACTGTCTCCTTTTCTTCTCCAGTGCTCAACTGGGAGGAATAGAACAGTACTTGAAGCACAGCATCAGGATTACTTATGACGACAAGTTTCCCAGTTCCTGTACAAAAGACGTAAGTCCCGAAGGGTCTATACGGACTCAGTTCAACGAAACTCGACACGGTTTCCAGCAACGGATTCGTGCTCCCCGTGATCTTACAGGCAGCATAGTTAGCAACAGATGATGCATTTTTCACCACAGTTTCGTAGAAAGCTGGGGCATCATTAGGAGGTTGTTGCGCGTTTTGATTGAAGTAATCGAGGACTCGCTGAAGCTGTTGCTTAATGGAAGAGAGTGGACTGAGGGAAATCCGAGGGACAATGTCATATCTCATAACGAAATTCACAAAGTAGCGAGACCATTTTTCACGCCTAATTGCAATGTTTATAATGTAATCGCCGACGAGGGGAGACCCAAAAGTCAGGCAGAGTGGCGCAATGCAGTCGGAGCTTTGTCTATTGTACACTTCCAAGAACCAAGCTGTTGCCAGTATGGCAATTGCCCCTCCTGAAGAGTGGCCTGTAAACACAACTTGCCTCCTGTCGGCCACAGCTTTTTCCACCTGGGAAAATTGAAAACCAGCATCAGACTGGAGTTAATTAATTTTTCTAGTCCAGCTATTATTTTAATGTTTACTTATTGAATCTATTCTGCTCTCAATCTGTTTTCCATCTCACACTTGTAAATCTTATCGATTATTGTTTGTTCTCGGGGAATTCAATTAGCTTCTTAGAAGGATATCAAGAACACAAATGCAGCTATAGGATCTATATAACAGAAATGGAAATAAAATGACCAGGAGTGGATTGAGTTACCTCATCTTTGAACCGTGGATTAGCCAAAACTGCTTCGAATCTTTTGAAAAAGGCTTCATTGACCCTACCAGTTTGATCAAGACCAACATATTTGAGAGAAGGAAAGAACTGAAGATCCACCTTCATTTCTCCAAAGGCACTTCCAGCAAACCAATCATTTACAGACAAAGATCCAGCAAAGCTAAAGAAAACTTCAGATGATGAACTTTGAATCCCTTCAGAAAGATATTTCTCTGTAGATTTGTGAGCCTTCATGGCCATTGAACATGCTTTCATGATCACCTCTTTTTCGATCTCCATGTTCTCTCCAAGCTTAACAGTACCCATCACTACTCTTCGATTTCTTCTGGAATTTGCTGCTTTTGATCCTTTTCCTTGTCTTCTTTCAGACATAAACGAAATGAAACACTCACGAAATCATAAGGGCACAAATGGTCGGTTCGTCGTCGTTGACTTGTGGACTTTACCTGACTTGGTTGGAAACGTGAAATTTCCGAAGGCTTTCTGTCTTCCCTTTTCTACTGAAACATGTTGGAAGTTTACAAAGATTCCCATATTCCATGCTGTTTCACGCTCAACTTGCGAAGCTGGAAAACTACCCACCTTGATTTTGTTTACAATTTATTTCTACTTTTAGCATGATTGATTCCTTCGATACTTCCTATTTCAACTTTAATGCATTAATATTTAAATTTCGGACAAGTAGTTCTTTGCACAACAAGTCATTCAAGTTTAAATATATTTTTAATATTCTATATAACATATCAAAACCATTAAAAAACATCATCTTACTTTAGTTTTTGCGCTATATTGTAAAATGGTTAAATATATTTAATGACAAACATGATGATGCTCTTAATTAACATTAGAAGGATCATACTTGTTCGACACGTTCATGAAAGTTATGGGAACGGATAGGGAAGACTTTGGAAAAGTCAGTTTTATCCCTGAAGGGGATTAGTTGAATGAAGGTAGAATTGGCCAAGAAAGCCCAAAGTCAAGTTTTGGGTAGGGTCTTGTCTGTTTGAGAATATCTTATACAACTGACATTTTCATTGATGAAGTAAAGGCTAGTCTCTTAAGAGGGTGTTTGGAAGTGTGGTAGCGGTTGCTTTTTAAATAAATTTTCATGTCGAAAAGCATGCTAATAATATTTTTTTATTTTTTAAAAATCATTTTTAATATCAGCACATCAAAACGATCCAGAAAGTACAAACCAAACTCAATTTTAGTATAAAAAAAAATTTGAATTTTTGCAAAAAGTTGTTTGGACCGCAGTGCCAAACAGCTTCTAAGTTTGGAACAGTTCACTAAATTTTGAGAAAAAAATAATTAATATTTTTTATATATTTTTTAAATATTTTGATATGTTGATGATAAAAGTAATTTTTTAAAATAAAAAAATATATTATTTTAATGTATTTATAAGCAAAAAATACTTTGAAAAATAATAACCGGTGTCACACTTTCAAATAATACCAAAACTTTTATAAAAATTAAGTGCTAAATTTTGAAGGTTGTGTGTAAATTTGGTGCATCACAATTTAAATTTAAAAAAAAAACTAAAAATAGTAGTTATAAATAATTCAAAATAATCTATTAAAAAATTAAAAACTACTATAATAATTTAATACTACACATGTGTGTCAAAAACTTACTGGGGTGTTTGGAATAGCGAAAGATATTACTTTTTAAAGTGTAAAAATATATTAAAATAATATTTTTAAAAAATATTTTTTTATATTAAAACATCAAAATAATTTAAAAATATTAAAAAATATAATTTTAAATAAAAAAGATCAAGATTAAAAAAAAAACCATAGGAAAATACACCTCATATTAAGTAAAGTTGGGCCACATTAAGAAATCCATTGCCTATAAAGAAAGAAATTCTAATAGGCCTCCATCATCCCGAGTCCAATAAAATTAATTTCATTTGTCTCCCACTCTAACAAGTCTCTTGCAGGCTTATAGGACTTCTGCTTTGCTCAAAATGCCTAGAGGCTAAGCTAGCCCAATTTTTTTGAGAAACAATCAACAGAACGGGTTCTCCTCCTTAACAACTATGTAATATAAATAAATAAATTTTGAATTATTAAAACACACTGCTGAATGTCAAGTATATTTTGGAATGAATAATAGTTTTCTGCTGCCTAATAATAATAATTCTTCATCCCTAATACATGATAGTCTCTATCATGTGTTAATAGCATTATTTACTTTTTTATTTTTATTTTTTAGTCAATGAAAAAAAATTATAATAATCATTTTTTTATAAGGAAAATTATTTTTTTTACTATAGATGATTGATTTGGACTTTCAATATATTTGCTAAATAATAATTTAGTATGTAAAAAGTTTAAAGAAGCATTTGGGTATTGTTTTGAACATGGGAGATGAAGATAGAAGACAAAGTAAATATGTTTTTTTTTATATATACCTTTTGTTTTGAAAATATATAAAATTATATTATAGACATATTTATTTTACATTTTTTTTAGCTAAATATGTTTTTATATTTTTCGTATTTATCCATTTTATTCTAGAACACTAACCTAACCAAACATAACCTAGATGTTGACATAGATTGGTTTAGGAAGTTTCTTATAGGTTTGGAAAACAATGAATTATTATTCTTTTGGTATTATTTGAATCACTAAAATGCTAAAATGATTAAGTTATTTAATTTAAATTTTATAAATCTCTTTTTCTTATTTTAAACTCAAATTAGTTATTGAAGATTCATACTTTATGGCTATTAAAACTAGTTAAAACTCATCTCGTATAATGTCATTCTTATATATTTATGTACAAATTGATGTTTCAAATTTAAGTAATAATCTATGCTAAAAAATTTCTAATAATTTAAATGTTTTGATCTTCATAATTTTACTTGTTAAATATGTTATGTTTTGTACGCAATCATAGTATTCTTTACTATTGTTATTATTTATATGCATAATATTTATTATTATTATTATTATTATTATTAGTGAAAATTACCTTGAGCATTCTATAGTTTATTCTATTTTACATTTTTCCTCCATTACTTTGAGAGTTACAAAAAAAATTCTCGATCAACAAAAAATTTAAAATTAATCAAAATAACCAAAATAACCTTATATATATTATATCAGAAAAACTAAAAATGTATTCTTTATTTCTCTTCACCTTACAACTTCTTCTCCCTCCTTGTTTAGAATAAAAAACAAAACTCTCATGTGTTGAAAAGAAGCCAAGATCTATTTAGAAATTAATTTTCTAGTTGAGAGAAATAGTGTGTTAGTAAGAGAAGTTTCTTGGGTATTAGTGGCCAGAAATTTATAGAATGTTTTGTGGTGTTTTCAAGAAAATACCTTTTTAAAAAAATTTATAGCTATTGATTTTACGATCAATCTTGCCTTTTATTTAAGTTGTTCTCTAGAGGTTGATCAGAAACAAGTTGATGTGTGGAGAAAAGGGTCGTGAGAGGGATTGTGAAATCGATGGTGAGAGGTGGTATAAAGGTTGTGTTGTTATTGTTGGTTAGCTTAGTTGGCATGGAGAGAGGTTTGAGTTGATTGATGATGGTGGTGATTTTGGGAAAGATGGAGACAATCTTCCCATGAAAGTTACTCTTTCATTTAGATTTTCATATCCTAGAACAATAGTTGAATTTTACTTTGATAAAAATTATTAGATATAGGGGAAGTTTAACTAATGTTTTGACAAATGCAAAATTGATTTTATGCTAGCTTATTGCTCTTGCTTCTTTTAGGGACTAGATGTCCAATTAGGTTATAGCAACGTACATGAAGGATATAAGGTTATGCCAGGGGTGTTGTTCTAGGATTAAGACAACAATAACATTTAAATGCGATGAATTAGGTGTTTCATTAATTATGTCAAATAATGAAAAAAAAAATAAACATATATAACACGATCACCAATAATACAAATAAAGTGCTTAAAGTAAAAAAAAAATAAGGGAAGAAAGATTGTAAACTCAATTTTAACGTGGTTCGATAAGCCTACATATACATTTTAAGTATCAACCGTACTTGAGTATTGTATTTTTTTACTAATCCAAGTGAAAGATACAATGCTCTTGATGAATCTATACCAAGCAACTATAGTACTTGAAGATGTTTCCTCTTCAGAATTTTTTTCTTGGTGATAATAGCTTACCAATGCCGAAAGTTTATACAAACTCTCAAATGTTTACAATTATGATATGTTTACAACAAGATTCACTTTCTCAAAGAGTAGATTGTACAATTAAAAACTATAATCTCTATAACTCACTAAATAACACTTAGGATGATTGAAGGTGTGTAAATGTAATGGGTTTGAGATTTTATATTATTGTGCTAGAATATAAAAATTTAATTTAGTACAACTTAGGGTATGTAAGGATTGATGATTTCTAGTTGATTTTTCTTATGGAATAATTTATATATCATGTATGTTTGAATCTCACTTTTTCGCATAAAAGAGAGCTATATATATATATATATATATATATATATATATATATATATATATATATATATATATATATATATATATATATCCAAGAGAAACTTATCATTGATAGCTGTTGGAATGCCTTTGACAGCTAAAACGATCAACAGGTTTATTCGGTCGACTGATCCCTATAAAATTCTTAAGTGTTCATTCACAAATGAATAACGATCGACTGGTTCACTTGGTATGTCCAAGGGACCGATTCAGCTTAAAAACCAATTTTGACAATTTCAAACTTGGTGAAACTTGAATTGATTAAATATATATCAGTTCTATTTATGCATGCAATGTGAAGAGTATGAGTTCATTTTAATTTGCTATTGAGTAAGATATAAAGATTTAACAATAAGTATTAAAATGAATCCTTGAGAACTAAGTTTTTATTTGGTTTACATCTTGAACTTGTTGATGTATTTATTCATTCAATTCCTCATGCTTATTGATGTGATCTTCTATAAACATGTTTAAACTTATTCTTATCTAAGCATATTACTAGTCTATTTTCATTTAATTATTATCATTAAAATACATAAAATATTAACAATTGACCCAAAGGTCAACAAGAGGAGAAATGGTTAGCTACAAAATGAACTAGGCAAAAAACTACAACCTAACTTGATAGTAAACCCTAGCTTAGATATATTAAAAATATATCTCTTTTACATGGGTCACATGGTATATATTTGGATACAAGAATTAGTGAATGTGAATTAATCTTAAAGATAAAAGTAATAAATAAGCTGAAATTAGAAAGTTATTTTAGTTTTTAAATCCTTATTAAATAAATAAATAGGGCATGTACTTTTTTTTGTTAAAAAAAAAAGTTTCAAATATGAAACCACAACTTGAAGGGGGAGCGAACATGGTGATTTTTATGTTAATTGATGGGTGGTTGGATTTTTTGTTTTGGCAACTTTGTAATCTTAACATTACAAAAGCTCTTTAGTTATTAATTAAGATATAATAATAATTTTATAAATAATTTTTTTATGCAAGTTATCAAATTATAAACTATTAAACTATAATTTTTAAATAAACAAAGACAAAAATGGAAAAAGAATTATTAAACTATAGGAATGTGACAGTAATTTTTCATTATTACTTCCACTGTCCATTATTTTTAAGTCAAAGCACATGAATTAACACTACCTAAAGAATAACAGGTCCAGACCTGACCACCAACTTACTGTCTTCTCTTTAAATCTTGCTTAATATACAAGCCTACATTTTAAAAAAAAAATGAAAAAACACCCCTCAAATTTCTAATCCAACGGCCACCATTCCCATGTCAAAAAAGTCACAACAAACAAGTTCTAATCGGACGGTCAACAGCGCCTTAACATCATAATAAATAACAAAAAATCCACAGAGTTACACTCTTGAAAATTACGGAAATCCCCTCAATATATTCTTCTCTCTAAAATTAACTCCCACACGCACTTAACTCCTCGACGAGACCCAGATCTAAAGTTCCATAATAATAAAGAGAGAGCCCCGCTCCCAAAAAAATAAATAAAGGAGAAGGAGAAGGAAAAAATTTCTCTTCCCCATCTAGCTCTCTTGCTTTCTCTTTTATTTTTTAAAACACAAACAAATTTACAGTCTCACTCAAATTCCAATACTATTTTGTAAATTGCAGATGCGTTTCCGTCTGTTTTGATCAGATCTAAAGGTAATATTTCTTTCTAATCCGAACCACTGGATCTAATTTCTCTAGGTTTTTGGATTAGAATTCGATCCCTTAATGTGATCTCTCCAGTTCCCAATCAGATCTAACTTAATTATCTCTCATTTCTTTGTGTTTTGGTGAATCTTAGATTCTTGTAGATCTGTTTTGATTTGATTTTATGGAAGAGTGATGGGATTAGGTTTTTGTTTTTCTTTTCTATTGTTTCAGTGAGTGTGATGATGACAATTGGCGTCTGATTTTTTTGATTGATTGACTGGTGATTTGTTGTTGTTGTTGTTGATGTGTGTAGCTGTAGTGTTTTTGTTGGATTGAAGAAGATGTTGACCAAGTTTGAGACCAAGAGTAATAGAGTGAAGGGGCTGAGTTTCCACAGTAAGAGACCATGGATCCTTGCTAGCCTTCATAGTGGTGTGATCCAGCTATGGGACTATCGTATGGGCACTCTCATTGATCGCTTTGATGAGCATGATGGCCCTGTTCGTGGTGTTCATTTCCACAAATCCCAGCCTCTTTTTGTATCTGGAGGTACTTGTTTTCCCTCATTTTATGCAATGACATTGCGGTTTTTAAGTGATTCTGGTAACCATTTGTCCTATTAGGTTTGTCTTGTTGGTTTTGGCTGAATTTACAGTAGATCTGCTTGTGATTTGATGGAATGATAGTACTGCCCCCCCCCCTGCAGAAGTAAGATCCAGGTGCTAGATTTAGGATTTTGATTGGATGAAAGATGTAATTCTTATGTGCTGATAGAATATAATGTTGGATTTTAGATTCAGAAAATTGTGTTATCACTCTTCTTAAGTGGGCATTGATATTTATATTAATGTTTTCCTTCATCTTCCCTACCCAACCTCACAATGATATATGTTGATTTTATTTGAATGTGGGTAGATATCATTGTCTTAAAACCTATCATCAGAGATTGAAGTAGGATCAACTCCCAGTCCTGGTTACAATGACAAAGACATTGCTGTGTTTTCCTTTGCTTTTTAAAAAAGGATGCTTATGTCTGTAAATTGATGGCCAGGTGATGATTACAAGATTAAAGTATGGAACTACAAATTGCATAGGTGTCTGTTTACGCTCCTTGGACATCTTGATTACATTCGTACTGTGCAGTTTCATCATGAATACCCATGGATTGTGAGTGCTAGTGATGATCAGACCATCCGCATTTGGAACTGGCAGTCTCGTACTTGCATTTCTGTGTTGACAGGACACAATCATTATGTGATGTGTGCCTCATTCCACCCTAAAGAAGACCTTGTTGTGTCGGCTTCTCTAGATCAGACTGTTCGTGTTTGGGATATTGGTGCTCTGAGAAAAAAGACGGTGTCCCCTGCTGATGACATCATGAGGTTGACTCAGATGAACAGTGACCTTTTTGGTGGTGTTGATGCAGTTGTTAAGTATGTTTTGGAAGGCCATGACCGAGGTGTCAACTGGGCTGCATTCCACCCTACACTTCCTTTGATTGTTTCAGGAGCAGATGATCGCCAAGTGAAGTTGTGGCGCATGAATGGTAAGTCATTAACTACCTGTTATTGATTGTTGGCTCGCATTGATATTTATCATCAATGAAATGGTTATTAAGCATCTATGTCAAACTACTTTGTTGTTCTCTTGCTGTCTTTGGGTTGAGCATTTGTAGTTATATTTTATTTTTGAGAGCTGAAATTTTGACCCCCTGGCATCACCTATTCTTTGTGTGCATTTGTTGCCTGGGATAATTCATCATATGAAGTTTTTTGTTTGTTTTGTTTTCAGACACAAAGGCCTGGGAAGTGGACACATTAAGAGGACACATGAACAATGTGTCATGTGTTATGTTCCATGCCAAACAAGATATAATTGTATCTAATTCAGAGGATAAAAGCATTCGTGTCTGGGATGTAACTAAACGAACTGGAGTCCAAACTTTCCGCCGAGAGCATGACCGATTCTGGATCCTTGCATCCCATCCTGAGATGAATCTTCTGGCTGCAGGTCACGACAGCGGCATGATTGTCTTTAAGTTAGAGAGAGAAAGGCCTGCTTTTGCTGTGAGTGGTGATTCTTTGTTCTATGCTAAAGATCGCTTTTTACGATTTTTTGAGTTTTCAACTCAAAGAGATACACAAGTAATTCCCATTCGACGACCTGGTACTACAAGCCTGAATCAAAGTCCAAGAACTCTTTCGTACAGTCCTACAGAAAATGCTGTCCTTATCTGTTCGGATGTGGATGGAGGATCTTACGAGCTGTACGTCATCCCTAGAGACAGCATTGCTAGGGGCGATGCTGTGCCAGAGGCAAAGAGAGGTGTTGGTGGATCTGCTGTCTTTGTAGCTCGGAATAGGTTTGCTGTGCTTGACAAGAGCAGCAATCAAGTCTTAGTTAAAAACCTCAAGAATGAAGTTGTCAAAAAGAGCAGTCTTCCCATCTCTGCAGATGCTATATTCTATGCTGGCACTGGTAACTTGCTTTGCAGGACAGAGGATAGAGTGGTCATATTTGATCTCCAGCAGAGGCTTGTTCTTGGGGAGCTGCAGACACCTTTTATCAAATATGTTATTTGGTCCAATGACATGGAAAGTGTTGCCTTGCTAAGCAAACATGCCATTATCATTGCTAGCAAGAAGCTTGTGCACCAGTGCACTCTCCACGAAACAATTCGTGTAAAGAGTGGAGCCTGGGATGATAATGGTGTTTTCATTTACACGACTTTGAATCATATCAAATACTGCCTGCCCAATGGAGATAGTGGCATTATCAGAACCCTCAATGTCCCCATATATATTACTAAGATTTCTGGAAGTACTATCTTTTGCTTGGATCGGGATGGGAAGAATAGGACTATTGTTATTGATGCAACAGAATACATCTTCAAACTATCTCTGCTGAAGAAGAGATATGAAAATGTTATGAGCATGATAAGGAACTCCCAGCTTTGTGGTCAGGCAATGATTGCTTATTTGCAACAGAAGGGGTTCCCAGAAGTCGCTCTGCATTTTGTGAAAGATGAGAGAACTAGGTTTAATTTGGCTTTAGAGAGTGGAAATATTCAGATTGCTGTTGCTTCAGCAAAGGAAATTGATGAGAAAGACCACTGGTATAGGTTGGGGGTTGAAGCTCTTCGCCAAGGGAATGCAGGTATAGTTGAATATGCCTACCAGAGGACAAAAAATTTTGAGAGGTTATCTTTCCTTTATCTCGTAACTGGGAATTTGGAAAAACTGTCTAAGATGCTTAAAATTGCTGAAGTTAAAAATGATGTCATGGGTCAGTTTCACAATGCCCTGTATTTGGGTGATGTCAGAGAACGTGTTAAGATCCTGGAGAATGCTGGCCATTTGCCACTTGCTTATGCCACAGCTAAGGTCCATGGCCTAGAGGATGTTGTGGAACGTCTAGCAGCTGAGTTGGGAGATGATATTCCGTCTTTTCCAGAGGGCAAAACACCATCCCTTCTGGTGCCTCCAGCCCCTATTATGTGCGGTGGTGATTGGCCACTTCTGAGAGTTATGAAAGGTATATTTGAAGGTGGGCTGGATAATATGGGCAAAGGTGGTGCTGATGAGGACGAAGAAGCTGCTGATGGTGACTGGGGTGAGGAACTGGACATGGTCGATGTGGATGGTTTGCAAAATGGGGATGTCTCAGCAATTTTGGAGGATGGGGAAGCAGCTGAAGAAAATGAAGAGGAGGGAGGATGGGACCTTGAAGATCTGGAGCTACCTCCCGAGGCAGACACACCAAGGGCTTCTGTCAGTGCCCGCTCATCAGTTTTTGTGGCTCCAACTCCTGGCATGCCTGTAAGTCAGATTTGGATTCAGAGATCTTCACTCGCTGCTGAACATGCCGCAGCTGGCAATTTTGATACGGCTATGCGACTACTCAACAGACAACTTGGAATTAAAAACTTTGTCCCGTTAAAGTCCATGTTTCTTGATCTTTACTCAGGCAGCCATACCTATCTTCGTGCATTTTCATCTACCCCAGTGATATCAGTGGCTGTTGAACGGGGATGGAATGAGTCTGCCAGCCCTAATGTTAGGGGTCCTCCAGCTCTGGTGTTCAATTTCTCTCAGTTGGAAGAGAAGCTTAAGGCTGGTTACAAGGCCACGACAACTGGGAAATTTACTGAGGCACTTAGACTCTTCCTTGGCATTCTTCACACAATTCCTCTGATTGTTGTTGATTCGAGGAGGGAAGTTGATGAAGTCAAGGAGTTGATTATTATAGTCAAAGAGTATGTTTTGGGTCTGCAAATGGAGCTTAAGAGGAGGGAGATGAAAGACAATCCAGTGCGCCAACAAGAGCTTGCTGCCTACTTCACCCACTGCAACCTTCAAGCTCCTCACTTAAGGCTTGCTCTTCAAAATGCAATGACTGTTTGCTTCAAGAATAAGAACCTTGCTACAGCATCTAACTTTGCCAGGCGGCTACTGGAGACAAACCCCCCGAATGAGAACCAGGCAAGGGCTGCCAGGCAAGTAATGTCAGCTGCAGAGAGGAGCATGACAGATGCCGCTCAGCTGAACTATGATTTCAGAAATCCATTTGTGGTATGTGGTGCAACCTATGTTCCAATTTACCGAGGACAAAAGGATGTCTCTTGTCCATACTGTGGTTCCCGATTTGTACCAAGCCAGGAAGGGCAGCTGTGTACTGTGTGTGATCTTGCAGTAGTTGGGGCAGATGCTTCAGGGTTGCTCTGTTCCCCTTCCCAGATACGATGATCAAGAAGTTGAACATGGAGCATTTTTTTTCAATCATTTTTCACCTCATCCTACTGGCAGCAGGAAACATTCTCTCTCTTTGTTTCATGTTCCAGGTAAAAAGGTAAGGGATACTGTAGAAGAGTTTAAGCTTCCAATGATTTGCTTGTGCTGTCTACTTTTTTTTTTTTTCTGCTTTCTCCCTCTTGTTTTCCTTTGTTTAGTTGATTATGGTTTCAATATAATAAACAACTTGAGAATTTTGACTTGGGCTATTCTTGTTAGTTGTTCATAGACAAGAATAGTCAAGGGCCCTTTGTTAAATTAGATGATATATCCTCTTATAGGCAGGACAAATTACATGTCAGTGTATGCAGATTTCATTTGGCAAATTTGCTTATTTCTATTTTGTTGAATTTGGTTTTGGCAGTACTATCGAAATGTATATCTATCCATCCGGCAACATGTTATCTTCCATCATATTTGCTGTATCTTCCTTAACCTACTTTCTGCGGATTTTTTGCCAAAACTTTGCATGGTGCTGTGTCGTTTGTATAAATAGTTTCATCAGTGGATTGGAAGGAGGGAGGAGATGATGACCAATCACCATGGAGGCATAGTTGGAACCTTGATTTTAAACAAACCATCTCACAGTATAGCTCTACTTTTTTTTGTGAGGCGACGGAAATAATTTTGAAAAGCCTGCCAGGACTAAGAGAACGAGGATTTCATCGGTGCATATTTTCTGCTTGTTGTGGAATAATATCGTGCTGTGGTGTGAGCAGCTTCTGCTTCGGTAGTTTGCTGTGATCGATACAAAAAGCTGCGCGCTCATTGAGGAGGTAATTAGCCATTCTGCTCAAGGTTAGCTTGTGAACAATATTATTTTGATCTGGATTGGTAAATAGTATGACGAAAAATGAAAGGACAGGGAACCTCACCTCCTCCCGCTTGATTGACACCTGTGTAGCCCTAGAATGAAAGGACACTATCCTAAAATGCACAAGTTTAGGTCTTGATTGACACCTGTTTAGCCCTCCTTTCGATTCCTCTCTGGTCAATGTTATGTCTAAATAACTAGGAGCAAAAGGATATTATTATTATTATTATTATTATTATTAACATACACCAGCTTCCAACCCTCACGCTGTAGCAAGTATTCCTAATTTTTAGTGAACAATGAAATAAGTTCAAAATCGAGAACCTAGCAAACATATCTTGGCGTTAAGGGACTAAAATAAAATGTTCAAATATTATAGGGACTTTGAGTTAACATGCCTATGTGACAAGAATCTTACAAAGCTCGTCAATTTACAAATGCACCAAAAGGATCCTCCAAAGTCCATCGATTTACAAATATACCAGCTCACATTAATGTTCCTTGTGTCTCATAAGATGGGCAATAAATCAATTATAAATCCAAACTCGCTACTACATGTTAAGCATATGGATGCACTTAGCCATATTGGGTACACAATCTTTTCTCATGAACTCCACTTTTAAAAGCGTTGTTCAAATTGTATTTGTAGTTGAAAGTGTTCATGTAAAAAATTAAAATAAAAATTAAGTTGTTTTGATATGTTAATATTAAAAATAAATTTTTAAAAATAAAAAATATTATTTTAATATAGTGCCTCACAGCTTCTGTTCCTTCATTTTTCTTTCTATCTTCACTGTAATAATCCCTTTCTCAGTTAATCAATCATAATGAGTCGTCATGGATTGAACCCATCATCCTCCCCTTTTCAGTCCATGCACGCAAAATCACAATTTATCGTTTAGAGTTCATGCCCATCACAATTTTATCAAGGCTCAAGCTCAGCTTATTTAAAACTTGCTAGGTTCATGCTTGGCTCGTTTAAATTGCTTAAAGAGCATATAAAACTTTCACATGTTTATGGTTGATATAGATCAATCCTTATTCCTTAAAATATAACAAATTGAACTTGGTAAAATATATATAAAAACTAAATAGAAAACTTGTTTATTCTTTGCCATTATGATTTTTCACGAAATATTATAAATGTGTTCCAAAAAACATATAATGTATGTAGATAGGACATAGGCTAATTGACTTGCTTGCATGAACAATCACGTGCTTGTGTAAGTGAGCAAAATGATATATAAAAAATGTTGCCTTGATTAAGGATCAAGATGAGGTCCCAGTGATCATATATGATATATGAATGGTTCTACAATCCCCTATAATAAATCTAGATAGGAGCTCAATTATTTGGCACTAGGCATGGCGGGCATTTAAAGAATGTAAATTGGACACTCAAATTGCGTGTTTGGGAGTATGATTGTGGTTATTTTTTAAAGTGTTTTTCACTCAGAAAAGTATGCCAATAATATTTTAAAAAAAATTATTTTTGAATTAGCATATCAAAATGATTTGAAAACATAAAAAAATATATTAATTTAAATAAAAAAAATTAAAATTTTTTTACAAACACTTTTAAAAACGTAATGCCAAACACGCCTAAAATTGACCGGTTTAAAGCTGATATGGTATTTAGATAACTGCATTGCATACGTTTGTTTTTATTGAAGTTTCTCCATTGTAACATGTTACAGGAGTTTTTTTTTTTTACTGAGTTTCTCTACATGTGATAAAGGGACCAAAGAGGTGAGTAAATGGATTCATGCTTCCTTACCATGTGAGTCGTTGAGTTTTTTTTTTTTTTTTTTTTTTTTTCTGGTTCTCTTCTAGAGCCTTTGGTCATTTTTTATTATATCATGAAAGTGAAGGATTTATGTTTCTATTTTAATGTCACCTAATTGATTTGGCCTTACAAGACATTATTAGGAAAGGACTTAATCTTAACCTAATGATATGAGTACAAAGGGAAGACTTTTAAATTACATTGAGGTACCATGCCTCATTAATGATAGATTTTTGTTGCTATTAGTTTTGCATCATAATTATAAATATAATATCAATAGCATACATATGAGGCTAGTAAATCTCCTATTGAGGAATTAGATTTACTAACTTATGTAATACTTATAAAATATATATGATTCTATTAGTCATTATACTTTTTCAAGTTGAACTCTCTATGTTATCTCAAACAGATTATTAGTGTAGAGCTCATAAAATTATAAAAGATTTAATGGTCGTATTTTTTATTAATCCGTATGAACAATATTAAGAATAAAATGATGAGGAATAAATTGTGCAAGGTCATCCCAACTATGTACGAGTGAGATGTATGATTTTTTGGATCGATTTTGTAATTGGGTGCCCATGATTAGTCTTGACCCAAAATTTTATGAAAAAAAAAATTAAAAAGTAAAATTGTCAAATTAATTTCTAACAATTTGATATATTAAGAAGAGATTTTGTCTCCTTTAAAGACAAAAAATCTCTCTAGTACTATCCTTATTTGATAAGGAAAATCAACTCTTTTAGTTTTTTAATATTAAAAATAGAGAAAACATATATTTTATTGTGAATATAATAACAAATAAAAAGTTAGAGAGTTCTAGGAGAGAAGAGTTTCACCCTTACATAAAAGGGATTTCATCAATGGTGTTCTTTATCAAAGAATTCTTAAAGAATGAAAATTATGTTGACTTGTGTTGTCAAAACAATCATTGGTTATTCTTTTATTGACATGTTTAATAGTTTGGTTTGATAATGATGAATTTTACAAGAGCTTGAAAGATATATCTAATCAACTTCATCCTTCCACTTAAGAATATATGTTGTTCTTCAAATATAATAAGTCATAATGCATATTTCCT
This sequence comes from Populus alba, assembly GCF_005239225.2. NCBI lineage: Eukaryota > Viridiplantae > Streptophyta > Magnoliopsida > Malpighiales > Salicaceae > Populus > Populus alba. The sequence continues at coordinate 13,403,238 of NC_133298.1, forward strand.
TTCAAATAACTATATGAATAAGTTATAGCATTCCAATATTAAACATTAGATTTGCTAATAAATTTTGCTAGTATATCAATACCAAGGCAATATCAATTATGTCTTATAGTAAATAATTAGTTACATGACCAGCGCGATGCTGCAGGTCAATTATATTTTACATTTCAAAAAAAGCTAAGATCTAAAAGTGTTAGGTCTTTCTACAAAGTTATACCCAAGAGTTTAGATTTGGTTGCAACGCCTACCCCAAGAGTAATATCTATAATATTAATAATAACATTAAACTTGTATGACCCAAATTTAAGTGGGTTTAGCTTATCAGACACAATAGCATTGGATGTGGGTCTGGCTGCAAGGTCATGTCTTAATTAAAAAGAAAAAAAAACCAACAAGAAGAAAAAAAAACTAATGAAGAAAAAGAAAAAAATATATGAATTAACTAGGTTAACCTTTCAAACCAGGTTAACCCGAAATCCGTGTCTAAATAGACATTAACTAAAAATAAAAACAAAAACAAAAAAAAAGGCATCGGTCTTTTCACTGTAGACTGCAATGTGCAGTTTATAGTCAGAGCATAAAAAACAACAAAAAAAAAAAAGAAGAAAAACTAAAGGCATTAGTTGAGAACTACATAAAAAAAACTTTAATATTAATAAACTAAATTAATTAAATAAAATTAATTAAAAAGAAACAAAAAAACCTCTAAGAAGTAAAAACAAAAACTAAATAGAAAGAAATTTAACATTAACAAACTAAACTAAATGAAAAAAATAATTACAAACAAAAAAAAAATCAGTTTAACTCGTCAAATCAGGTTAACCCGTTAAACTCGGGATCTGTGTCATGAATATCTGATAACTAAATAAAAAAGTGAATGTTAACAAACTGAACTAATCGAAAAAAATTAATTAAAAACAAAAAAAAAATCTGGGTTAACTCGTCAAACAATGTTAACCCGTTAAACTCAGGATCTGTGTCATGAAGTTTAATAACTAAATAAAAAAATTAACATTAACAAACTAAATTAAACAAAAAAAATTATGAAAATAAAAAAACAAAAAAAAATTGGCAAGTCAACCTAAAATTAACTAAGTTCAACCGTGAAACCAGGTTAACCCGTGAAACTCGAGATATGTATAATGAAAGTCTGATAACTAAATAGAAAGAAATTTAATATTAACAAACTAAACTAAACAAAAAAAAATAATTAAAATTATGAGTTAACTTGTCAAACCAGATTAACCCGTTAAACTCAAAAAACATTTCATAAAAGTTTGATAACTAAATAAAAAAAATTAAACATTAATAATTAAATTAAACAAAAAAATTTGTTAAAAAAAAAACAAAGAAAGAAGCAAAAAAAAAATCCCGAAATGCATAAAAAAAAAGCTAAAAAAAATAAGAGAACTTAATTAAAAAAAAAACTAAAGGATCAGTGTTTTACTGTGGACTGCATTATGCGTCCATGATAAAACACTGATCCTTTTTAGTATAGGTTACAATTAGAAGTTAGAATGAGTCCACACAGGTTTGCAATCCAAATAATTATACTTTTTCATAATCTTTTCAACATAATAGATTGATCAAGAAAAACACCACGAGAAATTCTAGTAATACTTGTGCCAAAAATCATATTTGTTTCACTTAAATCCTTTATATAAAATTATTTTGAAGCACCCACTTACATCTAGTCATTTTGCAACCAGGAAGTATTGAAATAAAAAAAAATCATTTCATCATTAATGGTTTCTCTTCAAAAAAATTGAAACATGAGAAGATAAAGCTTCTTCTAAAGTTCTAAAGAAATGGGATCATTTTACACATTAAATAAATACTAACAAAAACAAAACAAAAAAATTCAACTGTAATCATTTTACTCCAATCATCCTCCTTGAATCAAAATTATTTTCATTTTTAAGTTTTTTTAAAAAAAAATTGTCCTAAACTTACTTGAATATTTGTATAGTTATTATTTTTGTTTTAAAATAAAATTTATTTTCTTGAATTCGATAATAATTTTTTACCTATAAGTTTTTTGGAGCACAATAACTAATAAGTGTAGAATTCACTAAATCAACTAAGATTGTTTTTCCTTTTAGCTATACCATTTTAAAGAATGGAGTTATAACTTCATGCACCATACTAAGATTGAATAAAATTATTAAAATCATATTTTATATCTTTATCACTTTGAAACCTTCTAATATTTTTGTCAAATCTATTCTTAACTTCTTTTAAGAGAATGGTAAAGTTTTCAAAAGCTCCACTTTTATATCACTTAAAAAAAACATATGAATATTATATAAAAAAAACTATTAATGAAACTTATAAAATAATATTAGTATATATGAGCTATAATAATTCAAAATTATGATCGACAATTTTAAAATATTTATAATTTAATTTAATAATTCAATATTTCTCTTTAAACTTTTGGCCATACTACAAGATTCACTTTATCAAAATCATTTTCAAGTTTAGAAATTAAACCAAGATTACTCAAGTTTTTCGCATATTTATAATTTATATGAGATAATCTGCCATATGTCAAATACTCACATATTAGCAGAGGAAGAACTTTCACTCATTTCAATATTAAAATTAAACATCCCATCACAAGCATAGTCTTTTTTTTCAAAAATAAACCTTTCTTTGAAAGTATATATTGATCAAACTCAATAACTTGTTTAAGACTACCCTTACTTGAAACAAAATCATAAACTAAAATTTTGGGAGTTTCAAGAACATCTCTACCAATTATAAATTAGTGAAGAACATCTCCTAATAATTTAGTAGTGTGTGAATCACCAAGCATGATCTTCTTTTTTTCCGATCATAGATGGTATACATCTTGAATAAGGTTTTATCATAGATTCATAGGAGACATGTTGAGTAGCTTTTGAATAATTCCATCATGCATCTAAGCCTTTGAGAATATTAATCTTAGAAATCATAGCCACAAGTGGCTCCTTGGTAATGTTAGCTTCAGCAACAAGTCTGTGTTTTTGGAAACTACAAGTTCAAGGCTTATAGCACCATGCCTAGATTTATCACAAGCAAAGCAAGCATAATTATTTTTAATTAATAAGTGTGGTTGTCATTATTTGATAGTGGGTTTGGGATTGGTCCGATTATTTATTGCTTGGTTGGAGTAAAAATGATTTCCATAAGGCTTTTCTTGAAAAAAAAATTACTTGGCTTAAAATGACCATTAAACTTTCCATTTGGCTTTTGGTATGTGAAAGGAGTTTTGATTAGTATTAAGTTCAATGGCTTTATCTTGGTTTTTTGCTTTCTCTTCTACTCTTAGATGAGTGATAGGGGTATCAATGGAAAGTTATTGTGGTGGTCTGTAGAATTTTCCTGGGACCGTATTATACATTGCACCCGCTGAAAAGAATCTCTAGATCCGCCCCTGCCATTGTCACTGCCACTCAAGTTCTGCTTCAATGAATTTCTTTCTATAATTAATTTATTTTACAGGTTGTTTGCTTTAAATTTGAAGCTTTTTAGAACGTGGGTTTTGATTGAACTTCTGACATTTCTTTCTATTTTACTCATTGATTGCTACTTTATCCTCCATCCTTGCTGCATGTAGCTGAACTAATTTTATGTCCCTTATTTTTTCTTTTGCAAGAAAATTGCTTTAGGTAACACGACCATTTATATGATCATAATCAACACAGAGCACACAAAGTTTAGAAGAACGTAGTTGAGCTGGAAATTTGAAGAACAATTACAAAGAAATATATTTTTGTGCCTATTTGCGTTTATAGGTCAGCAAATGCCACGTTCGGAGGTTTTTATTGTTTGCTCTACTGTCCATTTGGCTTTTTCTCGCAGTTTCTTGTCTCACGGGGCTAAGATTTTCGTGTTGTGTTGATCGCTTTTCTTCTTTTTCTTTCTCTCCCCGGCAGAGTAACCCTTTCAGTCTCAGACAGATGTACCTATGCAGTAAAAGCTTGGTGAATATCATGTTTTTGTACTTCTGTTTCCGTGGGAGCCAACTCCTTGATTTAACTGAATGTAATGTTCTGATGTGAACAAATACTGTTGTTCAGAAACCATCATCTGATTCACTCCAAGATGTTGCCCTTGACATATCTGACATAGGATGTAAACGGAAGTCTGGAAATCTCACTGGACTACTTGATGGAGGTGAAGGTGGTGGTGCTGGTGGTGATCCTGCTCTTGCTGCCACATTTTTCTTCTGCACCTTCTGGGATATGTCTACACTGACTCGATCAACCATGTCAAGAAAATCTTTCACTATAACAAACAGCTGAAGCAGATTTGCTTCTTTCTGCTTTGATGCTCCTGCTTGGTAATACTCTGTTGTTCTCTTAACAACCTCCATAATCCTTTTTTGCTCATCTCTCACCACCTTAAGCTCCTCTTCGCAATCCTCCAAGAATCCTTTCATTTGCATCACAAACCCACCAGCCTCACTATTGCCAAAGCTTACCACGAGTTGCTGAGTTTCTGTGACACGAGCTGTGAGAGAGGAGCATGTGTTGACGAAACTGTCAAAGTCTATTACGGCTGCTCTTTTAACGTTGGAGAATTCAGCAATCATGTCCCTCAATGCTGGTAGTCCCAACAACAGGTACTCTTTGTTTCTCTCTTCTGTCAATGTGTCTGAATTCAAATCACTGTTTATCCTTCTTTGACTGTCACTTCTTTCCATGCTATGGTTCCGATTAAGTACACGACGTCTACCTTCTGATCGAACTACTTGTTCTACAACAAAGTGAAGTAGAGTAGTCCTCCCATCTGTGCTTTTAACATCGGAAAGCTTTGTAAGAGCAGTAAGGTTGAAACCTTGTGCATTGCCTCTGGATGTTCCAGCATTCATCCTGTTGCCAGCCTTGAGAATGGCTTCAAGAAGTTTTAAGAAGAGGCCACGGGTTCGTAGCTCTTTGCACCCCGTTTCAAGTGTTTGTAAGGACTCCTTTAGATGAAGAATTTCTGAATCATAATTTGATCTGAAAAGCATTGCATTGATACGGGTGAATGCCGAAGGAATAGCCTTCAGGATGTGGTGAAGGAAAGATTCAGCATCTGCAAGTTTAGATGGGTTGCCCCTGTATTGGGTAATTTTGACTGCTTCTTCTTGAGTCGGGGAAATTCTGGTAAGCTTTTCGAGGACATCTGTATTAAGTCCATGACCCTCGAGAAGAGCATCAAGAATTTCTTTGCGAGAAATTGCTAAAGATTTTAGTACAATTGCTGTGTTTTGAGACTTCCTTGGTTCAAGGATGAAAACTTGAGTGGCTGGGGTAGGGTTGGAGCTGCTTCTACTTGATGAAACTTCATTTCCGAGAAGGATTTTGTTATTGGCAGTTGTATATCCAAACAATGTTTCTATTAGGTCGTCATCAAATCTGACAGAAAAATGGGAAAATGATGGATCAGAGAAATATCAACCTAAGAAATGCTATGTGCTCTGAAAAGAAAAATTAATATTTTAAAATTCAGAGGGAAACCTGAGAGAGCCATTATTAATCTCATCCCAAACCACTGAATGATCAACATCGGCTGTTACTTTATCCCAGTGCAGTGGCTTTAGTTTTGTATGACCACTGCTAGTCCCTCTCAAGCTTCCCTCTGTTGGAGCCCATTCCCTGCTCTTGCTATTTAATTTCCCACTTGGAACTGGTGGAGGTTTCAGTGATGATATTAAACCGCCTATTTTAGGTGGTGGGGGTGGTGATGCAGGATTTTTCTTTGTTATAAGTGGTGGTTTTGTTGATGTAGGCGGAGGCGGAGGAGGTGGTGGAGGAGGAGGAGGCGGTGGTGGTGGTGGTGGGATTTTCTTTCTTGGAGGAGATGGTAGAGGAGGTAGTTTTGGACTTTCCATTTCTGAAACTAATGCTGCAGGTTCTCCATTTCGCAATACTGGTTCTGTTACTTTCCCATGACCAATTCCATAAGATGAAAGCAAAACTTCCTGGGGATCACACTTTTTTAATTGCTCTGATATCACATCCACCCTCTTTTCTTCCCCTTCTTCTTCATAGCTAGGGTTCAGCGTAACCTTTGAGAAAGTGTTTTTGGGTTTCCTGTCAAAACTTTTTACATAAAGCAAATCCTGCCCATTTTCATCGAAGGTAAACTTTTTCACTTTTCTGATAACTTTTTTGAGCTCGTCACTAGTTGCCATAACTTTTTCCCGCTTTTTGGCAAATTTCAAGTAGATAAAGAAGAAGATCACAGCAATGGCCAGAGTGATTGCAGCTGTGACAACAATGGCTGCCACAACTTTTCCATTTGACGATGAGGACTCCTCCATTGCCTGTTTCCGGGCTGGAGGTCCCAAGAGTTGAGGCATCAGCATTTCCCTATCATGATCGGGAGAGACTGCTTCATAACTTGCAGATCTTATCATTGAACTTGCAGGTGAAGAATCAAATGCAGGAGAAACTTCTGTCTTCTGTGAGGAGTTTTGTTTACAATAAGAACGAGAAAGGGGAGGGGAGAAAAACAGTAAGAAAATGAGACATGGATGGAACCGCGGCTGGACCATCATTCCGACGTGAACCAGGGACAAGGATGCAGAGAAAGGGAGAGAATCTTGGTTGTTTTAGTTCATTGTGGCTATCAGTGGCTTTTGAGCAATTTCCTGTCTTCTACATTGTGTTATTTCTGACAGCTTCAATGAAGGTAGTTGTTGTTAGCAGCTCTGTTTACTGGTCCTGGGTCTGTCTTATTATATGTACTAAACTGCCCTTGTCCTGATGATGAAACTGTGTATGTGCAAACAGTGGCTCTTGTTCTAAGGTCGGATGATTTTGTTGTGTATATGGCTGGCTTGACATTTTAGCCGTCCTGCATGAGCTCCACTCTGATCAACGATGATGGTGACGTCATGCTAGTGCCAAATGGAGTCTTGTATCCTGACATAACAATGTCACTTGTATTGCCATTTTGTTGCTCTATCCTTGAGCTGCTTTTGTCATCGAGACGTGATACTTTCTTTGCAAGAAATAGAAAATGTTGAGCTGGGATGCAAGGTCTCTAATGGCAATATTTTAAGATTAAAATAGTTGCAGGGTTTGCATTGTCCTGTGCATTAAAAGAAAAGGATGGTAATTAAGAAAAACATTAATCTGCAAGGCACCCACCTGCCAAACAAAACTAGGGCAAACAAAAGACATTCCTGTTTTGCGGTTCGGTACGAACGAAGAAATTTCGAACAGAAGGATCAGAACTCGCTGATAAGAAAAGAGAGGAGCACATTTCTAAGCCACCACAAGCTGCCTCGGAGCCAGATGGGACTGTCTCTCTCATTCACTTGTCTCGGGACCCCCTCATGTTACATGTCCAAGCCAACACAAGCTGCACAATCCCGAGGCCTTAATTCTGGTAGAGGGACAAGACATTAAGGATGGCAGGCCGGTCGGTAACTGAGGCCTACCATCCAGTTCATGGTTTGCGGGATGATTTGAAAGCTCTGCATCCTTTTCATGGACGATGGATGGTCGCGTTCTTATGATCGTTAGGTAGCTGAAATAAATTAAAAGAGATAGCAAATTGATATACTCTGCAATGAATGAAACCAAACCTGTTAATCCTTCTAGCAATATATTTATTAAATTTCATGGTTGAAGGCGGGTGTGTGGGCTCGCGAGAGTGAAGACAGAGTCTTCAATGCTGCCAGATTTGTCGAATCATAGTGGGCACCTAGCATAGTTAAGAGACTGGACATTCAAGTAGCTGGGGAACTCCGTCCAAATTAGATAAGAGCGTGTGGACCATGGTTGTTTTGGTCTTCTTCGGGGACTGAAGCCTCCGTCACATAGCTGTATGATAAAAAAAAAGTGAAACCTTCCGGTGAGTAGAAAGTTTCCCAAGAGATGCAAAAAAGGGTGTAGAAACAACCGACAAGAATTTGAGTGGGACTCGGGTAGATAGTGTTGGATCAAGCTATTGGTTGTATTGCTCCATCCAAGGGTATAACACTCCTAGCCCCTTTTCTTTAATGGTTTCTGAAGGCACTAGCAACATGCCTAGACTTTAGACAAGCAAGCTCGATCAAGACTGGTTAATCCAGCAGATATCTTCAAAAATGAGTAAGGAGAGACAACAGACGATAATTGGCAGACACAGAGGGAGCAAGAGATGACCAGACAACGCAAACATTTGAAGAAATGTGATTTAAACGATCCCAACGCGATTTCATCTTTTTCCATACAATTAATCATAACAAATATGTGTTTAGGTGTTTATTAATGTGTAGACCTATCAGAGAGCAAGCCCGAGCATTGATGAAGACCAAAATTAGTAAAACAATGGCACCCATTCAGATGGCCAGGCTACAATAATCGATTGCACGATTGTGGTGCAATCCCTCTAGCATTATAATCGATTCACACAAAATGCCATCTTCTAAAGAATATCAACAAAAGAATTTCTTAATGTGTTCTTCAAATCCCCTTCACGGTCTCCCTACACTTGCTTGTTCATGTGCTAATCAATTCTTCATGTCGGGTTAGGTCAGCCAAGCATGAGCAAAACATTGGGAAAGTGATCTCCTGTCCGAAGCAGGGTGTGCTACCGAGTATAAACAAGACCTAACAAAATTGCCACTCCAACCCATGTGACTGCAGAATTAGTCTCTGGTTTGCAATTTAGGCCTCTTTGACAAGCTCAGAGTAGAAAATGGTGATGAAGACTGAAGTTCGGACGGCAGAAAATCAAACGCAGAGGACGAGGCCGATTGTACAAGCGGTGGTTGCGATAATGAATAGAAACAATCTTCCCTTCCTCTCTTCCTAACACTTCTCCTTTTCTTTTGCTCTCCGTCGCCTCCCATTATAACATCTTTAATTCGTTTCACATCTGACAATTTCACTGGCTTAAGTATGTATTCTTCTGCCCCTTCTTCTAAACACCTGAGCCATTTAATAATAAGCAGTTAGCATCAACGTTCATTTCCGATACAATCACGGTAAAACAACAACAAAAAAGGAAAAGAAAATCTCATCGCGGAGATCAACTTGTCGAGCAAGCTCACCCCATCTACAATTCTGATATTCTATAGTTCAAAATGCATGGAACTGGTCTCTGGTTGAAAACAGAGACATCTTAAAAAAATACAGGCAGACTGAAAATATTATCAGATTTTGATACACCCAAATATGCTGCTAATAAACAGTGAATCAGAGAATTTTAAACAGCGCTTAAGTAATCAGTAATTACATCAAATTAGCCCTTCATTTCCACAGAATTATACTTGGGCAGAGTCGTAGAAAGAACTGTATCCTACTCGACACGATCAAAATCTAAGATTTTCGTCAAGATTTGCTCTTTGAATTGTTAGCTACCATAATATTTAACAAATTCATTTCCTTTTCAAACTCAAAGTTCATCAATTGACAGAGATTTTCAAAACATTAAACAAGATGAAAAATTCATCTTTCCACTCCACCCACAAAAAAGAAAGATCGAGCCAGAGAGGAGGATACCTATCAATACGAGCCAAGATGTTCTCAGATGACATGATCACTACAGGAATCTCTCTGAAAGCTGATGATTCCTGCTAAAAAAACAAATTTCCAAAACCCCATCAACATACAATTCAATAAATTAATTTTCATTTCTCATCTTATGCATTCTAGCAACAAAATAAAGATTGAACAGAAAAGGTATGTGAAGAAAGCAAGAGGATCGCACGGACCTTAATCTTTTTAAGCAGCTCATATCCTGTCATCCCCGGCATCGAGTAATCGGTCATGATGAGATTGATTTTCAAATCCTATAATCACAACGATTAAGCAATAATAAACCGTCAGCACTGCTTGATTTCTCAGCAAAGAAACAGAGATCCAATAAAGTTACTCTTTTGTCCTTACATTGAACGCAACAGAGCTCTTCTCTCCATCCAATCCAAGATACTGCAAAGCTCTGCTCCCACTCTCTACAACAGTCACTGCAAATATCCAAAAATCCCAGTCAGTTTCAAAAACACACAAAATAAAAAGACCATTAATTAAAACCTCAAAAGAAAAGGGATCACCTTTACAAGATGATATCTTAAGCAACCTCTCTATAACCTTCCTGTCTACAAAGCTATCATCTACAGCAAGAACATGCAACTCCTCTGAACCAGAAACAGACCCTTTAGAAACTCCAACTTCATCCGCCAAACTTCGCCTTAAGATCTCGCCGGCCGTTGCCATATCACCAGAAAATATGTGTGTGTGTGTGGTGTATCTTTTGACGGGGTCTTTGGTTGGTAATGGCTTTCTTGCAATGCAGAACTACTATATGTCAAAGTTTAAAAGCGGTGAGGTTTCGAAGTTAGTGGGTGGATTTATATGAGAATGAAAAGGGGGAAGATATGAGGGAGATATTGCCATGTTCGCCTCTTTCTTTAAAGCAGAAAATGTTCGTGAGATTCTGAAGATTTCATTTCTTGAGATCTTAGCAAATCTTAAAGTAGCCCCACTTCGTCTCTTGTCCTGTCATACGTTCATGGATACTATGGTCTCTCTTGGATTTTCACTCTCCACTACAAGACAAAAGCAAAAGTGCCAAACAGCGTTATAGTGTCCTTTCTTTTTCTTTTCTTTTTCTTTTCTTTTTTTCAATTTTGGATAATCGAGTAGTTATTCTTTTCAAATTTGTTTCCTAATCTCTCAAGATTTTATCCGCACAATTTTAGAATCACATCATATGATTTTACTAAAAAGAATTTCTCCTGAATATTGGTTTTTTCGATACGATTCAATTTTAATTTTTTTTATTAATTTTAAAACAAGTGATTTGACCAAGGGTATAAAATATCTCCGGCGTTTCAACTATAATTTTTTTAAAAAAATTCAATTCTTTTTATTTTAAATTAGTTTGTTTTAGTATTTTTTGAATTTTTTAATATTATTAAAAATATATTTTATCATATCCTCACCCTATATTGATAGGGACAAGTAATTTTGTCATCCTTACAAAAACAATCTTGATTACAAGCTAACATATATATATATATATATATATATATATATATATATATATATATATATATATATATATATATATATAAAAGATAAATCATTCACATGTCATGTGATTGAGAACAATCATTGTTAACTATTATTTTTTAAGCAAAACAATTAACAAATTTGAAGTCGGTCATTGACTAATAAAGAAGGGTAAAGCCGATCATCAATCAAGAAGATTATTATAATTTAATAATCGATTGGTCATGTTCTATGTGGAATAGAATTTTTTAGCAAGATATCTAATGAATATTATAGATTAATATAAATACATTTGATTATCAGAAGGATATGTATAAAGAAATATAAATTATACAGAAATTAAGATTATACAGCCCTTATCAATTATAGATAGTTTATATAGAATTATGATTTTATGTTTACATAAAATTTATCTCTATAATAATATAAATAGGTTATTCGACAACTTAAAATAATAGCCAGCTAACATAATTTATTCCCACTTTCTACTATTTATTTATTTATTTAGATTATTGCAGCTTATCTGTTTTACTTAGAAGCCTTTTTTTATTACTTTCATTTTCTTTTATGTTCTTTTGTAGTTTTTTTTTTTTAGCATTATCATTTTTCCTTCTTACCTAATTAGAGATCAAGTTAAGAATTAACATTTCATTTGATCAGTGAGGCTACTGTATGCCTCTACTCAGAATTAAGATTAAAATTATAGTTTTTTCTTGTTGGGAGAAAAAATACGAGTAAAGGATTATATATTAATAAATGATCAATCCACAAGTTTAATGATGATTAGTTATTTGGTTGTCTATTATATAAATAGAATGGCACCCCGATGAGATAAGTTTTAGATTAGTTATTATATCTGGAAAATAAATTGAAAAAAATACAGTGATAATAACTGATGATTAATCAATCCCTAAAATTAATAGATATCATTCTCTAGACATAAAAAGTCGATAAATAATTCACCAACACAGTTATCAATGGAATAACATGCAATAAACATGTCACATGATGAATGTTCACCATTTAATTCCCTACAATAGCAAAAGACTATTCTTGGAAAAAACAATTTTAGTGTCTTCACGCAATCTACACCATGAGCACCTGTTATCGATCAACAAACAAGGAAAAAAACTATCAAGATTAAGTTAGCCCAATACTTAAAAAAAACAGGGTTAGAAGTTAGATGTACAACTAGATCTATATGCAATCATTCATATTCTGAATGAATTGATAGGCTATATGTAATCCTTACATGAATCAAGATGGTTGAGTTTAAACAGTTTTCTATAAAAAATAACAAATTAATAGGGGAACACATCGCGAAGTTCACGGATCAATATGGTGATTGTGTTGTTAATCCCTTTGTAAGAACTAAGACTATTTGGTTCATCATTGATCAAATTGTATTTTATTAGCTCTGTATACTTTTCATTATCTTCATCAATAGTTAATAAGAGATGGAAAGTTATTTTCATGAGTACTTTTATAGAATAAAACCAAAAGTAACATTGATTGACTTGGCTAGAAGATCATGAAAAACATTTTATGTAAAATATACAGGTGCCTCATTTATCATATAATTTTATCCAAGAGAAAATACTAGAGAGCCAAGACTGAACAAATTAGCACTTAACAAAAATCCAAGACCTTTTGGTGTAAAAAGCCTTGTGACAATGAATTTTATAAACATTAACCATAATAAAAGTCACCAAACTTAGTGATGAAAATGAAAAATTAGTAAAAAAATCATTAGCATCTTTTTAACCTTGAAAAATTAGCATTTAACAAAAATCCAAGACCTTTATGCTTTCACTTGATAGTGTATGTTAAACAATAATATAAATCATAAATTAGGACCTTACCTAATAGTTTAAGTTTTTGAATTGAATTGGTTATTTGATATTTATAGTTATATTTTTTCATTTGATAATAAACATATCTTTAAGCTAGTTTGTAAGTTGACTAAGGGTGTTTGGGAGTGTGGTAGCGGTTGCTTTTCAAATAGCTTTTCATGCCGAAAAACATGCCAGTAATGTTTTTTCATTTTTTAAAAATTATTTTTAATATCAGCACATCAAAACGATCCAGAAAGTACAAACCGAACTCAATTTTAGTAAAAAAAAATTGAAATTTTACAAAAAGCTGTTTGGACCGCAGTGCCAAACAGCCTCTAAGACTAAGAGTGTGTTTGATAGTGTGGTAACGGTTGCTTTTCAAATAACTTTTTGTGCCGAAATGCATGTCAATGATGTTTTTTTATTTTTTAAAAATCAGTTTTGATATCAACACATCAAAACGATCCAAAAGGTACAAACCGTACTCAATTTTAGCAAAAAAAAATTAAAATTTTTAGAAACACAGGTTGTACCGTGTTCCCAAAATGCCTTTAAATCTATTTCAAAATAAGTTTAAGAATACATCTCCACATCAATGTAGTATATTTAAATAAAATTTTCTATTTTCCCTTATGTTTTGAACCTAAAAAGTTGAAATGGAAAAAAAAATGATTTAGAGAATCTTAACTCATATTATTATAAGCATCCTATATTAGGTTTAACTATACAAGACTTATAAGCATTTTATGGTTTAATGATCGGTTATTCCTCAATGAGAAGAAAAGTGAGGGGAAAAAAAAGAGGGAGGAAACCTTTTACTTCAAGAACAGGTGCAGGTTGCTTTTCTTTTCTTCCCGTTACAAGGATGGATTCCTTTCTGTCTAATCACACCAAGGATCACAGAAGTGAGAGAAGGGCAACAAAAGTCCCTTTGACCCTAAGTCAACACCGTTAATTCTAAATAGTATTATTTATTTAGTACTATTGACTGACTGTAGCATACAGTATGAGAGCTGCTGACCTCGGGACCTGACAAATAGAAAGTGAAGTTTCTATTCGATAACCAAGAAAGGTCCGCAGCGGCGGCGTCAAAAATGGGAAAGGCCGCCCCTTGGACTGCCTGTGCCCTGTGGCCGTGACCCGTCGACGGATCACAAAATCTTTGATTGGATATTCCTTTACTACATGATTTATTATTATTATTATTATTATGTAATAAATATAAAAAACCGGTCTTTCCAGTTGTTTTTCAAAGAAATTTTTACTTTAAATATATTAAAATAATATATTTTTTTTATTTTTTAAAAAATTATTTTTGACATTAACACATCAAAATAATCCAAAAACATAAAAAAATAATTAATTTGAAATAAATTAAAAAAAAAATTTAAACAAAAAAAAAAACAAGATAGGTTTTATATTCATCCAGCTAAATTTCAATAGCTCATCTTTTGTAAGAATTTAATAAAAAATGTAATTAGTATTCTCCAAGTTTAAATCAAAATAATAAGAAAAAATAAAGTTGAGATGACATCATCGTACACTGTGCAACAGGCAAAAGGGTTAACCGAGTGGGATTCCATAGAAAAAGCAATATATATATTTGTCATGTCATGTAATCTTCTCTTTTTATATACATATATATATATATATATGTATATATGTATATATATATATATATTTATATTTATATATCTCCTCCATTTGCGTGAAGGTCCCTCTTTCACGAGTAATAAAATCGGTAGCAGATAGCGTCCCTTTTGGCAACGACAGCATAGGAAGATATGTTCTGTATACAGGACAGGTGACCGATGACTTCGAAGATACTGTACTATTTTTAAATGCCTGATCTTCGGCTACTTTCCTAAAGTGTATATAATATGACCCAGATATCTTACTCGAGATCCGGTTCGGCTCGGATCAAATTAAGAAAAAAAATGTTAAATTAATGCGAGTGTGTTAGGAAATATTTGAACAAAGTGTATATGAATATAGAAAAAGAAAAAGAAAAAGAAAGGATAAAATTAAAGAAAAAAATTTATCATACAAAAATAACAATTATAAGCTAAAAAAATATTTGAACATGCTTGGGTCAACTCTTTATCTAGATTTGAAAAAGAAAAAAAAAGATTGAATAATAAAATTGAAAAACAAAGCAAAAACTTCCAAGAAGATCAAGTATAAAAATTAAAAGAACAAGGATTGATACTCAAATATCCCCAACAAGGGGGCTATCCTGATATTTTAATTGATAAACATGAATTTCAGGGTAGAAAAGATGGGAAAAAAAACAACTCTGGTGAAAATTTATCAAAAAAACCAAAAACATGTTGTTGGAAAAGAAAAAGGAGACCACGAGAAATCTAAAAACATGAGAGAGTAAATTTTTATCGCCAGATGATGCTATACATGTCGTCGAAGCATGATAGAATCCTTCCACGCGCACCCGCGTGCAAAGCACAAACCTAACACATTAAAAAATTAAATAAAATTTAATTAATACAAAATATCAATTTACCCTTTTACTAATCTTGTTATAATGCAAAACCTAACATGAAAACCTCAAAAAAGCCTAGATTAAGTTTCATTCTAAGAATAAATTGGTAATTTCACTGCCTCAAAAAAATATGAAACTCGAAAAAGCCCTAGGAAAGAAAAACTTTTGTAACTTCATCAAAACAAAAATGACAAATAAATAATATAAGAAAGATTATTTCACCCTAAGAGAAGTCTTTTAGGATAATTTGATAAAAGATAAAATCATTAATTCACTGTTTTATTTAATAGTAATGTAATTTGTATCGTATCTTGTGCTTTAGTACATTTTATTAATATAATATTTTATTAATATAGGTGGCTGTGTTGCCCTGAAAGGCCATCATGGGGCATCCATCGAATCCAAGGGGATGCGATGCAGTAGTTGGGTGGGAATTGCGAGGAGATTGGATTTGATTTTCTGTGTCCTTTCATTTCGGCAACAGAATCCACGAGATGACATGGCACAGCACCTTCTACGCTAGATTGTTAAAAAAAAATGTTCTTTTTTACTTTCCCACGATCTTACCAGCAAAACGCCATTAGTCAATTTGAATGGACTCTTTTCATTGTTTTATTTGTATTTATCATTCAAGTCATGGGGTTCTTTATGGTGGATTTATCTTTTTATTTATTTAAATAGATAATTTTAATAAATACAATTAAATAAATATTTTATTTTACAGTTTGTTTCTTGATTACTGTTAGCAACTTTTTTTTTCTTACATAAATAGTTATTGATTTATTTAGTTAGATGATTGCATAAGCTTTTTAATTTACATTTTGAATTTTTCATGTAAAAAAACACTTTAAAACAGCTTGAATACCTAATATTGTTTTGATAAAAAATTATAACCCGCAGCGAATCACATATTAAATGGCTAGTAAATATAGTAGAGTTTGTGCAATGTTCTTTTTTTCTTGTAGTAATATAACTCTAATAATTATAGGCCATTTTCTATAAAGTAAAGTGTGTGTTTAGGAACATGGTTGAAACAGTGTTTTTTAAAAATTAAATTTTTTTTATTAAAATTAATTTTTTTTATATGTTTTTGGATCGTTTTAGTATGCTGATGTCAAAATAATTTTTAAAAATAAAAAAAAATATTATTTTAATATATTTTTAAATAAAAATACTTTAAAAAAATAATTTATATCATACTATCAAATACCCTTTAAAATATTAGAATAAAAGATTCCACGTTTAGGATTCCATCTTCCTCTCTATTTATGTTTTTTTTATTGCTTCTGGTATAAGTATTTTTTTTTGTTAATAGTTTTCTTGGAAAAAGAGGCTTTTACTGTTGCGAGAAAGAGGTCAATGTATGCTTGAACTATTTTATCATAGTAAGTCCGTAGTGAATTGTTATTTGGGCTAAGTTTCATGATGCAAGCTTTACACTTTAATATTAACCTTATTTCTGCAGACATTTGTACTGTTTATGAAAATCAAATGCTCTTAATTGATCTCACTATGATGCAGTGGGCCTAACAACGATGGCTGATTCCATTTTGGGCCTCACTGTGTATTTTGGGCCCAACTCAGATATAAAAACACTGAAGAAACAAAAACAATCCATCCATCCAACTTTCCTTTTGTTGTTCTTTATTAATATGTTTGGCATTGTATTTGAGAACTGTTTTTTTGAAAAATTTAAAATATTTTTATTTATTTTTATTTTAAATTAATATTTTTTTATGTAATGATATAAAAATAATTTTAAAAAATTAAAAACATTATCTTAATATATTTTAAAATAAAAATTATTTTAAAAAATAACCACTACCATATTCTCAAACATACACTAAATCTTTAATTACTTTTATGTTTGTTTGAGTTATCTTTTGTCTCCTCCAATAAGTATTTTTCCCCGTATTTATATACTATTAATTTTTTTAACCCCATAAAAAATACACGTACAACTGATTATATATAAAAATATAAATTTTATATTGGAATATTCTAGAAATATTATTAATTTTATTGCTAAAATAGGAATTTTAATATCTATTTTTATTTTTCATTGGCAGCATTAACTTTTTTATTTTTCATAAAATACTAATTATCAGTTATATTCAACATATCTCTTATTAAAAAAGACACAAACAATAATATGTTTTCTTAAATAAGTTACTTCTATTTCTCTATTTTATGTATATTTATATATCACATAAAACTTTAAATAATATAAAACAAGCTTCTTAAATTACTCCTAACTATTTATCAAATTTATCAAATTATTAAATCAAATTCTTAGTTTTTTTTTATATTTGAAATCATTGGTTATTGTCTTGCATTATATTTTCCTCTTTTAGACCAGAACTATTTATAAACAATTTGTTATTCCTTTGTAATACCAATACATTTATATATAAAAAAAGACTCACACATATTTTCCACAATTCTTTGGATTTTGTTTCAAGATTTTTCAACTATATTACTAAATATAATTGGTCAAAATAAAAAAAAGATTTTAGAGTATGACGTATTACATTTTACTTTCTTTAATCACTACTAATATTAAAAAAAGAGTTCTTTAAACAAAACATTCATAAGTTTTCTATTCATGTCTATATTTTAATTTTAATTTTTATATTCATGTAGATATAATTAAAATAAAAAATTAAATTGAGATTATTTTTTTAAGGGATCCTTAGTTATACTCCTATGTTATAATTGACTTTTTTATATGAAAATATTTTTATCTTTTTTTCTAAGAATTATTTTTACATTCATTGCAAGAATGAATAAAGTTTTTTTTTTTCTCCATTTTTTATTCTAAAAAAAGAAACTTTCTTATAAAACTGTGATTTACAAAATATTTCTGATTTTAAATGTGCATATAAAAAAATCATATAATTCTTTATATATTATTTTTTAGAAGTTATCATGATAAGAAAATCATGAGTAAAGTTTTTCTTTTTTCATATTACTTTGATTTTATTTTAGATTTGAAGGTTACTTTTATAATTAAATGAAATTAACAAGTTGCTACACCACACTCTCAAAGCACTAACGCAGGTGGCTCAATAATTAAACTTCATAATTTTTTTTTAATTTGCTTTTTAAAAGTGCTTATCTTGATATCACGATTAGGTCATAGATTTTATATTTTAATCCGGGCAAGTTTATATAAAGTTTTGTTATATCTTTTTTAATTATATTTTTTTCTTAATTTTCATCCTAAAACATTTTATTTGCTAGAAAATGAGTAAAAGATTTTTTTTTATTATTTTTTTTTATGTGGAGTTATCATGTTTCTCATTTAATTTATTAAGAATTAGTTTTTGAATTTTTTTTTTCTTGTGTTTGTTTATATGAAATTAACCTAATCTTATATTTATAGTCGTGAAGTTTGTGAGTTAATCCAATTTGACTGGATTTTTTTTTTCAGTTTGGTCACTCAACATTGAATTATTTGATAATTCAAGTAGACTAAGATCATATTCTTTTTATCCTTTTTTATTGTTATTTTGTTATTGATTTATTGATAATTGTTATATTTTATAATTATATTATTTAAATTAAAAATTAAACTAATAATTGAAGTCTTGATTTTTTTCTTAACAATAATTTTTTTTTAATGTTGAAAAAAAAGAGAGCAGAACTCGAGACACAAATATAGTTATAACAAAAGCTAAATGATATGAGAAAATCACTATAGATCAAGAGATATTTTACTGTGAATTGCAAATATGATTTCACTTTCAATTTCTCATCTTTTGCGAGATGTATTTTAGCCTTTCCTTTTCTTCCAAAATGAATGGGTGGTTCTCGTGTCATTAAGAATGCATATGACACTTTCTGACGGTCCAATCTGGTCATCCATTGTTTTTTTGGATGCGCAACCATACCCATTTTCATATGGCATGGCACGTGTAAACAAATAATTGTTGGATTGCCGCTAGTGATTGATTATTGCATTTTTTTTCTTTCCTTTCTCTCTCTTAACAACTAAAGTGCACACTTGTCCTATTTGTTTGTTGTTTGTCTAATCAAGCATGTTTGTTATACCCAAGTACCTTGAGTGTGGCATGGTTGCAAGACCTATGTCCTTCGGGTCTGACAATCATGCCAGACCCAAGTATTTAGGTCAAAAAATTTAGTTTTTTTTCAAAAACACAATTAGAGTGTAAAAACAAACACTGTCTCATTCAAATAGGAATTTTCATTCATATGCATTAAAACTTAATTGCAAACTCTTTTTTTTATGCAACTTATTTTATAAATTTGTTATATTCGAAGAGGAAAGAATGAAAAAAAAAATGTTGACTTCTAAGTGACTTATTTCAAGTCTTTAAAAATAAACTTTCTTTTTTTGTATGCATTGTGGATGAAAATATTAATTTTATGTTTCCATCCAAATGTTGGATAGATTTTTAAAGGGTTCATGCTTGTTTGAATTTGAGATGTTGTATAATCTAATTGTCAAAGTTTGTTACAAGAAAAGTTTATTCTATAATATAACTATCAATATATATGAAAATTTGGAATATATGATCATAAGATAAAACTTTTGAACTTTTGAATTGATACATTATGTTGTATAAAAAAAAAATATTATATATGTAAAAGACTTGCTGTCCTTTTAACTATCTTAATTCATGCAATTTTGTAGATGATTTCTTCAATAAAATCAGAGATTAATAATAATAAAAAAAGAGTGAATTTTAGGGATGTGCATATTTAATATCTTAGAATAGAATAAAGAAATATAGAAAAGATAAAAATATATTTGGTTAAAAAATAAAAGGATGAAAATAAAAAAATAAACATGTCCTTACAACAATTATAAGTGTATTCTTAGCCCAGCATGATGGATCAAACACGGGACTCGGGTAACCCAACAGAAGCCAGCAAAGACCTTTTTTTTTTTTACATATGTTTTTTTCCCTTATTCAGAAACCCCTCTTTTTTATTATTTTTATCTTTTTTAGTTGGTTACAAACCCATATCAAACTTCACTATATAAATACTAAAAAAATATTTTTTTTTCAATGTGAGATTTTCAAGCTCCCGACTCGGGTGACCCAGCAGAAGCCGGTAAAGACCTTTTTTTTCACGTGTTTTTTTCCCCTAATCAGAAACCTCTCTTTTTTTCTTTTTTCTTTTAATCTTTTTTAGTTGGTTAGAAACCCATATCAAACTTCACTATATAAATACTAAAAATAAATTTTTTTTCCAATGCCCCCCCACCAAGGTTGTGTTTTTTTAATGTGAGATAAAAAATCTTTTAAAATACTCTTTTAACTTATATCCACATAGATTATTTTTTAATTTTTCATATAAAATATTAAAAACTCAAATATTGTATTTTTAACAAATTTCCCGAGTTTACCCATGCTAGGCTAGCCCTAAAAAAATACCAGATATGTGCTTGAGTCTGGCAGGTCGAAGCGCTTTAGGTTTGCACATCAGATCCAAGTACCTTGAGTCTAGGGACCATGCCAAACTCAAAAGCCTTGGATCTAGTGATTATATTTGGTGCTAGACAAGAGTTGATATAATTGCCAAATCCAAGGTGACCTAAGTCGATTGGTCTGACTTAGTTGTTAGATACTAAACACTTAAAATATTATTTATATTTTTAATATATTTTTAAAAAAATTAATATTAACCCACGCACGAACCAATATACTTAGTATAACTAAACGACATCATTTACCCCTTAACCAGCAATTAACCGGCACTTCAGACTCTTTACCTCTCCCTTTCCCAAACCAGAACCCCGAATAACTGGAAAAAAAAGAACTACCATCAAAATGGAGGAAGAGAAAGCTGCGGCGTACTACGAAGAGCTCACTCGAAAAGGCGAAGGCGCCGCGCGCTTCAAGCAAGGCCTAGGCTTCTCCGCCAATAAGGACGTTGCCGCTCCTCCTCCGAGAGGCTCAGCTCTCCCTTCCTCCACCGCTTCTTTTTTAAGCAATTTTGTTAAAGCCTCTAGTCCTACACAAGCTTCAAATCTTGAAAGGCAAGCTCAGCTCGAATCAATTCAAAACAAACTCAAGAAGAAACCCAAAGATGAGGCGTCAGAGAGAAACAGAAGAGAATCGGGCCATCATAGGCATCGATCGAGGTCGAGAAGTAGAGAGAGGAATCACAGGAAGCGAAGCAGAAGCAAAAGCCGAGAGAGGAATTATAGGCGTAGAAGCAGAAGCCGAAGCCGAGAGAGGTATAGAGATGGAGAGAGGAGAAGGAACCGTAGATTGGAGACAAGAAGCCGAAGTCGTGGTTTATCGCCACGAGAGGGCAGAAGGTCGGAGAAGAGAAGGGGTGATGATGTGGAAAGGGAGAGAGCAGGGAAGGAGAAGAATGGCAGCATTGATTATTCGCGGTTGATTGAAGGTTATGAGAAAATGGTATGGTTGGTTTTTTTTTTTTTTGAAATAATTAAAAGGGCTTTTGAATTTATAATCTGATAGTTTAATTGGAGGCTATGCTAGTCTACAGGATTTACTCTTAGTGGAAAAAAATGGAAATGAAGGGGATTTCTGC
The DNA here is from genome assembly GCF_005239225.2 of Populus alba. NCBI lineage: Eukaryota > Viridiplantae > Streptophyta > Magnoliopsida > Malpighiales > Salicaceae > Populus > Populus alba. Next base: position 13,425,083 of record NC_133298.1, read on the forward strand.
TTCAAGTTTAGAATTGAGAAGATGATGATATTGTGTATTATTAGTCCAACTATTGATTATACACCAGCACTATTGTGTTGCCAAACCTTGAATACTAAACATTACGTAGGCGAGACACTCATTTCTTTTGATTTGTTGCAAGACATGGAAGACAGTGTTTAGGCTGTTGAATGCTTGAGGGATACTAGCCTGTCCTTGCCTAAAACAAAATCAGAACATAAATGTAAGATATATCAGTAGAAGATGGAACATATCGTGTTTCCCTGAACTCTCAACAATATGTTCGTGTTGGATTTGGCATCTGGGGTGGGAGAATTGGAAGAAATTTCTTGTTGACTGGTCAAAATAGTCCAACATGCTAATTGGTGTAACCTCTGTCATATCACTGGTGAAAGAAACAAAACAGAGATTTAAGAAAATATCAAGAAAGCAAGACCAGTTCTGCTGCTTCTCTTTGTATAATTAAGTCGAAACTAGATAATACCCCCAAATTGCTCCATGTAAGGAAAGAAGAAAGTGTATCTTGCTTCCATCTTCAAGTTACTTAAAAGAACTACTAACTAAAAATCTTTTATTTTTCTTTCCTAAGTGGTTTAATAATTGAGTCTATTGGCTATCTTCTATCTTGAAGAAGCGCAAATCTATTTCTTTCTGCTGTTGAGTGGGTTTCCTTGATAAACAGACACCAGCTGAAAGAGTCAAAGCTAGGATGAAACTTCAGCTTAATGAAACTGGTAAGCAATCACATCCTTTGCTGAAATTTGAGATCATCATGTCGTTTTCCTGTCTGAATTGATCTGAGGACTTCCTGCCTTATTTAGCAATCATGAATATTGTAATTTTCATGGATCTATGCAAAAAATAAATTGTTTGAAACTACAACAAATAAATGGCAATGATAGCTCATAGTTATGAAGCAATTTTATATTTCGATGGAAAATTAGGCCAAGCTGCTGATTTGCAGAATTTGTCTACACCTGTTAGGTACGTATTACTACTGTTTACTTGAATATTTCATTGGTAGAATGTTTGTCACAAGCACATAGAGATAAACACATTTTCGTGATTTTAAACAATAAAACTAAGTGCACCTTCATAAATTATTCTAAGTTATACCCAAACCATGTCATGTCAAAGCATCAACTGCATATCTACTTATATAATAACGGCAGGTAGCCAGTGGCTTTGCACTAAATAGGAAGCTGACATGTCACACTATCATCTGCATATCTAATAGTATACTAGTGGCGTGTAACTATTGGCTTTGCTCTAAATTGCAAGACATGATGTTAGACAATTAACAAATTATCTTAACTTTTATGACAAGGATAAGGTTTCATGTTGGAAGGGGCTTGTGTAATTATGAACTATTATAAATGAGAGTTAAAAGTTAGTTTTGCTATTGGGAAGACATGTTTAAATTTTTTTAAATATACAGGCTTTTAATTTGAGAACAAAAGGAGATCGTATTCTTTCACTCATGCTTGATTTTATAGGAAACTGTTATTGGTCAGTTTTGGTTAAGAGTGTTAGTTAACATGTTTCTCATCGCACTCCAGTGTTTTGATTTTACCATGCACTCTATTTAGTTCTACTTCTAGCCTTTGCATTTGTCTACATATGCAATATAAAGTCCTGTTTGGCATTGCAGTCCTACCACGCTTTTGAAAAATTTTGAACTTTTTTTTTAGCTTCAAATTATTATTTTTTTGTGTTTTTGGATCGTTTTAATGTGTTGATGTCAAAAGTGAATTTTAAAAAATTAAAAAAATATTATTTTGATTCATTTCTAAGTAAAAAACACTTTGAAAAGCAACCTCTACCACATTCTAAATAGGCTCTAAATATTTTCCTCCCACGTTACTTTTAGTAATTCTTAATAATGCATTTTATATAGAAATGTAAACTTTTATGTAGAATTATTATAATATAATTTGTTTATAGTTGGGCTGGTTGTTAGTGTATATTATTCATAATTGATCCATCTTTTGTGAATGTTGTTACTAGACTTCTGTAAATATCCACCTTACTGCAATTTCATATCCAGATTAGTCTTAAAACATTGGTTTATTAAGCATGTGAACATGCTAGTTGGAAGATATACTGCTGTGTTTCTCACCAGATAAACTCCCACTCGTCCTCGGTGGTATTGCTATTTTAAATTATGTATATTGCCCTTTTTATAGATGCTCATAAATATTTTCCATATAATGTTCGGATGCTTTTTTATGCAGCTAAAAAGGATGAGGGAATGGGCTCTGGTTGGGAGCGGTTTGTGTTCAACAAGGATGCCCCACTTGATGATGAGGAAGTTGAAGGTTAAATATATTTATCTACATTTCATTCCCAAGTTACAGGGTGGTGTTGTTTGTATGTGGTCAACTATTGCTGCTTGCACTATTCGGCTATTGGCTGATGGGTTGAGGTTTTTTGGATACTAAAATGCTTTCTGTTCTAATTTCATTTCATTGCTGCTGCTATCATCTTGTGTTCCTAACTTCCTGTGGCTTTTCTTTACTTGGCTGTGAAAGAAGATGTGCACTTCATTTTCAGAAAGAAATGAAAGGGGGAACTTTATGAAATAATGAATCAAGATACTCCCAGTATGTTGCATATACTCATTAAGCATGCCTTTCAATTGGCATACATAAAAATAATAAATTCCAAACTGTCATACTTGCGAACATACCTCTGTATTAGTTTGAAACCATACCTGAAATAAAATTAATTCCTATGATTGTCTATTTACTTTTAATGCTTATGTTCTTGTAATATTGTTTACAAGTACACACTCTGCAATTATGGGCGGTTGTGTTGGAGAAATGAGATGATCATAAATCAGCTAAATATAAATTGAAATTTTAAAGTTAAATCATTTTTATTGGTTATAAATTTTCTGGACTGATGAATACTCTTAGATTATAACACAGGATATCCATGGACCTGGTCAGAATAATTAAAACTGATATAAAAATGTTTCTTTGTGTCTGTATAGCTGTGGAAGATGATTCAGCACTAGTCAAGCACTTAGGCCAGAGTTTCCGTTTCTCTGCAGTGGAGGTAGGCATCTGCTGCTGTTTCTCGCTCAATTTGTCTTGTATTTAATGATAATAGGTGTTGGTTCATATTATCCGTGTTTTTCTTCCTTGTCATTCTCTCTTAAGCATGAATATGTTCTGTAGTTTCTTATGAAACTTTTATAATGACAATATATAAAGGCAAAAAGGGAAGAGCAAATCAAAGTTGCTCACGATGAGGCCATGTTTGGTGCACCATCACTCTTGGCATGTGTTGCTTCAGACAATGAGATAGAGATGGACAGCAATAGAAGCGAGAGCAAAGACACCGACCATGCTTCTAGCCTTCTAAGTGACAAGGTGGGTTCATTCTTGAGAAAAAGAGAGAGATTTGGAGAGCAAAATCTAAGCAATTCTTCTCATGGTTTCAGGTACTTGCAAAGCAGCAAGGTTCCTGGCGTGACCGTGCTCGTAAAGTGTAGATTGATCAAGAAGCTAACTGTCTCCTAGTAATAATGCTAGAGAAGGAATAGGCAGTATCAGTTGCTGCAATTGACCATCTGGTTCAAGAAGAATTCTTGGAGAGTAGTGTGTATATGATCAAGTTGATAGGTGAAAACCAGCACATGATCTATAATTTATGTTTTCTGGATTTCAGCATGATAGGAATTGGTGAGAGGACTGGAAAGTACAGGTGAGGCTTCATTGCTGGACAGTTTTGATTCATCCTGGTAGAGATCAGCAATAGGAGTTTTATGATCTGGGACGATAATATTTTTATGGAAGTATGCTGAAAGGCGAAGGAGGAGCTATGTAACTTGTAAATTGATGTCAGTTTTGATTCTTCATGATCTTTTAGTTTGTGAGCTTTTAGTTTTGATCTAAAATTTATTTTTCAGTCTCTAAGTTTGAAAAAAAATAAAATAGTCTTTAAGTGTGAAAGAGAAAAAATAAAGTGGTATAAAAACAACAAAAGAGAGATAAAAGTATTTAGTTGGTCATATTTAAGCTAAAAAAAGAATTATATTTTATATCAATGGTTCTATTCATCAAAAAAAAGTTTCGTTGGAGTATTTTTTTGGTTATTCACTTTGTTGAAAAAAGTTGTTCGAGGTTGAGATGTAATATATATTTTTTTTAATTTGGTTTTGTATTTTAGACAATGTTTTGAGTGTTTTAAGATGATTTATTGGTTTATTAACACTATAAGGATGTTTAATAGATTTTTTAGATGAAAATATATTATAAAAAATAATTTTTTAAGTCTAAAAATTCCCAACTAGATTTTCCAATTACCTTCCCGATAGTTTGGAAATTGGGCGCGTCATCAAGCATATATTTTTTTGAAAAAAAGAATGGATTTGTTTATCAAGCATATATATATATATATATATATATATATATATATATATATATATATATATCAATTTATTAAATATTATTTGATTTATATTTATATTTTCATAACATTATTATTTTTTTAAAAAATTATTAAACACTTTTTTATGCATCTTCATGATTTGAATTTGTTTATTTTTTTAATAAAATTATCAATTTTTTTTTTATGAAATCGTTATGGCATCATGAATTTTTGTCTCTAATTTCATTGAGTTTGTTAGATATTAAGTTTTATTGTATTTGTCAATTTTTTTTTTGAAATTATTTTAATCTCATGATTTAAGTTATAGATTTAATAGGTTAATTTGAACTGAATCAAGTTATTTTTTAATTTTTTAATTGATTTATTTTCAATTTTATTCTATAACATTTGGTTGATTAAGAATTGAGTTTTGTAATTGTTTTGATTTGCTTTCTATGAAGTTATCTTAATCTTAGAATTCAAATTGTTTTTTTATCAAGTTAAAGTGAGTTGGTAATAATTTGTTTTTTTTAATTATTTTTTTTTCAATTTCATCCTTTAATATTGAGTTGATTGTAAATTAAACTTCATAATTTATTTCGGTTTGCTTTTTATAGGCTTATCCCTATCTTATTAACCAGATCATAGATTTGACAAGTTAACACACATCAATTCAATATGTTATTGTCTCAATATTATTTTTTTAAATATTTAATATATCATCATCTTAATATATATTTTTTAAAATCCAATATACATTAATTTTTGAGTTAATAATTTATTTCTATTATTTTTATATTTACCAAAAAAACACATTAGCATATACCACCATTATTTGTATTTTAATATATTTTTTAAAAGGAATAACTTGTTTATTTTTATTTTTATGTTTTCAAAAATGGTTTTAAAAATTTATTTTATTTTATTTTAAATTAATTTCTTTAATATTTTTTAAATTATTTTTATACATTAATATTAAAAAAAATTAAAATAAAAAACATATTATTTTTAATATATTTTCTTACCAAAAATTTGTTTTTACTATAATAGACTGTAAAAAATTTCCCCTCATCGGCCTGCCCAAGTCTTGGCCACTGAAGGCTACAAACACGTTATACAGCCACATTCAACTGAAATCACCTGCCTTTTAACAGCCAGCCACATTCAAGCTGTGTCCCTGCCACCAAAGTCTGCTCATCAAGAACACATAAATAGGTCACTGCACTGAAGTAAAACACGAGCATGCAGACTCAAAAAATGCTCACTCAAAGAACTAACCCCTCCCATTTACTCTATCTTCGTCCAACAAAATCCTACCCCTTCACCACCGCCACCGCCACCGCCACCCCCACCCCACCACCACCTCAACAACCACTTGAAGCCGCCGCTCTAGCCACCCTAATCCTCACGTCATCAAACCCACAAGCATTAGCCCAAACCCTTCACTCCCCCACCATCCAATGGACCCCACAATTAGTCAACACAATCCTTAAACGCCTTTGGAACGATGGCCCAAAAGCCCTCCAATTCTTCAACCTCCTTTCCCACCATCCTTCCTACTCCCACCACCCCTCCTCCTTCGACCACGCCATTGACATTTCCGCCCGCCTCCGCGACTCCCCTTCTCTCCGGTCCCTAATTTATCGTATGCGCTCCGCCCGCCTTGGCCCTACCCCTAAAACCTTTGCAATCATTGCTGAAAGGTATGCCTCTGCGGGTAAACCCCATAGAGCTGTTAAAGTTTTCTTGTCTATGCATCAATTTGGTTGTTTTCAAGACTTGCAATCTTTTAATACAATCCTTGATGTGTTATGCAAGTCCAAACGCGTGGAAATGGCTTATAATCTGTTTAAGGTTTTTAAGGGAAAGTTTAGGGCTGATTGTGTTAGTTATAATGTGATGGTGAATGGTTGGTGTTTGATTAAGAGGACTAATAAAGCTTTGGAGATGTTGAAAGAGATGGTTAAGAGAGGATTGACTCCGAATTTGACTAGTTATAATACAATGCTTAAAGGGTATTTTAGAGCTGGTCAGATTAATGAAGCTTGGGATTTCTTTTTGGAAATGAAGAAGAGAGACTGTGAAATTGATGTCATTACTTATACTACTGTGATTCATGGGTTTGGTGTTGCTGGTGAGATTAAGCGAGCTCGAAAGGTTTTTGATGCGATGGTGAAGAAAGGAGTGCTTCCTTCCGTTGCTACTTATAATGCCTTCATTCAGGTTTTGTGTAAGAAAGACAGTGTGGATAATGCTATAGTCATTTTTGAGGAGATGGTGGTGAAGGGTTATGTGCCAAATTCAATAACTTATAATTTGGTTATTAGAGGGCTGTGTCATAGAGGTGACATGGAGCGGGCAATGGAATTTATGGGAAGAATGAAGGATGATGGTTGTGAGCCAAATGTTCAAACATACAATCTTGTGATCCGGTACTTTTGTGATGAAGGAGAGATTGACAAAGCGCTGGACTTGTTTCAGAAGATGACTAGTGGGGATTGCTTGCCGAATTTGGACACTTACAATATATTGATAAGTGCAATGTTTGTTAGGAAAAAATCAGATGATTTATTGGTGGCTGGAAACTTGTTGATTGAGATGGTTGATAGAGGATTTGTTCCTCGGAAATTCACTTTCAATCGGGTTTTGAATGGGCTATTGTTAACAGGTAATCAAGGTTTTGCAAAGGAGATTCTGAGATTGCAGAGTAGATGTGGCCGTCTTACCCGTAAAATAAAGTTGTGAAGCTCATCAGACTTTTAATTGGTCAATAAATTACTGGACTTCAACATGTCACCTTCGAAAATTGTAAATAATTATTGTTTGTTTGGTGCCATATGAGATGAAGGAAACCGATTCATTATTTGTGAAAATGGTGAAGGATGGGACTTTTCATTTATTTTCAACTCACTGTTTTAAACAGATTTGTGTGTATGTCTCTCTCCCATCAAAAGGTGGACAGGGATAATATGCTCAGTTTGGTCATGTATCATTTGATTCCATCTCCAAATTAAATGCCGGGGAGTGGATTATGTCATGCAGTGAATTAGAGAGGATGATGGAAGCTGTAGTACCTAATCTTGAATGTGATATTTCTTCAATGGGAGATAAGTAGGTATTCTATTTTTTGTTTTATAGTAAGGATCTGTTCTCTTTTATTGTTGGCCAGATTGATTCATTCTTTTTCTTGACTGCTGTTTGATGTTGTTACGGTATATTTGTTTGTCTATGGTTAGGCTACTTATACATGTACGGATGTAGGTAATGCTCTGTTGACCTCCGCTGAAGTTCTGCAAATCCTGGAATGATGGTTCAACCCTGTCCTTGGCCTCAGAGAGTGGCAAGCAGCACGGAACTTAATTAATCAAATGGCATATGAGGGACTTTCCTTTGTTAGAAACCCACAGACAACATACTGAAACTTCCAAACCAAAGAAATGCAACATGAGAAGGAGCTTTTTACACCTCAAACCCAGTTCTTGGAATGAAAATACACTCCATGGTCAATCAAAGGTCCTATGCCAGTTAAACTCATCTTTGATAGTAATGGACAGATTAATTTGTTTTTATCTTGGCACGAGAGTGTTTTAGAAACCGTATTCAGTTAAAGTGCTGGACAAGCTAGGTAGTATATTCATTGTGGGTGACAAATAACAAATGGTGGTTTCCATACAAATTTTGTTCATGATTATACTGATGAGAATTTCCCTGGATTCATGTAACTGTATGATGCTGTCTTTTTTCCTGTGTTTGTATATTTTGACTTAAAGAGAAACTTCATGTTGACTTTAATTATGTTAGCTTCCATGGTATGTTAGAATACGTTGAAACCTGGATTCAAATCTATCAATCAGCAGGTAAAAAAGAGAGGGAGAGGACCTCTTGTTAATTTCCACCTTGCATGCTCGAAAGGCCTTAACTCCTATGGAGAGACAGATCTTGTCTTATTTTTCTATCACACCAATGTGATTGATGCCGTGAAAGTGTTGATTTTACATCTTCAATTCAGATCTTTTATTGATAGGAAACAATAAGAAAGAGTTGGTCACCAATGGTTTTTGTTTCAGCTTCGTATTTGATTTTAAAAGGACTTGGATTTGGAAAAGAATTCTCCTGTCTTCTTTGGTGTATGCTTTGAAGAAAGTGTTCAATGAATTGGAAAGCAGCAGTTTTGGAGGTGATTTTTCTGGTCGATACCATGTTTATTTTGTTTTTGATCTCAAACAAATTGACCAAGCAGAGGAGTGCTTCTGCAGTTTTGGATAACATTGAAGAGGAAGAAGTATTCTGAACATGTCCTAAGGAAATTTGTTTGCAACAGCGGCCCTGAAGTTATGCTATCCATCTTCTTTTCCAGAGAACCAGAATGAGAAATTCAGCATTGCTGCCCACCTCTGCGACTTCCCTGTTCTCTGATCCTATTTCTTGCACTCACTGTGCCTCCCTTGGCCTCTCCCCCAAAAACCTATGCAATCATTGCTGAAAGGTATGCTGCATCAGGGGAACCCTTTAAGCTGTCTAATTCTTCTTTTTTCTATGCATCGATTTAGTTGTTTCTTGACCTGCATCCTTTTAATACAATTCTTGATGTGCGTAAATCAAAGTGAGATGAAATAGATTATAATTCATTTAAGGTTTTTAGATATAGGTTTGAGGTTGATTCTGTTAGTTATAACATAATTGTGAATGGATGGTTATGTGTTATGCGATGAAAAAATAAACATCCTTCATCGTGCTCTGCATCAGATGGTGTTTGATTCTGATAATAAAGCACTGGAGATGCTAAAAGAGATGGTTGGGAGAGGATCGAATTTGACTTTGAATTTGACAAGTTGTAATATAATGCTTAAAGGGTACAACTTAGAGTTGGTCAGATTATGAAGCTTGGGATTTCCTTTCGGAAATGAAGAGGAGAGATTTTGATATAGATGTTGTTACTTATACTCTGTGATCCATGGCTTTGATGTTGTTGGATCAGATGGTGAAGGAAGGAGTGCTTTGGCATTTAAAATGCTCTGATTCATGTTTTGTGTGAAAATATTGCCGAGGGAGCTATATTGGTTCAAGGTAGATGATAAAGGGTTACCTGCCAAATTCAATAACTTATGATGATTATGGGATTGTGTCATGTGGGTGAAATGGAGTGGGCAATGAAGTTTATGGCAAGAATGAAGGATGATGGTTGTAATGTTCAAAGTTGAAAAGCATAGTCTTGCGATTCAACATTTCCTGATGTGAGACAGATTGAAAATGGGCTGGCCTTTCTTCAGAATATGACCAGTGGGGATTATCTGCCAAATTCAGAAACTTTATGTTTATGAGAAATTTACTTTCAACTGTGGCAGGAAGTTGTTGATTGAGAAAGTTCATGATGGATTTGTGCCTCAAAATTTTACTTTCAATTGGGTTTCGATGGGCTATTGCTAACTGGCAAACAGTTTTGCAAAAGAGATTCTGGGATTGCAGAGTTCATCTGGCCATCATTCCTGTTAATAAAGTTATGAATCCCATCGGATTTTGTATTTGCTCAATGCAAAAAAATTACCAGACCTTGTTGTTCCTTCCAAAATTGTAAAAATTTCTTTGGTGTCAGTTGAGAAGAAGAGAAATTGAAGGGTATTTTTGTATAGAAGGATTGTGGGGGAGTGCTATGGTTTTCTCCACAAAATGGTGGAAGCAGATAATGTCCTATTTGATTGTGTATTACTTGATCCCATCTCCAAATCCAATGCCATGGAGTGTATTATGTCATGCAATGAAATAGAAAGGGTGATGGAAGCTGTAAATAATCTTGGATGTGAAATTGCTTGTATGGGAGCTATGAGGGTATTCGACTTTCTTGTGGTATCATAGAAGTGCACTCTCAACTAGTGTATGCCAGATTGATGCATTTCTGTTCTGTGATTGATTCTTCAATCTTTTTCTTCATATTTGTTTGTGTATAGGTAGATGTTGCTGATGCATTCTGCTCACAGGCGTATCATCCATTCACAACTGTCGAAGACTTGATGTTGTTTCAGTGACATGTGATTTACAGTTAGTTGGCAATGTCTATGTCAACCACCAGGTCATGTCCCTCCCTCCCCTTTATCTCTTTGTGCTAGCATACTTGTTTTATCACTACATGTATATGCTACCATGCATTGCTATAGATAAATTTTGACCACATTTGCCTTTTCTTTCTACTTTTTCAATTTTTGATCTTTGATGTTAAATGATGAATCAGTTTATCATTGTAGCAAGGGGCAATGCTTTAGATAACAGTTAAAAATGCTAGACAAGCTAGGGATATTATTCATTTTGGTTCATGGAGATTGGAAAGGTGATGGGGTTGTGGATATGATGTTATTGTGAATTTGTGATGGGGTTGTGGATATGATGTTATTGTGAATTTTATGGGATTTATTTGGCTAGATCATGTCATTAATTTTCCATTGATTGTATACTGTGACTTGAAAGGAAACTTTATGTTGATTCAACTATGTTGGCTTCTGTGGGATGATATGATACGGGGTTGTGACTTGGTTTCAAATCGATCAATGCTAGAAAGACATTACCTGCTGCGAAGAGATTGAGTTTGTCCTTTTCTTCTATGACATCAATGTGATTTATGCAGTACAAGAATAAAATTTCCATCTTCAATTTGTCTCTTAAGGAAAAGAAATACTAAAATAGAGATGGGTTCTAGACTTCCAGCAGGTTTTTTTTTTCCCCTACGAACACACTGGATTCAGGAAAGAATTTTCTAATCTTGAATGATGCTTTGAAGTGTTCAATGACTTCAGTCATAGCAGTTGTGGGAGGCAATTTTTCTGGCTGAAGCAAAATATTCATTTAGTTTTTATTTCTTGAAACAGGGTTCCAGCAGGGCTGATGGAAGTACAGGGAACTTGGCTGAAAGAGAATGTTATTATGAGCATGTTTGAATGAAGCGCCACCTACAGTTATATCGTTCATCAACAGTTTCTTCACGGACCCAAAATGAAGTGCATAATGTGCTAAATTCTGGTGGAAATTTTTTGTTTTAGTGGACCTGGTAGGAAATTGGATATAAATTAATGTCATCTTTTCTTTTTGAAAATCCCAGCGTTTGATTGTAGCTGCTTGTGATGAAAGCTGTGTTTCTGGACCTAGTCAATGTCATTGAACTGAAAATTGTCTCTGTATGAACTTGTTATAATTACCTGTTGTTTTTGGACTTTTTTCTTATTTTTTTTCATTTAGCAGTAAAACTTTTGCCAGTGTTATTCGGTGTCAAAGATCGATGGCATGCCATACCACGAAAATAGTTTATTCAGATGATTCAGATGCGAGATGTAATGGTCGTTTTTTATTTAAACATATATTAAAATAATATTTTTTTTTATTTTTTTAAATTATTTTAATATTAACATATTAAAATTATCTAAAAAATAAAATAAAAATAATTTGAAGCAAATAAAAAAAATTTAAAAAAATTAATTTTTTTAAATATTTTTGAAATGCAAAAATAAATGAATTTTTAAAGGGGGATGAAGTGGTGGTTTAATTATTTATTTTATTTGAAATAATTTATGAATATGAATTTTTAAATATCCTACATGAATGAAAATTGTCTCACCAACTTGAAAACAACTCAAAGATATGTTGAGAGATATTGGTTTGGTAAATTACTATATCAGAACTTTGAATATTTCTTAGTGAAATACTATTAGATTTACTTGGTTAAATAATGAACGTGATGTCTTAAACTATTCAAATTTTTGTGCACACCAAAACAATAATACTCACATAGTTTTGTACCTAGATATTTCATTTGGTTCTCACTATTGTATTTATTTTGACCCCGAGTAACTATTAGATTTATAAGTGCTTTAGAGAATTTGATTTTTATTAAAATTCTCAAAGAAATGAGAATTTTTTTTATTTATATAGATAATCTTTCATTAAGAATATTTTGTTATACTCCACTTGGTGCATCAAGATATAAAAATCATTAAGAGTTCAGCTTACCTCTTATCACGCTATAATGAACATTTATTTCAACATATAAATAAATAGGAAATAATAATTTTTTATTGCTATAAAAAATGTTATATGATTTAGTGTTATATGACCTAGTTTTCTATTTGAACCTATACCTTGGGATCTATAATCAACTAAGTATGGTTACCATCATTTAAAGGCCTTAATCATATTTTTCCTTAAATAATTATACACAAGCTCTCTCGATAAATTTTTAGTTAGTGAATCCACAATTTTCCCTGTGCTGACCTTTGGGTGCATATTAATATTTTATGTATTTTAATAAAAAATTATATAGAAATTGATTAATGATATTCTTGAATGATATTAAGTTTAAACAAATTTATATAAAGATCACATCAACATGCATGAGGTACTAAATGAAAAAAATCAATCAACAGGTCAAAAATACAAAGTAAGTAAAAATTTAGTTTTTAAGTATTTATTTTAGTGCTTAAATGTAAATATTTATATCATACTTGATAGACAAATTAAAATGAATGCAAAAACTTCATTTTGCATGTATTTAAAAAGGATTGATAAAACAATTATATAAAATTATCAGGATTAAAACTGATATATATAGTACTCTATATGAATCGATCAACTTTTTAGTAATACCAAATTAACCGGTTGACAACTTGTTCATATATAATGAACACATGATTATTTGTAGGAATTGATCAACTGATCAGCTTAACTAATCTAAATTTTTATCTATTATATTTGGTTTTTATTCTTTTAATAAATTTGAAAAAAATATTTAAAAAATATTTTTCAGTTTATTTTGTATAACATAACAAAACACTAGAAATAATTTTTGAACTTCCTTTTGAATTTATTTTCTATGAATCTACCAACTATCAAGTATATTAAAAAAAAAATTCACTTTTCATAGAAATTATTATTTTTTTTAATATTTTTCAGCAAACAAAAAGAACTTAGGTGAATTACTATTATACCCCTGCTCATTCTTCTAATCCTGATTTGTTATATTTACATGTCATTGACCGTTTGTTGCTGAACTCATTAATGTTGATGGAGAGAGGAGGGAACATCAATGGAAGAGAAAGATAGAGGTGAGGGTTGTTGTTTCATAGAGAAATAGAAGAGAAGACAATATGTAGCTAGGTTAATTGTTTTGTTGTTTTTATTGGGCTGGTAATATAAAATCTGTTTATTTTTATGTTTTAAAAATATTTTTAAAATAATTAAAGGTAAATAATAAGAAATTTTAATTTTTTTAAGATAACAATGGCTAGTGTTTCTTAGGAATATTTTTCAAAATTAATCAACAAAAAATAAACCAAAATTTATATATAAAAAAATATGATATTTTGAATGCTAATGAGTAAACACCCCTCAAGTCATTTTTAACACCCTGTAATTTTATTTATTTTTATAATTCAACCTTCCATTCCTTCTTCTTCTTTTTTGTTAAATAATATGAGACTTGAACATGTTTTCTTATAAACTTTAAAAAATATCATAAAAAATAGGTCAAAAAATATTAATATTATGATAAAAATAACATAATTTACAATGTGAAAAAATTATCATCAAGCATTTAACCATTGACAGTCTTATGACTTCTTAATGGCTTTCTGGTATTTTTAAGGACAATTGGTAATTCTTTTTAAAATGAGAATAATTAATAAAATATTAATAGTACATCATGATTTTTTTTAATAAAAAAGAAAAGTATATATAAAAAAACAGTTAGCCTCCTCCTCTGCCTCTCTGTCTTGTCTCCTCTCACCGTTGACCTACTGGATTCCAGCCAAAACTCCAGCCATCACGTTAGCACTTTTCAAGGACCACACCTCCCTCTAATTTTCCAGCAATAAAGAAACAGCAGTAGACCGTCAAAGAAACTCCATGCAAATCAACAACAGCCACCCCTTGAATCAGAAACAAACTTGCAGCCTCTCCTCCTACCCCGATCAACACAAGACTCCCGATCGATATGCGGAAACACAGCCACCGTGATGGTAGCCACAACTCCCATTTATACACCTAAGGGCGGAGTTAGGAATTTTTTTTTATTCTTGGCTATTAAATAAATTTATAAATATTTTTTAAAATTGATTATTAACTCATTTATATAAATTTTTGAAATTAATAGTAAAGTTTTAATTCAAATATACTATCTAAAATATTAAAAAATAAATTTAAAAATACATAAAATTAAAGCGAAAGTAAAAATAAACTCATTATTAAAGTTATATTATTCGATGTTTTGTGGAATATAATTAATCTATAATCGAATCTGAATCAAAAGTGTAACAACGCCTCAACCGAGATAAAATAACAATCTCATGTCAACTGGAAAACAAAGTAATTAAATTTTTTCCCTCTTTTAATTCCTTCTTCCTTCACTTGATTCTTTCCTAGATTATTGTTTTATAAGTTGGACTTTGTAAGTTTACAAGGTTATTCTCTCACTTTTTATTTTTTCTCTTAGATTTTTTTTTATGTTTTTCCCTTATTTTTTTTTTCTATTTTTCTCTCGTCTTTTCTTTTCTTTCTTCTTCTATTCTACTTCTGCTCAGTCGGCAATATATACAAGAAAGGAAGAGTTGATTTGTTTTATTTTTTAATGGCAAATAACCATTTTACTCTTAACGAGTCATTTTTTTTATTTGACGGTTCTTTTTTTTATTAGCACTACCAAGCTCCGTTCATCCTAAACTCTTAACTAGATTTTATTCAATATATTTTAAGATTCCTTGTAAAATTTTAACTCGATCTGATGGTCAGATTGAAAATTACGTCCAATAACATAAAACTGATCGAATTGTGATTTTTCATCAAATTTTTAAATTTCTCCAAAAATTCTGAAATTTTAACTCAAGCTAAAGCATGATATTAGAAGGCTCCACGTAAATTTTCAGAATTTTTTGATAACTTAATTGATAATTATAAATTTTTTTAATATAAAACTAGTTAAAAAATATTGATAAAATCTTGACTTAGACTAAAGCCCACCGCAGTCTTTGCCATGCCTCCGCCTATGTATACACCACAGATCAACCTCCTCCATTTCCGAACCAAAACCCATCACAGAAAAGGTTCGAAGTCCACCCAGAACTAGCCATGAATTCCGACCCCTTTCCATTATGTATATAAAGAAACAAATATCTACGATTTAGGCATGGCCAAATACTTGTTATATATATATATATAAAAACAAGGCTACTTCTAAGAAAAAAAGGGTACAACATCAGAATGACATAATTAAGAGGGTTAGCAACTTAGAGTAGTGTTCGTATGAAGAACCAAACAAGAAAAAATGAATTCACGTGGACATAATCTAACAAATGTATTTTATCATTCTTTTAGCTTTGATATAGCGTAGTGGTTATGTTTGAATTAGGGTTAGTTCGATATTATAGATACATGAATATGGTATGTTGAGTTTGGTAGATGCTCATCATTCAACTCCATAATATATTTAAATATAAGTTTTAATAACATTATTCACTATATATATATATATCATACTAAATATAAATAATAATAATAATAATAATAATAAAATCTATCTATTATTTTAGGGTTAGAAATGCTTTTGTGTATGTTAAATTGTGATGTATGATGTTTTTTAATTAAAAATATATATTTTTTAATTTTTAACATTAATATATTAAAACCATCATAAAATACTATATATATTTTTAATTTTTTATTTAATATCCTTTTCAAGCTAAAATTACTTTTAAAAAATATGCCAAAATCAAAAGCACTCCTCAACAAGCATCATGGCATCATAATTACACAAACGGAGAGAGCGCGTCTACGTGAAAAAAAGAGGGAATGGAGAATTCAAATTCCCGCTAGAGCTAAGTTTTTAAAAGACGATTAACCCTCCAAACGTCTTCTTCTTTTTCCTCTTCCTCTGTTCAAAATTCCAAACCCCCGCCTACAATAAGTCAAACAACAAACCCTCTCTTCTCCAATCTCCGCCTTCCTTTTTAACGGTATTCACCTCTCTTCCCTTCCTCCTCCTTTTTATCAAATCAAATCCACAGTCCTTATAGTTCCATTAACCGCATCAGATCTTCAGCCAAATAAGAAGATAATGGCTTTGTCTTATACCGATATCATAGACCCCCCTTCAAGGCATCACGCTTATAGCAGAAAACAGAAATCTCTCGGTCTCTTATGCACCAAGTTAATAAACCCATATTTCCCTTTTCCTTTCTTTCAAAAACCCAGAATTTTCCCGGAATTAAATTGATTTTTATTTGTTTATTTTGCAGTTTTTTGACCCTGTATAATCGAGATGACATCGACGTGATTGGACTTGATGATGCCGCTTCTAAATTAGGTTTTTATTGTTTCTTTATTCCTTCCTGATTTTGAAAATTTACCGGTTATTATGGTTTAGATGTGTTGATTTGTAATTTTTTTGGGTGGAATCTTGAATTCCTTTTTTAATGGGTTTGTGATTTGCAGGAGTTGAGAGAAGACGGATCTACGATATAGTGAATGTCTTGGAGAGTGTTGGGGTGAGATTCTTGATTTATGATGTTGTGATTCTTTACTGTTTGTTTTTTGAGTTCTCTTATGTGTTTTTCCCCCTCTATTTTCTTTAGGTTCTTGCAAGAAAGGCAAAGAATAAGTATTCATGGAAGGGATTTGCTTCAGTCCCTAAAACCTTACAAGATTTGAAGGTAATAGAAATAACCCAAAAAAATAAAATTTCAGGTTTTGTTTCGTATATTTGAGCTAGATAAGGGTTTTGTGAAGTGTTGTTATTTTTCGAAAACTGGACTGATTTCATGTTGTTGGTGATATAATAGGAAGAGGGTTTGAGAGATAATGTCAGTACAATTGATAGGCAAAGCAATAATTCCGCGAAAGTAAGTGGATTTTTAAGGGTTTATTTATTCTTTCATCATGAACATACTGTGTTTTAAAAAGGGTTTCTTTCATTCGTTTTGTTGCTGGGTTTTGGGTTAATCTGTATTTTGTGTGCGTGTTTTGAATTTTTAGGTTGCAAATGATGATGAGGACGAGGACGATGACTCTGATTCTAATCCTAACACAGGAAGCCAGAATGAGAATTCTGGTATTAACAAATCTACGGCTGTGTCAAGATCTGGTAATGTCCTCTCTTTTTTATGAACATATCTATACTGAAGTTTTCCTTTTTTCTTTCTTTGTTTTTTCAGTATGTTACATCACCTGTACTCGTAATTTTTTTTCCCAGAATATGTATATGATTTAGAAAAGCAATTACTTTAACGAACTTACAAAGATCCTTTAATTATTTATTCTTGTGATGTGTCAAACTGGAACTAGACCTTTGTTTTGTTCAAATTTTTCGGGTGGACTTCAATTGTTGTCAATTGGGTCATTAAGGAAACGGTGGATATAATTACCCATCTACTTTTCTTGGCATCTTATAACAAGCTCAATTATTTTTGTTACAGATCATCGGAGAGAAAAGTCGTTGGGGCTTCTTACTCAGAACTTCGTGAAGCTCTTTGTGTGCTCCAACGTGAGTGAAATCTTAAAAGAGTTTAATTCTTAATAGGTCTTCTATGCCATTATCTGTTACTTTGGTGCTTACGAGGGATTCATTTTTAGGCAAATTTGATCTCACTCGATGAATCTGCCAAGTTATTACTAGGAGATGGCCACAATTCGTCAATTATGAGAAGTAATTTTTCTCACCTTATCTACTTTTGATAAGAGCTATTGGTGATCTACTTCTTTGATTTACATCCTCTGAATAACATGATTGTGCAGCGAAAGTAAGGAGGCTATATGACATTGCAAATGTGCTGTCTTCTCTGAAACTTATTGAGAAGGTAATCAATTACGACGCTTGTTGAAAAACTAAAAGGATCATGTTAGCTTTTTTTACTCAAGCGCTAATACAATTCTTTGAAGTTCTGATGTTTATTAAATGTGTTGCAGACCCACACTGCTGATACAAGGAAACCTGCATTCAGGTGGTTGGGCTTCAGAGGCAAATCAGAGAACGGATCTGGTGATCCTTTGGCTCCTTTTGAGTCTAGGAAGAGGACATTTGGAGCTGATATCACAAACACATGTTTCAAAAGAAACAAAATGGATTCTTCAGTTGACGGGGATAAAAGCCAGAATTTGAAGATGCAGCAAATAAAAGATGAAAATACGGTAACTGTCGCCGAGAGAGGCAATTTTGGTCAGGATTTACATCAGAAGTCGGGAAGTTTCCAGTTTGGCCCCTTTGCTCCTGTTAGCGTGGCCACAGCGGGAAACCCTGAAGACGAAGTGACTCGGATCTATGATTGGGAGGGTCTTTCCTCTACTTTTCGTCCTCAATATCACAACCAAGGTACAATCTAATGCTTAGTTAAAAATTCAGTGAAATAGTTTGATCATATTAGTTTTCAAGTTCCAATTATTTGACGTTAGGTTCAGAAATACATGTGCAGCAGGAAACAACAAACACCCGTCTTACATAACCTGGTCAGCTTTTCATTTCATGTTTCCCTGTGATATCATGCAATGAGTTGGACAGCTGATGACTCCCTTGCTGAGTTACCTGAAGGCATGAAAATTGTCAATAGGCTATTTGTTTAGAAGTATGCTAGTAGAGCTATACATCCAAGAAAAGCAAATAGGGTTTGCTTAGGTCATATCACTTGTTTATCCACTACAGTGGATTGCTAAAATATCTGGACCCATTCCCTTGAGACCTCCACTTGAGCAATCCTTTTGTCGTCCAGTTTTTTTTTTTTTTTTCCTCGTCCTATCCACACTCTTTCACTTAGTTCTCTATTCTTGTTGTTAATCGTTTATCTTGATATGCCTTATCATCCAATTGAATTTTCTTGAGTTCTTAGAACCCCAGTGTGGAAATATGAAAAAGCTCATATGCTGATAATTTTGCAGCTCTGAGAGATCTCTTTTCCCATTACACGGAAGCATGGAAATTATGGTACACTGAAGTTGCTGGGAAGAAACCATTACACATCTCCTAATTTTTCCCATTACACGGAAGCATGGAAATCATGGTACACTGAAGTTGCTGAGAAGAAACCATTACATATCTCCTAATTTCTGATACTTTGTGGCTCTGCTTTTCGCTATGACCAGTACAGTGTTGGGCTCTCAAAATTCTTCTTTTTGTACTTTTTATGACAGAAGAAATGGCTTCAAGTTGGATGCACATTCCCCGTGCACCATCTTAGCATGGCCACGCAATGTTCTTTATCTGATGCATCGAAGCAAATAAATTTGAATATATGGTCTTTTCTCCACAGGTTAACTAGCTACGAAGTTGCCTTCGATTGTGCAACATATCATTTTCTTCATGGGACAGCAGCTGTAGCACAATACTCCTGACTTTTTTCTATCTAGAACTTGTTCTGCATCTCCTGGTTGTTTCAATACTCTTATGATGCCAGAAGGTATAAAAGATAATATTACAAATAAAATCTCTGCAAATGTATATTGAATGGAAGCTTCTCATCCCATCTAACACGGGATAGACGTCAATCACATTTACAAACACCCCTGATGTCTTCTGGTTCTCTTTTGGAAGTGATAGTACATGAAGCATTCAACTTTGGGCAACAATGGCGAATGGAATATCGTCATTGCACTAAGATTTTTTAAAAATAGTTAGACCGCTGCCGTAATTTGCCATATCAAGACAGTGGTTGTCTCAAAAAACTGAAAACTGTACTGTAAATATCTGGATGTATCCATATTTATGGTCTTTTGCGCCATTAAACTATCAAGCTCACAATCTTTGGCAGGAAGGTGTCAAACAGCTAAAAATCAAATTTTGATATAACATCTATAATTATATATATTGAATGTACATTAAAATTTCTTAAGATTTCACAACTCTTAAGTTTAGTCTCTTGATTTTACACTTGGATTTCTTAATATCCTTTAATGTTTTCATTTTTTCTTTTATATATAGACTATTTGTTTTTTTTTTTTAAGGATTGAAAGAATATATAAAAAAAATGTATGAATTTTAAGTTATATTTTGAATATGCTTATTCTTGTTATTTTTTTTTTTTAACATGTTATGAGCACAATTACTTTACTTAATTTATATTGAAATCTTGGCATGCATAAACTTCTATGTTATTTGGCTTGTATCAAATTTAATTTTTTTTTCACTATTGTACATACTTAATGGAATATATTTGGTTCTTAACTTATTTTGACAATTTTTCTTTCATCTTTATTTATCAAGATTTAAAGTTGTTGAAGAACTAGTATTGTAACTTCATGAAGAATTAAATAAATCAAATACAATTCTTGAAGAACTAGTAATTTTAAAGAACTAAATAAATAGTAGTCTTAAAAGATTGATTTTTATTTTCTTTTATATTCGTGACTTCATTTAATAAGTTGTTTCTTTTTTTTAGATAATATCGAATCTGATGAAACTTGAATTTACCGTTCTTAATATATCTGAGAATAATTTTTTGTCATGGATCCTTGACGTTGAGATTTATCTGAAAGCTATGAATCTTAGAGAGATTATCAAAGAAGAAAATAATGCATTCTTGCATGATCGCACAAAAACAATGATTTTCATTCGCCATTATCTCTATGAAGGATTAAAAGTTGAATATCTCACAATAAAAGATTCTCTTGTTTTGTGGCAAAATCTAAAAGAAAAATATGACCACCAAAAGTTTACCATAGTTCCTCAAGCTCGTTATGATTGGTTGCACCTGAGGTTGCAAGATTTTAAATCGGTTAGTGAATATAATTAAGCTTTTTTTAAAATGACCTCATAGCTAAAATTGTGTGATGAAAATATCATAGAAGATCAAATGTTAGAGAAAACATTCTCTACTTTTCATGCCTCAAATATTGTCCTGCAGCAACAATATAGAGAACATAATTTCAAGAGGTATCCATAAATAATTTCATGTTTTTTTTTTTTTGTGGCTATACAAAATAATGAGCTTTTGATGAAAAATCATCAATCCCATCCCACAAGTTTTAAACCATTTCCTAAAGTGAAAGAAACCTTTGTCCAAAAGACAAGAAAGAACCAAAGGGTATAAATATGAAAAAAATAAATGAAAAAGGAGAAGAGATAATCCTTCAAAAAGACAACCCACCATACCACCATAAATGGAGACACAATGAACCCAAACAAGAAAAAGGCAAGAATTTGCATAAACTTAAAGATACGTGTCATAGATGTTGTATGCATGGTCACTGGTCTTGTACTTGTTGCACACAAAAACATCTTACATATTTATATCAAGCTTTTTTAAAACAAAATGCAATCAAGACTACTTTTATTCACAAAGATGATTTTGAAGGTCATAATACTTATCTTGATGTTTCTATTTCTTTGAAAACCCAAATAAAACAAATAGCATGCTTAGTGGTGAAATCCTTAGGTAAGATTAATAATTTTTTTATTTGTATTAGAATATTTATCTTATTGCAATTTTAATAAACAATGTCAATTTTATTTCAGTTAAATAATAAACTTTAATTATATTTTGAATAAAGGTTTGCATTTTCATGAAGGAAATTCATGTCTAGCAGAAAATGCAACAATACACACAATTCTTAAGGACAATAAATATTTTGAATATTTGATATTAACCAAAGCTAATGTCATTACAATATCAAGTCCAACAAACATGATTAAAGGCTCCAGAAGAGCTAATATTTTATTATCAAATAACATAAAACTTGGCACCAAAGATGCATTATATTTACTTGAGTCTAGAATAAATTTACTCAGTTTTAAAGATATTTATGCTAATGGTTATCATTATGAAACAATAGATAAAAACAAAAAAGAATATATTCATATTATTTCATGTATTTCAGGCTAAAAGCTTATACTTGAAAAATTATATGTTTTTTTTTTCTGAAATTTATTATACGATCATGAAATCTATCGAAACAAATATTATGATACACCAAAATTGTTCTGACTAAAAAATATTTATGCTTTGGCATGATTGACTTAGACATCCGGGATCAATAATGATGCGATAAATTATTAAAAACTTATATGAGCATCCTTTAAAGAACTTGAAGATTATTTTACCAAGTGAAATCCATGCGTTGCATGTTCTTAAGGTAAATTAATTACCAAAATCTCCATCAAGAATTGTTATAGAATTACCATTTTTTCTCAAAAGAATTCAAAGAGATATATGTGGACCTATTCATCCACCATTCAGATCTTTTATATATTTTATGATATTGATTGATGCTTCAAGTAAATGGTCACATGTTTGTTTACTTTTTAGTCGAAATGTTGCATTTTCTAGATTAATAACACATATTATCAGACTAAGAGTGCAATTTCATGATAATCCAATCAAGAAAATTTTATTGGACTATGCTGGTGAGTTTACTTCTGAAGCATTTGATAATTTTTGCACTTCTATTAGAATTGATGTTGAACATCTTATTGTCCATACACATACTCAAAATGATCTAGCATAATTATTTATAAAGCATCTTTAATTAATTGCTAGACCATTACTTATAAAATCAAAATTGCCTACATCTGTTAGGGGACATGCTATATTACATGCTGCATCATTTGTTAGAATTAGACCAAGTGCTTACCATATATGTTCTCGTTTGCAACTTGTTTTTGGTATGCCACCAAATATATTTCATCTATGAATTTTTAGTTGTGCAGTTTATATGCCTATAGTAGGGGATAAAGGACTAAAATAGGTTCACAACGTAGAATAAAAATTTACATTAGTTTTGATTCTCCATCTATTATTAGATTCCTTAAACCTTTAGCTGACGATGTTTTTAAGGCACGTTTTGAAGACTGTCATTTTGATGAGAACATTTTTCCATCATTAGGGAAAGAAAAGATAGTGTCTGAAACACGACAATAAATTACTTGGAATAACCCGAAGTTATCTTATTTTGATCCAAGAACAAATCATTGTGAACTTAAAGTTCAAAACATAATTCATTTACAAAATATTGCAAATCAATTATCAGATGTTTTTACCAACAATGAAAAAGTGGTTAACTCTCATATTCTAGCTGTAAATGCTCCATTTAGAATTGAAATCCCTGAAGGAAAAAAAAAGCAACATAGTAACAAATGAATCTATATCATGCCTAGAGCGTGGAAGATCTGTTCTTGCTAAGGAAAAAAATCATAGAAAATAAAAATTACAACAAATAGATGATGATACTCCTAAAAATTTATCATTTATAAAATAGACGTAAATATTGTGTCAAAATCATCTTCTATTATTGATCCACCTGAAGAGGCATTTCTTAAAGAGATCCAGGTATCTGAAAATAATGAGATCTCCATAAACTATGTTTACATACGAGAGATTTTGGATTGAAATAAAATTATCATAAATGGCGTATTTATATTTAAGGTTACTTTTGACATCACCAGAAGTGATGATGAAAGTGAACCACAAATTATCGAAGAATGTCGACATATAAATGATTGACCAATGTGGAAAGAAGCAATCCAAACAGAGTTAAACTTACTTACAAAACATGAAGTATTTGGACCTATAGTTCATACATCTAAATGTTTTATGCCCGTTAGATATAAGTGAGTTTTTGTTAGAAAACAAAATGAGAACAATGAAATTGTTCAATATAAGGTATGACTTGTTGCACAAGTTTTCTCATAAAAACCTGTTATTGATTATGAGAAAACTTATGTTTTAGTTGTGAATGCAATCACTTTCAGATTTTTTATTGGTTTGGTAGTCTTAGAAACTCTAGATATACGTTTAATGAATATAGTTACAACATATTTATATGGATCATTAGATAAACATATTCACATGAAAATCCTTGAAGGATTCAAAATGCCTGAAGCCTTTTATGATAAACCCAGAAATATTTATTCTATTAAACTACAAAAATATTTATATGGGTTGAAACAATCTGGTCGAATGTGGTATAATCGTCTTAATGAATACCTCATAGAAAAAGGGTTTGAGAATAATAAGATTTGTCCATGCATTTTTACTAAGAAAACCACATCTAGATTTGCTATTGATGTCGTAAATATTGATGGTTTGAATCTTGTTGGTACTCCTAAAGAGCTAATAAAAATTGCAACTTCTTTGAAAGATGAATTTGAGATGAAAGATCTTGGAAGAACAAAATTTTGTCTTGGTTTACAGATTGAATATATTTTAAATAGAATATTTTTCCATTAATCAACATATATAGAAAAGGTTTTGCAGCATTTTTTTTTAGATAGTACTCATTCTTTGAGTACATCTATGGTTGTTCGATTACTTGATGCGAAGAAATACCCCTTTTGACTTTTAGAAGAGGATGAAGAAATTCTTGGTCCAAAAGTACTATATCTTAGTGCTATTGGATCACTCACGTATCTTGCAAATTGTACAAGATTAGATATAGTTTTTGCAGTCAATTTTTTAGCAAGATACACTTCCACTCCTATAAAAAGACATTGAAATGAGATCAAATATATACTTTGCTATCTATGTGGAACAACTAAAATGAGGTTATTTTATAGTGGATCAAATTCACAATTGATTGGATATGCAATTACAAGTTATCTCTCTAATCCTTATAAAGGGAGATCATAAACATGTTATTTATTTACCTAAAGAGGTACTGCAATTTCTTTAAGATCTGTTAAACAAACATTAATGGCTACTTCGTTTAATCATTCATAAATTATTGTAATCCACGAATCAAGTCAATAATGTATATGGCTAAGGTCAATTATCTAGCACATAAAAAAAAAAAAATGAATTGTCAACCATTGAAGATAGTCTCACAATATTATTTGAAGATAATGCTACATGCATCACTAAATTTAGAGGAAGCTACATTAAAGGAGATAAAACAAAAAATATATTATCAAAGTTCTTTTATACACTGAGCTTCAACATAAAGGAAAATTAATATTAAGTAAATCAGGTCAAGTGATAATTTAATAAATTTATTTACAAAGTCATTACCAGCCTTAATTTTCAAGAAACTTGTCCATTATATTAGAATGTATCGTATTAAAAATTTATCATAAAACAAGTAATTTTAAGGTAAAATTAATACAAATTGTAATCTTTTTTCTTCGTTTAGATTTTATGTTGGATTTTACTTTGGAAAGTTTTATTATGAAAATTTGAAATTTTTAAAAATCCTAAAGTATTCAAATATAAATATTACAGGATCTATATTAAACCTTTTATTAAATTCTAAAATATTAAAAAATCACACAAATATTACTCCTTTTATAAAATCTATAATTATATTTATTAAATGCTCATTAGAATTTCTCAGACTTCATGACTTAAATTTAATCTTTTGATTTTTCATGATATTTCAATTTTTTAGTATCCTTTAATGTTCTTATTTTTTTTTCTATAAATAAATTACTTGTTTTGCATTTTAAAGATTGAAAAAAAAATATATAAAAAGATATGAATTTATTCTGAATATGCATGTTCTTGTTCTTAATTTTCTTAATAAATTTCTTATTATTATAATTCGCAAATTTCAATTTACAACCTTGATAATAAACTGTTTAAAAATATTGGATTCCCGGTGAAAGAGAGATGGCAGAAATGGACATCGGAGCCATCCAGGTCTCCTACAAAATAATTTCCTCCTGAACACTAACATTGAGTGTCTTGTTCGGGAGGACAATGCTGTTAACCACCACCACTTCATCTTCAACGGTAACAGCTTCGCCTGGATCAAGGAAAAGAACACTGAGATTGTGCAGAGAAACAATTTGTCTCTGAAAAATGGAAATGGACTGTTAAGGGAAAACAGGGTTTGTGCATAAAGAAAGTACCCAGAATTGTAACCCCAAGCTTGGCGTTGTAGTCCCCTTGAGCCTGTGTAATCAGTTCATTAAACATAATAAATCTTACCATGGATTAAAGCGAAAGCAAGCTGATTAAGGAACAGACCCTAGTGCTAGTAATAAGAACAACAGACGTATCATATCAGACAAATTTGGACAAGATACAGAGAAGATTTCAGAAAATGTTTGAGAGGGGGGGGGGGGGGAGGTACTAGCACAATGTCATCACTGATATTATAATGGTATTACAGATATTGAGAAAAACACCACCATACGAATATGATGCCTGCCTTTGTTACATTGTCGGGATACTGATTGAAGAAAAGAGCATTGGGAAAGTAGCAAATAACAGATGTACCATGCCAACTAAAATATAACAGGAAACTTGCCTGGACGCGGGACCATCTCCCAATGGAAGACTTCCACCCGACAATTGAATGAATGACAACTGCATTTTCCTGATAAATGAAACAAGCATACCATCAAGTTTGAGATATCTTAAGTGGCACCTCCACAACCCCCCACCCTAAAACAATTTGTATAAAAAAGTAATCTAATCCAGTAAATCCCTTATTTCAGTTTCCTACCATGACTTCAACGTCATCTAGGATGATACAACAGATGAGTCTTGCACCTGGTCCTATACGAGCATTAGCGGATATAGAGACATTGGGACCAATCTGTTTCATCACATTCCACAAAATGTCAGTATCATATATGAATTAGATGAAGGAGAAAGAAAAGGTACATACAACAGGAAGGAGTAAGGCTATAGAAACAAACATATCATAAAAACTGATGTAGCAGTTACAATTTTTTCATGTTTGACCAATCATTTCTTATTTGCAAGACCGACAGTTTTACCGCTTATTATTTCACAAATCAACTTGTATGGAGTTTCAGTATGATTTGTTTGTTTGTAAATCATTTTCTACTCCAACAGGAAAAGAGTATGCCAGCAACAATCATTTTGCATCATAATAGATGAATAAAGAAACAAGTTTTTTAAGGTGATCTAGAGGCATGCACACCTAGTTCTCATCACCTAATCAATCATAAAGGGACAAACAGAGTACTAATATGTATTCAATGGATAAAAAAAAGTAATTACTAACTTATAAACAGAAAGGAAAAAAACGCCTCAACTTAACATTATTCTAAAAGGATTGCATCGGCCAACAGTAATAGTGTACCCATAGTTCCATATCATAAACAAGATGGAAAACTTGCCTTAGCAGTTGGATGTACTTTTGCTGATGGATGTATATAAACATCATCAACAATGGTAGCAGTCTTTGAGCCATCACCACCAGCCAAAAGATGGGGTGAGGTGAATCGGAATTGGGCAAGATATAAACCAGAGCACTTCAGAGACATTCTGCAGTGCGGATGTGGTAAAAATCACATAGGGTGAATGGTTAAAGATGGAAAAGAAGATACTAACATAATATGCAAGCATTGTCTTACCCAGGAGTTTTGATTTGTTCCCAGAAGTCCATGGTTTCATATGTATATAGCTGCTTTTTTCCTGCGAGGGGTGACAGGATATCCTGATCCAATCTTACAAAATCGGTTGGAAGACTCCTGTTAAGGAAACTTGCATAAGGGCAGGAAGTTGTGGTAAATATTGGGTTCTATCAAATCCATTATTAAGCAATAACAACAATATTCTAGCAGGTCAAGAAAGGAAAAGAAAAGGCTACGACAATTTTTTGTTAAAACTACCAAGGATGACTCTCCCAAAATATTAGTATGGATATTAGAGGATGTATATTGCAACTTAAACAATGAAGTTCATATTACCGCAGTGAATCTGTATTCCAATTGACTTGTACAAATTGAATTTTCTTGTTATACTGAAGATCTGTTGACTACTTGACTCTTCAAACAAGATCAAGATGCAGTTGCAAATCCCATGGCAATAAATAATCAATCATGACAAAAGAACATACTGGAACAGTCACTCTCCAAATCACTCATCTACATAGATACATAAACAAATATATGATTATTGTCATTCACCAGTCTAAATTTTAGCCATTTCAACAACTAAAGAGGCCCAAGAAAGAAATAGATCCACTCTTAGTCCATTACACAAGCATTGTAATTGATGGTTTTCAAACCAGTGAGTTACAGAACAGGTATATGCATCTTATGGATTGTTTGGAATATCCCAGCTGATAGCTTCTTTACATGTAACCCAGATTGACATAGTCAACAACAGGTCAATTATATTTTGAAATCAAATTACCAACTTTAACAAGTACAATAATGCTGTATGTTAGAATAAAAACAAAAGACAAAACATTTGTTGAACTTCATTTCAATAAATTTATCATAATAGTTTAAAGTGAATTATTATACTAGCAATGCTCAACCTAGAGTCAGTAATTCCAAGATAAAAGGATGAAAAAGTAGGGAAAGTCCAAACCATGAGTGAGGACAAACCTTGTAGCTGATTGGAGGGCTTCGAAGCTGGAAACACGTCTCAGATTAGCTGCAAATGGTAAAACAGAGTTCACATTTTTCACAAGCGATACTCAAGACCATCCATAGTTGCATAGAATGCTATCATATTCTAAAAAAACAAGCCAGGATATGGCAAGCTTTAGGGTCAAAAGAGTTTTAGTTGATGCAGGTTTTCATGATGAATTGTGAAACCCTTGGTTAATGCTGAAACAGGCTACACTAATATATTCAAGTTGTTTTAACAAAAGAACCACAGAATTCTGGAATTTCTAAATTAATCACGGACCAGCACCCTACAGGCCAAACACCATATTGCATTACCTCTGTCTTTCCGTTGAGAAGAAACATCCTGGATGGCTGTGAATATTTCTGGTGTAAACACATAAACACCGCAATTTATCCGGTCACTTACCTGCATCAATACATAACATCAAACAAATAAAAAAGAAAAACCTAATGAAAGTGAATGGTAGTGGATGGTAACAGACATCACCATTCAATTCAATGAAATTTTAAGCCTTTCTTACTTCAATAAAAGAAAAGAAAAGAAAAAGTTGATTTTTGGTTATGTCCTAGCAATATGGCATTCAGAAAATTTATTGATTTTACTTTACAGTAAGTAAAAAAAAATAAAAACCAGAAAAGATCAGTCGCATAAAAAGCAAAAGCGAAAAAGCTTGAACCAGATCCATCTTTAACCAATCATTCAAGAAATTGTGGAAGCACTGAAATTTCCTAAATATTAAGAGTATATCTGAACTTGTACTTACAAAAGTTTCAGGCTTCTCTGTATAATGCAACAACTCATTGGTGTCAGGATCCGCTACCAATTCACCAAACTGACTGGCTGACTCAGCAGAGACCTGCATGTAGAAAACATTAAGGGAGCAAAAAATTCTTGTAGACAAACAGAGGACAATCCTACTGCTGGAATATCAAACTCTGAAAATTTTTCCTTGGGTATCATCTTTATCTTTTGCATTCAACCAACCTTGATTACTAGGATAGTTCCCATCCCACCATATGTTCTGTGGGCCTCTGCAAACATTGTAGTTGATATAAGGTAATTAGTGCTTCTGCTACATAAAATATAAAATAAAAACTGTCCCGGGTTAAAAAATAATATACTTGCAGCATAAAAATAATTTTCCCAGGCTCCATGAGGATTTACATGATATTCTGAAGAAGAATTTATGAACAAGTTCATACAAATTCAAGGAGTTAAGAAGAATTCAATCTGGATAAGTGGATTACCAAGCATTTCTGGGAGTGGAAAACTGCAGCAAACATCACAATTCAATAGAAAGATATGGGACTGCGAAACGATAACCAAACATCAGTACTAAATTTTGGAGTACAAGACATCCATCTATATCTCCAGAAAATGCTAGCACCTACACATGTTCACATAAGAGCATGCAAAGAAAATATTGAAAATAGGAGACAGATGTGCATGCCGATAGAAAAGTTTAGGCTAAGATGTTAACTGGGCTATCTTCCATGATTAGGTCTCTGAAGTTATAAAGCCCACCGGCAGAACCATGTGGCTTGTCTTCCCGCAAATATCTACAAGCACAGATTTGATCATTAAAAACAGAAAACCACAACTACAGAATCAAAAGCAAATAACCAAGAAAGACCATCAAGTCACTTTACCTAACAGGAACTTTCAGCTCATTGGAGATTGAGGAAACATACAAAGCAAACTCTCGTTCCTCGTAGAAACCAACAAGATAGATCTGTGCCAAGTTTGGAATCTGAAACAGAGATGCAATCTGAATGACTAAACAATCTTCTATGCTCACAAAGAAACAAACGAACTCAAAATCAAACTAATAAAATTGAACCATTGCTTTAAGAATAAAATAAATACCTTTTTACAAGCAGAGATTGGATGGTGAACCATTGGTTGTCCAGCTAAAGGAAAAAGAGGCTTTGGAATATTCAATGACAATGGCCTGAATCTAGTACCTGCAACATTTCACATTCCAACTCAGCTCAATTGAATGAAGAAAAATCAAAGAAACTAAGAACTGGGTTTAATTATTTGCACTAAAAGAATCAAAATTTCAACAGAAATAGAAAAAATCAAAAGAATCCTGCAAAAGGGTCCGGTCAATTAATTATAAAATGAACATTAAGTTGCATTGCATGCAATCAAACAATCAAAATTGAGAATTCCCAGATAGAAATCAAACTGTGATAGAGCAATTGAATACAAAAGAAGAAGATATGATACCTTTAGTGGGTCCACCAACCATGATGACAGCAACAACTCTTTCCTCTGAGCTACCCATATCTTCTTCAATCAAAACAACAATCCCAGATCTCAAATTCTTCAATAACTCCTGTCTATTTATTCATTTATGTATGTGTATACGGACTATACTCAATTGTGCACCGACAAAAACAAAAACATTAAAAGCACGTGACCATTGAATCCAACACAGTAACAATAAAAAGACCGAAAATATGTTGCTACTTTTTTTTTTGGCAACAAGTATGCAATGAATTTTTAAGATCCGGTGCAGTGACGTATGAGTGAAAAGAGTTAAAAAGCGAGGGCAAAGCAAAGACCACTCAGTAGTTACCGGTAAGAACGCAGCTGCTCTTTTGTCTTAGGGAGTTGACAAGGGAGAGGAAAAGAGTAAAGGAAGTTTCGTGGAGCTGGACAACTAGTGCTCCGACTAGTGGTAGTGATCCGTGTTTTTTGTTGTATCGGAAGTAAATGTATCTCCGCTTTTTGGTGAAAGATGGAGCCTTGGGAGTGAGGACAAATTCATTCTGGCCCGCTCTTCTAAACTATTACAACTTGACAGCTAGATCAGGATGCTTCCTGATCTCTTCTTTTTTTATTTTTATTTTTATTCAAGAATATTCTTGATTCCGACAGGTATTTCTTGAATTTATATTTTAAAAGTATTTAAAATATATGTTTTTTATTTTAAACAAATTTTTTTAGTATTTTCAAATTATTTTGGTAGGGTGATATCAAAAATAATTTTTTAAAAATAAAAAATTATTATTTTAATCTATTTCTGAAAAAAAATACTTTTAAAAATAATTATTATATTTTATTATGATTTTTTTTTAATAAGAGGTTTGAAATTGTTTTTAAAATATTGTGATTCAAATCATAGGTTTACATCTCTTGGAAAATTTATTAAATCTCTTTTTTAAATGCTTTGAGGAAATAAAGTGGATGACTCATTAGGAATAAATAATATATTTTTTAAAAAACTATTATATATTAAGAATTAGTAATGGATTTTCTGT
The DNA here is from genome assembly GCF_005239225.2 of Populus alba. Classification (NCBI taxonomy): domain Eukaryota; kingdom Viridiplantae; phylum Streptophyta; class Magnoliopsida; order Malpighiales; family Salicaceae; genus Populus; species Populus alba. The sequence goes on from NC_133298.1 coordinate 13,457,010, forward strand.
TGCTAACATGTAGCACAAAATTTTCTGTAGCACAAAATTTGCAAAGAGAAAATCAGCTGCTGCTAAAAATAAATAAATTAGAATTAGGGGTGAGAAAAAAACTAAAAAATTGATTAAACCGAGAAAATAAAAAAAATAACTAAAAAAACTGAACCGTGAAAAAAACCAATTAAATTGATTAGAATTTTAAAAAAACCAACCGATTTGGTTTTGGTTTTATAAGTCTAAAACCGAAAAAACCGAACCGAACCGAATCCAAAACGTAAAAAAACAAACTAAAACCAGAAAACCCGAGTCAAACCGAACTGAAACCTATCAATTTGAACCGGTTTAAGTTGTTTTTTAGAAACAAATTTAATTTATTATTTTTTTAATAAAAACCGAACTAAACTAAAAAATAATCATCTCTCATTATGATTATATTTTTACAAAAAGAAAGTGAAATATAGTTGCATGTTAATAATTAATTGGTGCACTTTACCTAGAAAAAAAAAAAACTCGTGTTGCGCCTAGCCAGTTTGGCTACGCGTTAGTGTTCGCATTTTTGTAAAAACGCACTAAGTAAACATTTGGTTAAGAAAAAAAGCTACTTATTATGCATGAGACCCACAATAAATTGCGTGCGAAACGCAGGGAGTTGGAAAGCAGCAAACTGCTTTCTTGTGCGGCTAGGAAATTCAACCACGCTACACTGTTTACTAAACAGTGGAGCAGTGAATAGTGGAGCATAGCTCCACTGTTCCGACGGGACCGGGTTCAGTCCAACGCGCAAAATGCATTGAACCGGGTCCAATGCAGTAAAATAAAAAAAATATTTTTTATTTTTTAATTATGTTTTATTTGCTTGACGACATAATATTTGCAAAATTTGATCACAATTCTAATTTGTTCTTGATTATATTTTACAAGTTATGTTGTTGTGTGTTAAAGAAACTAAGAAAATTATCGGATGTATTTCAGACGTGATGAAATTGTAGATAGTTCAATGGAATAATAAAAAAATATTTTATATAAAGTATTATTTATTTCATGATGCAATAACAATAGTTAAATCTACAATATTTAAATTAAAAATTATCAATATTAATATCTATTTTTTAAAATTATTTTATAACCTCAATTTCAAAAGCATTTTTAACCAAATACATTAAACTACTTTTTATTCTATCTTAATTTCAACCACAATTTTAACCAAATATATATTTTTTTAAATCAACCTCAACTAAAAATATTTTTTATAAAATAATTTTTTTTTAAATCACAGTCACAACTAGAACCGCAATAGCAAATACACTATCCCACTCATGTCCCTCTCTTCCTTTTCTAAAAACCTCATTTGTCAATTTTTTTAATTTCTTCTTTAGTGAATTTGTGCTCCCAAGGCGCTGACAACCTCGTGATCTTAAAGGACGGCATAGCATGTTAACAAGTATATTAAAAAATTAGAAGCTTATATGCATATTTTTTCTTGAAAAGTAAGTCTTATTTGTATTGTTAATTATCTTAAACATGAGAAAATTATTGTAGTTTAGATTTTATTATCCGGAATTTATCTTATTTAATATATATCATCACATGCAAATGAGATACGTAAAAAGGGCCCAAATGATGGTTTTGAAGAGAGATGTGACGGACCTGAACGGAAACCACATAAAAAGATTATAAAAAACTATTTGATTAGCTGACAAAACTGAGAAGAACATGTCGAACAAGAGAATTTAGCAGAGGCGGAAATGGACGAGTTTCGAATAACCAAGAAGAATGAGACGACGCGGCAGATTGGAAGAGGGCAACGAAAGCAAACATGAGATAATATAAGAAAATAATCGTTGAGATTTTAGATTTATTTTTTTAATGATTATAAGTTTTGAATTCTTTTATGATCATTAAAATTTTATATAATTATTAATTTTAAAATTTATAAAATTATCGAGATACATATAAGTTATTTAAATAATTATGTTAAAAAAAAAAAAAACCAAACAAAGATAACTTAATGGAGATGTTACGAGAGGAAACATAAGAGAAGGGAAAGCTACCCGTTGCTGCGACGACGCTTTATTTATTTTTTATTTAATTAGTTTAGAATTTATAAATATTATTTTTAAACAGTGAAAATAAATAGAAATAAATCAAGATAGCTACACTTATTAAGACAAATTAACAAGAAAGCAAATAAGGAAAATTAAGAGATGTAGACATAGTAATTAGAACAAAAAGTAATTAGGACATTTCCATAAGAAGTAAGTAAACACATCATGACAGGCATGAAGTAGTAATATGAAAATGTTATTAGCGAGGATGTGTAAATAGAGAAAATGAAGTCTCACCTTAGTTTACTACGAGGCAAGATAACTTGTAACGTCTGGAAATCTAAGAGCATCCCATGATACTTTGAACCTTAAATATAATTTTTTTTTAATATATAAAGCTTATCGTATTGCACACATCATATAACTATGATATATATATCATTTAATTCCTATTTAAAAGAGTTTTTTTTTTTTTTGTCTGAATCTCTTAATTAATGGTTCTTCTCTTCATCTTAAAACACCTGCATATCTCATCTCAACTAAGTTTATATATTCATTTACCATTAATAATCACAATTATATACTACATGGTTTTCAATTAAAAACTTTATTAATCAAATATTTGCTGACTTTAAGCTAAATGCTACATGCATGGTTTTTCAATTAAAAACTTTATTAATCCTTTTATTTCCCATTCAAGTGGCATTCCTTCCAATCCAAGGCTACCAATCAGTCACGTTAAGGAAATGTAATTTTAAGTTTTAGATGAAAAGAGGTAAAATAATTTATTAGAACTTCCTCCTAAAAAAATATAAAAAAAATGCAAAAAGAAAATAAAATTTAGCTATAACTTAACAAAAAATATGCGCATAAAATTTCGTTATAACTTCTGATTTTTGGACAATTAATGTTTTTTTGGTAAAGGGATAACTAAGTTTTCTTTTATTTTTCAAGAAGATGCTTTATTATAAATATTTCAAATATTAATGTATTTATAAATTGTTATTTAGTGTGTTCACTAGGTTTGGACTCTTGCTATGCTGCAGGGCTAGACTAATTTTTGTATAAAAAAATAATGTTAGGTATTGTAAACTTGTTTTGAAAAAGAAAAAAAATATGGGACTCTAGTTATAGATCCAATTAAATCAAATAAATTGATTTTATTTAAATTAGATGATAAAAAAAGATAAGAACAACAACATATAAACAATTGTTTTTTTTTTTAAAAGTGATACCAATAACCTTGGAAAATAAATAATATTTCAAAAGAAAACAAATGATGTAACTCAATTTTTAGCTAATTAAATATAAAATGATGAAATTGAGTGAAAAAAAAAACATAAAAAAATCACGTATGGTCAACTCGAGTTAGCATAATAAACCTATAACCTTGGTAATCAAGGTCAAAGCTAATCTGAGTTATCCTATTAAACCTATAACCTAAATCATGAGATCAAGATAATCTAATAGAAAAAATATATGAAGAAAATCACAAAGCCCATAAAACAAATAATGTTAACCCGTATTAATTTTTTAAACTCATGACCGAGTCACTAGACCCGAAGCTCCCTATCAGGAAAAACCATGAAACCTAATTCTTAACCAATCAAATGTTGATATATAAAATTGAAAAAAATATTTAATTATATAAAAGGATTCAAACACACAAAAAAAAAACAGAAATTAAAAGAATGAAGATTAAAATTGAAATATCAAATTGTCTCTCACCTAACCTGATAATAACAAAAAAAAAAAAAAACCTTAGGCACCGTTTAATTTTTTATTTTATTTTTAAAGGTATTTTGATTGTTTCACTATATTTTTTTATATTTATTTAAATATTAAATTACTAATTAGTTGACTGATAATAACAAAAAAATATATTATGAAAATATATAAAAATCCTTGAGGCAATTTTAAAATTTTGGTATTTTGATCATTATACTTTTAAAATGAAAAAAAAACTTTACTTATTCTGAATTAATTTACTAATAATTAATACGCCTCATAAAAATATCTTAACTAATAGCCGGCTCAATAATTTTTATTTTTATTTTGATGTGAAGTGCAAATACATTATTACACTGTTATAATAAACAGTATAAATGGATCTCCGTTCTGTAGTGTTTTTCCATTCCTAATTAGCTTTTGCTAATAATTTGTAATTTTCAGCATGGTTTTATTAATCTTTCCGTTGTCACGAATCTCAACCTTTATTTTTATTTAACCAACAAATTTGATTAAAAGGATCACGATTGCCAGGTTAATAAAAGCTTAAAGCTCACCACCCTCAGTTTCACGTAAAATAGCAAATTTGACCAAAAAAGCTAAACCAAAAGAACCCTAACATTTTTTATTTAGCCGATGAAAAGTAGTTAAGAGTCCCTCCATTAGCATAGTTAGCTTTAAGGTGCTTCAATTGATCTTTGGATTTAATTTTTAATAATCATAAGTTTGAGTTTCTTTAGGGTCACTGAAAGCTTATATAGTCGTTAATTTCAGGTTCTGTAAAATTAGTCGAGGTGCGCACAAACTGGCCCAAACAACCACATTAATAAAAAAAAAATACATACAATGCGAAGTGGATGTGAGGGCACCTCTTACATCATTGTAAAACTAGAATTTTTTATTTTTATTTTTTTAAACTTTGAGAGATATAATTTAACTGGTCAAGTTCTGAGTTTGCTCCTAAGAGGTTACTAGTTCGAGTGTCATAAACCTCATAGTCACTGGAGGCTTATATTGTCGTTAACTTCAAGGTCTCGGATGATTAGTCAAGGTACACATAAGCTGGCACAGAAACTAACGGTTAACAAAAAAAAACTACAATTTTTTTGTAGAGTAGGACTTAAGGACCGCCAAATAAAATCGATCCTCTGGAGGAGGTATGAGGTTGATTTGGGAATATTGACTGTAATATGTAACACAACACTTGGTGACTCAAACTCAATGGTTGAAGAATGAATGCTTGCCTTTTATTTTGTATCTGGATAAGGCGTAGCATACTATGTAATGTTGTTTTTCTTGGATCCGACACTATCTCTCCGGTCCATTTTATTTTAACCACCAAGGGTTTTTGAAACATATATACGTGTTTGTTTAAAAGCCTATAATTAAAAAGGCTAAAAATAAGATAATAACTCAATGTATCTAGACGTAGTAGAATTTCAAGCTCAGATAATATGAGTCTGGTTTGTTTTCACACTAAACACCATTGGGTTCAACTGCACGCTGAACCCAAATACATGTAAGTCTGACAAGATGCCAGACCTTACACTTTTGGGTTTAGCTAGAGGTTGACGAGATGCCAAACTCAATACCTTTAAGTTCGATTACGCAATGAGTCCAAGTGCATGTAGATCTAGTGAGATACCAAGCTCAATACCTTTAGGTTCGACTACGCACTGAGTCCAAATACATATAGCTCTAATGATTTACCAAACCTAATACCCTTGGGTTCGATTGCACACTAAGTCTAAGTACACATGGATCTAGCAAGATGCAAGACCTAATACCCTTGGGTGAGTTTAGCCACACACTGGTCCTAAGTGCATAGGTCTGCAGAGATACCAAATCCAACATTCTTGGATACAATTATACTTTGAATCCAAGTACATGTGAGTATGACAAGTTGTCAAAATGACAACTTGTCAGACTTATTGCTCTTATGTTTGGAATCATTTCAGATCCAAATATATATGGAGTTGATAATCTTTTTAGGTTTCATGTCGAGTCACAAAAATTTTTTATTTCTATTTTTTTTATTATGACTTTTAACTTAAAATGTTAAAAGTTAAGAATGATCATATCTCTACATCAATCCCTAAGTGTATAAAAGTCTCACAAGGATTTATCATATTTTTATTAATATTAATATCGTATAAGAAATATTTATTAATCCTTAATGTTATTAGAATGAGATAATGTTTCAACCCCTTCATTCAAGCAAAATGACAAAGTATTCTTAATTTTTTTATTCTCTAAGTATTTTTACTCTTATTAAAGCATTTATCATACATCAAACTCTTGTTTTTTAGCTTTTAAAACTCATTATCTTATTTATTGTAATATGCTATTAAAAATCATTAATTTTATTATTATAAAGTCTTTAAATCCTGAAAAAAAAAAAACTATTTTATAGTTATCGATTCTTCTACTATCAATCATTAACTTCATACATTCTGATAAGTGAATATTGATGTAAACATGTAATCACCTCTATCTAAAAAAATAAAAACTCTCTGACACCTAATATATTAGATTTTAAAACATCTTCCGTTTCGGTAGGAGATTTAGACAGGAAACTGGGTGCACCGGCAAAGAATGGTAAAAAATAGGATTGGCAGAGTAATGACAGTTAAAGTCATTAACATGTGTGTACAGAGCTAGATAACTAGAAACCACGAGGGGTTAGGAACTGAGAAATAAAGAATAGGATCTGCCACCGGGAAACGAGTGGCAGAAACAAGGTGAGAAGGTGGGTGGGGCAGCCTGTTCACCGCACAATTTTGAATGGGCTAGAAAACTGACCATAGCAGGTGGGCTCTTGGTTTTCTTACCGGTGATCGGGAAAGCCGAGATGTCAAGTATGGTATCAGTTTATAGAACCCATTGCCGCAGGATTCACCCAGCTTCAACTTTGGTTGACATCCAACCATTTTTTAAATTAAAACAAGCAAATCACGGTTGGATTTGATGATAAATGACTCAATAGTAAATGCCGAATAAAAGCAGCATCCGGCAGCTTTATTCTCCAGATTTTTAACAGGGTCAACAGTAGTACATGGCAAGGGCCAGCAAAGACACTATGTTCGGGTTATTAAACCATACCTGACGACAATCTAGTTTGGGGAGAAATTCCTTATTCCGCCCAAAGTTCCATTCAGTACACAAACATGGAGTTCATTGTATGGTATTCATTTCCATCATTTTGCTACGACTGCAATTCTGCATTTTTTTTCCCCAGAAAACTTGCTCTTATAGCTTGGCGGGAGACTGGTACCAACCCCATGGTTCATCAGAGATATATTGCGTTACCTGCTTCACACTCAAGTAATTTTCAAGTCCCCTGAGAAAAAAAGAGGATAGCGAAAGGAGTCAGCATCAGCTAGCTATCAGTTGAGGCCCATCTAGAATAATTTCAACAATGTAAGGAAAAACAAAGCTGCACAGCTGGGCATTGCCTAAGTTTGCATGATAACCAAACAATTTTCTCTAAAAAATAGTATCTTGCATGTCTGGTAAGTGTAATTAGGATCATACCATTCTCCTAATTCACGCCCAAAACCACTGCGCTTAATGCCTCCCCATGGAGCCTGACAGAAGCATGGCTGTGAGCAATTGATCCATACAATACCTGCCCGGAAAGCCTGTAAAACGGGGGCAAAGGAGAAATATTGTCTCAAAAGGTAAACAATCCCTATGAACAGATTTTGATGTGTAATTTGCACAAGATTGGATGTTATTTCATGTCTCACCTTGGTTACACGATCACACCTTTCCAGATCATTTGATATAACAGCAGCTCCTAAGCCATAACTGTGGGACATCCATAGAAAGTCAGAATAAAATCTCCAAGAACAGGGCAGATTGAGGGGGGAAAATAAGAAAGAAAAGAAGCCACAACAAAAGATGATGGAGATAAATCAAATCCAAGTATTCCGATACATTCATTGTCTTTATTGAGATACAAGAATCAACTTACTGGGTGTCATTTGCCAATTCGATGGCTTCATCTTCAGAACTAAATGTTTTAACACACAGAACAGGCCCAAAAACTTCTTCTCTCCAGATTTGCATGGAGGTCGTTACATCAGTAATGATGGTTGGTTCAACAAAGAATCCCTTGGTAAAATGCTGCCAAAGCATTTTTAAAATCACTCAAATACCCTGGAAGATAGAGAGAAAGAGCAATTCCCACTAAATGCAGGAATTATAAATACCTTGGGACGATTGCCACCACTCAAAATGGTTGCACCTTCACTCCTAGCTGTTGCAATGAATTCTAATACTTTCTCATACTGCAGCAACGAAGTAAATAATTAATTTAGCAAGTTTAGTTCGCCAAGAAATATTAAAAGTTCAGAGAAGTGCATAAGATACACAATGTGACTAGGTGAAATCACAAGTTGAACAGAAAATTAGAGATTGGTTGAAACAATGATAGGTTTAACAAAAATTTGCCAGCCCTCCACTAACAAAATATAGTAGGGCATAACAAAATATACCCTCACCTGAACCAACAAAGAGAAATCAAAACACAGAAATTTAACAAATACTTGCCTGCCCTCCACTAACAACCGGGCCAAGCCTACAACCTTCTTCGAAAGGATCGGAAATTTTAATTTTTTTGGTCCATTTGACAAGCCTGTCCAAAAATTCTGATGCAATGCTTTCCTGAAACATTAAAGTGAATAAAATCTCAACTTTTAGAAGGCTAACAAATTTTAACAAAAATATATCATTTGATAAACTATACACTCAAGGATGAAGATTGCCAAACATTTCTTATCCCATTTTCTTTCACTCATAGTAAATCTTAGATTTTAACTCTGCTGATACAGGCAAGTTCCTCATTTACAGTTAAAAGATTGGAAAGTTGTAATTATTGTCCTTAGGGAGAGTCATTTTCTTGAAGAAACATCGAGTTTTCAATTTATTTTTGAAGATGAAGAAGATTAGCCACAAGCTGTTAATATTTTATAGTGAGTTCAGACACCGGTGTTCTCCAGCATGGAGAGAATTTTTGAAGCTGTGATCACTTGCCTTTTTAGTATCTGGCCATGATGTTTTGTTGTTTGGATTGTAGCAATGGAGGGTTTCTTTTCATGCTTTGACTTGGTCACAAACTCCAAAATCTGGCTATTCTTTCATGGATTTGTTTTTTATGCAATTTTCTGAGCTCCTTGGGATGATTTATAACATTCTTTTGAGGCTGTTGGCTTGGAGTTTAGAGCATGGTTGGTGCTGCTTCTCTATATCAGGAAGCTAAATTCATTTTTTAGGGATCTCAGTAGTTCTGGTTGTAGCTAACAGGAATATTAGTTCAATTCTGTTTTTCAGGGCATGAAAATTCAACCCAAAGCACGAACTATAAACTACAGGTTTAGAGGTCAATGGTATGTATTACGCACAGAAGGTATCACACTTACATGCACTAAAAGACGAGATGTTGCACTGCAAATCTGGCCATTTGTCCAAAAGCAACCAAAGAGGGTCCACTCAACCGCTGGAAGATAGCAAGTAAAACAGTAAACTACTATTAAGAGCAACACCTGCATAATCATATACTTGCTACCCTATGTGATAAACCGTGGAAGCAAAAATCCTATAACATACTGTTGTTGATAAAAAAAAAAAAAAAAAAAAAAGACCACGAGTGATCCTCCTACCCTTATCGATATCAACATCCTCAAAAACAATGATTGGGCTTTTCCCACCTAGCTCCATTGAAACAGGCTGACAAAATATTACATGCAGTGATTAGGCACAAATCAACAAAGAGCACAAAATAAGCTGGCAAAAATTGTTTAGCAGAAGACATACCTTGACCATTTGAGCTGCAGATGTCATTATCTTGCTCCCTGTAGCAGAGCTACCAGTAAAGGCAACCTGTCATCAACTTATTAGCAATTAAAGCAAGGTAGATATGAAACCCAAAAATAGTATTTATGAAGATCTGACTTGAAAAGGTGTCCAAAGAAGCAAATGATGAAAAAATACCACACCTTGTCGACATGAGGATGGGATGCCAAAGGAGCACCTGCTTCAGTGCCCAACCCAGTTAAAATATTGAGGACACCAGGTGGAAGACCAACCTCTCTACACACTTCAGCCAGCTCCAAACAGGTCCTGAAATATTAATAAAAAAATAAATTATAATTAGCATAAAGTGCAGCCAACCACCACCATAATTTATGCAAGGTCCAATAACGTAAGGGCCAGACATACACGGATGCCAGTTCAGATGGCTTCAGTATTGCAGTGCACCCAGCAGCTAGGGCTGGAGCCACTTTCCATGCACCCATCAATAGTGGGTAATTCCTTCAAAATATAAGAGACAAGAATAGTTAGTTTCTATAACATCTGGTTTATTATTCAGAGAGCAACTAAAACCATGGTTGCATGCAAAGCGAATTTTGCAAGTAGACGTCTAGGCAACTAATACAAAGTTATATGAGTTATAACCCAGACTACAAGATTCCAGATCGCAAAGAAGTAGAAATTCAAGTGCAGACTACAAACAGCCAGCATCAGTGAAATAACACATTATATCTCAGGAGAAGTACAGAGTAAGAGTGCACGAACAAATTTGATGGAGAACCACAAAAGGCTGCTATAAGACTTGGTTAAAAATAATTCACTGAAATCTAATAATGCAAAGCAGACACTTCAAGTTTTATTCTGCACAATTAAAGAAACACTCTCTTGCATAGATTTCAACTGGAGAATTTTTGGAGATTTATTACTATCAAACCAATAAACCGCCTAAAAATTGACGGCACAAGGGGTTTTAGCTCATAGAGGCATTTTGTTAACATGATGAAAATTAAGGAAAAGTTAGAAGCTCCAGGCTCTCGAACTTCACAAATTGCTAAGAAATTAATAAGAAGTCACATTCAGTGTATTTCTTTTTTCCAAGTAATGAATGGAGCTTCTCGGTTCCACACAATTCATTCTTCCAGCTTCCTTAGATCCTATCATATGGAAACCACAATGTGTTTTTTTCACAATTCCACTATTGCTCATTGTTATTGACATTAGTGTAGCTGAATAGTGTAGCTGAGAAGGGGTAGCTTATTGGTGATGATCAATTTCAAAAACAGCTGGCATGCCCAAGCCAGAAAATTTAATTACAAAAAGATAAACATTAAATAATAAAGAGTAGAAAGGGCATAAACTTATCACATAGTGAAGCAGAAAATACCATGGAGTGATCAGTGCAACAACCCCAAGTGGTTCTTTAAGAACATAGCTCTTAAATGTTTCCATAGGAAGAGAAACAGGAGCTTTCTGCTTTGCATCTAAGCCTTCAGCAAGGTCCGCATAGTACTCAAAACATCCTGCGACATCATCCTGGACAACAAGAATTCCCACATAAGAAAATGTAAATGATATTCAATTCAATATCTTGACAGTACCACAAGCATACCATGTCCCACAGTGCTTCATCGAGAGGTTTTCCACAATCAATTACTTCAAGTTTTCCTAGTTCAGATTTCTTCTCTGTTATCTGCACACAAACAAAGATACAACAGCATTGAAACCCAAGATCAGAGGGGAAGTTCAATGGCCAACATTAAGAAAATTATTGATAGACTTGCACAAAAAAAAAACATCAATAACAAATAATTTATCTCATACTCCTTCATTAAAAAGAAAATGGGTTCCATATTTGACACCCGTAAATTGTCATGAACATTTTGAATATGAAAAATGTGAGCTTGTTATTTAGTAATCAAAGAAAATATCCCTCTCTGATTTTGACTCCAAACAATACTAAATGACGGAAAATAACTTTTGTAATTCCTCACAACAATAACAACATAAATGATACAAAAAATTCTTATAAAACGTATATAGTGATCAAAAGTAAAGCTTACTACAACAGAGGAAAGCAATTCATAACAATGAATGGACACCACCACCGAGAAAATTATGCAATTCAATTCACTACATGATTGGACTCAAACAGATAAGAAACTGCAATATAAACTAAAGAATCTAAGCAAACTGCAAGATATAAAAAGATTCCAAGATTAGTAAGCTTTCGAGTCGCCAGTGACAAAACATGTCAGCAAAACAGCAAATTAAACTGTACCTTAGCAGCAATAGCACGCAAATACTTGGCACGATAAGCACCAGAAGTGGAGGGCCAGTCTTGGCCTTTGTTCCTAGAAAATGCTTTCCTAGCTGCTTCCACTGCAATCTCCACATCTTCTGCAGTAGCTGCAGGTATATCACCTGAACAAGTACCATGTTCCACAAAACTATAAGGATGGAAACCTTTTTTGGGGTTGCAAGTCATTTAAGAGAATGAAAATCATTTAACAAGGGAAATAATAAGATCCCACAAATTTTAAGCAAGAAAACATTCATTAGGGACAGGAATTAACGATTTAACCCAGCAAAACACCCACACATGCAGAGATATAGTGAGTGAACTGACCGACGATCTGTTCCGTTGCAGGGTTGATAATGGGGATGCGTTTTTTGAGAATGGGTTCTCTCCACTCTCCGTCGATGAATAGCTGTCGAATTGGTAGATGGATCGCCATTTTGACTCTATTGAGTTTTAGTGAGTTGAGAGCTTTACGGGGGATTAGTTCTTTTTATCCAAAATCTTGGAGTCGATGCTCATATTTTCAGTACAGATTCCCTGTGCGTTACCTGACAAAGAGCTGTTGGGGTTGCTTTTAAATTGTTTTTTAAATTATGATTATATTAAAATAATGTTATTTTTAATATATAAGTATATTAAAATGATTTGAAAATATTAATTTTAAAAAAAATAAATTTTTTTAATTTTTTTAAAACACAAATATAATTGTGCTCAAAGTAGAAATTAAATTTGTTGTTCCTCCACTCTACTAGTTTTTCTTTCCTTTTCTTTTCTTTTTTAATAAAAAAATATATAATTTGTTCGTCTTTCCCAACATTTCAATTCCCAACCATATCGTAAAATTCATTTGTGATCGAAATAGAGAAGTTCAAATAAGAATTTTTTATCCTCCTCCTCAGGTGGCTGAACCCTAGTCTCTTATGTGCATGGTGTTTTTTAATCTCCTTGGCAAAAAGTTCATAAACAAAAGCAATCTTTGCTTATGGGATTAAATTGCGTTGAGAGGATTATATTAATGGACATAATATAATTCAATTATGCACAATCCACCACTAATTTTCTAGTACGTGTTAAAAAAATGTGGTTGTTTTTTAAAATATTTTTTATTTAAAAAAATATTTTTTTATTTTTTAAATATTATTTTTAAGATTAGTACATTAAAATGATTTAAAAATATCAAAAATATATTAATTTAAAATAAAAAAAATTTAAATTTTTTAAAAACATTTTTAAAAATCACTCCTAAAACAAGCAGCAGCAGCAAGCACTGAGCCACGCGCGCACATTATCTTTTTTTTCTTGGAAACATATAATTTGCACATGGATGATCACCTTACCTCACACCAATATCCATTCTTTTATTCTTTCTGATTACCAGAAAACAAAGATTATGATCTTTTCCAATCTCACCCACGTGCCTTCTTTCTTTCTTTTTATTTTTTATTTTTAAGACAGTACCTACGGTACTCTAGAGTGTTCATTCTCCACCACCTTCATTGTTTATATAAATTAACATAATTTAATTTTAATTTTTTTTGAAATATTTTTCAAAAATTTTAAAAAATATATATTTTTATGCATTCATAACATTTTCGGGATGTTCATTCCAAGATCTTCAGTTAATTTTCTCATATAATTGATACTGATGTTCTCTTTTTTTTTTAAAAAAAAAGATCAAACTAAAAAAAATTAGAGAAAAAGGGACAAAATATCCAAAAACACAAAGAAAAAAATATAAAATATCAAAGTAAATTCAAGTTGCTTGGAGACCAAGCAATTGAAGAAAAAGACAAAAATATTGGTATATTAACTATAAACTAAAAGAGATGAGGTTTTCGCTATATAAATTCACAGTGAAAGCTTGATATTTTCCTTGGTGAAAAACTTGGCTTTAGGAGTAAAAGAATCTTTTTCACGGGATTTATTGCTAATTATATTAAAAAGGGGTGTTAATTAGTAATTTTATATTTTTTTTATAATATAATTACCAAATAACTCTTCAAAAAAAACTTATTTTCATTCATGAGTTTTTTGGGTTTTTTTTCCTATTTTTTATGCATGTCAATCACTTAAACATCCCTAAAAATAAACTTTCTTTATTATGGATGCAAGGTTATTTAGGTTTTTTGCTATGGTTTTTTTTGTAATTCTTATGTGGGGTTAGAAGTGATTTAGTATTTTAATATATATAAATTAATATTAAATCCCAAAAGCTATGCGCCGCCAACGCCCTTCGAGTGACATATGTGACATCCACACAAAGTTGAATACTGCTATCCAAGGCGTCATTCAAAGTGCCTTACCAACCTTGTCACCATGATGAGGCGCGTGTTCTTTGACAACATGTGGAGAAGCTCCAGCAAGGTGTTTTACCCTTCCTTCCTCTTTTCCCTTTCCCTACCTAGAAAATCGTGGTGGCCATTGCAGAAAAAAAAAAGTCTAGCTATTTATTTGTTAAGTTAAATTTAATTTTTATTCTTTTGATTACAATGTATTTGATCTTGAATCATTTATTGAGTTAATTTTTTTTTCAATTTCATTCCTTGATATTTTATTTTTATATCAGATTTGGTCATCATTATTTTAATTGCAATGTATTTAGTCTTGGATCATTTATTAAGTTAGTTTCCTTTTCAATTACACCTTTTTATCCTTTGTTTTTATATTAGATTTGATATTCATTCTTTTAATTATGATGTTTTTGGTCTTGAATCATTTATTGAATTAATTTGTCTTTGGATTTCATCCCTTAATATTTTTTTTTTTATCAAATATGATCCTTATTTTTTTTATTGTTATTTTTGTTATTCTTATCCTTTTTTTAATTGAAATTGTTTTTCAATTTTATTGCTTATGATATGGTTTTAATTTTTTTTTTGTCAAATTTGATTCTTGTTCTTTTCAAATCTATTTTTTTTAAATCACTTTTTTTATTTGTTTTTTCAAATTTATCTATAATTATTTTGGTTGGTATATAATTTTACATTGTTATTTTGTTGGGTTTGCTTTTTATGTTATAATCTGATCTCATGATCTGTATCACAAATTTTAAAGGTTGGAACGAGTTTAATTTAGTTATTTTTAATTATTTTTTAAAATTCCATCCATCATCATTGAGTTCATTAAAAACTGATTTTCTTTGTTTTTTTTTATGTTTTAGATTCTTTTGTGAATTTGATTTTTCTTTTTGATTTTGCCCTTCAATTCAATATTTTTTTTTATATTTAAGGTTTGACATGATACTACTCGCGGGTTTTGATGACCTCACTTGATTTTACTAGTGTTTTGTTTTTTAATATTCTTTTTTCATTGATTTTTTTCCCGATTTAATCATTCTACAATTTGATTCATGGAGTTTGAGGACAATTGTTTTTAGTCCTCTTTCTATTATATCAAGTTGTTGGTATTTTTTTGCTCTTTAAAATACAATTATAGTGCTTTAGCATCATTTTTTTTCCCGCTACAAAGAAATTAGCTTGGCTCACGACGAAGAGCGGGCCATCAATCTAGTAAATACTAAAAGAATCTTGTAAGAGAAAAGAGAGTCCATCATTTTGAGGGGAAAAAAACATTATAGCCCCCATCCCTCATATTTTTCTCTAACACTAAGCATACAAACACTCAAAGGAATACTAAAAAAACCAAAAAGAAGACCAACCCTTCATCTTTAATATTTTAAAATAAAAAAGCAGCTGATGATTCATCTCTTATCTTAACTACCTGACTTCTTAGCTCCCACTAGTGACCTTTCATCTTCCTAGTGACCCATTAGCTTCCTCCTTAGTGGCTGTCCATTTATAGCACCCAAGATGTCTTTCCCAGCAGCACCACAAACCGGTACCAACCTTGTCTCCTTGCCTACAACAGTCAACCTCTTGCCACTAATTGTTCCTCCCACATATCATCCTAACATACTCATGATTGATTCAACATTTCTTGAGCTACTAGACTCACAACCACCACTAACCCTTCTTCTAACAAGCAAACCATCAATCATCAATCTCTAGCTAATATGAAACCAACTTCTCTCATCCATTATCCTCTAACGACCGAGACATCCTTGCCCTCTATATCACTAGCTAACATTGATCGTTATTTTTCTAAAAAACCCCACACTTTTCACCAGTCTCATCAACAACAATAATAATGAAAACAACAATACAAATATCAATGGAGAGATCATGAAAGAATATAAGAAAGAATGCATTTTTGGACAATTGAGTCATCACTTAAAGAAACGTGGAAGGCCACAACCAATCTTGATGTAAGGAGATAGGAGAGAACTACATGATCCACTAACTCATGTGCACTTCAGGTCGCAAGAGAGTCTTTTCTATACACCACAATTTATGGTAGCTACTCCTTAAACAAGATTTTTTTTCTTTGAAAAACATGATGTTAAATATATTTTCTTTTCTTTTTTTATATAGTTGTCATGATGTCGGGTAGCAATATAGTGACGACCTCATTAGGGAACTTTTTAAAACTAAACTTTGTTATTTGTTTTTCAATTGCTATTTTATTTGTTATGTTTTTTTTCCTCTACAACTTTAGCATACAACATCACTTTTTGAAAATACACACCTTAAACTTTAGGTTAGGTAAGGGAGTAGTTGTAAACCCTAAGAAGAAATATAGTTAAATTAAATAATTTATGAATAAACTCTAGCAATGTGATTGATAATAATAAAATTTAATAGGTTTATAATAGTGAAGTACAACCTAAGAGAATATGAAATTATAAATTATAAACCCACAAAGAAAAAAAATGAAGATTTTGTTAGTAAAGAAATGCTTATTTAGAAATATAAATGTATATGCAATTTCTATGTCAAAAAATGTGAGATAACCTACCTACTTTTTCATTTTCTTCTGTAAAAAAAGATTATCGTATATTTAGTTGCCTCACGTGATGCCATAGGTAACTTTTTGACAATATTAATAAATCTACCTCAATCCAATGGGTCAACATGGTGGCTAACGAACCAGTATTTGGCTTGGGTTAGGTTTCAAATTAAAGCAGGTAAAGGTTAATTCGATGTAACCTAGTTGATTTGACAGGTGCATCAACAACTTGGTTAACTAGTCGAAACTTAATTTGATTTTTTTATATAAAAGAAATTTAAAAATAACATTGATCTAATATTTTTTATAAGAAAATTGAAATAGAAACATCTTAAATTGAACCATATCAACCCACATTAACATGCTCAACTAGTGATCGAGGTCATGGACCTGATTGAGCTTAGTAACTTTGTCTTTTTGGAATTTATTTTTATTTACTTATACAATAGTAAAAATATGTATTTGTACGTGAGGAACAAATAATATTGTGGAGGAGAAATGTGTTTTTCATTAAAATGATACTTTTTTTATTCATATTTGTTTACAACAAAAAGGTTTTATTTATTTATTTGGCAAGATATTTCATTGAATGAAAAGCAACAACTATATGAAATTTTTTTTTGGTAAAACTATATCGATTTGAACTAAAAAGAAAAAAAAAAGTATTTCTAATCAAAAACCTATTTTTTCCATTCACATATTTCTTTTTATTTTTTATGAGAACATTGTGTTTTAATCAAAAACTTATGACAATCATGAAAAAATAAAAATTTGAGAATTGATCATTTTTATGCACTTACATGGAAAACAAAATGGTTGAACAATAAATTTAAGAAAAATTTATAATAAAAAAACTAAACAATAGGTATTTTATTCTCATTTAATGTTAAGCAATAATTTATTTTAAGAATTCTACATATCAGGCAAACATATAACTATGCATAAAATAATCTATGATATCATCACAAAAAGCCCTAATCTTCTTAAAAACAACTACATGAATTTTTATTAGTAAAATATTTTTTTTAATAAAAGACAACGACAATTAATATAAAATTTTGTTAAAATTTTCAATCATTTCAAATACGAAAACATGCCTCTTTAATCTAGATTACATTACATTTCTTTATCGTTTTGATGAAAACATGATTTTTAATCGGAAACATTGTTTTTTAGATTAAAAAGACTATCATGATTTCAAAAAACAAGTTTTTAATAAAAAAATAAAAAAATTATTTTAATATTTTGTATGTGATTGAAAGAAAAAAAACTTAATTAATTTGAAAAAATAATGTAAAAAATATATTGAAAAATAACATAAATACAAAATTCATTTTCATTGAATATTCAAGAATAAACTTTTAATTTTATTTCATATTAGGTGTGTAATAATAATAATAATAATAATAATAATAATAAAAGAAATTGTTAACATTATCATCAAAACTTACAACATGGTATAAGAAATATGCCAAATTTGAGCAATAACTTAAATATCATGTGAAGTATTTTATTTATAGTGCATATCAATAAAAAAAATATTGATGAAATTTAAAAAAACAAAACATAGAAAAATGTTAGTAGCCTTATTGATTTTTTTTAATGTTCAAGGGAAGAGGACCTATCATTTATATTTTTTACCGCTAAAGAGATGGCTGAAACGTCAATGCAAGGGTTTATATATATATATATATATATATTTAAAAACCTATTTTCAATATACTTTTACATAAAAAGACCTAACAAAACCCCACGTATCATAATAAACCAATTTATAATCCTAGAAATCCCTTAAAATTGGTCAAAACAAACACAAATCAAATTAAAAAAAATAAATTCTTTTCTATTTTTTATATATGTTTTTCGATGAGATGGAGGCTAATAAACAATTTAAAGAAATTCCCTCTCAATAAAAGGAATTGAATGACAACTAGATTAGTTTTTTTAGTGTTTCAAATATGATTGATCAACAACTTTTTCTATGATTGATCAACAACTTTTTCTTTCCTCCTTATTTTTTGATATCGCTCTCTCTGCTCTCAAACTTTAGATAATAAAATGTAAAACAAATAAAGTTAAATACTAAACCATGAAACCTAAGCAAAAGAGGGATCAAAAAGGAAAAACGTTAAACTATAGAGACCAAATTGTAATTTTCTATAATAAAGTGAAAAAGGGTTGTATTTGTTTGGATGTGTCATTGTTAATCCTTGTTGTTTCAATTTCTAAAAATGATAAATCAAATCCTATTTTGCAAAATCATAGAGAAATTCAATATTATTGCATTTTTTACACCATGAACACAATGTTGCACATGAGTTGAGAAAAATAATTGTGTTAAAATCTTGCAAATATAAAGTAGGACAACAAAATTGAAAAAAATAATAAGGAAAAAAACAGAGTAAGTTTTGCTTACAATGATGAATAAAAAAAGAAAGAGGAGCATTGATCATATCCTGAATGATGTTAAGTCCGGTGCCATAATGAAATAAATAGTAAAACAAGGTTTTATTTCATTTTATCTTATAATATAGTTGTAACTTTTAATTCTAATATATTGTATAATTATAATTAAAAGAACCTAAAACACCTTAGAAAATCAATATTGTAGATGAACACTAAAAAACATTGTTCACTAGAACAATGTAATAACATTTTTGCCACTCCACCTAAAAAACTTAACGTTGATATCTAAAGGCATTGAAATCTTTTCACATGGATCATTTATCATTTTTAAATAGAGCGGGGAAAAATAAGTTTTTTTTTTTCATTTTGATTGCACAGTGAAACAACTAGAGTACCTTTTGAAGCAAAAAATTTCAATTTGATGCCAATGAGTTTTTTGTATTTTTATAATGGTTTTTTGGTTATTACAATTTAAGCTGAGGGACAACTTAGTATTTTCCAAATAAAAAATAAATAACTAAATTGCACAGTATAATGATGACATTACCTTTAATGTAAAAAAAAGATTAATCTTGGGGTTTGAGGGCATTTTTGTTTTTTCACAATGGTTTTTTATAATTATAAATTCAGCTTATGAACAATTTTGTGTTTGGTTAAATAAAGAAAAAACCAAAAAGACGGGCACAAATGTGGTGCATATAAAGGAAAATGAGAGGCACCCGTTCCCTTCAAGAGACACCTTTTGGCATAAAAAATGCCCTTACACTATATTGTTGTCATGTCCTCTTTTTGTTAGTGTGGCGTGTGTCACTAGTGCTAGTCTCGTTTGCCACTAGTGAGCACTTTTTTTTCTTTTTTTTTTCTCTCTCTCCTCCTAAAAAATTACAAATTAACCCTTTTGATTGTTGATATTTCAACTTCAGTCCTTATTGTTTTTTTGGCCCATTTATAGAAGTTTTATTTATTTTTAATTTTATCATTCAATTCTAATTTACCAAATATTATATTCTCTAATGTGGTCCTCATCCTTTGAATTTCATTTTTTTTCCTTGAACCTTTATTAAAAGTTTTAGTGATTTTTAATTTAATCATTTAATTCAAATTGATGGTATTATTTTTTTAATTTGGTTTTTAATATTTTGATTTCTAATTTTTTTCTTGGCCTTTTTATAAAATTTATTATTCTTTTCAATTTCATCTTTTAATTACAACACTGTTTTTATTTGTTATGTCAATTTTGATCATTATTCTTTTTTTCATTATTTTTTTGTCCTTTTACTCTATAGATTTGTTTTTTGAATTTCACCATTCGATTAAATATAAAATTTATTTTGTATTTTAATTTTGATCTTTATTTTTTTAAAAAAATCTTTTTGTATAATTGAAATTCCTTTTCAATTTCATCCTTCAATATATAATTGATTGAGAATCAAATTTCATGATTTTTCTAGATTAAATGCTTCGAGTCTAGTGACTTGGATTACGAGTTTGAAAAGTTTAAATGGTTTTTTTATATAAAAAATAGGGCTTTATAGTTCTTTTTAGTTTTTTATTGAGTTATTCCAATTACATTACCTAGGCTGCGGGTTTGACAGAATATTCCAAGTTGGCTCAACTCTAATTAGCATGGTTATAAATTTGATATGA
The DNA here is from genome assembly GCF_005239225.2 of Populus alba. NCBI lineage: Eukaryota > Viridiplantae > Streptophyta > Magnoliopsida > Malpighiales > Salicaceae > Populus > Populus alba. The sequence goes on from NC_133298.1 coordinate 13,477,782, forward strand.
CCATTTTTTTATGTTTTTTTTTTACTCTATTTCAATACATGAATATTATTTTTTTTAATAAAAAAATAACCCCCTCCACGGCAAAACACAATCATCAAGGCTAGTTTAATTCTAATTGTAATGCAATATTAAATGGTTGTTTAGTTGGTAAGACTATGTTGTTAGGGGTTTGATTCCAGAACTACGATTATACCATTAATTGCAGTTTATGGAGTAGCCAAGGGCCTATAGTTTGTCGTTGCCCAAAGGGCTGGCCCTAACGAATTCTTCGTAAATAGCAGAAAAAACCTAAACAATAGGTTTAGGTTGGAAAAGACTTCAAGGAACTTTTAAGGAAGGAGTTAATTACAAATTATTCATTGTGATTTATAAAACTAATTAATAATACATCCATGTAGTATAAAAAATGGTTTAGTAGTCTTTTAATCAACATTGACCATTCTCCATGTAGTAGCTTTTTATTCCAAAAACAAATATCTTTTTACTCCTATAATTTCACTCTTGTATCCGGTTCTTCTTTCCTTTTACTATTTCTTAAAAAAAAAAACAAGATAAATTACATAAAAAATATGAAAGTAATCAAAAAGACAAGTTATAATTGAGGGAAAATCGTAATGAGTTGATATTGTGATTTCTCTTTGAAAATTTTCCATATAAAATTTTTAAAAGTCTTAAAAATAATTTTGTGGTTTTGCTACTTTCAAATTATGGAACTGCAATAATTTGTGAATTTTTTCTATCATTTTATTTGGTTTCCATTAACTTTTCGTTTTATGTTTATCTTTTAATTTCTATAAATAATTGATGATAGTTTAGCTATGTCTTTGAATTTTATGTTAGAAAATCTATTTTAAAAACAAGGTTAGTGAGTATATTTGAAGACAAATTTAAGGTGGATTCCATTTACTTTTAGGGTTAATTAAAACTTTGTTGGAATAAAATTTCACCTACATGGGTCATGATCAAATAAAAGTTCTTTGACGTGGAACATTAACATGATTAAAATAATTGTGAGTGAATAAGAAATCAATTTCAAAGAATTATTGGTTAACATGTTTTTGTGAAATTCAAAATAAAAAAAAATTAAAATTGTCTTATGGTTTATATAGTGTAGAAAGTTGAAAGGTTATAAATGAACTTGAACAACGTAGTATGAGTCTAACCTACTTGTGCATGCTCGGCTCAGGCTAAACATGGGTCTCAAGCGCTAGACTCTAAGGCTTGAGTTTGATTTTGAGTTTATTTTTTGTTTGCTAACATATTTTAGATTTAGATTTGGGCTTATTATAAATTAATTCTTTAGCCTATAAGGAATAATTTTTTGCTTGCCTATTTATACATCTAGCTATGGATAAAGAGTTTGAATAGTCTTTCTTACTCCTGAAAAATTTATTTTTTTAGGGAAAAATGTGTGGTTTTTAAAGCAAAACATTTTTATATTTCTTTTCTTTTTTATGGTAGATAATAAAGGCAAAATGGTGGGAATTCATTGTCGTAATTACCGAAATTAATTTTGGTTATGAAAATCAATCTAAATAGAGATTGAAAGATAAATGTCCTGCGAGGTTCTTTGTACCTTATAGTAGCTCTTAAACCTTTTTCTATCATTTTGTCTCATTTTCCCTCCATTCCAGAAATTAAGTTTCAATCCTTCAATAAGAGATTGCGAGCTTCTTTCCTTTGATTATTGAATCTTAACAAATAATGCAACCAATCAAGATAGTGTTATTGGAGTTCTAAAATCCTTGTTAATATCATTTATTTGCACCAAAAAACGAGCAATAAAGTATTAGGCTAAATATTTTATCTTTTATGATAACAACTTTCATTTTAATCTAATTTTAAGTGCTTTACTTTTCTTATGAACTTACTTTATTTCAAGTTTAATAATGCTAGGTTTATATTTTGATTTCTATTACATATTTCAATGTAGATTAACTTGATTATATAAAAGTACATGCTGAATAAATTAAACAATTGTGGTTTCTAATCTAGAATAACATTTTATAGACTTCTTAATAGAACCAAATAAGCATAGTGTTATGGACAATTTATTTCATTATTTTTATTATTAGTATTTCATAATTTTTTGTTTTATACTCAACTATTTATGAAAACTATCACTAAATTTGTTATTATTAGGAGTTAATATTGCTCTCAATGTTTTTTTTTTCTTTTTTATTTGTGTTGGTTTGATAATCATAATATTATTTCAAACTAGCTTTCATATTCGATCTTAAAAATACACCCTCACATCAACATGATATATTTACAGCATATTTAAAACTCTTTGAATTGTTTTAATTCAAAGGTTCTAATAAAATTTTATACGTTGAAATTATTTTGAGTGTCAAGAATTAAATTTTAAGTAAATATTCTTAATCTCTAAAAATATTACTAAAGTAAACTAGAGAGGCCAACCACTTTGATTTACTATACTAAAAAGAATAACTTTTCTAAAATATTTTTTTAATAGATCATTGAAGAAATAAGATGAAAGTGATGAAGGTGTTGAACGTAATATAGAGAATAAAATGAATTGAAATTTATATTTTTTCAAATATATAAATTTAATTTATTTATTAATTAAATTTAAATTGAACACTGAATTCAATTACAGTAGAGTTAAAATTAGTTCAAAAGAACATGTTAGAAAAATTAATAAATTTTTCTGGATATTGCCTTAAACTCAAAAAACGAGAAGAAACCTTCTTAAACATACAACACCTTAGAGTTTGTCCAAAATTGTTTCAAATTAAAAGAATAGGATGTAATTAAAAAGAATATACTATTATGCAGGTCCAAACTATAAAAGAATTTGATTGTAATAAAAAAAAGGTATACATTTTTGGTCGGCGAGATATCCAATTGCGGATCAATCTCATGATCCTATCCGATTATTAATTTGTACAGCAAACATGTCTTTAATTTCTTTTTCCATCTGAGTTTTTCCTACATGGAGTGGCCAGAAAAATAAAAATAAATAGAATTTAATTTATATATCTATGCTTTTGTGAGTCAATGGTTTTTAATGAACTCTTTAAAGGGGTAATAAATCGTGAATTTTAATTATTATCAACCTAAATCCCGTAATAATCCATATCATCAAATCCCTCATCCGAACGATAAAGAGAAGAAGAGATACTAAAAACTAATGAAAAAAGGAAAGAAAAACCACCCATCCAAATATCACCGCATGAAAATAAATCTGATTCAAGAATCAATAAAAAAGAAGAAAATAATATATATAAAACATGATATTTCACATTAAAAAATATGGATGGATGCCTATGGTGTCTTATATATATGAATAAAAGAATGGAAAGAGCAGGAAAAAACGGAAAAGAAGAAGCATGATTAATGAAAACAAGGCAGTACTCAGTAGCAGTCAAAACAACAGACAGTACAGAGCACAGAGAGCCTATGTAAGAAAAAAGAGGTGCATGCATGTGATCAGAGGATTGCTAATGTTTCTGGGAAGCCTTCTGACACTTGTCTTTAATCCAATTGAAGCCAACAGAGGTTCCCTCCTTCACCTTCTTGATCCCAGTTGAAGCAACCTGTTTCGTCTTTCCAAGTCCTTCTCCAACCTTCTGCTTGTATTTGGCTTTCGAATCGCTGCCGCCGCCGCCGCCGTCCTTGCCATGATCATACACGGCAGGATCTGGGTTGTAGTCCCACTGATCAGCCCATGAAGTCTCATGAGAACTATTTCCAGACATGATCCTGATTTCTTTCCGGCAAAGAATGAGAAGAGATGGAAGAGAACGAGGCTCGTCGAAGAAATATTACCGGAATCTGTCAAAGGAAGGCTAATCAGAAAGGAGGGAGTAGCAGGTTTCTTGTTTATGACCTGGTGTGCTGCTGCTTATTATATATATACACACACTATTCCTGACGCGGTCCAACATGGTAGCGTGGGGATTGGAATTTGCACCTGTCTTTTAAATTTTCATACGTTTGCGGTGACAATCTTTTTTTTGGACGAAACTACCCTTTCATTTGCTCCCGATTATAGTTCATACTAAAAACTCCACTTAATTTGATTATTAGGATAATATTACAGTCCAAAACACTGATATAGTAATGTTCTCATGCAGAATCCTGTCTAATCACTCAGTTTTCTTAAGGGTTTCTCTGTGTTAATTGTTTGATCTCGAGTATCTGCGTCTAAATTAATATTCCTGCTATAAAATATTTACTGGAGAGTTGCAGTATATTAAAAAAACAAAACCCTTTAATGAAGTCAAAACGTAAAATTAAGTAAAACCCTAATTTTTTAACATGTATATTGGATGATTAGCCAAAGATATCGAAACGAGATAGTGAGATATATATATACATGGAGAATTTTACAAAATTATACTAGCAGAACTATGTAGAGAATTCAGGGGCAGGGGAGTAAATGCAGAAACGCGCTTGTGCTTCTGGAAGCTTTGAGAAACTTGGCGATTTTTTACCATGAACATCTAGGACTCTAGGAAGGATTTTCTCAAACAAGGTTGTCAAAAACGCTTTTTTAACACGATATGAAACATATAATATAAACTCGACTTATAAACTCAAATCGTAAAATTGTAAAATTGAAAGTCAAATTTTTTAACTAAAAATCGTAAAATCGCAAGTAAAATATTTTAACTGAAATCGCAAAAATCGCAAAATAAACATCCAAACATCTTAAAATACATAATTCAAATACAATAAAAATAAACAATATAAATATCCAAATATCTTAAAATATAAAATTCAAATAAAAGTAAAATAAACAATACAAATATCCAAACATCTTAAAATACAAATACCCTATGGTATAAAATGTTCAAGCAAAAACTATTCTTAAACTGGTGAAACTAGTGATAAATTTTAGGTAAACATCAACAAAACGTTGACAGATATTCATAATACAACCAGGATTTCAACATACTTGGTCACAATACAGGAGTAGAAAATTCACCATCTCTTCCAACTATTGCCAGCCATCTTTTATTGAAAGCATATAGTGGCAAAGAACAACACAAAATAAACTCCTGACCTCATATGTTAAAATTTTAAATTCTCAGAAGATGTTTCATAAATATGACACTTAATATGACAGAAGATTCACAATTTATATTAAGCATAATTTTGAATCAACACTGTATTTTATTCTATATTAAGCGTAAATGCATATATTGAATAAAAAAACAGAGGTTGTACAAGTCCTCCCTCTTTTCCATTTCCAGCTTTGATGTTTTTTAACTTGATCGAAGCATAGTAAAAAGAATTAATTAAGAAAAAAGAATTGAAATAAAATAAAATAAAATTATAACTTAATATAATTTTTCTAAATGCTAATAAAAAAATAGAAGCAAAAAAAATTAAAAGGAAAAAAACAGAAACAAAACAAGGAAAAATGATGTAAAATATTAAGGCTTCACAGTCTAGAACTCCGCCTGGTGTGCCACAATTTCTCCCTGTAGAAGATCTAATTCAATGCAAGCTTTCTTTAGATCACACCATTTCTACACACCTTTTCTTTCAAGTTTTAAACTGTGGTTTAATTGGCTGAAAAGTAGCCAAAATAATACTTTTTTATAATTAATTCTAAGAGTGCAATTTGAAAAGAACAAAATGACGTCACACCTCTTCAGTTTTGCTTAAATCGTGAAAACGTTTCGTTTTTAATGTTTTTTACGAGTTTACCTGTTTTTAAGCGAGTTTGATCGGGTTTGACTGATTTTACTGGTTTTCGAATTTTAACCCTAATTTTACATGTTTTATATATTTTAACTAGACGTATTTTTAACAACCATGTTCTCAAGTAACCAAACACCATGCGTTGGCTCTTAGATGCGGGGCGGCCTATCCATACGCGTATGGATTGTTCATGCCCTTTACACCTCAAATGGAGCACGCACACCTACCCAATGTACTTATTTCCTGTACATGCATTGTTAAAATTATATATACAAAAATGTATAAATTAATTTAAAATATTGAAGAATAAAAAGTAATATATGTATTAGCTTTTTGACTCGTGAGTTGAATATATTTTTCTTAATATATATATATATATAGGTTTTTCTAACATGTTTTTTGACAAAAAAAAATCATAAGAATAAATTAAAAAATCTATACATGTATTTAATTAAATAAATCGAGAATTATCTATAATAATAAATGAAAAATAATATTAACATGTCTATTAAACTCGGATTAAATAATTTTTTTTCTATTGCAAAAGAAAAACATGTAGGTGTTGCTAACAAATATTTAGACATTAATTAAGAAAAAAATATAACTATAAATCAAAAAATTAATGTATACATATAATAAAATATAAAGAGAATTATATATTTGTGCTTTGTTGTGGCCTATATCATGAGATTGTAACAGTCTTATAAAAAAAAAATCACAACAAACTAATCATATAGAAACAAACATATCATAAAGAACAATTTAAAATAAACCAAATACTTCAAAAAAAAAACATAACACCTGTTTTAATATATATATATATATATATATATATATATATATATATATATATATATATATATATATATATTAAAACAGGTGTTAGGTTTTTGTAACTCAACTCGTAAAAACCTGGGATTCAAATCATGGACTCCATTAGTTTCTAATAAGATTTTTATTTTTGTTTTGCTAAATAATTAACACCTTCACTTTTTTCATAAACTAAGAAACCACCATCCTTTTTTATTTTATTTTTATGTTTCTACTTTGATTTTTTGTCTTTTAATTTTCTCATCCCTTAATAATCTTACTCAAATTGGCATTCAATTTAGTTCAGAAAGGATAAAATTTTAAAAAATAAAGAATTGAGAAAAAAAAAAACCTTGCATAGACAATGCAATTTGCCCGGTGAATGCTCTACATTTTGTAAAGTATTTGCTAACATGAGTCGTATGTAGTTTATTTTTTAAGCATTTGTTGCCTTGTTTTCTTAATGCCCAAGGAAAGAGAGAATGCCTTCTCGCAAAGGTGCCGTTATTCGCCCGCTCCATGAGGAAAGTCAACCGCCGCGGTTGTCCAGCCTCTTTTTCCCTCTTCTTTTCTTTTTTAAAGACCAACGATATCGCCTTGGTCCATGCTTTCTTTTTTAAAAAATGATTTTGCACAGGCGGTTAATGGTGATGGTATTTGCCTTTAATTAAAGGTACATTTTTTTAATAATAATTTAAACTATTATGGAAAGTTCCTTTATGTTAAATTCTTTAAAAACGCACATTATATATATATATATATATATATATATATAACGATTTTCTTTTAGGATTTTATACAAAAACTCATTGACTATTGAGGAAATAAGAAGTCAAAAAGCCAATAAGCTCCAAACTCTTTTTTTCTTTTTATCTAAGGCAGCTTTAGCAGCTGCACGAGCTCAAGCCACAGCGGCAGCCATATTTGCGTAGTCCCCCCCCCAAAAAAAAAAAAAAAACTAATACAGTAAATACAAATATTTTTCAAACTAGAATAACTGAAGAAATAATTCTTAAACTAACACAATTTAACTAGTTGTGCAGGTCTTGATTTCTTCATTTATTCCCTTAATTTTTTCTATATAGTTAATTTTAATTAGTTTTATTATTATAATAATTTCATATGTTGTTTTTGCACAAATTTTTTTTTTATAACTAAAGCTAATATTTATTTTTGAATGAGAAAAAATAGTTAATTTTTGCTCAAAAAGATCATTATTTTTTGCTCAACTTAAATAAAAATAAGTTTATATAATTGATGAAATAATCATAATAGTGAAAATAAAATTAACTAAAAATAAAACTTAAGGGACCACATGAGAAAAAAAAAAGAATAGGATGACATAATAATTAAAGAAGGAGAGAGAAAATATAAAGGTAAAATGAAAAAGAAAAAAAAAAAAAAAAGAGATCTCGAGAACACACCATAGCTCTAATAAAAACACATGCATCTAGTACTACCAGAAAAATCATAATGAAACTAAGCCATAAATACAAAAGAAAGTCAGCTAAGGAGCTTTTAAGAAGTACACAAAAAAAATAAATTAATGGGAGGTAGCGCATGTGTGATCTCATAGGTGAGTCTGCTATATTAGTTTGGGCAATATTTTTCCACATGTGCTCGTTTGGGAATGTTTTTCCATACTATGCTAGATCTGAAAAAAAAAAAAAAAAAAAAAAACTCTTGCTAGTTTTTGTTGAAAGTTGGATTGGCAGATAAAAAAACATTTTCAGTAAAAGTTGGTTAAATTTTAATAAAATTGCAAATTCATATTTCTATTTGAACGGCATATATGTAATTTCCGGTTCAAGTTTTGAATAAACAATCCAACACAAATTATTTTAACCAAAAAATTAAAGAATTTGTGATGTAAATCTTATAGATATAAATATCTAGAAACCCATTGTCAAATTAATTAATCCTTCCCAAGAAAGGTAGGACTACATTTGAAATTAAACTTTGACACAATAATAGCTTGTACCGAGAAACCAAAACTATTAAAACCACACCCCGACTCAACACCTATAATAAAGATTCAAATGAGAAGTATAGAAGATGCTACGAAACTTGGTTAATTCTTTGATATGTTAGAGTGATTCTATAAGGAACCATGAGTAAGAGAAAACTCTTTCATACATGTTTTATTTCTGATCAATCTATTTCTCATTAATTTTTAAAATCTAAATACAAGCTAAATAATTCTATTTATAATATGTAAAAACTTCTTAAATAATGCTAGAAAAATAATAAAATAGAAAAAAAAATAATTCTAAAATCAAAACAGATTACTTAGGCCAACTATGTTTGCTTTATAGTTAAATATTTAGGGTATGATTGACATCCTAAGATCGTTATTCTAACATGACAATCAACTATAACAATCATTACTTAGATATCCAAGAGACAATATGGTATTACTTAGATATCCAAGAGACAATATGGTGATTGTTTTACTACCAACTATCTAGTAGGGGGACATGGAAAAGAATAAGAATGATGTGCTCTTCATGGATGTTGATTATTACATGGGCTCTACTAAAAAGTTAACAAACACAAATGAAAACATCAATAAAAAATTTTTGTCGGTAAATTAGAGTGAATTTACCGGTAAAATATTCTCTTGTTATAACAATCAGTAAAAACCAATGGGAATTACATCCATTTTTTATTTATTGTTCTTTACACATATATTTAACTAACAATGATTTCTCTTGCGGGATAAGGTTTTTGGACACAAGCCAAGCTTGGTAAAACTTTTTTGTGAAAATACATATGTGGAGTGATGATTGTCAAAAAGAAGTATAGTAGCTCGTGAATAGTCCAGCTCATCACTTTATGGTATATTGATTTTCAACAAATTTTTTTAAGTTATTATTTTTTTTAATTTGCTAACTTTTTTTTTCAAGATACATATAACACCTGATTGAATGAGAGATGCTAGGATGATCTTTTAACCAATCTAAATCTCAATCCGGATTTATGGTTGGAGGCAGTATTGTCCAGTGAACCTGATAAAAATCATGTGTATAGTCTCTCTAACACTATAATCGAGGACTTGTGAATGACCCGTATTACTTTAATTATTGGATGCTTGCAATCGATTCTGAGCACTCAAACTCTAGAGTTCAAGGTGATTTTAAACCAACGAGTTCAAGTTTAGACGATCCATCATGTTGTTAATTATGAACAACTCAATGCTAAGATGACCAAATTCCATCAATTGATAATAAAGATGAGATAACAGATGGATGATTTATATGCCTCACGGTCTCGGAAAAGACCTACCTCCTCCTCCTCCTCCTCCTCCTCCTCCAGTGTCTCTATTCTAGATTAATTATATTTGAACTTATAAATGTTTAAGTTTATAATAAATATTTGATTTATATATTAATTTAATTAATTTTGATTATGTTCTACTTCTGTTTAATATATATTTTGACGGGTTATCAATGAACTTAGTTTCTTGGTATATTCTAGAGTGTTGGAAAAAAAAATTACTGCAAATACCGCTATCATTATTTAATTAATCACCAACAGAATTACAGACAGTCTATTTGTTAGTTATATGTCAAATACGCTGAGGAAAATACTAACGGAAAAAAAGAGTCACAAATAGATTTACATACAGGTTTTTTATCAATGATATGTCATATTCACTGATAAAAATACCAATAAAATGAAGCATATATTTTTTTTTTGTATGCCTTTGTTACTAGTAAATTTATTGGTAAAATTATTACAGACAAACCACAAATCATCAAAAAAAAAAAATTTTAACAGGATATTTCTATTTGCGAGTCTTTTGATAAAATTCATGTTGACAAATTGAGAATATTAATAACGACAATTTTTTTTAATAAATCTAAAAATCCATAGATGTCCACTTTATACGGTGAGATGTGTGAACTGAACACTAGTTGTGAGCTTTTTATGTTTAGAAGCAGTGTTTTAAAACCTGGCCCGGTCCCGTAGGTCGATCCGAGACTGAAATCCAACCCACCCGGTGTGACCCAGCAAGATCAAGTCAAGATCCGGCCGCAAACCCATTGACTTTTTTTTTTTTTTTTATCAAAATGATGTTGTTTTGATTTTTTTAAAAAAAAAATTGACCCAGTCAATCCGGTCAAGATTCGGAACATAAACCTTAAACCGAGCCGGTTGTTAGATCGAGTCTTAAAACTATGCTTAGTAGTCTTTTATATTGGCAATGCCATGTCCATCAAGCAAAGCGTTGCGCTGGCTCGGCCATGATCTTCTCATGATCAATTTTTTTAATTTAGGGAAACACCATATCCATCTGTCTAAGCCACGCGCTGGCCAAACGGTGAGCTTAATTTCCAACGAGAATGCTAAAGTGACAGCCAAAATGGCTTTTTACAAATTGAAGAGCCATTTCTACATTTAACTGTAGAAATGGCCAACGGCCAACAACTTTTTTTTTTTTTTTTTTTTTTTTTTATATAGAAAATTTTGTCTATAAATACATGAAGAAAAAACTTTTAGTTTTAAATTTTTCTATTGTGCCTCACCCTTCTCTCAAATTAAAAAAAACAAGAATCGATTATTCTCCGGTTAATTATTAACAATAAGTAGGATTAATTAACTTAAAAGATAACAACCATAATGAAAAAAAAAACATAAAAAATTAAATTTTTAACAATAACATATAAAACTGAAAATTAAAAATATTCATATAAATAAATTTTAAGTTTAATTTTAAATTATATCTTTTAACTTTCATATTATTTCATTAAATTTTATATTATTTTTTATAAATTACTAATATTAATTATATAATTAATAACATCATAATTATATTATATATAAAATATCTAAATTAGTTACATAATTATATAAAAATAAATTTAACATGAAATATATTAAAATATAAATGGCTTTTCTAAATAGCTTTTTACCATTGGAATGCACATAATACAAAAGGCTATATTTATACTATTCAAAAAGCCATTTTCTTTTATTTGGCTCTTCAAAATGACATTTCCCATTGGAAATGCTCTAAGTTGTTATTTCTTATTACAACATCATGTCCAAATGGCTAACCTACCTGATGGCCAAGCTGTGAGCTTGATGCTGTTTTTATAAAATAATATAAATTATATATTATTATTTTATTTAATAATTTGAATTTTTATATTAAAATAATTTTTTAATATGATATTAGAGTGATTAAGTAGTAACAGATTTGAATTTCATCTTCTTTATTTATTTAATAAAAAAATTAAGTACAAGATAATATATATTTGTACAAATTTGAACATTAAAAATTTTAATTAAATATATTTTAAAAAATAATATAAATTATATTTTAAAATTTTATTTAATAGTAACGGATCTTTGATAATCAGGAAAATCGTGTTTTCTCGTGCTTACTTTGAACGTGGCTGCGGGTGAGGTTCACCCGCAACCACGTTAATTACCGTTTGGTAACTTAAAAAAAGTTGGTTTCTGTGGGTAGGACCAACATAAAACCGGCGTTTCATGAGAAGCAGCATTTTGCTGCTTCTCATCTGACAGTGGAGCGTGGCTCCACTGTGGAGCCATGCTCCACTGTAGCATTTTTTATTTTTTATTTTTTTTTTTAATTTTGAAAAGTCAGTACACTGTTAAAAGTTTAGGTTTTTTTTTTAAAATCAGTCTAATTAATTGATTTCACTCGTACTATTCATGTGAACATGAATAATATTTTTTTTGTTTGTTAAAAAAATAGTTTAAGATAAATTAAATTTACTCGTACTATAATTCTAATTTTATTCCTGATAATATTTTACCTAATTTTATTGCATGCTCAAAAAATCATGAAAATTATAGTTCTTGTCGAATAAATTTTGTACGTAATGAAATTGGAATTTTTTTTTTTAAATTGAGTTTTACTCGAAAAACTAGTATTTAATATTATTTAATAACATTACATAAATTAGAAGGATATCGCATAATGACGTAGCATTTATGGAATTTGATCGCAATTCTAATTATGTTCTTGTCGGGTCCGACTCAGTTAAAAAAATTCAGTTTTTATTTTTATTTTAATTGTGTTTTATTCAAAAAATTAGAAGCATATCGCTTGATGACGTAACAAAAAATTCAGTTTTTGTTATTGCATGTTTAAGAAACCATGAAAAATATAGTCATTGTTGGGTAGATTTCGTATGTGATGACATTGCATATAGTTTAATTGAATAATAAAAAATATTTGATATCAATATTATTTATTTCATGATGTAATAATAGTAGTTAAATTTACAATATTTAAATTAAAAATATTTTTAAATTATTTTATAACCTCAATTTAAAAAGTATTTTTTTAACCAAACACATTAAACAACTTTTTATTCAACCTCAATTTCAACCACAGTTTTAACCAAACATATATTTTTCAAAACTAACCTCAACTAAAAGTACTTTTTATAAAACAACTTTTTTAAAACCACAACCACAACAGCAACCACAATACCAAACACACCCTTTATCTTTCCAAAGGCGATGTCATATGCGATCTGGTGAAGCTGCACATTGACCTTGCTGTTCTTTATAATTAATGGCGACTTCATGTCCATCTGGCCAAGCTGTGTGTTGGTAAAGACTTTAGCTTCTCATGATCAATTGTTGTGTTTTTTATAGCAATATCATATCCATCAGCCCTGGCGGCGTGCTGGCCGGCATATGAACTTTTCATAGTTGTTTTTTTATAATTGCAACACCAAGTCCAACTGGCCAAGGTGCACCCTGGCTAGGCTGTGAAATTGTCTTTTTCAATTGTTCTTTCTTACGGTACTGCTGAGTTGCGTGTAATCTGAGTTTTTTTATTCTTAATTGTTCTTTTATATATATATATATATATATAAATTAAAGAACTATCTCAATTTAATAATTTAAATTGTTAGGTGAGGTTTCAAGATATGATTTATATTATTCTCTAATATACTCCCTCAAGTGAAAGCTTTTTAAACTTAAAACTTGTACAAGTCCATATTATTTTGTGCTTAACTTTTATCAAATAAATAGAGATGGTAAAATTCAAATTCGTGACTGTTTGGTAATTAAAGTTTTAATATCATATTAAATAACTATCTCAATCTAATAGCTTAAACTATTTGGTAAAATCTCAAAATATAATTTATATTATTTTTTAATATATAGCAATGCCTTGTCCATTTACCAATCTATATACGTGTTGTTCATGTTAAGCTTTTAATGGCTAGTCATTCTTGATCTATGAGGGCTAGTTGTCTGTTAACACGCCTTGTTCTTCTTATTAAGCTGCTCTATCATGAGTAAGTTTTAGCTTTAACAAGCTCGAAGGGTTCATCTCATGACATTTTTAATATTGAAAGCTAAATATCATCATCGTTAGTAGAGTGTTAAAAAAAAGGATCCTACCGCCTATATAATTATTGGATAAAAAAAAAAAAAGAAGGAAAACCATTGAGGCTTACGGAACCGTTGTTTCCCAGTACCAAAAATTTTTATATTAGCGATGAATTTTTCCATTGATATTTATATTATTATTTTATTGATAATTAATTTATTAATAAAATTACTAATGAAAATACTTTATTGGTAAATTTTTATTTATCAGTAATAATTTTTTTTTATTACCAACAGATTTACTGAAGGAAAAAAAACCCTAAAGTTTTTTAGCTGTTTTATTCAATTGGTATTTCCCTCAAGAAGCTTGTCATATAACCAACAAAAATATCATATGCAATTCCATCAGTGATTATTTAAAAAATATGTTTTTTAAAAAAATCTATTTAATAAAACTAAACAAATAATTAAATAATTAAAATCTATTTAAAAATCTTATAAATAAATCAACTAAAAATTGATCTCACATGAAAAAAAATCCTACAGCAACATTCATACAATTATTAAGAACATAAAAATTTAAAAATAAAAAAAACACATAAAAAAAATCTTACCTTAATGTAGTTGCGAGTGAAGTTTGGGAAGAGAAAAAAATCATAAAGTATGTTAATTAAAAAAAAACCAAGAAAAAAAAAAGAGAAAAAAACATACCTGAGCATGAAGAAGAAAAAAAGTTAAGGAGAGAAGAAAAGAGAAAAAAAGTGATATTGATGTTTTTTACATAACCAAAAGAAGAAGATAAAGAGGCTCGTCTCTTATGAAATGAGATGTGAACAATTTACCAATGATTTTACTAACGGATGCCATTCCGTTGGAATAAATGAAACATCATCTTATTTTTTTGGTTTTATTTTAATTTTTTTTCCACCGTAATTACCTTAGTATATATCAAGGGAATATTTTTATCAATAAAATTTACTGTAATTTACAAATAAAAATATTTTATCACTATTTTGGTTTGTATTTATTAATTTTCTAGTAATGATTTATATTGATTTGTTGATGTTAAAATGGATGTCCAACCAAGACTTTATCTAGTAGCTTGGAGACTGACCTTCTTATGCTTTAATCTGGAGAATCCTAGCTAGATGATGAGATCATCTCTATTGCCAAGCTTGAATTCCCTATAAATGTACATTCTTACTAGGGGGTTACCTTCTTGCTAAGCAAGCTCCCATATATGCTTAGCAAAATTTTTGGACAGTCAGCAATGGTTCAGACACTAGCAATGACGCGCACCAAGTGTGGTGCGCACAAGAAGTGATTGGCATATCTTGCCTAGTTATAGAACTTGGATATTTAGGCTTGTGAAGAGGTACGGGCTAAAAAAAATAGATTGACTCAATTAAAACTTTAAATTAATCTATCATCCCATCAAAACTTGGTTCTTTATCATTGATGTTTTTTTTTTAATTTTTAAACAAAAATTATAATTAACTTTGATATAAACGTATTTGAAAGTGTGGTTGAGATTATTTTTTAAAATATTTTTCATTTAAAATTATATTAAAATAATATTTTTTATTTTTTAAAAATTATTTTTGACATTGAAAAGCTGTTTTTATCCTTATATTATGTTTTAAAATAAGGTAATATACTTGCAAAACATGCAAGCATTCAAGGGGGGGAATATATGGGGGTCCCCATTGATGCTAGAAAGGGTACTTATGCGTGCCAATTTTTTTTATATTTTTTTTTTTGAAAGCTTACATTTGATGTCACTATAAGCCTACATGTTTCATCATTTATTTTATATGCTTTGGAGAGGCTTGTGATGATTTTATTGTACTCTCCACTACTCATTTACGTGAAGAAGGGCTCACATTAAGTCTACTATAAGTCAATTTATGTGTATATCATCCCATTAATGATTTGCAAGATAAACTCGAATTTGTCTATTTTCAAGTTGATTGTACTATCTCATTTTTTTCTAAATTTTTTTTTTTTATCTCTCACTCAACATGATTGCATGAATATCCTTATTTTAAGATACTTGTGTAAGGGGTTTCTTTAAAAAAATTAGCAAATACAAATAAATATATAGATAAAATATTTTTATTGGTAGATTGTGGTGAATTTTTCCAACTAAATATTTCCTCATAGTATTCATCGATAAACACTAATAAAAATATTTCATAGAATATACCCAAAGAATTATAACAGGAAAAAAAAACTAACAAATATAATTCTCCACAACCTCTCACTAATTGTGGGGACTATTTTCCAACTCTTTTGCTCTCTAGCTAAACACCCAAACTCTTTCCCCTAAAAACTCTCCTACTTATCCACCGCCTTATACATAAAAGCTCCATTTACTTGGACTTTGATCATCCATTATTAATATGCCTTACTAGCATTGTATACTCTTCTGAAAGTTAAGAAGACAAGATGGCACACCAATATGAGTTAGTTGAAGTTAAGGGAGAAGGAGTATTGAAGAATATTGTGGAGGCTATTATTCAATGTATGCAGCACTCCCTTTATGTAATATATATATATATATATATATATATATATATATATATATATATATATATGTAGGGTTGTACATGATACTAACCATGTAGTACACTACACATGATCAGAAACTTATATAAGGTAAATACAAGATAAATATATATATACATAATAACATTCCATAATATGCCTCCTTAAGCTGAAGGAGGAGAATTCACATGAAGCTTGGACTGAAAATAAGTGAAGGGCGCGTGAGGAAGAGGTTTGGTAAGTATATCAACAAGTTGATCCTGTGATGAGATGAACCGACCACAATTTCCTTTTTGGCAACGCGATCACGAACAAAGTGATAATCAACTTCAACATGCTTAGTGCGAGCATGAAATATAGGGTTAACAGACAAGTAGGTAACACCCAAATTATCACACCAAAGGATAGTCATAGGATCAGAGGAAAAATGAAGATCTGATAGTAGAGCTCGAATCCATAAAATCTCAGCAATACCATCCGCAAGAGCCTTATATTCTGCTTCAGTCGATGAACGAGCCACTGTGCATTGTTTTTCAGACTTCCAAGAAATAGGTGTGCTGTCAAGATATTCCAAGTAACCACTGGTGGATTTTCTGTCATCAATACTACCAGCCCAATTAGCATCTGTAAAACCATGTAAGGAAAGAGAGGACCCCCGAGTGATGTGTAGACCATAAGATGTCGTTCCTTGAAGGTACCAGACAATTTGTTTAACAAGAGACCAATGACCTTCAGTAGGCGAGTGCATAAACTGACAGACTTTATTTACAACATAACATGTATTTGGGCGAGTAAAAGTGAGATACTGTAAAGCACCAACAATCTGTCGGTAACAGGTAGGATCAGAGGACATAGTATCCAAGGTCAACAATAGCTTAGACGAGGATGAAGCAAGCGTGTTGGCAGTTTTACACGAAACCATACCAGTTCGCTGAATGATATCGAGAGCATATTTATGCTGTGAAAGCATAAGTTCCATGACAGTTTTGGTGACTTCAATCCCCAAGAAATAATGCACAGAGCCTAAATCCCTGATTTTGAATTCAGAATTCAGTAAGGTAATCAAGTGGCATATAAGAGTTGAATTGTTCCTAGTAAGCAGAATGTCATCCACATACACAAACAAGTAAATGAGATCATGGCCATTAGAAAAATAAATAGAGAGGTGTCAGTAGTGGAGGCACGAAAACCAAAAGAAATGAGATAATCACTAGGTCTGGTATACCATGCCTGTGGAGCCTGTTTTAAACCACAGATAGATTTATACAGGTGACAAACATGAGATGATAGAGTAGGGTGAGAAAAACCAGGTGGTTGCTCCATATACACCTCTTCTTAAAGAATCTCATTTAAGAAAACATTGTGAACATCAAGCTGATGAATAAACCAACCACGGGTCACAACAATAGTAAGTACTAACCTCACAGTTGCAGGCTAAACAACTGGACTGAAAGTCTCAAGGTAGTCTATTCCTTCTTGTTGAGTGAACCCTCTAACCACAAGACGGGCTTTATACCTGTCAATACTACCATCCACGTGCCGCTTGATTTTATAGACCCAGGGACTGCCAACAACATTCATAGAGGAATAATAAGGAACTAGAGTCCACGTACCATTTGATTGCAAAGCTCGAATCTCATCTTGCATAGCTTGTTGCCATGCCAAATGTTGAGAGGCATCTTTGTACATGAGAGGTTCATGCTCAGGAGAAGTAGAGCTCACGATAGCAGGGGACTGAGACACACTAAGATGCGCTTGTTTGGGCGGGCGTGGACGAAGTGTCATATGGTGGCTGCAAGAGGAGTCTGTTGGCAGAGTTGAGGAACTATGAGAAACCTGCTGAAGATCAAAATTAGATAAATCAACTACCAGACACAAGGCTGGAGGAGAGCCAGAGGAAGGGTTCAATGTGGGACTACTAAGAGGTCGAGAGGAAGCCACAATAGGAGAGGTGGCCGCTGACAATGGGATCACCGTACCTAGAGAAACATAGACCATACTTAGAGAGTGATCAGTAGCAGAGTAAAATGGAGATGAAGTAAAGGGATTGTTACTCACCGGACAAGGTGAATGAAAAGAGGCAACAACCCTATGATCAGGTGTTGGATAAGGTGGCAAAAAAGGGGTAGATGGAGAAGGCATGGGAGTAGGAAAAAGGGTCAAGGCGGGGAGGGCTGTTTGTAGAGATGGAGAAGGTAAGGTTGTTGTCTGTTCAGAATATGCAAAAGGAAATGTATTTTCATGAAATTTAACATGTCGTGCAATATACATACGAGATGATGATAAATCAAAGCAAGGATAACCCAAATAAGAGGAACTATAGCCAAGAAACACACACGGGGAAGAGCAAAAATCTAGTTTATGTCGATTATAAAGACAAAGTAAAGGAAAAACATAAACACCCAAAACTACGAAGAAAACTGTAATCAGGGGAAGATTTAAACAAACATTCAAAAGGTGTACAACCATTTAGAACAACAGTAGGCATACGATTTATGAGATAGACAGCCATTTCAAAAGCATAACTCCAAAATTTTAACGGAGCCTTACACTGACCAAGAAGCGTAAGACCAGTTTCAATAATATGACGATGACGACGCTCAACAATACCATTTTGTTCATGCGTATGAGGACACATGAGTCGGTAATGAATGCCAATGGTTTTAAAATATATGTTTAACTTCCTATATTCACCACCCCAATCTGTTTAGACATATTTAATTTTGGTGGCAAATTGCTATTCAACAAGGGCTTGAAATTGAAGAAAAATTTTAAACACATCAGACTTAGCAACTAAAGCAAAAAACCAGATATACTTAGTATATACATCCACAAAAATCATAAAATATCGATAACCATCAGTAGATAACATAAGAGAAGGTCCACAAATATCACTGAAAACAAGCTCAAGAGGAGCACAAGTCTTATGACCAGTAAGGCCTAATGACAGACGCGATGCTTTTTCTAAAGGACAAAATGAATAATTAAAATTAAAAACTCTAGAAGTACATGCAACTTTATTATTTGATACTAGAGACCCTAAAATACGAGAGCAAGGATGTCCAAGGCTACGATGCCAACATCAGCAGTGGAGGACACAAAGATTGATAGGAAAGCTTGAGGTACGGACATTGCAAAAGACTCGGATAAGACATATAGACCATCGCTACTCTAACCGGAAATGAGCACCTCATTGGCTATTAAATCCTTAACATAAAACACATATGAATAAAATTCAAAAAATACATTATTCTCAATGCAAAATTTCTGAACTGATAATAATGGTTTTTTAATATGTGGTACATGCAGAACATTTGATAAGATAAAAGTCCGTTTGGGAGTATAGAGTTTAGATTGAGCAATATGTGATATAACAAGTCCCTTACCGTCACCGACACGTAATTGATCACTGCCAAGATAGGGCTCTAAACTCATCATATTAGCGAGGTCCGGTGTCACATGCTAATTAGCACCCGTATCAGGAAACCAACCTGTAAAGAAGAGCTAAGGATTCTGAAATGCCAAGTTAGCAGTAGCTTGCAAATGCTGTGAGGTAAATGGAGAACAGTATTTGGCTGAATGCCCAAAACCATAACACAATTGACATTTAACATTTTGAAAATTTTGGTTGGAGTTAAAAAGTCCACGGGAATGCTGCTGCCAACCAAATGCAGAGGTGCCATGGTTTCCACCATGGTGGCCTCTCCATCCACCTCGGTGTCGCCAACGCCCACGGTAGGAATGGCTAAAAGGACCACCAAAACCACCACGCTGAACTGAGAATGCTGAAGCTATGGAATGTAAAGGTGTGGGCAGTAGAGGTGCTATCATAGGAGAACCAAGAATGGATTGAAGGGAGCTTTTATTCAGGTATTCATGAGTGAGCAGGTAACTGTGAAGATCAGAGTATGATAAAGGTTCTACCCGTGTAGATAAACTGGTCACTAAGTCTTTGAAATCACTGCACAAGCCCCGAAATACATAAAGATTAAAATCCTCTAAGGAGAGAGGCTGGCCAACAGCAACCAACTCACCAAAGAGGACCTTAGCTCGTTGCAAATAAGTGCTAATTGAATCATCTCCTTAACACAAGTCCTGAAAGGAACCATGTAACTGTATAATCCTTGAATGTGACGGTGAAGCAAAGGATTTTTCAAGTGTCTACCATATGTTATGAGATGTGTCCAATCAACCACAAGATGTAGAATTTCAGTAGATAAAGAAGTGAGGAGCGCACTCATAATTAATTGGTCTTGCTGCTTCCATAAGAGAAAGAATGGGTTTATATCAGGGGCTACTGTATTGGTGGCAGTAACATAGAGTGCAGGACAGGGATAGGATCCATTCAGAAAAGCATACACACCTTGAATCAACAAATATGGTTTTATTTGCATTCTCCAGTATAAATAGTTATTGGTGGTCAGTTTCAAGGACATAACCTGATGTGTATTTGAGAGAGGGACTACGGTAGCACCATGAAAATGTGTGTTAGGAATAATTGACGCTGCAGAGGGGAGTCCAGGTAGTACCGAAACAATCGGTGCAGAGGAAGGTATTGCTGCCATTGTTAGAGGAAAGCTACATCCAACAGAAGGAATTGCAGACGCAAAAAAATCCAAGTGGAGGAGCCATTGAAAAACTTGGCGCAGGTTGCATATGTGAAGAATTAGCAGGGAGAACAAGGGATGCTGTAGCTGACATGTTTGTTGTAAGAAGAGAAGAAGATTGGGCCGCGGTAGAATCCATGAGAAGAAGAGGAAGGCGTCGATGGAAACTCTTTTGAGTATAATGCTTTGATACCAAGTTGAAGTTAAGGGAAAAGGAGTATTGGAGAATATTATGGAGGTTGTTATGCAACGTATGTGTCGCACGTCGGAAAATCCCGCGCGGCATCGACTGGCGATTTTATTATTTGTGTTTTGCTTGGTTCGTTGGAGTCGCCACCTAGTTGTGCAAGGGGAAGACGCATCACCCCCAGTGCACCCTACCTAAGGTAAGCTGCAATGTTGTTTGATTGTTTTTTCTAGGTCGAATTTCTATTCGTTGGTCTTTCTAAGGTTCAAGGTAGATCTATCTTCATGAGAAAGTCTCTACCTTATTGGATTAAAACCTAATCGTTCTAAAGTCTGAATGACATTTATTTACACCTTGTATCTTTAATACTTGAGGGTGTACTTTATCATGTAATTTTACACCTTTCAAATATTAAAGTCTACATTTGGATCCTAGAAAAAGATTGAAAAAAGGTTTTTGATATTTTGGCCAAACTCTAATGGATAATCATAAACTAGTTATGATATCCATTTTTTTTTTTCAAAACGTGAGAAAGATGCAATTTTTTTTGAAAAAAACATGCTTGGAAAATTTTTAGGACTTGGCCGTATGCGATAAAATATTTTTTTCTTTTTGATTTTTTTTAAATATTTCAAAAAAATCGGGTATTTTAATACCAGACTTGTATCTTACAATGTAAGTATACAACTCAATATTAAGCAAACTTGGTGGAAAAAATATTTGAGAAAACCACAAATTTTTTTATTTTTTTCTTTTTGATTTTTTTTTTTAAAAAATTTCAAAAAAATCAGGTATTTTAATATCGGACTTGTATCTTACAATGTAAGTATACAACCCAATATTAAGCAAACTTGGTGGAAAAATATTTGAGAAAACCACAATTTTTAAATGATTTTTTTGAATATTTTTGAAAATTTTTTAAAAATAAAAAAAGAAAAAGGAATAAAAAACTAAAAGGTATGAACAGTGAACAGTGACAGCATGAATAAGACTAAAAGGCATGAACAGTAGACATGAATTATAATTCACGTCTACTGTTCATGCATGAACAGTGACGCCGAAGAAGAAGAGGAAGGTGATCGGGCCACCTGGCGTGGCGGCGATGGCTGGCTGGAGGAGGAGGACCTGAAGCTGGTGGTGGAAACGGCGGTGGAGTTGGCTGGAGCGGCTGCAGCTGGAAGAGGAAAAAAAGAAGAAAATCTGCAGCAGGAAAATGGAGGAAGGCTGGTTTTTTGGCTTACTTTGGACCCGATTTTCTCCTCCCTCAGAGCACGAAATTGGCTCCTATTTATAGGGATGGAAAGAGGGTAATCTTGTCGTTAACGGGGAAAAAGTCTCAGCCCTTGATTCGACTCGAGGAATCCAAGCCGTTGGTTCAAAGTGTGCACCTCGAACTGCAAAATTTGGCAATTCAAGGCTACAGACTGCCCGAGGGTGCCACTTTGGGCCAATAAACGGAGCCGTTTACAAGATTTTCGACCCGACCGGAGCACTCCACGAGATAAAGGGATTTCAGGTGAACATTTCGGTGCATGCCTTGTCGGATTTGGGGAACAAACAAGGTAGAAAATGCGCCTGGAAGTCTGCCACTCGGGCAGCTTCACGAGGAAGATGATGAACAGTAACCCTTTTTTTCTGATTTTCAATTTAGTCCTCCATAGTGCCATCCTTTATTTTATTTTTTGATTTTTTATTTTGAAAAAAAATGAAATTTGGGGAATAACCCAAAATTGGGTTATGACAGTTGCCCCCCTCTTTACAATGCTTATGAAAGAAAGTTTTGTAAGAGACTTTAGGTAATAAGCGTTGTAAAGAAGAAAAAAAGAAGATTTTTTTTTTTTTTTGAAAATTCAAAGATTTTGAAATGGTCGAATTGTCATGGGTGACCTACCCGGGTGAAAAACATGAAGATGTTTTAAAGTGGTGAAAAATACAGAGATTTTTCAAAGAGGTGAAAAATACAGAGATTTTTCAAAGTGGTGAGAAATGCGAAGATTTCTCAAAGTGGTTTTGCTGTAATGGGCAACCGACCCAAGATGGAAAGGTTTTGAAAAATACAGAGATTTTTCAAAGAGGTGAAAAATGCAGAGATTTTTCAAAGTGGTGAGAAATGCAAAGATTTCTCAAAATAATGAAAAATGCAAAGATTTTTCAAAGTGGTTTTGTTGTAATGGGCAACCGGCCCAAGTTGAAAATGAAAAGATTTTTCAAACGGGTGAAAAATACAAAGATTTGTTAAAGTGGTGAGAAATGCAAAGATTTCTCAAAATGATGAAAAATACGAAGATTTTTCAAAGTGGTTTTATTGTAATGGGCAACCGGCCCAAGTGAAAGGTTTTGAAAAATACAGAGATTTTTCAAAGTGGTGAAAAATGCACAGATTTCTCAAAGTGGTTTTGTTGTAATGGGCAACCGGCCCAAGATGGAAAAGTTCAAAGGTGGGGAGAAATGCAAGGATTTCTCAAAATGGTTTTATTATTATGGGCAACCGGCCGAAAAGAGTTTTCAAAGAAGTCTGATTATAATGAGTGACCTACCCGGGCGAAAAGGCAAAATGCCTGAAAGGGATGACATGATAGGACTCGATGGGGAACGAGGGCTGAAGAGCGCACTCGAAAGGACATAGGGTTCGAAAAACACACTATCTAAGAGATGAGTGCTCCAAGGCGCACTCTAAAGAAGGTAGGGTTAGAAAACACACTACTCGAGAGGTGAGGTCTCGAAGGAGCTCTCAAAAAGAGGCAAGGTTGGAAAACGCACTACCTATAGGTGATCGAGGGCTCAAAGGTGCACTCTAAAAGAGGTAAGGAGGTAAGGTTGGAAAACGCACTACCTAAAGTGGTTAAGGGCCCTAAGGCGCACTTAAAAGGAGATAGGGTTGGAAAACGCACTACCTAAGGGGTTGATGGCTCTAAAGCGCACTTAAAAGGAGACAGGGTTGGAAAACACATTACCTAAAGTGGTTGAAGGCTATAAGGCGCACTCAAAAGGAGGCAGGGTTGGAAAACACACTACCTAAAAGGTTGATGGCCCTAAGGCGCACTTAAAAGGAGGTATGGTTAGAAAACACATTACCCAAGGGGTGAGGCCTCAAAGGAGCTCTCAAAAGGAGGCAGGGGTTAGAAAACACACTACCTAAAATGGTCAATGGCCTTAAGGCACACTTAAAAGGAGGTAGGGTTGGAAAACACACTACCTAAGATGGTTGGGGCTCGAAGGCACACTAAAAAAGAGAGGTAGGGTCAGAAAACACAACACCTAAAAGTTAGGGCTCAAAGGCACACTAAAAAAAGAGAGGTAAGGATGAGACACCGATCTGTCAAGGATGAAAGTAATATATCATGATCAATATGCATGTATACTTACCTGAGAAGTATAGGTCCCCTTTTCTTAATGGAGTTCTCCTTTTCTCAAAAGCTGGAGTCTCTGATAGTAAGCTTTGATGGCTCTTTTCGCTCTTGCTTACTCGAGTCATATCTTGTGATCTTGACCACTTGGAAGGACTTGATATCATCATACTTCTTTGTCCTCCACCCCTTTTATCTCAAGAGTTGCCAATTTTGCCCAATAATTTCTTCGAAAGGGAATCATGGAGCCAGCCCTACCAGATGTTTTTGATTGCCCCCTAGCTTGATCATGCCCCAAGTATTCGATTCGGGTTTGGGGATGGGGCTATGTAAAGGAAGGTTTGATAAAGAGTTGTTTTCATGCAGAATTTTTGGAATTTCAAAGCTATTCCAAACACAAAAATCATTTTGACATCAATTCAAAGCGAACTCATTCTGAAGAAATTCAAGTGATTCCTATGGAGAGGTTTTCAAAAGTGATGAAAACTTTTTGTTTTGATTTTGGTGAAAAAATATGAAGTGACATTTGGTTGGTCACAAAAGGTTTAAATTTCAATTTGAGGGTTATTGAGAACCGTTGGTGAAAATATGAAGAACCCAAAGTGACATCTGGTTGGTCACAAAAGGTTTAAATTTCAATTTGAGGGTTATTGAGAACCGTTTTCAAAGCATTCATTTTATTTGCATGAATAATGAATTTGTTTCGCATGAGAAAGCACTGCCTACCGATCCAGATTGCTTGCCTTTGATCAGAAAGGGCTTCATTAGGCACGTAATGTAGGCTTGGGCTATTGGCTATAAAGAAAAGGATATTTGTAGGCTCAAAAGGTGTTTAAGGGATTTTAAGACTAAGGATCACAAGTGCTTATATCCCAAACTCTTTTGTTTATACATTTTTGGACCTTGGAATTGATTTGTAAAATGGTCCACGGTGCCCCCAGTGTTGGCCTTGGGCTCTTTCTCTTTGTTTTTGTTTCATCATTTGATTTTGAGCATTATTGCATTAGTTTTGTTTTTTGCTCAAAATTTTTGGATCCTTTGGATTTTTCTTCATGCCCCCTAGCTTTGTATGGGCACCTTTGATGATTGAAAAGTTTCTTTTTATGCCCCCCAGTATTGTTTGGGCACTTTTATCATTGAAGACTTTTTCATGCCCCCAAGAGTTATTTGGGCACTTTCAATCATTATGGATTTTATTTTTTTTTTTGCACTTGCCCCCCAGTGTAGGGTGTGATCTTAGCCAGGGTTAATTTTCAAGAAAAATTTATTAGGCTCAAATGGGGATTGCAAAGGATATATTTCAGCCTTGTGAAAAGATTATCAAAGATGGCATTTCTTCATCTCAAATGCATGCATTTAGGATCGGTAAGCCTTGCTTTCATGCGAGTATGCAGAGTGATTTCTCATTATTCATGCAATCAAAACTCAGCTTTTGGAGTCACTTCAAGGTGTGTTTTTTTTTTTTTGGTTTTCTAGGTGTATGGTTACCTCTCTAAGGAATCACCTGAATTTCCAGAACTCGTTTGTTTCGGACAAACATCAACATGATTTCTGTTTTTGTACTAAGCTTTGAACTCCCAAAAATCCTTGTGAACATGTATGATCATGCATTGTTTTGGGAAGAAAAGGGAAACACGCCTAAAGATTTTTGGCGCAATGGTTTCATGCTTAAAGGTTATGCTCAAAGTGTTATTTGCATGAAACAACAAAAAAGAAGGCATGTGATGAACACAGCAAAACACATGATCTTATTAACAAGACAGGCTCAATAGACAGGGAAAGTCTTGTGGAATTTTGAGCCAAATTACCAACAATACTAAAACGGGTTAAAACAAACATGATCAAGCAAAAATGCAATAATTGGGTAGGCTCCATCTTCCCATTCTATAGCAGAACTTTGTCCTCTATCCTCAAAAGTGCACATTGCCTTCTTCACACCTTGCTCTTGCCATTGGTGCTTTGAGGTTTCTAGAGCATTCCGCCTCTAGTGCATTCACCGATCCACTACCTAAAGCATGATTGGGTAGAGGGTTCGAAGTTATGTTTGGAGTTCCTTCGAGGGTGACCCATCCGACTTTAATCAGATGCATAAGCCTCTTCTTAAAGGCACTACAAGTATGAATGTTGTGTCCCACGGCGCCAGCATGGTATTCGCAAGTAAGGTCGGGCTTGTACCAATTGGGGTAAGGTGGTTGTAAGGGTGTCAAGGGTTCAGGAGCTATACACCCAATGCTCAATAGCTTTTGATACATCTCATTTAAGGGCAATGGTAATGGAGGTAATTGTTCTTGGGTTTTTTGGTGTTTGGTTTGAAACTCAGGTTTTCTGGTAGGAAATGAAGGGTTGAAATTGATGTTGGCGATTTGGGGTGAAGTGTGGTAGTTTTGGAATGGGTTTTTCCTACCCATGTAACCACCTTCAACATAGTCGACCTCTTTCATTTTACCCTCAAAGCCTCTTTTCTCAGTGGGCACAAATATTCTACCACTTTTTACCCCTTGCTCAATGCGCTCAGCTACTGCCACAGCATCAGTAAATTGCTGGGCCGAACTACCCATCACATGCTCGTAGTATGGGTCCTTGAGTGTATTGGCGAACAGAGTGACCATCTCTTTATCTAGGAGCGGAGGATATATTTGAGCAGCTAGGTCTCTCCATCTTTGAGCATATTCCCTTATGCTTTCCTTGTCCCTTTTCTCTAGATTGGAGAGACTGGTTCTATCAGGAGCAATGTCCATATTGTACTTGTATTGCTTGACAAAAGCATCCACCAAGCCTTTCCATTTTTGGATCTTTGTGTTGTCCAATCTCATGTACCAACTTAATGCTGCCCCACTTAAGCTATCCTGGAAAAAGTGCATCAGTAGTTTTTCATCATGTACTACTTCTGCCATTTTGTTGCAGTAGGATTTGAGATGAGTCATGGGGCATTGCGTTCCGGTATATTTGATGAATTCAGGAACACAAAACTTTTTTGGGACAACCATATTTGGGACCAGACACATTTTTGTTGCTCATACTGGATCGTACAACTCTACCCCTTCAATGGCTCTAATTCGAGCTTCCAACGCCGCCATTTTATCTTGACCAATGTCATCAGATGACTTGGTCTTGTGAGACTCATTGGCCAATGGATCTATGACTATAGGTTCTGGTGCTGATGGCGTTGAGTGCACAAATGTTGGATTGTGTGGAGGTTCTTGACCATGTTCACTCATTGTTTCTTCGGGTTGAGCCATAGTAGGTCGGTTGGAAGGACCTTCAACAGAGGCATTTCTAAGTGCATGCTCGAGTAAGCTAGTGAGGCGAGCCACGCTTGCTTTCAGAGACTCTAACTCTTCTTGGAAATGGGCATCACGGTGAGCACGCTCTTCACCTTCTATGTTTCTTGCTCGGAGTCGAGTGTTGTAGACTCTTTGGGGACCTATATTTCAACCTGGCGTATGTATGTATGTTATTTACAATGGATGGATGTATGTGTGTGGATGCAAATGTATGCACATTTGGTATGAATGGAAAAAACTCATGCAAAATGAATAACAAGAGAGTTCATGCTCTAAAGGAAGGTTCTAGGTCATTACATGATGGGTAGGCATTCTACCTGGTCTTGAAAAGGTCTATGAACTGCCCAGTGACCACCTCACGTGAAGGCAGTGTAGGGGTTTACAAGGAATGGTTGGGGCACAATGTGACCACCATTACCAAGTAAACACTCAGCTCATAGTTGGATGTTTCACGAATCTGAACCCCGACTGAAAGTCATGAGGCAGACCGTTACTCCCCACCTAACCTAGAATAGGGTTTATTCACAAAATTAAAATGCATGCTAAAGTAGAAAAAAATGCGAGCTAAAATTAAAGACCAATAAAAGGAAAACAATCAAACAATCAATGCTTAGTTCGACCACACATGGTTGTCCCCAATGGAGTCGCCATTCTGTCGCACGTCGGAAAATCCCGCGCGGCATCAACTGGCGATTTTATTATTTGTGTTTTGCTTGGTTCGTTGGAGTCGCCACCTAGTATTATGGTCACTAGAAACCTATGGTATGCGAGAGTCTGAGTAAGGGACTAGTTGTGCAAGGGGAAGACGCATCACCCCCAGTGCACCCTACCTAAGGTAAGCTGCAATGTTGTTTGATTGTTTTTTCTAGGTCGAATTTCTATTCGTTGGTCTTTCTAAGGTTCAAGGTAGATCTATCTTCATGAGAAAGTCTCTACCTTATTGGATTAAAACTTAACCGTTCTAAAGTCTGAATGACATTTATTTACACCTTGTATCTTTAATACTTGAGGGTGTACTTTATCATGTAATTTTACACCTTTCAAATATTAAAGTCTACATTTGGATCCTAGAAAAAGATTGAAAAAAGGTTTTTGATATTTTGGCCAAACTCTAATGGATAATCATAAACTAGTTATGATATCCATTTTTTTTTTTTCAAAACGTGAGAAAGATGCAATTTTTTTTGAAAAAAACATGCTTGGAAAATTTTTAGGACTTGGCCGTATGCGATAAAATATTTTTTTCTTTTTGATTTTTTTTAAATATTTCAAAAAAATCGGGTATTTTAATACCAGACTTGTATCTTACAATGTAAGTATACAACTCAATATTAAGCAAACTTGGTGGAAAAATATTTGAGAAAACCACAAATTTTTTTTATTTTTTTCTTTTTGATTTTTTTTTTTTTAAATTTCAAAAAAATCAGGTATTTTAATATCGGACTTGTATCTTACAATGTAAGTATACAACCCAATATTAAGCAAACTTGGTGGAAAAATATTTGAGAAAACCACAATTTTTAAATGATTTTTTTTAATATTTTTGAAAATTTTTTAAAAATAAAAAAAGAAAAAGGAATAAAAAACTAAAAGGTATGAACAGTGAACAGTGACAGCATGAATAAGACTAAAAGGCATGAACAGTAGACATGAATTATAGTTCACGTCTACTGTTCATGCATGAACAGTGACGCCGAAGAAGAAGAGGAAGGTGATCGGGCCACCTGGCGTGGCGGCGATGGCTGGCTGGAGGAGGAGGACCTGAAGCTGGTGGTGGAAACGGCGGTGGAGTTGGCTGGAGCGGCTGCAGCTAGAAGAGGAAAAAAAGAAGAAAATCTGCAGCAGGAAAATGGAGGAAGGCTGGTTTTTTGGCTTACTTTGGATCCGATTTTCTCCTCCCTCAGAGCACGAAATTGGCTCCTATTTATAGGGATGGAAATAGGGTAATCTTTTCGTTAACGGGGAAAAAGTCTCAGCCCTTGATTCGACTCGAGGAATCCAAGCCGTTGGTTCAAAGTGTGCACCTCGAACTGCAAAATTTGGCAATTCAAGGCTACAGACTGCCCGAGGGTGCCACTTTGGGCCAATAAACGGAGCCGTTTACAAGATTTTCGACCCGACCGGAGTACTCCACGAGATAAAGGGATTTCAGGTGAACATTTTTGTGCATGCCTTGTCGGATTTGGGGAACAAACGAGGTAGAAAATGCGCCTGGAAGTCTGCCACTCGGGCAGCTTCACGAGGAAGATGATGAACAGTAACCTTTTTTTTTTTGTTTTTTTAAGCAAAGTCGTTTTGGGTTAAAATTTGGGATTTTTTCTGATTTTCAATTCAGTCCTCCATAGTGCCAGCCTTTATTTTATTTTTTGATTTTTTATTTTGAAAAAAAAATGAAATTTGGGGAATAACCCAAAATTGGGTTATGACAGTATGCAGCACTTCCCTTATGTAATATATATATATATATATATATATATATATATATATATATATATATATAGGGTTATACATGATACTAACCATGTAGTATATTACACATGATCATAAACCTATATAAGGTAAATACAAGATAAATATATATACATAATAACATTACATAATATGCCTCCTACTTATCCCCTAAAAGCTCTCCTATTTATCCACCGCCCTATACATAAAAGCTCCATTTACTTTGACTTTGATCATCCATCATTAATATACCTTACTAGCACTGTATACTCTTCTGAAAGTTAAGAAGACAAGATGGCGCACCAGTATGAGTTTGATGCAAAAAGTTCATTCATTTGGTAACATTGTGCTATGGACCAATGGCAGCTCATAATTCAGATTGCTATTGTATTTGTAATAGAGCCACCGGGATTTGTTCAGTGCATCTCCGTTGCTTTCCGCCGGGAATATCTTCCGACTTTTCTGCCAGTTGCTTGGAAGCTTTATCCATTATCTTCTCCAGGCCTTCAAGTACTGGAAACCGTGGCCATTTTCCAAACTCTTTGTTAAGAATTTGAAATGTATAGCTGCCCGAGGACCATAGTAATCTCTTAGAAGACCACTCCATTACTTGTTCCCTGCAAAAAGGGGAACAGAAACTCGATGGAAATGCTTGTGGAAGAAGCCTTCAAGTTTTCGATCATCCTGTGATAACAACTTCGATGAAATGTCCATCTGGGGAGGATGGGCATGAGAAAAATTGATTTTAGAAGCTACGCTTTTCAAGCAAATTAGGTTAAAAGAAACACCAAGGTATTGTTCATCCCCTTACCTTAGTCTCGAAGAAGACTTGCTTCCACCTGTGTTGTCATAATATCCCATAGTTATCTGAGTTCTTGCATTCCATTCAAACTGCATTTTCAGAGCACATCAAATTGCAACAAAACACAAAAGGACTGTTTTCATTGTTGACATCAAATGGGGTTATATTGTAATTTGAAAGCTCCTAACTTGTGTTTGCTGTTCTTCATCTTGCTTTGCTCTTTCTAACCACGGCCCCTGAAGAAATCCTTCATGACATGCCAGGAGCATGTCCATGTCTTCCACGGGGTCTAGAAACATCTGACTTTCGTGAGGAACTCCATGGTTGTCATTTAATCGGTAGGCAGAAAAGGATATCTGTTGACTTCAGGAGCTCTTTGGTAGGTATTACTATTAAATAAATATTTATTTTTGTGTTTTTAAAATATTTTTAAAATAATTTAAATTTTTTTTATTTTTTATTAAATTTAAATTAATATATTTTTAATATTTTTAAATTATTTTGATATATTAATTTTAAAAAATAATTTTTAAACATAAAATAATATATTATTAATATATATTTTAATATAAAAAATTATTTAAAAAATAATCACAACCACAAAACATAAAAACAGCTTATTTGCATATTTTCCCAACACTTGTCTTGTTACGTCAACTAAGGGATGGAAATAAAACACAGAATGAGAAAAGGATAGTGTCGGAAAAGGATAGGAAAACAGTGGAAACTTGATAATAATTTAAGAATGACACAAATGGCTAAACTGATCGACCATAAGGTCTTGCTGAAGACAAACCAATCCATTCCTGCAAGAAAGACGAGATGGTTATGATCTTGATTGAAAGTGTGAACTTCCTTCCCATCTAATCCATTCTTATTTATTGTCCCATATGCCCACACTTCTTGAAAGAGAAAGGAGGGGGAGGAACATCTTAATTTCAGAAAGAAGTCTTCAGTTTCCTGATAAACTTGACATTTAAAAACCAGTAACAAAGCTTTCAGTTGGATTTTGAAATCTAACACAATTTTATGGAGCATTTGGAGAGGCGATTGTACAAAGACACATCGGAGGTGATCTAATTCAATTCCAATAAGACAAGAGGAACCATCAAAAGACGAGTATTTGACACAATAATAATTTAGTTTAGTGCTTAGTGATGCATATTCTGGACACCATAGAAACCAGTCACCAAACATGACAAGAAAAAAGCAAGGATGACAGTGTTCATGGCTTTAAGAATCGGTTAGGCAGACACTATTTCGAGAGAGTTCTTGAGTTATCTCACATTCAGACTTTTTTAATTGCAAGTCAGAGACATATATAAATGTACAAATATGAAATGGTGGGAAACGGGGGAAAAGCTTTACATTACCTTGACATCAACTTTGTTCTGATGAAATGCCATGTTAGACATGAGGACAGAAACAACTGGGTTTTGTTTAATACCGTCCAATGACATTCCAACACCAACCTTCACATAAGCAACTAGATAGAACAAGATGAATGGTTGAATAAAATGATAATTCACGATAAATTAAAAAACTACATAGTGATATTAATTGTTAAACGGAGTCTAATGAGATCTGCATGATATTTTATATAATATATACAAATATTTTATATAATACATACATCTTTTTAAATATTTTTATAAATATCCTAGATATTTCTTAAGATATTTATCTTAAAAAAATTTATATAAACAAGCTTCATCTTTCTAGAATGAAGATTGGCCAAAGTCAAAAGAGCTGAAGCTTATCTCTATAATGCTCATTTCTCTATAATTCAAGTTTAATACAACATTAATTTAATACAAAACTTAAATAAAACTTAATTAATATTTAAGCTTCCCTGTACAAATATTATACCAACTTAAGCTTTAAAATGCATTTTTTACAGGTGTCGCTGGATCCATCAAGTTCTCTGAATCCTGTTTTATAAGCTCATGGAAAGAGATTCCAATATTTCTCCAGTGGATTTTTTCAACCTCATCATTGATTGCGAGAAATAACAAAAAAACTAATTCATTTTTATTTCTCAAAAGTTTTTTTTAATGACGGATGAAATACCAATGCAATAGTTGATATGCCAACATCTATATCTATAGATCCAACAACGACGTGCCAGTAGCTAAATCAGATGTTATGCCTATGGCTAGGTTCATGGCTACGTACGCACACAAACAACTCACTAATATCAGTCACATAAAGAAAAATATAATTCAAGTGATATATGGCTTCAACAAAAGGGATTGTAAAATAGAGAAATATACTTAATTTTTACCTTTTCCAATATACACCTATGTGCAAAACAATTCTTTGCGCGGTATACATTTTCTCAAATGATTAGGTTAAATTAGTAGTTGAAATAATGCGAGTTACATGTATCAGGACCTCTGTTCTTTATTGTCGACATTGTTGTTTCGAAGAGAGATTGTTCATGATTCCAATATCATAGCAAGTACTAGCACAAAATTTCACTGGTAAGAATGCTTCCATGATGATAAGCAAAAAAGAAAAAAACAGTTCCCTAGAGCTCAGATGGAAGAACATGAAAACAATAGGAGAAAGGAACCTAGAAAACTTTTTGCCAAATAGTTTCCTTTCCTGTAAATGCTAGAGGCAAGTTGATGCCTTGAAGGGCCATCCAATCAATTTCTTTTTCCCAACTTTTACAATCCCGCCAAGCAAGAGAATCTTCCATAGCAACACATCAATCAGACGAAGAAGAAGGGGCCCTTGTAGGTGGTGGTGATGGTGGTGGTTCATGGTTGGCAATTCGACATGGGCTCGGGTCCCACCCTGATTGTGGCTTGAATTTAAGGTTGGTTTATGAATATACGGGCCCAATAATTTTGATAAGAACTCGGTGTGATTCGGGGCTTTAAAAGGAAAGTGTCGTGTGAAAAAAAAAAAAAAAAAAAAAAAAAGGAGAAATACACACTTGTTCTTATTGTTATATTCGTGTAGGTCAAATGCAGTTGGCTGCGGCCTCGCTGAGTCCGGCACTGTACTATGATAATTGTAATTTAAACCTTGTACTTAATCGACTCTCAAGTTATATTTAATAATTATGAATTTATGTTGAGTATTATGATGTTATTTATTGGTTCATTTAATATTAGGTTTTTCTTTGTCAAGCTTAAGTTTTATATTAAATTTAAATTAATTTTTAAAAGGAATTTAAAATTATTAGCAATTGTAAAAATCAAATAAATATTATTCTTGTAATATAATTTTTATTTATTAAAAAGAATTATTTTGCACCGTTTAGATTTTAAGGTTAACAATTTATTAAGATTTTTTAAATACCTTTATGATTAAACAAAAAAAATATCAAGAATATATAAGTAAAATATCAAGAATATGGAAGTAAAATATCCTTATCATGGTTTATTATTATACATAAGTATATCTCAACTTTACTTAAGTGAAGATGTTCACAGAAGTAAAATGTCCTGAAAAAATATAAAACATATTGAGGGATCAAGATATATAAAATATCATCCTTGACATTTATACGATCTTTCAAGGATGATCTAAGACGACAGGCTTTCCAAACTACCTTGAAGACAGTGACTCAAACTAGGCATAACTTGGTTTCTGACCTGTTCTAAGTTCTGATTGGTCTCAACTGTCTTAGATTGGATTAGGATGATCTTTGTAAGTTATTTTCAAGTAAGTTTTTTAGGGCTATCGCAAGTTTGGTTGCAGCAGAAATATCAGAACCTGGCAGCTATTTAAAATTTGAAGTGAGAAGGTAATAATTGACTACAAATTTAGCAATTCGTACTAACGTGAGTCTTCGTTAACTGCCGCGTGAAGTTCTCTGTCAAGATTTGTTGAGTAGTTATTACTAACAACGTAAGTCTGCATTGCTTTCTACGTACGCATCTTTCACTTTCGTAAACCAAGATATCCTGACGCCATGGAAGATCAAGCTCGGAATGTTCAGGCATGGCGCCTGAGATAATTGAAGGTTCACATGCATGGTGACGATTCATGAATACCTTATTTAACCAAGGCAGGTCTACTTGCTTTGAAAAGCCTCTCTGTGTATAGGGTTCGAGAGACAAAATATGAAAAGTAGCTAGCTGGGGTCTAGCTGAGAGTATTGGTGCATGAAATCATAGAGCTTGCTGATCCAATTGCCAAGTCAGATGGGACCCGTATTAGACAGGACATGGACATGGGGTTTCTGCAAGTTGTCCCATTGCCCAGTTAATGATAATTAATGGGGTGGCTAGCTAGAAAGAGCCTAGCATTCATGATGATGTAATAGTGATCACTTTCAAGGAGAAAGGAGAAAGAAAGGCACGCGTGTTAACTCCAAAAAAAAAAAAAAAAAATTGATTAAGTAATTACATTTTAAATTTATGTTTTAAAAATTATTAGTTTGAATATTACATATTTTAAATTATTAAAAATTTATATAATTATTAATTTTAAAATATATAAAATTAATCAAAATATAAATAAATTAGTCCAATACTTATATTAATCTAAAAAAAGCTACGGGTGTTAATGTTGCCTTCGAATTGCATTGGGTTAAATAGGTTGGCACGCCCACGATGAAATTGGTCGCCTGAGCATCTCCAAAAGCTATAGCTTTTTACTCTCTATTGGAAGTTTTTGTTATCTGAGAATTTCAACCATGCTTTTTGAAGCTTAGGCACTCGAGAGACTAATTACAAGGAACCTAAAGCAATGTGCTTTTTGAAAATTTTGCATTTGTAATTTTCATGGTTTTACTCCTTTTCTTCTTAAGCTTTTAGAGGGTGGGTATATGTAAACTTCATCGCCTACCTCTTGAATACGCATCCTTGAATATTATGTTAATTGTGGACCAGACACTCTTTATCTCTCGTAGAATGCAATGAAGACCTACTTGCAAAAGTAAGCAAGCTTGTTGATGCTTACTTTGAAATAATATTGCAGTGGGAAAGTGATTAAGATGTTTGCACTTCCAGTTTTCAACTTCTCTTTTTATCTCCGAATCAATCCATCATGATCTCTTTTGTCTTGTGCTTTTATATATTTAGGTCCAACCATCGATTAGACATAAAGTCAACAATATAAACTCGGACAAAATTAAGAAAAATGAAAAACGAGACGAATTTAATCTGATTGAGGGGGGGACATAGCATACCAGAGACTGATTTAAAGCGTAAAAAATGCATTTTAGAATCCATTTTCCATCTTCCGAATTCATAAATTGTGTCTCGTTCCTCAACCAAAAAGCATTCCAGCCACTAAAACAATTTTAAATGTGGAAAATAAATATATACATTTAAAAGATATGTGATGAAAGCTCAAGAATTCATTATAAAAGGGTTTCGAAATAAAATTTCGCGAGTTAATTCCCTTCCTAAAGTGGTGTTTGTAGAAAATTCTATGTCAATATATAATATAAATGGAGTGTTTATTGTAAGCCATTAAGCATATATATAGGTTTAAGAGTATGAAGTTGCAAGCTCTGTGCTCCTGTGATTTATCTTCCTCTCCATAGTCGTTAAATGAAAGAGTTCTGGTATTTATTTTATCCTCATATAGTAACATGTTATAAGGTATGCTAAGAATTGTATTCTTTCCTTTCACGTAAACATGACATGAACTTTTATAAAACATATTCATGAATATCATTTTTATGCAAAAAATAAGAATATAATTCAAGATGGGTTTAATTCAGATGATTCTATCCAATTAAAGCAACGAAAAATGGGACTCGATAAGAATTAAGAATCACCAGCTCCCTCTAGCGATCCAGCCTAGCTAGGAAATGAGGAAATCCTACTTGATTTGCACTGCACCCATTTACGCTTACAGCTCTTACATGTTTTGCACATTCAAGGAAGTGCAGTATAATTGAAAGACACCGCACCAGCGCCCACCAGACATGAAATTGCTTGAGAGGAGACATTAATCCAATAATTTTCAAACCAGGCATCATTTTCTTTCCTATTTCTCTTGTCCCACTGCATTCTATCTAGTTATTACAAGCATATATACCTACCATAGATCCTGTACTTAGGTCAAAGGAAAAGTCAGGCTCCTACAAGGGTAAGGAAGAAAAAGAAGGAGAATTTATTTCTCAGAGAACAGTACTCCGAGCGATTTCCCAGCTGATATAATCAATGGTTCTACTTATTCCACTTCTCTTTTTCTTTGGGAACAAAGTCCCCAATTACTAGTCATTCGTCTACATGTAAGAACAAAATCTAACCATAAAATGCAAGGCTATGAATTCACATGGCTAACAAATTTAGTGAGACGCAAATTTGGAGATAAAAGGGTTATGCAGTAGCTGTGCTAAGACTTGGTCCCAGCTAGCTCACGTGCACTGATTCCACCTAGTCTATGATGCCCTTCCTCTCTCATCGGTTTTGGTGAATACTCAATGGGTGGCATGCAGCTCGTCGGATTGACTTTTTTGTCATTTTAAAAAATAATTTTTGCTAATATGTTTTAAATCATAAGAAAAAATTTGATATTGGTACTGTTGTTATGATTGTAATTTTAAAATAATTGTTCAATAAAAACTATTTTTTTATGAGGTTTATTTTTTAATTTTAATATGTTTGGTTAAAATTATGATTGAAATTATAATTGAAAAAAAAACAGTTTGTTGTGTTTGATTAATATTACTGAAAATGATATTATATATATAGTTATTTTTTAATTATGATTCCATATGAAATGAATAATCCTTATATATTAATAAAAAATTTTCATTGTCTCATCAAACTATTTGCAATTTCATCTCGTATAAAATCCATATGTAAAGGCCTCAGTGATCCTTGAATAGTTGAGCGAGGTACAATATCAGGTAAAAAGTCAATCTGGAATGAAATTGGGATTGCGATTATACTCGAAAAAAACATCATCATCTTGCGATCGCCTTCTAATATAGTTATGTAGTGTCATTGACGCAACTACAATTTCAACTTATGTTTTATATGGATAAGCAGTCATGCTTTTCAAAATTCTCCACCTATGTTTTCATATCCCAAAAGAATGTTCGATCACGTTATGTAGTGATGAGTGTGCACGGTTAAACATTTCTTCACGGCCACTTTATTGTCCACGACGCTTAAATTCTTGTAAATGATATCTCTCGCCTTTATAAGGACCCAAATACCCATACTCATTGGGATATCCAACATCAACCAAATAGTATTTCCCTGCAAAGAATCACAACATACTAATTTATTGCAAAACTAAAAAAAATAAACATTTTTCGATCAAGTCATCAATTTATTTTCAAATCACAACCTTCTGGTGGTTTTGGAAAATTTATATTGTTATTGTCAATATCTTTAAGAGAAATATGTGCATCGTGTGCACTGTATTCTCATCCTGCCCACACAAACATGAATTACAAACTACAAGCGGCCAAAACATTTTGTGTTGGTACACTTTTTCTCCTAATAAATGGAATTTGATTATCAATTGATATGCAGGCACGACATGTGTGCCATCAATTACATCAACACAATTCTATAGGAAAAAAAATTAAGTAAACATAAACTTTAATAAAATATTTCATATTAAAAAGAAATTCGTCTTACCTTGAAATATGACATATATCTTGGATTCATTGTAATTTCTCTTAGTGTGCTCGTAAATTGTGAATCTACTGGTTTTATGACTTTTACAACAAACAAAAATAATGATTTAAGGACTTCTTTGAAACATCTACTAACAGTTTTACCTGAATGTTGAAATCTCTCCCGCATTTCCCTATTTGACGCCCCTACTGCTATTATAAATAGAAAGGTTGTCACATTTTCAATAACGTTCATTCTTCTTGAAGATTTTAAGTCATGATGTGTTTCTAAATCATTGCACAGACTCAACAAAGTGGTTGTGTTCATCCTAAACATGTTGAAACAATGTTTCCAATAACCTCTTAAAACCTCATTCAACCAACGCATCATTGTGTTGTATGAAACCATACATGATTATTTGTGCATATAATATATATTTATAGCTTCAGCCATGCATATAATTAATTTATTCATATCAAACTGCCTCTTTAAAATAAATTCATCATCATCATCATCATCATCGTCACCGTCATCATCATCATCATTACTGTTGTTGTTGTTGTCGTCGTCGTTTCCATCACTGTCATCTTTAGCATCAGCAACTAAGGCACCACTACCTTCATAATTAGGATAATTAATGTGATCTACAATGCGATTCATTACACTATCATAAGCGTCATCAAACTCTTCATTAAATATAGCATTAAACCGTGGATCATCCATATCTTTAATTACATGTCAAATAAAAAAATTGGAATGTTATTAATAAAATACTACAAATAATTACATATTATTCAATAAAAAGAATTTAATCAAAGAGTTTGTGAGAAATCATTGATTACATACCTTTAAAGCAAAAAAAAAAAAAAAAAAGGAATTCCACTTGCTTGTATGAAATGAAATTGAGAGGTTTGTTCTGAAGGAAGTTATGTCATTAGAAAAAATAAAACACTTATCCCTTCTTATATAGAAAAATTGAAATGATATCTATAACTCTTTTAAATTATTGTGCTTTCAAAATACTTATGTTCTGACATATATGAGTTGTAATAAGTACATATATATATGTTCTTTTGTAGGCAACATTTTCAAACTTTCACCTGATTCCAACAAAACTAATATCCTCTCCCAATTAGTCAAGATGCTTTGGCCCCACTTTTTTGTTTTCATTATTCTACATTTTTTTGTCCTTATATGTTTTTAATTTCTGCACTCTACAACTATCACATGCATCATTTTCATTTGCAACTTTTATCTTTAATTGTTGTACAATTTATTTTCTGCTACTGTAAATAGTTATACTGACAATTAATATTTCAGAATTACATTGAATTAAATTCAACAACTAATCTCTAGAATATTAATTTGAAAAAAAAATACATGCAACTCAATAGTCTGATAACCAACGTAAAAAAATCCATAAATACACCGACTAATCTCTGAAATATTAATTCGAAAAAAAATACACGCACCTTAACAATCTGATAACCAACATACAAAGTTGATAAATACATCAATCAATGTTTGAAATATAATTTTTTTTAACAAAAAAAACTCTTAACACAACAGTCTGTTATCTCACGTCAAAGTTGTCCATAAATACAACAACAGTAAAAAACTAATCGCAGTGGATATGCCCATATCTCTCAACACCAAATATGGAGTAATACAATGACTCGAACGAACTTCTATAACTGCAAACTACTCTTTTCAAAATTGTCATCACATTATTCTGTAAAAATAAAATAAACATGTAGAAATAAATTATCGTTCATATCAAAAAACATCACACGATACAATTTAGCTAGCACTTGAATTTAGTTGATTGATTATCATTTAAGAAAAATAAAATCATACCATGTCAGCTATGCATGTTTACTTCATGCATACATTCGCTACAACCATTTGAACTTCTGTTCAAGAGTACCCCTACTATACCACATTTCTTGTTTCCTTTTTAAACCAAGATAATCCATATCAAAGTCATGAAAATCATCATCAACCAAAACTCTAGGAATTGAGTGGAGCTCAGCCATCATTTTGAGAATACTATAGCCTTCTTGATCCATATTCAAAGAATTTGAATCACTCTTAGTCGACATACTCTCAAGTAGTTGATCCCACATTGACATCATCTGAACACCAATTCCAAATGTTTTCTTCTTTCTACATCGACCCTTAGAAGGATTTCGTTCTTTTCTTTTGCTACTGCTTTTGTTGCTGTTACTTGATATATTCACCCCACCAACCATTCGAGACATATTAGTGTCTAAATTTGGAATCTCATCCTCCTCTGAATCACCGCTTCCTTCTTTGAAATCAACACCATCAATGTTGACTTTGCTTGTGCCAGGATTGACATCATTGCCACCAAGTACTCCTGACGAAGGAACCCATGCAAACTCTCTAGTTGCGACAATGTTGGAATACATTATGTCAGATTTAATCTTTAAAGACGATTCAATATCGTTATGTTTGAATTTTTTAGCTCCTCTAATTTTCTATATATAATAAGTACAAGTAATGTAGGATCATGAATTGAACATTTTTTGAAATTTGACAATAAGAAATGAAATTGTTAGGATGATGAGGAATTAACTTGAATTTTTACTTTCCACCACTCATCGTTAAATGCAATTGTTCCTAATTCACTACTCCAACCGACACCAGTTTTAGAAACCAGCTTTGTCCATATCCTCTAATTCTTTTTTCATCTATCCCATTTGTTTTTTAGTTGTGTTTTCTTGAATGTATGACTAGTTTGTTTTTTGAATAATGTTATAAGAAATTTCCACCTTGTTTTATCGAAATGAGTATTAAGTCTCATTTTCATATCAATGGTCTTAATGCATAGATCACAAAATACATGCAACATTTTATTTGTCCAAACAGCCTTATCCAAATATTCAAAACCTCTCATGGTATCTTTTAAAACATTTAACAATATAAAACAATCAATAATATCCATTACTTGAAGGGACAAATAAATAATATCAATAACCGTGGATTCAACCACACATTCTTATGGTGAACCCGAATTCCATATCAAATGAAAAAAGGCAGACATATACTAGAAATCAAACGATCCCAAGTCAAGTTCTTACTACAAGGTGTTTTCTCTACAATTGCTAGAGATTATTTTTCTTAAAATCCAAAGTTCTGCACCAATAATATGATAAGACCAAGATTCAAATGAACTTCCCTAGAAATTAAAACTGAAGAGCACGGTTTGATTACCCAAAACCTAAAGCACAGTTCTCTCAAGAAATCAAGATCACCACCAGATAAAACTACACAAAAAAAAACTTCTTAAAATCTTGAAATCCGCCAACACTACCAAGAAAACTGATTAACAAAGTCTAAGGAAACAACAAGTTTGAATGGCAGATTAACAACAAAAAGAGCCCCACAGGAGTTAAACAAAAAAAATTGATCCATAAATCGGATAAAAATCTCCAAATCAGTACTCAAAACCCAAAATGGCAACTAAATAATTTCTTCAACTGACAATTTCCATTAAAAAATCAAGATTTCATAAACAAGTTATCATTTTTTTAAGCTTATGAACCAGTCAAAACAAAACAAAAACAAAAACAAAAACAAAGAAACATGAAGAATTAAATAAAGAACATGACTTACTATTATAGAAACATATTCAACGCAAAACAACATATATACTTACGCACATGAAACAGATGAAGCAGCACAAAAATTAAAAATTTAGAGCTAAATAAAAAAAACAATTTAAGATGGAGATAAGGTAAGAACTTACGAGTCTCTCTCTCGTGTGACTTTTCCCAGCACGAATGTGCTTTGTTTTTCTGCAAACCGAAACAATAGAGACCGCTCGACACAAATTATTTTGATAAAGATTATATGATCTTTGTTTGACAGAAGAAGGGACAGAAGGGAACAAGGATGAACATTGTCTCTGGCATCAATCTTCGTCCAGATCAAAGGAAAAAAAGGGAAGGGAATAGAGGAGAAGAACTCGGGTTAAAAAAGTTTTGTGTTAAATCTTCGTTTGACATAAAAGGGGATAGAGGGGAACAAGGATGAACATTGTCTCTAGTGTCAATCTTCATCAATCTTCATCCAGATCAAGGGAACAGAGAGGAAGGGAATAGAGCTAACAGCTCGAGTTGGGAAAGTTTTGTGTTAAATCTTCGTTTGAGAGAAGAATGGACATAGGGGAACAAGGATGAACATTGTCTATGGTGTCAATCTTTGTCCAAATCAAGGGAACAGAGGGGAAAGGAACAGAGCTAACGGCTCAAGTTGGGAAAGTTATGTTAAATCTTTGTTTGACAGAAGAAGGGACATAAGGGAACAAGGATGAACATTGTCTATGGTGTCAATCTTCCTCCAGATCAAGGGAATAGAGCTAACAGCTCGGATTGGGAAAGTTATGTTAAATCTTCGTTTGACAGAAAAAGGGACATAGGGGAACAAGGATGAACATTGTCTATGGTGTCAATCTTTGTCCAGATCAAGGGAACAGAGGGGAACGGAACAGAGCTAACAGCTCAAGTTGGGAAAGTTTTGTGTTAATTAATTGCAGTGTTGGTGAGAGAGGAGAGGAGAGCACGAAGTGAAAAATTGTAAATTGCTTTTTACAAATTGAGGTCCAACCTCAATTTTTTAATGGGACCCACGTGAAATAAAAGTGTGGTTCGAGTTTACCAAACACCTCAGTCCTACGTTTAT
Organism: Populus alba; assembly: GCF_005239225.2. Classification (NCBI taxonomy): domain Eukaryota; kingdom Viridiplantae; phylum Streptophyta; class Magnoliopsida; order Malpighiales; family Salicaceae; genus Populus; species Populus alba. Next base: position 13,521,070 of record NC_133298.1, read on the forward strand.
TTCAATCACAGCCGTAACGCCAAACAACCACCTATACCCTACTGAGTCTAATAAGATAATTTTATTTAATTATATAATAAAAAGTAATGATAATAAGTATATTGATTCTAAAAAGAAAAAATTATAACAGTGACCTAAAAAAATAATTGTAAAAAAAAAAAAAACGAAGTTGAATTTCAATATAACCTAATATTAAATGATAAAATTAAAAAAAAATTTGAAAAAAAAAAAACAAATCTCAAGCTAATCTGAGTTAGCATGGCAAATTCAATTGAGTCAACCTTGTAGAAAGCAAATAAAAAAATAGAAATAAAAACTCAATTTTTAAAAACTCAATGTTAAAAAATGAACTAAAAAAAGATTAAAAAATATATATTAGTGTCAATCCATGTTAACATTTCATACCATTAATCTAGATCATGAAACTAGAATCACCATAAAAACAAAAAAAAAAAAAACTAAAACTAGAAAGCTCAATTCTCAATAATCAAATATTGAATGATGAAATTAAAAAAAAAATCCAAAGCGAAAAATATTAAAAAAATAAAGATCAAATTTAACATAAATATAAAATAAAATAAGATGATATAAAAGCCTCGAGATAACACGACAAATCTGAACAAAATTGAATTCAAAAAATATCAAAGAATTAAATATATATATTTTTTAAAGTATAAGGAATAAATTAAATTTTTTATATAAACTTGGTTTTTTTAATTATTTGTTCCCTTGTCTTTCAATGTTTTTCCTTAGTTAATAGCTAAAAAATGATGTAATTGCGCAAAAAACAAAGCTGAATGATAATTTAAATAAAAAATTGAACAATATATCAACAATAAAACAATATGGAATTGTCATCCACTATTGAGAAAAACTACGAAATTAATTAGGTATATTCGTGAAATTGAATTAAACATCTTTGTCAAAATATAGGATTCTCAATATCAATCCCAACAGCAACAGCAACAGCAACAGCAGACAGAGGCTGCGAGGGAGGGAGGAGGTGGTGTCCTTTCATGGTACATTTTCTTCGTACATAAAACAAACAGGTCTCTATCAAATTACCATTGATACAGACCTCAACCTTTTTCTTTTTTTAAACATGCATTTTCTCTTAATTTAATTATCTCGTCTCTCTAATCAGTTACTAACCCTGATTAAATGATTGTTTTCCTATTTATATTTAACTCACTTTACTTTCTTCCTCCCAGTGTTTCTCCCCCCTCTCTAACATGGGAATCGTGTCATGCCACCAGACTAGTTACTCAGATTATGATTCTCAATCACACTCTGACCACCTTCAAGCAAACCTGCCTACACTTTGTTCGCAGCCAAGCCTCCCATCAGTACCTTCCCTCACCTCAAAATCCCATCATCGCCACCAAGAAATCCTACCCACCACCCACCACCACTGCCTCACCACCCTGAAAGGCCACTCCTCTTATGTATCCTCACTAACCCTCGCAGGAAAGTTCCTCTACAGCGGCTCTGATAAAGAAATACGACTGTGGAAGCGAAACCCTTTAGATTCTGAAATAGATCAGGAAAACCTAAGCAACAACGTAGTGGCTGTGGGGAACGGTGCAGTGAAGTCCCTGGTAGTTTTGGCAGAAAAACTCTTTAGTGCTCATCAAGATAACAAAATCCGAGTATGGAAAACAACTAACCAGGAGACTAATCAGCAGAAGTGCACACGTTTGGCCACTTTACCAACACTTGGTGACCGTGCCTTGAAGAGTCTGTTGCCAAGGAATCAAGTTCAGATTCGAAGGCACAAAACATGCACATGGGTTCATCATGTTGACACAGTATCTGCACTTGCCTTGTCGAGTGACGAGTCGCACCTCTACTCCGTTTCATGGGATCGGACAATTAAAATATGGAGAACGAATGACTTCAAGTGTTTGGAGTCGGTAGCCAATGCTCATGACGATGCCATAAATGCAGTGGCATTGTCGAATGACGGGAATGTTTATACCGGATCGGCAGACAAGAAAATCAAGGTGTGGAGGAGAAGTTCAGAAGAGAACAAACACTCCCTGGTTGCCACGCTAGAAAAACACATGTCTGGGATTAATGCCTTGGCGCTAAGCACAGATGGTTCTGTTTTATACTCCGGTGCGTGTGACCGGTCAATAGTAGTTTGGGAGAAGGATGATGATGGCAACATGGTGGTTTTGGGAGCCCTCAGGGGCCATACACAGTCCATATTGTGCTTAGCTGTCGTCTCTGATTTGGTGTTTAGTGGTTCTGCAGATAAAACCATTAGAATTTGGAGAGGTGTTGATAGAAGTTACTCTTGCTTGGCAGTTTTGGAAGGGCACGGAGGCCCTGTCAAGTGCTTGACGGCATCAATTGACCGTTCCTCATCTGATGCATCATTTCTTCTTTACAGTGGGAGTTTGGACTGTGATATCAAAGTGTGGCAAATCAACGTCCCTCTTCTATAGAAGATTTCTTAAAATTTGGAGTCTCGACTGTACTTTTTGTAACACGGAGAGATTGCTATACTTTTTTGTTTCTTCTTTTTTTATCATCGCTTTCCATCTTTCCCCTATCCTGGGTTAGCTACTCCCTGAGTTGAATTATTATTGTACGCGCACGATTTGAAACTAATGATGCATTAGAGTGATTTACTCATATGTTGATAGCAAGTTTCTGCTTTTAAGGTTACATATAACTATATATTCAGCCGTTTTATCTTCTATACAGTCATGGTAGCTTCCATGACTGTACACAAGATACCAACTCCGACCGTGTTACGCAATTTCCTCGAAATACGGGTGTGTTGTCACATCGGTGGTTACGAGTCCCAACTCGCTCATTGAAATTTTATGTAACTTGTTAGGAGTTGGTGCCACAAGAGAAATTTTATGAAGCTTTACCCACATGAGAAAGGAGACGTGATGGAATGCATACCCCTCTCTTGCCTGCTTCTTTCTGAGAATAAAACGTCCTCTATCAGACTATCACCAACTCTTTGAATAATTTTCTATAATTTATGCAAAGAATTATAATTGTTTTGTGGGGCTCGATGAGGGAGAGAACAGTAAGGTCAAAGATTGATACTTCAAATTATAGAGTGCTGACATTTACACTAATTTTTATATTCATTTCCTAAAACTGCCAACGCATTCAGCATTTAGCTTAGGTTGGAATTGTGATCCTACCTATAAAATGAATCCAACTTTTGATTTTAAAATACAGAATAAAAAATAAACATTGAGCTACTTTATCCTGTTTAATAAAAAGGTTTCCCCATGAGTGGAGAGGCTAAAGTAAGTCTTCATATTCATAACAACCAGGAAGCATAAGTGAATTACAGATACAATATATTAATCTTCCAGGTAGCTGCCCTTATTTCTTCTTTGATGAGGTTGAAGCATGGGGGTTCTGCAACAGTAAAGAACCGCAAAATTAAGAAGTCTATATTCATCCCAAAAACTCCAATATGGAAGTCCTCTGCTTAATTTCCTGCTAAAATTGAAAAACAATGTAGAGGAAAAGGGTTGTATTGTATATAATTCAAGTGAAGATGTTTTTCCCAAGGCAGTTGCATGCGGTAGAAGAAAGAACCAATGGCAGAAAAAAAAAAAAAAAAAAACAAAGCAAATGAATACAGAAAAGTTCCATCGCTCTCAATTTTTGTCATATATAAGAAGCAAGTTCCTTTCTTTTAAGGTGATAGTGGGAATTAAAAGATTCATAAATATGACAGAGAAACGAAATATTTTGACAACGAAACATTTTCGACATTATAATATTGTAGATGAAAACAATAGAGAACCCAAATAGAATAAAGAATGGCAAAATGATTGAATATTAAATGGGAAAGTTGCTTTCTTTACATATAATTAATCTGCCAAGGCATATGCAGTGTTTAAGGTATATCTATCCTAGATATCTTGAGATTAATCATCCTTTATAAGAATCATCAGTGGTTTGACCTCCTTAAAGACGTTACAAGTGGAAGAGCAAGTTAGGTAAGAGTCGTTTCTTCCTATACGGCCATTATTCTAGCCTACTCTTCCCGCCGGTACCCTGGGTTCAAAAGCCACTCGTTTATTTCAGGCAGAGGATATTAGAGGGATCTGAAGATATGAGACTCATCTAATAAATCCCTTAAAAATATATATAACACTGTCCTTCTCTTTAATCTTCTCAAACTTTCTACCTCCCTAAACTTAGGTGTCGTGTTCCCATAATGCCATCACCACATGGAAGAGCAAGATTAGCAAACAAAAAGTGAAGAGACTTTTAACCTAACTATGAAATAAATACACGCAAGCAGTCAACTATTGCCCACAAATAATGACATTTACCTGAGTATATAAACTTACAAAAAACTTGAACAGTTGAATGCTCAAATCAATGGCTGTCATCAGCAATGATGCCCTGACAACTGGCATGGAAGATGCCAGAGTGAAACATGAGGTCCCTCTACCATTATGCAAATGAGAGAAGAACTGCCGCATCAGTCCATAATTGAATTACTATTAGGGATTCTCCTCATAGCTACCCTATTTGAATTATTTCATTTTATTATTACGTTTTCTTGCACGTAATGCTAAAATAAAAACCGCATGCAAATAGAAAACCAAATTGCTTCTTACAAGTTAGTGATACTTAAATCACACCGTTCCTTCTAATTTATTAGGTATAGTTAAAGTATAATAGATATCGACAATTTGTAACTTATTTCACATAATATAAGATTTATTGAGGCATATGCATATGCACATTTGTGTACATGAACCAAATTCCCTTGATTACTCAATGACATGATTTGATGAGCAAGGAGCAGCAAGAAAAAATTCATTAATTTGCAAGCGGGAAGTATGGATTTGCAACTGTGTTGCCTAATGAGAAAAGTTGATTCTAAATATTGTAAGATACCATAGAGTTTAGGCTTCCAAAGAGAATATTTTTAGCTCATGAATCAGGATTGATTCTAAAGGAAAACCGCTCTTAAGGAATCCACAGAAAGGGAGCTTCGTGTTTGTCTTAATTTTCAGTTTTCAGACAGATCACTTCAGACATATAGTTCCTCAACTTTGGGGACGTTATTTCTCCCTCGAAACTATAAACACGGCATGTTCTACAAACTCCGAAATAAAAGCCAAGTTGCTCTGCTCTTATGAGCAAATTTACAAGTTTTAGTTGATGCCTTGAATAAACGTTGTATAATATCAAGCAGAAATAGAAGTCGTCACATATACATATCAAAAGATTAATTAAATCATTGAATGAAAATTGAGTGGCCTGAATTGATAATACAGCAATAGTACCTGAGCGCAGTTGCAATTCTGATTTGCCCATCAAAAGGAGTGACCTCTCTGCATTTCTTACTTCCTCCTGCCCCACAAAGTACATATAGGAAGATTAGTGATACCTCATGTATATGACAGATTAAGAAAAACATAAGTATACAGCAGGCTATTCATACTGAGATTAGAAAAGGTACTTGAAGGTGTTGGGCATCAGATTATTGTAATAACCTCTACCCAGTATGATATTGAAGTTTTGAACTTAATTAAATTTTTTTCCTTCTGTCTATAAACAAGGCTTTTATTATACCAGTAGTGTATCATTAATCAGAGTCCTTCGAGAATTTCTAAAACCCAATCTTTAGCTTCTATGAGTGGTGAGTGGCATATTAAATCACAGATTCCAAGGTAACCACTGACAAACAGAGAGACAATCCATGAGCTACAAATAGATTTCTGGAGAAACTTTTCCTGTTCAGAACTTCAAGCTCTAGCAAGCAACTAATTAGAACATACACGGGCTTCCTCCTTATAAGTAAACCATTAAGAACTTTTATCAACGTCAATAAAATATACAATATCAATTTGTCAATATACTGTACAGAATAAAATAGTTTAAAGTGAAACATACAGTGGATTGACGCTTGAAATCTGAAAAACATACACTTGAGGATCATAGCCTTTTGCAGCTATGAACAACCCACTATCGCGAACCAAATAAAGACAACACCCCGCTGAAAAACAAATGAAACAAGTGCCCCCAGTTTTAACACTAAGCTTCCCTAGAAGACTCAAAAAAATTAAAAAAAAACACGTACGACATTAAGTTAGAAAGCTATTATAATTACCTAAAATTCTCATTTCTGCCACTACTCTGGCTACTGCTACATCAAATTTCTTTCTAAAAGAAACTTTCTTCCCTAAATTCTCTCCTATAGCAAGAAGTGATGAAAGAGCAAATACCCAAAAACATAAAGTCAAACACAAATTTTGGCAGCTACAATGTGTCTAAAGTTACACTAAAAATGTTATTATTCAGACAGTTAAACGTATCAAAATTCAAAATCAGAAAGCAACAAACAATACCTCTGCTCTTCCGCTCATACTTCAACATTTGACAAACCATTAACACAAACTGCATGTTCCAAGATAATGCAACGCGTGTTCATCGACTCCAAACAGTGTTACTTTCCATACTACAAGTAAAGTGCAATACCCATGGCATCACATAAAACAAAGCCCACTACAAACAACTAAAGGAAAAAGAAAAACGAAAAGAAAAGGACTCACCAGGACAAGTAATAGCCAAAACCAGTCCAGGAAGCCCAGCACCGGTCCCAACATAAACAAGTTTGATAAAGCATTATAGTGTGAAATATAAGAGTCATGTAGAGGAGGTAGTATTGCTAGTGAGTCCTCAATATGCCTCCCCATTACTTTATTCACATCTGTAACTGCAGTCAGGTTCATTTTCTGCAACATTCTCAGAATTCAAAACTTCATAAAAAAAAAAAAAACAATCACTAAAATCTAGTTAAATTGTATGTTCTTATGTGTGTATGACGCATCTGGTTCCACTGAAGAAGAGTATCAACATAGAGGCGGATTTGGTCTTTCTGGCGGTAAATGAAGGTACCGAAACAAGACGAATTATGAGTTCTGGTAACGGCGGCCGTAGTTAGCGATTCTGCGGTGATTGTGTGAAGAGGAAATGTTTTTTGTTTTTATGATGGGAAGTTGTTTGATGAAAGTCACGAGAGAGGGCGGAAATGGGACGTTAGGAGCTTGGCAATGCCAACCCAACATTTTCCTTTCTCTCGCGCGCTTGCCGATGCCACGAGGTAGTTACGAGCTCACATTGATTAATTAACTTAAAAAGAAGAGCCAGTTTGAGACACAATCCACCATGAATCGTAGAGCCGCATAGTATTTTAAATTTTTATTTTTATTATTATTTTGGGTTAATCAATAGGTTTGGATTTTTTAAAATTTTTACTGGGTTAAGATGATTTTTGTAAAGTTAAAAAATTACTTTGGATCCTGGATAGTATTTAATTTAAAATTTTTAATTTTATTTTATTAATTTAAAATAATTAAAATTTTAGAAACTAAAACAAAAATATCAATCCTTTTCTTTCTTTTTTGACAAATCATGTACTAAATTAAATGAAAAAGAGAACATGACTCATCCGTGTAAGGAAAACCATTACACTAACATAGTGCATGCAATTTCCTCCAATCTTCAAAGGTGACCCTTTTTTTTTTTAATTAACGCAGATGTTTAGGTCAACTTGCATGTATATTAATTAATCTCATAAGCTTTGAAGTTAATAACTATATAAGTTTCTAGTAGCGCTGAGATTTGTGAAACTCAAAAAGATAATCTTTTTTTATATTATAGGAATTGTCTTAGCATAGCTTTTTTATTTAACAATGCATGTTGATAAAGAAACTTTGATGTGGCTTCGACAATTCATTTTTGTTTTTTTCATTCTCTCTCTCTCCTTGGTTCATTTCAACACCCAACTCTCTCTTAATTAGGAAAGTGGGTTGTTATTTTTTTAATATTAAATTCAGTTATTATTTTTTTAATTACTATTTATAAAAACAATTATTTGATAAATCATGTAATGATGTTTTAAAATCATGAACATAAGATGGAAAAAAATATTTTAAAAAACAATGAAAATACAATATATGAGAAGGACACAATTCATTGTTGATTGTAATAGTTATCCATAATGTTTTTTTTTTTCTTAACCTTTTATCTTGTAATTTGATCTTTTCATATCAAATTGATTTGGAATTTGGCTTAATGATTTGTTTTGATCGGTTTGATATAGGGTTCTTGCGATGTCATGAATAATTTTTTATTTTGAGTTAATTCACGATTTGAAAAAATAAAATTATATTTTATTCATTTAAAACAATTGAAACTTCAGAGGCCGAATTTGAGACTAAAATAAATAGCCCGTATGCCTTTTTTTTTTTTTCATTGTGAATGGACTATTTTTGTATTGTTTTATTCCCCAAAGTTTTTGTTTCTTTCATTTTTGGTATTTGTTTCTTGAGGGTTTTTTACATTTCAATTGAAAATTTTATTTTGTTCACATTTCAGTCTCTCGGTTTGAGAAAAGAGAGAAAGAATTGCAAGGAAACATGGGAGGGGAGAGAAAGTGAGTTGGTTGCCCTCAATCTAGTTATAAAAAAATTGTTATTGGTGTTAATAAATTTCATTTGACAAAAAGGGTTGAATTATAGTTTTTAACCATTTATCTTGGCAAAAACAGTGGATTGATATCCAAAATGTTTTTGAATCAAATCATATTTTTATTTTTAGGAGAGATTAAAGGCTAATTTAAGGTAGGATCATATAGTAATTAAATCTAGCTTGGTTCATGACCCAACTCAAAGCTCGGGTCATGAGCTAGACAAGTTAATTAAAATTAACTATGGTCAATCAAGTGCAAAGAAAAAAAAAATTACAAAAACAAATTACAAAAGAATGAAGAGAATAATAAATGAATGAAATAAATACGTCAAGTGTAAAGTGATAAATATTCTAAATGTAAAAGTAATAATTTTTTTTCAAAAAAAAGTGTAAAGAAAAAAATAAAAAATATATTACAAAAGAATGTAGATAAGAATAAAAAATAGTGATAAATAGGCAAAGTATAAAGTGAAAAATATGAAAAGTATATAAAAAAAATAAGAGAGAAAATCTAAGCAAATTTTTTTTTAAGAAATAAAAATTACAGATTTGTCATCATTAAAGTAAAAAAAATTAGAAAAATTTATAATTATGTTATTTCTATAATAGTTAACAAAATAAAGCAATCATGTCATTATAACAAAAAAAAATCGGTGCCTAGAATAAAAATGATAAGGATACCAATTTTTACCCACCATCCTTGGCAAAAAGCATACTAATTTATAAATACAGTTGAAAATCAGAATTGTTCTTATCTTACCATAACTAAGCTCGGCCCATTTAGCACCTCAATAAGCTAATGTTCTCTTTCGGTTTCTCTGCATAATCTCAATATAGGTCTGGATTGGGTCATGTTGTATCTTCCCGGCCCATATTTGAGGTCTCATTAATTTTAGCCTACTCATTATTATTTTATAATTAAATAAAAAAATAATTCTTAAATCCAATAAAATTCATCATCCGGATAATAAATTTAATGGGTTAAACTATATAATATATCGATGTCTCAATATTAAAAAAAAATCACTTTAAATCTTTTTTTTTAATTCAAACCATGCTTTTTACTAGTTGTCTTTGAACCAGTTAAGTTAATTAAGTCATGTCGAGAAAACTCTCATACAATTCTTTAATAACAATATATTTTCCTATAGCCTTGGCATTTTTTTTACATTCAAAAAATATTTTATTGGAGATGTAAACTAGTTTTTCAATCTATATTAGGAGATAAAAAGGTAAATTCAAGTTCTCTAGTTTGGTTTTTGGTTATATATATATATAACTTGAACATAACAAACATCCAATAAATATGTGTTGTACAAATAGACGGTATGCAATTAAAAATTGAAAGTAAGAGGGTTGTTGTATCCAAAATCATAGTATTGAGGTTTTTCTTAATAAACTTTTAAAAAACCCTATCTCAATTTTACCTTTAAACTTACTCACAAACTTTCACAAACTTTCACAAATTTTCAATTGAAAACTTTTATCATTTTAAAGGTTTTTCATTTATATTTTCATCTGAATTGTACTTTTTAGGTAAGGAGCCAGGTTATTTTATATGAAATTTTTTTATTAAATAATTATTTAATAGAAGTCCTTAATTGAGAAATCAAAATAATTTATGAATAAAATTGATATAAAAAATAGTTTATATGTGAAATTGACACTACTACTCTAATAGTTTGAATGTATATTTTAGGTTTTTTATAGCAATAGAGGAAACTTTAGTTAATTAAGTCACAAGATAAGTACAAATGAATAATCCTAAAATTTCTATTATAATACAAACATATCACAAGACTCAAACAAAATAACTCAGATCATTTCTAATATCCAAAGGTAATATCCCAAGGATAATTATTCTAAGTATAGGAGTGTATTTGGTGCAAGAAAAAGGAAAAAACACAGCTTTAAGAAAATATTCACAATATAAAGGTTGATTTAATCAATTTACAAAACCTGAGGGACCGAAAAATGTATTCACAAAAAAACAAAAAGGAACACAAAAGAAAACAAAAGCAGGAGGCAATATTGTATAGGATCCAACTTAGCTCCATGTGAAATATTTTTTAAAGTAGCACACTTGGTCAAAAACTTTGACAAAATAGCACATATCAAAAAAGTATTTGAAAAAATTAGAATAAATTTAATAAAAAAAAGATTGGTAATAGTGATTTTAATAAAAAAAAAAATACAATTAGAAACATTGAACTTCACTAAAAAAGTCAAATTGTAAATTACTACCGACTCTAACCTTAAATACAAACCTTAAACAATACCCTAACCCCAAACTATACTACTAATATAAAAAACAAATTCCAAAAACTAACATTAATCACTAACCCTTAAAAAAAAAAAATTAATAACCCTACATATAAATCCTGATAAATATAATAAAATCTTTTGTATTTTCTAGGCTTTTTTTTTTGTTTTGTTTAGTATTTACCATAAATCCAATACTAAATAATAAAATTTAATAAAAATACCATATGAAATTCATAAAGAAAAAAACAAAAAGATAAAAGAATGGTTAGAATAACAAAAAGATTTTAATTAGTGGTTTTTAGGGATAATGATTAGTTTAGAGTTTAAGAATTTTTTTTTGAGATTTAGGGTTATGGTTTAGGGGTAGAATATTATATTTAGAATCTGTTTGAGATTGTGAGAATGGTTGTGGTTCAAAGTGTTTTTCTCTTAAAATTATATTAAAATAAAAAAAAATTATTTTTTATTTCAACATATCAAAACAATCTGAAAACATAAAAAAAAATTATTTTAAATAAAAATAATTTAAAAATTTTAAAAACATAGTTTGCATTACGTTCAAATATTTTTTACTGTTGATTAATTGCATTAGTTTTTTTTTTTTTTTTGTGGTTGAAAGCCGTTCTTAATTGTACCTGTCTTAAAATCATTATTACAAATCATATGTTGGTTTTGATTAAAACTGTATATGATATTTCACAGATATTGTTTTAAACAACGGAATTTTATAAAAACAATTAAACAAGGGTGTTAGAAAAGATAAATACCTGCTCCATGTGCACATAAATCTCACTTGTCATTAAGGAAATAATATATAATAAGAGGTGTCAAAACCCCTTTTCCTCGTTATAATGATGATAAAGCAGGTTTTTGGAACCAAACAGTACTTGGAATAAAATAACACTTTTTCACTATTTTGTCATTGAACCCGCACCACCTACTGTCTGAGTGGAATCACAGAAAGAGAAAGTGATGGAGGTCCAAACAGGAAGTGGCACATCATGTTAATTTGGAAGTAGATCAGCTGGGCTATGTATTTAAATATATAAAATAAATTTTGAAGGGTATAACTTAACTGGTTCGACTCTAGATTTGTTTTTTTAAAAGATCATTGATTCGAGTCTTATAAATTTTAGACCCTCTAGAAACTTATATGGTCGTTAATTTCAACACCCATGAGATTAATTAATGTACGAGCCTGGCCACCCATTTTAATTATATATATATATATATATATAATAATGGAATTACTTTTAATTTGAACTTGATTTGGGAATCATGTAAAGCCGGAGTGTCAATTGATTGGATTTTTTTTAAATTAATTTAAATGTTCGGGTCTGTTTGCATGTATCTCGACTAATTTTACGGGCTCTAGAATTAATGACCATGTAAGCTTCTAGTGGGTCTGAGATTTGTGAGACTCAAACTGATAATCCATGAAGAGTAAATTTAGGACCTAACTACTTAAGCTACACTTCTTATGATTCAATTAATTAATTATTTTTTAAACTATGAAAACAGAGTTTATTTGATAATATTTAATCAGATAAACTCTTGTCCCGAAAGAAACCCGACCGGATAGTGAAATAAGAGCATTTTCACCTCTCATATTGGGACAAGGTTGTTTGTATTTATAGAAGGTCGAGGACACTGTGGATGTAGCATTGTCACATGAAATGGCAAGAAGTCCAAAAAAAAGAGAATGAAAGGAATATGGTGCCAGTATATATATGATCGATAAGGACTTGGCTTGGGAGACATAAAATACTGTCAACTTTTGATCTTTGGTTTCAGACTTTGTTTGATGCTAGAAGGAATAATCTCCGAACAATTTTACCTTTCTTTTGAGCTCCACTTTTTAATCGAGCTACTTTACTTTAGCCATCAAATATCTTGCACTTGTGCATAAAGGAGAAAGCGGGGAAGAAAGCCAAAAAAAAAAAAAAAAAAACTTTGTCGATCGGAGTCAGACGTAAAGTGATGCCCTGCGGCCGGCCGCATGGGCAAAGGGGGGTTTTCCATGGCCATCACTCGCCCCAGTACTAAAGGCGCATTAGGGAATAAATTTGCCGATATCTTCTCTCTTCTCAAAACTAGAGCACGATGACAGTTTAATAAATTAAAAAAAAAAAAAACATATATTAGGGAATAAATTTGAAGGAAACTAGGGGTTTTTTCGCCGGGTCAATTTTTTTTTTAGAGTTTCATACAAACAAAGGTGTGAAGGTTTTATTTATTGTTTTTTTTTCTCCGATGATTTTATCTAATTGTAGTGTAATTCTTTCAAATCCTTTTCCTAATATTACTATCAACTCTCTCTCATTTAAATTTTCTCCTGAAGAAAAATTTCATAAGAAAAAATTTCAGTAATTTGAATAAATTACCTAAATTAACATAAAAAATATTTAAATTAATATTAATCTAAAACCTTAAAAACCATGTATCGACCTGCAGTAATTTTCAACAAAATAATGCAAAAATTATTACAATAACAACTAAAATTCAACACAATTACTTCTAAGTGATAATGATTTTAATCATAAATTTACAAAAATACAAAATATTAATTAAAATTAGTCCTACATATTTAATTGAAATTGAACAACAAATTGGAAAAATAAAACTAAAACTCAACAAAATAATGAAAATCTTATTTCAATAACAACTAAAATTCAACACATTTATTAATTCATAAAATTATTAAGAACACAAAAATGAACAAAAATAATGACAAAAAATAAATAATGCAAAAAAACACAAAAAAAAGTGCATTGAGAAGTGAATAGTTCACATAGTCTTTAGAATATACTAACAGACACATTTCATCAATATACTTGTATGTAATGAACACTATGAACAATGTCAGTGAGAAGAGAAATAGTTTCCATAGGCATTGAAATATATCGACGAACACATTCCATCGGTATATATACTCGTATGTAATGTACAATATGTCGGTATTTTTATCAGAGTAAAACAGTGTGTAATGCAAATTCTATCTATATTCATTTTCTATCCATCACAGTTGCACACACAACACAATAATATCAGTTCACATCATAATAATAAAATAAATATTTCCCTGTCATTCAATAATAAATTAACATCAGTGTCATTACATTGAAGTGAATTTCATCCATCAATATTACATTATAGTTTATGGCATTAAAGATTCATATTATGCAAATTAATTAGAATTATCTTTTTTTTTTTTTTGTCATTTCACTTATCCTCATCTCCATTGCAATCTTCTTTATTGATTTCTTCGTTATCATCTTCATCAACTTGTGTATATCTGCTCGAGCTCAAAACATCATTTAACACCTTAGCATTAACATAAAAAAAAATATTCTTAGCGATGCAAAAATTTGAATTTTTTTAAGTCATTAAACAAAGTAACTCGATATGCATGAACTAACTCACCAAGTTGAAAGACATTATCTCCCACAATTAATTCATCATTGCCATCTTGAACAACCTCAACATGATCCTTAGGTTTGGTTTTCACTACGGGATAATCAATCAACTCTTGAATGATCATTTTTAAATGAATGAGTGTATGTGTATAATAGACTTGTTGGCATTGCTTGGTGAAAACAAAAACATCGTCGATGTTGTGAAGTCTAGCCTTTGAATTAATTTTGATCAAACCATGATGAGGATCTACCATGATTTCTCTGTTAGTGGTGTAATACTAATAACATTTGAATAAAAATATTCTATTCTGGTTGCTATAATATTGCAATTCAATGACCTTTTACAACTTTCCATAGTAGTCAACTTCAAACACATTAAAAGTCGATCCCTTAACACAAACCTCATTATTATATGTCTTTTTACAATACTCATATTCTTTAGTATAAAACACATGTCCTTTCTTTCAGGACCCACATTTAGTAAAGACAAGTTAACACTAGCATTGTTTTCTAATTGATAAACCTGATACATTAAGTACAACAATGAATAGTTAACAATAAATGTGTAATGAAATTAAGTTTCCTGAGAGATAAGAACAATTAAAAAAGCACTTACATGTGTTTTGGACCACGTAGAAAAATATTCATTTTATAATTGAAAGATTTAGGTTTAAAACAGCTGTGGATTTTGGAACAATAAATATTGATGATGTTGTCTACGAGGAGTTCAATAATGCATCATTCTATGTTATTATAAGAGATACATTGTTAAAAAATAATGACATGTTAAGTAGTGTACTTACTAAATAAAATGTCTTAATTTAGCATAGTTAAATAACACATAATTTTGTCCTTATCTGAATTCTATTTCCGACAAATATCTTTTATTCACATCATTTTTTGGTATACATCTTCCATGATGGGAGAATATTAACAAGTTTCCACACGAAGACACTTCCTCACCATCATCATACCTCGAAACGCGATTGATTTTTGTTTTTAATTGATGCTCGAAATAGTACGAGATAAATGTTAAGATTTTTTCAACAATATAGGCCTTGCATATTGAACCCCAACATGCACCTTATTTTTTTCTTTTCTTTTAAGGTTAAACATTTATTTGCATGGAATTAAATGAATATTTTGAAATATGCAAAGAAAAACAATAAAATTTAATTATGATGCATGTGTAATGCCTAACATCTCGAATAGATATATCCATCTATATTGAACTAAGCCTCCAACTTTTATCTCAAACAGTAAATGTATGGGTAAATACTTTATCAAGTCGAAAATTGATGTAGAAAATATCATCTCAAGTTTGTATATTATCTGGATGATATACAAACATAAATTGTGTTTAGTTTCCAACATTACTTTTAACTATTTACATAAATTGTATTGAGTTGATTTGGTAATTGGAATTTTTTTATTTGAAATAAGTTTTAAAATTATGGAATTCATGTTACTTGAATGAGCGAAAATACATCATTCAACTTGCTCTCATCTCTAAAAAAATATATATTCCAAGCACAAGTGATAAAGTAAAATGGAGAGAAGAGGGTGTTAGTGGAATTGATTTTTAACATTTCATTTTAAACAAATCTCCTTCCTTTTAGTGTGATTTGTAAATTTATAAAAATCTCTCATTTTAATTTTAATTTTAATTAATTGTAGAATTTATTTATGTTGTTTAAAGCTTTTGAAATAATAAAATTGAATAAATGATGTTAAAATGATTTTATTTCTGCTACTCAAATCTTAAGTTTCTAATTAGCCTTAAAATACAATGTAAATTTGATTCAAATATTTAAGAGAAAATACTAAAATAATTCTTCAAATCCTTATGAATTTTCATTTATCTTTTTTGGGTTCCAATATATATGAAATTATTTATTAAAAATCTCGAATCTTTAAAGTATGATTGTATCCTTGTAATCATTAATAAAGCTAGAAAAAACTTGAATATTGATGAGGTGAAGTTTAATTAATTAAAAATATTCAAAATGCCATCACTTTATGAATTTTACTTTCTTATGGAACATTTCTAGGAATATATATAATTCATGTCTCTCCTTTCTTCAACATGAGTATAAGCTCTCCAAAATTTTTAATTCTATAAACGTGACACTTTAAGGCACGAACAAGACCCAGTATTTAAGAATTAATATGAGATTTTCCAAACAAATATAAGTGTATATGATATTCTTGATTCTAGAAAAGACAATGAATAAAAGTTTCTTGGATTCCAAAAAAAGCTAGTAAAAACTTCAAGAATTTTTTTTTATACTTCCAATTAATTGATTCTCTCCTATAAAAAATATATAAAAAAAGCATATCCCCTCTAATAACTCATACTCTCCACTTTAAATAAAATAATATTTTTTTTGTTTCTCATGTATGTTGTATGGTATACTCTCATGTTGATTTGTTTTTCATGAATGCACTATTTGTTTCTTATTTTTTTAAAAAAATTCCACTCTGAACCAATTAAAATATTAAAATTTCACTTTTTTTTTTTTTTTATGCAATTCTTGATGTCAATAAAATCTATTTAATTTACTATATTATATGTTTTGGTTTGCGTTGCTGATTTTTTTTTTAATTTATTAAATCAAACAAAAAATTTTTATTAATATTTATCCAAAAAAAATAACTTAATTTGAGATAAATGGGGTGCAGTGTTGTAGTTTTGAATTGATTTTTTCTTGTTTCTTAGTCACCTTTGACACGCTTGACTTCCTTTTTTCTTTTTTCAAATCCCTTTTTTCTTTGTGGTTACCGTTTCTTGCAAGGGAAGTTAGGGAATTTTAATATTATATATATATATACACACACACATTGAGGCCTCTTTACTTTTTAGTTTAAGTATTTGTGTATTATTTGCATGTAGAATTGTAAATGCAAGTATACTCATTCTAGAATAAATACAGAAAAGACATATTATTTGTGTTATGTGCACGATGATCATTAGCATTTCAAAAATTTATTTGGTTTGAATCTTCCGCATGAATGCACGGCGCCTTTGTCTAGAATGTATTTATACACCCACCAAAGCTTGTTTATTGAACTTTTTCTTACCATATCTTGGAAAAACTAGTAACATGTGAGGTAATTTAAGGGACATAAAGGGTGCAAAAGTCCAAATGCTATGATCAAGTTTCAAAGTCCAAACCTAACCTTGAAGAAGGAAGGTACATGGAAGTGGCTTGTTTATGTAGGTTACAAGCTAATTAAAACGTAATGATGGGATATTCTCATGTAATCAAACAGAAAAGGGATTGCTGAGGGGAAATTAAGAAATCAAAAAAGAAGAGAAAAGGATCAGAAAGATGGAATCTTTCTGTGAGGAAGAAACGGATAGTATTTGCAGTATCTAGCTTAATCAAAGATCTTCAAATGGGTTCGAGTATCCTGAGGTGACACAGTTCAAAAAATGCTTCCATGGGAATCTCATGCTTTGCTGTAATCCTTAATTCAAACCTCCAAAAGCGAGAATTAGAGGGCTAGTAAACCTTTCCTTGACAGAAAGTGAAAGAGAGATGCATCTGAGGAAGGAACAGAAAAAAACATTTTTGTCCTATTTCTTACCAGAGTGCTTTTGCAGGGAAGCCAAATGTATCCACAAGGCCACACATTCTCCCTCGATATACCAAAAACTCTCTCCCCCACTTATGTTCTTTCGTTTTTAGCTCTCTCTCTCTCTCTCTCTCTATATATATATATATATATATGATTCCACTGACATTCTTTATTTCTTACGAGTAAAATCTGCTGACCCTCCTGCAAAATTCTCATCTTTAGCTAGGCCCAATAAAACTTACTATAAGTAATTTTCGTATATTCCATTCTGCAAACAGTCACGAACAGCCTTTTACTGTAGTTAGTAAAATACTAACTAACAAGGAATGGAGCGCAAGGAAATTTCATGTATGACAGCAGTTCCTGCATGCCTAGGGCTAAAGTCCAATCATTTACCCTTATGCCAACCCTTGATCAGATAAATTCGTGACATTTAAATTCTTTTTCTAATGTCAAGGCGACAGCTTGCACCTATGTGATTGGAAGATGTAGCGAAAACCAAAACAAGTGATATGTATCTGATAATTGTTTCCATAAAAAACATAATAATGGGTCCTTTTCTTAGATAAGTAGAGAGCTGGGGCATGAAAAGCAAGCGCCATGGGTTTCGTGATAATTCTCTCCATATAGAGAGAGACAGAGAGAGAGAGAGAGAGAGAGAGAGAGAGAGAGGGAGAGAGAGTCTGTGTCTCTCTCTTAATTTCTCTGAGGAATTGGCACGCAATACCTTGGATTTTTCTTCAAGAATATAGCCCAACATCAATCATCATGCCCTCCTCCTCCTCCTCGCCCTTCTCACTTTCTCTTCACCACCATCATCATTACCCCCTCATCACCTCCACTACCTCATCCACCCACCACTCCTTTATCACTTACCATCAACTTCATATCCCAAAACCAAAACGAGGAAAGGCAGAAGAAGAAGAAGAAGAAGAAGAAGAAGAAGAGGAAGAAGAGGGAAGGTTTTCTCTTCTGAGAAAAATAAACCAGCTGCCTTTTCAACTTGAAATCTCTTTATTATGAATATTGAAGGGTCTTTTTCACCAAAGGATCCAACAACTACTCTGGGGAATCAAGCGTCTCGGTCCGATCTTTAATTTGCTAGATCAAGCAAATCTCTACAAGGGTTTTCATTTTGTTCTTTCTTTCTTATCTTCTTTTTATGCTAAATATATTACTCTCTTGTTTGCTTTAATATGTCAAACTTCTATCAAGTACTTACGGTATTTTTATGATTTTATATATTTTTGAAGAAACCACGATGGTGCTATGTGCCTGTGTTTGTATTCGTTGTTTTGAATAGATCCTTATCATTTTGATCGCATCTCTCTCTAGCTATGTTTGTTCAAGTTTTGTAATTATAACTTTATTCTTTGGGCTTTCAATTCTTGCTTGTTTCATTATCTCTGACTCGGAATTTATTGCTGTTCATAGAGATTTATGATTTGCAATAGGTCGCTTTCTTTTCTTGTTGAAACCATCAACAATCGCACACAGTGCAAACTTTCCATTCTCGATGACTCTTGCGGAAATCTTAAATTGTCACTCGGCAAGCCCATGTGGTACATAAAACAAATTAGGGTTTGCTTCTTTCATGCATGACAGATCATCATAGCTCTTCCCTAACATTCTTTCTTGATTTTCATGAGATCATCTGCTCTGCGGTACATATATATTCATCAGTGTAACAAGTTCATGGGAGCTATGCCTATATATGCCAACGACTTATGTGTGCTATGTGTTTGCCTCTCTCTATAGATGTGCTTACGTTACATGTTATTACCTTAAGACTTAAGTGTATAGCTTG
This sequence comes from Populus alba, assembly GCF_005239225.2. Taxonomy (NCBI): domain Eukaryota; kingdom Viridiplantae; phylum Streptophyta; class Magnoliopsida; order Malpighiales; family Salicaceae; genus Populus; species Populus alba. The sequence continues at coordinate 13,540,618 of NC_133298.1, forward strand.
TCCAAAAATCTGTCATGTCTAGACTGCATAAGGCCTTGGGGATCGATGTATACTTTTCCCCCCTTCCCTTCAGTTGGCAGAGGAAAAAAACATGTTTAATCAAGGATCCAGGAAGTCAATTTATTTATCATTCTCTGGTTTTCCATGTCCCTGTTGAATTTCATTGTCCATTTTTGTCTCTTTAAACGCATGCATTCTCTCCGCAAATCTGACTTTGAAACGACATCCCCGCATGCTTATAGAGCATTTTTCATATGGAAAATGATATGTACAGCTTAGAGTTCACATTTCATCTTCTTGAAATAATTAACAGTAGTCAAATCTTCAAAACTGCTTAGTGTTCACATTGCATCTCCTGAAATTAAAAGACAACAGCTTGCTGATGACTACTAAACCTTAATTTGTTAATTTGCATATGATTAGAGGAGTAAATAATATAAAGAAAATGAACATAAGGGAAAAAAACTCCTCACCGCTTTTTGACTACACAGTATATATAGTTGCTAAACATTATTAAAATTATAATTTGCATAAAATTCAATTTCAAGTCAGTAAAGCTTGTACATTGAGATTCTACACAAATTAAGCTTCTGTACCTAAGAATGCCTATATTGTAAAAAAAAAGGAAAAAAGGGGCATGCATATTGTACTTCGAATATTAGGAATCCAAGAATTTAGTACTTTACAAAACTATAATTAATATCAGACAATATCAGCAAGTAGGGTAGACATCCTTATGATCACCAATAAGTAGATGGAGTTTCTGCACAGTGAAACGATGCGTAGCTCCGTTCAAAATCGAGGCTTTAATTCATACCTCAATCTCCATCATAGTATTGCTTCTTTGCCGTTTATGGTGTTTATTAATCTAATAATTCTATTAGAATTTCACATCGGTTCCAGTTTCAAATCTCTGCCCATCAATTTTTTTTTTTTTTTCCTGGTTATGCTATCGTGAAAACTCAGTAAGTTTATATTTTCTTTGACTTTTTTCAAAGTCCCTTGCCATCTACAAAAAAAGGTGACATGATTGCGGAGCCAAACTGTCATTTTGACTTGCATTAAACGGCTGCTTCCAAATTCTAGTTTCAAAAGTTGACAGTTTATGATGTTCGATCTATGTTAAAGTTAGGAAGAGGGAAGATAATTTAAATGGAAAAGATAATAACAATAAAAAAAACCAAAAGACATGCTTTGTGTGTCCCAGAACCGAGCTCTAAAACGTGCGATTTTTATTCATTCGTTTTGAGCAAGCAACTGTGTCCGAAATCAACACTTTGGTGCAGCGCGTCACGACTCACTGCAAAAACTAAAGGAAAACTTTTTTAAAAAAATAAAATCTGAAGATGTCAGATTATGATTTGGATCGTCAATAATCAATGAGTTTCATTAATGTACGTTAACACATAAAGATTGAAACTATGAAACTCAGAAACTCGGAAGAGACCTGCTGCATAAAGCCAATGCATAGTTTGTGTCAGATTAGTGGCCAATTCATCTCTTTGCTCATCCAAAACCCACGAATTTCATCACATTTGCAGCGGTAGATTCAATCGTCACCCGCATTTGATCTCTTTATGAGTGTGTTATTTGACTGTCACTCAAAGCCGAGCGCCTTGCCACGGCTTCCCTCAACAGGGATTTTTGGTTTGCATGTGCGTTACTCCTGCATAATTGGGGCTTTAATTTCTTCTCACTAAACCATTATAATTTTGTTGGGTATATATGTGGGGTTATTGAAGGTCCTATTTTTCTTTTTTCCTAAATATGATTGGCAGAAATAAATCTATTAGCACAACGCATGAAAATTAAATGAAAAACTTTTTAAAAAGAATTTAACTAGTATAAAACTTAATTGATTTATGGATAAACTAATATGAAATACTTTTTTTTTCAATGATAAGAATGTCCTTGAGTTAACTTATAAGTCAACCGAAACTAAATCTTTTCTTTGATAATTTTGAAGATGAAAACCTTCGTATTGGATATGCTGCTTTCATAAAAATTATTGGGAAAACTAGAAAACAAATAACTGGACACCAATCTACCCGGATCAATTCACAATTCACAAGTTCCAATTCTTTTCCCTCTTTGTGCAATCAAAATCAGAATCAAACAATCAACAAATATAATGCAACAATCACACAAATCAACATCAAGATTTTACGTGAAAAACCCGATGCGGGAAAAATCACGGGATCATAATAGTCCACCTAAAAAAACTTCCACTATATTAACAAATAATGGGTTCACAACTGTTCTTTCTCAAATTTAACTAAGGGCTAAAACATCATCAAGAACAATCTATTCTTGGAATGCAACAAGATTAAAAGAGAAGTGTTTGAGAAAAAATTCACAACACTGACAAGCCCTATTTTCTGTCAAAACGGTCAGTTTCCACACAACCAATCTTTCGATCCAACCGTCCATAATTAAGATTAATGTGTCTAAAAGTTGTCAAAATCTAAGCCCGACTCCAACGATGAACGAGTTGGCAAGCAAAGAAATAAGAAACTGCTCTGCTGCCTCTTCTTCCCTTTCTCATTTCTCTTCTCTCTTTTATGTTCAAAAAACAAACTACTATCTAGGAATGGCAGACCCTATTTAATTTAAAGAGACAACTTACTAATTAATGTGGTGGTCCCCCCATCACGTGGTGCGGGACCACACATAACAAAAACTTAATGAATTTTTTTTAAATACTAGCTGAGATTTGAATTTAAAAATTAAAAATTGAAGAAAAAAATCAATAACCTCAAGATTAATACCAATTGATTTACAAAAGATACACAATACACTAATGGGTACACAACAATCCATTTATGTTACGAAATATAGCATGTCAAAAATCAGGTTTTTATTTGTCTCCCATATATAGTTCATGATCCGATCATTTGGTGAATGTTATGCCGTGGGTCAAATTAAATTATTTTTTTAATGAAAAAAATTACTAGTTGCTAATGTTTTTTCTAGTAGAAAAAAAAGTTAAACCATGTAAGAATTGATTCAATGTGATTCGATCACCTTGAGGTCAACCCAGATGACATGTTTAAAATATAGTTTGATTCAAAATAAATATTTAAAATAAGATTTTTTTTAAGAAACATTGAGACAATAACATATTGGATTGATTCAGGTCAACCGGTTAACCTGTCAATCTTTATACCAAGTCATGAGATCATAATAACCTTATAAAAAGTAAATCAAAAGAAATTGTGAAAACTCAAATTCCAATAAACCTAATGTTGAATAATGAAAATGAAAAAAAACAATTATAAAAAAAAAAAAAAAAATGACACGAATCAAACCTATGACTCGAGTTATGAAAACAAGATAACTCAATGAAAAAAAATTAAAAAAATTATGAAGTTTAATTATCAATTCGCTAACATTGAAAGATGAAATTGATAAAAAAAAAAAAAAAAAGACATAAAAATGACCTCGAGTCAACTAGGATTAACCTGCCAATCTTTATACCAAGTCATGAGATCATGATAACCTTATAAAAAGTAAATCAAAACAAATTGTAAAACTCAAATTCCAATAAACCTAATGTTGAATAATGAAAATGAAAAAATAATTATAAAAAGAACAAAAAAAAAATGACACGAGACAAACCCATGACTTAAGTTATAAGAACGAGATAACCCAATAAAAAAAAAATAAAATATGAAGTTCAATTATCAATTCACTCAACATTGAAAGATGAAATTGATAAAAAAAAACAAACACAAAAAATAACTTGAGTCAACTAGGATTAAGCAGTCAAATTCGTAATCTAAGTCATGAGATGGGGATAACTTCATAAAAGACAAACCAAAATAAATTATAAAATCTAATTTTCAATCAACCCAATGAAAAAGTCATTTCCTTCAATCAATATAGAAGGACTATAAATGGCTTGATGGAATGTTTTGTGTAACTATTATACATTTGGATGATTAGATGAGTTATATGAAAATATATTGGGTCTTGCTAATCAGAGTTTTAGGATATGTTAATTATGCTTCAGCTTTAGTGGCAAGGCAACTTGGGGGCATACAACATATGCCTAAAAGAGTGGGCCTATCTCTGTTCACTTGAGCTTTCAAAGAAGAATCTTCACTGGAAGTACTTAAGAGTATCAAACAAAATTGCAAATTGCTAATACTAGTCAAGAAAGAAATGGGCCTAAGGATCCTATAATCAATGAAAGATATCTCAATTAGCGTAATGGAAAAACTACCAGTGGTTTGGTAGTGATAAACTAGGAAGTTGAAACTTTTCAAGTGAGATATGGAGACCGAAAGCAATCCAAGAAAAAAGATTTGATAATGAAAAAGAACTAAGGAAAGCAAACTATAGTAACTACAAATTATGTTAAAGACTAAAAATGATTCAAGAATGTCTTTAGAATAGAAAGTGGTGGAGGGAAGGTTTGAGAGAGAGAAAAAGGTTGAGGAAAAAAAATATGTTAGGTTAAGACTAGATTTAAGTGATTGATAAATTGGATGCTTTGAAAGCAATTCAGTAGAACATGGCAGATTGCAAAGACAAAGTTGGATACTGAAAAGATAGTGTTGTTAAGACCTAAACTGAGTTGAGTAGAATGATAAGTTGAATGCTAAGTTTCTAAACATGGAGGTTAAGTTAACTAAGAATATAAAAGCGTTTGAAAGCAAATGCACCATGGATGATTTTGCTAAAGATGAGGTAAAGACACTTAAAGCTAAATTGAATAAAGAAAGAGTAAAAGTTAGGCATTTAGAGAAGAAAGTGAGGATACTTGGGGAATGTCACACCTGGACATCATGGCGACCGATTAAAAAAAATAATCTCAATTGGAAAAGGAATAGATATCTGGCATTTTGTTCTTTTAGGTGAAAAGGTCTTGTTCAAGGAGTTGTCACCTAGTATTATGCTCACTAAGAACCCTAACTGGTCAACAGAGATTCTATAGCCCAGGACTAGTTATGCAAAAGGAAAGATGTTATCACCCTTTAAACGTGCTACCTGAGGTAGACTGCATTGCTGATTTTATCTAAAATTGCTAAAGGTTTGTTTATGTTTTGTTCTTATGATCATCCTATAATATTTTCGATTCTGGCGTCAATGAATATTCACCTATGAATATTTCCAACTTTGGCATTGGTAAATATTGCAAATCCATAAAATACAGTAGAATTCCTGACTCTGGTACCAGTAAATAAACCCATAAAAATTCTGAATAAAAAAACTATTTTTTATTATGTTTTTTTTTTAATTGATTTTGGCTAGGTTTGACCCACCTGTATGGCTATAGACCCAACCTCCCCAGTTTCCGGTCACTGGCCTAAGCCAGTGACCTGGTTGAGACAAGTGACTTGCTACAGTAGTATAATTCACAGCTACTAACATGAATTGTAATACAGGAGGGGAAGTGGCTCACTGGCACTGGCGATGGCTGGAGCCACGACCGGAAAAGAAAAGATGAAGCTGACCACGGTAGCAGGACCGATCGAGACTAATGGACGCTGGCAGGAAGAGCACGGTAGGGAGAGCGGAAGTATCTTATTGGAGCTTGTAGTCTATGTTGTTTGTTCACAGTTGGCACAAGGGCTGGTGAGAAGAGTTTTGCTGGAGTTGTTATTGTCGCTGGTTGAAAGCTGATGCTCAGCTGGAAAGGGGAACTTAACCAATGCTACTCGCTGCTGAGAAGTTGATCCTGCAGCTATCGATGATTAAAGAAAAAGGTGTCTTTTTTTTTCTGGCATGAAGATCTTCCGCCACTGTTGCTGTGTTGCTGAAGACAGCATTGCTGCTGCTGGGAAAGGAAGATCACTGTTGATTTCAGCTGGGACGATGAAGACTCTATTATTGTCATTTCATAGAATTGACCACGCCCTATTACTGCTACTGAGGGGCGGTGCAACTAGAGACGAGGATGATGGCGATGGAGATGTGATGCTGTTGGATGAACAAACACTCCTCCAATTCCTTCTTTTCTTCACTTGTTTTAGTCGTCCTGTTTTTTTAGTCTCCGGTGTTGGCTTTGTTACCCTGGTCTCTTGCTTCGTGTCCCTGGGTTCGTGGCCATCTATTGGTCCTGGGTTCTTCCTCTTCATAAGCATGTGCAGGAAAGAGCTTTGACAAGGCTTGTTAGTAGCCTTATCCAAAAGACCATTTAGATAGCATCTTTTGAAACTAAACTTCTTGAACGTTATCTTCTTTGGCAGTCTGGAGGTAGGGGGTGGAGTCTGTTTAGGGAAATCTGAGGGTGAAGGCTGAAGGTTGGTGATGTTCGTTCGGTTGAGAAAGGAGGCCAAGGCTAGTGTTGTGGAGGTCTTGGTCTCAAGCCAAAGAGGAAAAGAAAAGCCACGGAGGGCTTGCTCTGGCTGTTTTTGGTGACTGGGGAAGAGAGGAAAGAAGCTGGGGGAGGGGACAATGCAGCTAGTCTAGGATTTGGCCGCGCCCCCTCCTTTTTTTGTAAATGTTCTTTTATATTTTTTTTCTGTAAGGTTTCTGGTAATGGCTTTGCCTTGTGTTTTTTTTTTTTTGTGTGATAGTCTCTCTCCAAGTTTATTCTGATTTTCCTTTTTTGCATATACTAAGATCTGTATTTTATAGTGTTAAAGAGTCCCTTCACGTGTGAGAAACCAAGTTTCAATTAAAACTCATTCTTTTCTTTGAAGTTTGGATTTGATTAAGAATTAAATTTGAAAGAAGATAACTATCATTATCTTGAAGACAATGATTATCTTGAAGATAAAAATAAAATGAAAAAAGCACATTATAGTCCCTAGTTTTCACGCAAGTTGACAAATCACACTTTTCATCGAAATAAATCACTGATATTTTAATTTTACATTTTAAACCCTGAAAAATTAAATTAAAAGCCAATGGCTCAAAATTGGGTTACAACAAGGAACGTAATCAAACCCTAGACTCCACCAATAATTCCCTGTTTAAAAGTAACTTGTTATTTTATAGAGGAGATAAAGATATGGAAGGACAAATGGATTGAGTTGTTTTTCATGCCTACAGACTGCAACATAAGGCTTGCCAAACTGGAGGTGATATTGCAAAGTATTAGAGACACATATACGAGACTCATTATTTCTTTAGAGATGTATCTAACAAAGATGATGTCTTTTCTCCTGTATAATTATTATCTAGAATACCATTTTTTTTAATATGATGTAATAGCTTTTTTACAATTAATAAAAAGGTTGAGACTCATTTTTTATTCAAAATTGTATGTTTGGAATGATCCTTTCTTTCAAGAGAAATGTGTGGCTAAAGCTCAAACTAAGATAAAAGTCAGGTAAATACTCTCTTAATAGCCTTCCAGCAACATCAGAACTCAGCCCCCATATATGTATAGCGACTATATATCACCTATGATGAGCGAATCCATATATGTTATACACCTTTTCATACTTTTATACATATATATTTCACATACATATGCTTCTCTAAACTATTATATTTTTCATAGCAAGTTGAAATATAGGTCCCCTATAAAGCCAAACCTATAATACCTTACTCGAAAAGATATTGATAGAAAACAAACAAAGAATCTAGTTGGAGGCTTGGAATGAAAAAAAAAAAAGATAAATAACATGAAATGTTATATCACTAGACTCGTCAATTTACTTGAACAAGTCTTAATGTCCAAATCTAGAAAAGAACCCTTTATTCGGCTTATAGTTCATGTTCAATTTACACCTATACCAATAACTCTATAAAATATAAGTATGCATAACTTCTCACTATAATCCTAATTTGTTGCCTATTTCATTTACCCAAACAACATCTCCTATAAAAGTGTCGCCCACTATAAATCTGATTGTTATGAAAGACCATAAAGAAAAAGTGGTAAATGAGGGCAATGTTGATAAACTGGCTTTTTTTGAGGAAAATAAATGAAGAAATTAAATAATCTGACCTATATGACCTAGTAAGAGCTATTGATATATATTTAGTCCTTAATATAAGTGTGCTAAAGAAAACTAAATTACCAAAATTTAAAAAGTACACTAGTTTTCAATGCCTATTGACTTATCTCAAGGCGTAACTGAATAAGATGGTTGAAATGGTATAAGATGAGAAGTTATCGATCCATTTATTTCAAAATAGTCTGAGTGATGTTGCTCTCAGTTGATATATGTGATTGAACAATACCAAGATCAAAAGGTGGAAGGACTTAGCCAATGTTTTTGTTAAGCAATATAAGTTACACATAGATGTCACACTAGATAGATCCAACTTGCTGATTATGAAAAAACAATTGTCTATGAATACATCTAGAGATAATGTGAGAAAGTTACTAAAGAAACCCCTTATTATTAGAGAAAGAGATGGTCAACTTATTTTCTAACACTTTTAAAACTCCTTACTTTAAGCATCTTATAGGAACCACAACTCAACATTTCATCAACATAATAATTATAGTTGAAAGAATTAAGCAAGCCATAATAGCAGGCAAAATTATTGACCAATCTAAGAAAAATAAGGTTACAAGGGGAAGAATAAGGATTATCAAAGCACCAATAATTTTCAAACACCTACCCATCTCATAGCCAACATAAATTTCTTCATACTTTTCCCTAGAAACCAACTCAATCACTAAAAATAACCAACCTACTAATAACCAAAATGATAATTGCCTATAAAAAAAACTTCTAAATAAACCAAGAACAACTGTCATAATTGCTCATACCACTAATTAAAATATATCAAAGGTTGTTATTTATTAGTCAGGTTGCCCATGTTATGTTCTATTAATTCTATTACAACCATCATTCCTAAAATGGTATAAACCATATCAAACCTATGATACCATAGTGGTATTTCTAGACATTACATTGATAGTTTTATTACATTTAAAAGGAAAATTATTCAGCTTTTTAAGGTATGATGAATCACTTTTGATGAAGCACCTAATGTGAACTTTAACCACTTCCAAATTATATCTTTGGAAGTAGAGGGGTCAATGTTATAAAGGAAGAGAATAAAGGTAAAGTTATATTGAGAGTTATCATAAAAAGGTTGTATCGTATGTTGGTGTAAGCATGATGTTTTAAGACACTATCCAAGACATGATTGGAAAGGGATATAGGCAAGTTTTGCAATTATCATCAGTAACTTGAGCATGGCATTGACTATTATGATGAGTTATAAAGTATGGTGAAAAGAATATTGACCTTGGGTGTGTTGAGAATATAAAGTGATAAAAGAGACACTGAAACTAGGATGATAATTGATCAAGATAAAAAGGCTAAATTTTATAGATATCAGCCAATTATAGAAGAACCATCAAAAATGATCTTAACTAAAATTTTTAGTTGAAAAGGCGTCATTCAATTATAGAATATAAAGTGATAAAAGATAGATATGTACATGTTCCATGTAGGTGTCACATACTCTCCTTAGTCTAATAGACTCCAAAACAGGCCAGCCATTTCCTGAAGCTAATAAGAGACTTGCAGTATTTGCAAGGATGCTTCGTAGTGGGATACCATAGAGTTTCAACTGGATGTCATCTCATAGATCAACATATCTTATATAAAATTTATAGATATCAGCCAATTATAGATAAAAAGGCTGAATTTTATAGATATCAGCCAATTATGGTTACCCATTCCATGTTAAGAGCCCTACTCTTGTTTTTCATGTTGAGATAGAAAGGTTTGACCAAAAATAAGAGATGTTCTACCCTAAAAAACTAGAGAGACAAAGAAAGGCTAAATAAAAAGACATAATAGAATTGGTCCAAAATGATAAAATCAACAAACAAGTGAGGAAGAATCAACGAAGATCACCAAGGTTATAAAACACAGTGACAATATAGTAGACCAGTTAAAGAATGCACTTCTTTACATCTCATTGTTGTCATTAATCTTTAGCTAGAGCTTGATCGCAATGCATTATAAAAGGTTTTCAATGAGGCATATATCCCTTAAAATATTATGAAGGATTCCATATAAAATTTGTTAAATAGAATCCAAGCCATCAATTACATGTTCTTCAATAAGAATGAACTTAACTCTAAGGGAATTGGTTATGACAAGTTGTTATAATTCATTGTGAGGTGCAAATAATGTGTAATTACCAATATGCTCATCAATTACCTATTTTTCATTAAAAATGAACTTGACTCTAAGGGAATTGGTTATAAGTTATTATAAATCACTATGAGGTGCAAAAAATATGTAATTACCAATATGCTCATAAATAATAATTATGTTTTAAATGTGTTACCGAGATATGTGTTAGATAAGATATTAATTGATGCATCTCACATGATGTCAATTAACATGATTGTTAGAGCTTATAATAAGTCACTAAGACAAGTTGTTGGGAATATTATGGATTAACGTTATTTGAGTTGTGGCATCATATTTACTCCAAAGAATAAAACATATTATTAATAGAGGCTTGTTCAATATAAAGGGTGAGTAAGTCTTATCAATGATAAGGAATATACCATTTCCTTATATTTAAACTAAAGATAATAATGATTGCAATCTACATGCTTTTGAGATAGTAAATGTTGAATGGGTGCTAGAAAATACAATGTTAAGAACGCCCTAGATTTTAGAAACTGCTAAGATGGTTGAAAAATGCTTTTTAAAACATAGGTTATCATTCTAATATGACCCAACCATATGGATGCCTGAGAGGTTTCAATATGATGAAAATAAAGTGCCCTGATTAAATTTTTAACATAGGGTTTAAACCTAGTAAGAAAGATATAAGAGGGCTATTGAGAATAAAAAAGAAAAGAGATTGGCCCGAATTGAATGGGTCTCATAAAGACTTGCTGGAAATTCCTCTTATGCATATGACCTAAAAAGGAATTAAAGAGCCTAATAAAAAAGCTCAATGATACTCATATCAAACATTTAGAAAAATCTGAAAAGAAAGACTATGATGGACACCTTTAGACTATAGAGGACTTTCATATAAAAAGCTCATGGAATGCTACCCTAATTAAGAGGTACGAGTCTAATAAAGAAAGGCTGGAAATTCCTCTAATACATGACCTTTTTACGACCTACTTATATGATATGGCCTAAATAGAAATTAAAGAGCCTAAGAAAGAAGCTCATTGATGCTGATATCAACCATCTAAAAGGATTTGAAAAGAAAAGCCATGATGAAGACCTTAATAATATAAAAGACTCTCATGAAATACTACCCTAGTTCATCATCAACACTCTAGAAGATCTCCCAACTGAATTTGTAAGAAGATTGGCTAAAGGAGAAGAGTTGAACACTTAGGGGATCTAAGAAATCTTAATTTTTTTAAAAAGTAATTCTTATAATGTGCTTTGTTTTGTTTGAATGTTATGTTTTTACCTTGCCGATAATCATGACTTAAGATATTGGCATAAGTTTTTTAAGCCTTTTTTTTTATTTTAATGAGATCATGCATTTTCCTTTTAAAGTATGCCTTTTTATCTTTCTTTTGCCTGTTTAATTTTTTTGAATGCAAATTATACACTCACATCAACACACCTTTTGCTTTTTTTTCTTTCAGGAAATCTAAAAGCGGATTTTCAATAAATATATAATGACACCATACTGATAGTGATTAACCAAACTTTGATAATATATATATGCAATGGATGAGGGAAAGTGGGAGAAAAAAGATGTAAAAGAGTTTACTAGACTAGTTGAACAGCCTGAGCATGCTTGGAAGTTGTCCAAAAAAAAGCTAGAATTAATAAATATAGACATTAAGCAAGATAATAAAGAATTGAAATTTGGGATGTTGATCATTGCTTATGTACGAAGTGATTTGGTACCCTATTACAAAATTATGTTGATATTTTTGCTTGGTTATATGCTAACATGTATGGTCTAGACATTAAGATTATGATGTGTGTGTGTGTGTGTATTGTAGCGAAGGGATGATTCATTGATGATTATGATACTTTGTGTGCGGTCTATGTCTGATTCCATCATTAATGGAGTTTCGCCTTGTAAAAAAGTGGTAAATATTGAGAATTACATCATTTGCACCCAATAATTGGAATCTTATTTGCTTATGTGTGTTATTTTATTATATATGCTATCAAGTTCCAAGGCCACTATTTTTCTAAGGAAATGATTCATGTGTATTCATTTTTATTTCACTTTACTTTTTTCTTGTGTGTATTATAACCAAAGATGTTTTCTATGATTAATGTGTGCACTGCAACTAGCCTTAAGGCTAGACGCCGGAGAAATATCGTTGATTGAGTTCATCTTACATCCATGTAATTAACCCTTTGTCCAGACTCTGGTAAATCAATTATTAGGTTCATAGAACCATTAACCTAGGTGGTGCTACTTTACTTATTTGTGCGTTATGTAATTATTATTTTCTTAATTTCATGAAGTTACTTTCATCAAAAACCATATCACGTGCGAGCATGTGAGGATTAGAGTTGGGTCATAAAGAGCGACGATAAAGATGGATTTATATATATAACATAATTATAAAATATGTTTAATACATATATGCATAATTTTATATAAATAATGCCTATCCAAAACTCAAAAAAAATTGTAAAATTCTAAAACTAAAATCTTTATACTTAAAAACTCAAATGGGTTAATATGACAATTTTGTTTTAGAGTTTTGTCGGCAAATATTTTTTTAAAAGAAGAAGACGAAGATCAAGAAGCAAATACAATAGTCTCTCTTTTATTTCATAAGCATGTTATCGAGAATGAGAAATTATACGCACTTAAAGCTTGATGAAGGGTCCACGATTTTGAGAGTGTAGGTTTCTCCTATAATCCTGTATTATTATTTTTTCTCCATTTACAAAGGCATAAGAAAGAGAAAAGGGCATCACCCTATTGGTTATTAACACAAAATTTCATAATTATATTAAAGAGCTAGAACTCCTTGAGAACTTTTAAATAAATGTTACACTCTTAATACAATATATATCAACATTATAACATTTCTCCAACAAGTAAATTTCACCTAATTACCTCTAATTAAGAGAAACACAACAATGAAGAAATCCTTAAAAAAGATATTTTCAAAATTAGGTTAATCCTATTTTTCCATTATTTTTTTTATTTTTTAACCACATAAAACTCTAAGTAATATAGAATAAGTTTGATCTTTAATCACTCCTAATTTATACAGTATATTATGAGAACTTTAGTTTGCCTATAAATGCTTAAAAATAAGCTAAAACAATACTATTAAAATCTGAAACTAATAGAACTACATCAAAGTTCATAGAATTATAAAATTTGAATCCTTATATATATATATATATATATATATATATATATATATATATATATAGGAAATTTCTATATTGTCTTATATTACTTTTTACTCATTTGGAGAGAATTATCCATAAAATTTATGTAATTCCTTTTGAAAAATTCTGCTAATTTATATAAAAAATGCTTACTAGAATAAAATTTCATAAAAATATTATTCATACCTATATTGTTTATAGGTTCTATTCACATCACACACAGATATGATTGGTTTGATTATCTATTTTATTATTAAATATATTTGGAGAAATCATCTAATGACTAAATAGATCATAATTTAATTTATATTATCTTTTCATGATGATTATAACTATTTTTTATGATTTTTATGAGTGGAGAAATTACTATTTTGAATTAGTTAAAGAAAATAATTGTCATATAAATCAAAGTGAAAATAGTGATCTCTATATATTTTTCAAATATTACAAGTTTAATAGTAATATGAGTAAAAACAAATTGTTTTGCAATTTATTATGTGTTGCATCGAATATAAAAATTCGTTATATTTTATTACTATCACAAACAACTCTATTTTTATTTCATAATCTATTTTATTTGTTTTAACTATTTTAGTTTTTTTTAAAAAAACAAAACAATAACAAAAAATCATGTAAAAACAGTCGTTATCTGTACGGTTAATATTATTATGAATTATTTAGGAAACAAAAGGCATACAAAGAAGTATTAATACAAGAGTAATAAGAATCTATAGTGTAAAACAAGGGAATTGCTGATATTTCATTTCATCCCAGTAATCTACTTTGATAGATCTTCCTCATGCTACAAGTTTTTATTTTTGTTCATTCAATCTTCACCTCTGCATCCCAATACAAATTAGTTATGTTCTTCCCTGGAACCCAAAAATACAAAATTAATTAAATTGAGCTAAGTCCATAATAAAAATAAGGGCCAGCAAAGGCTTATCGTTAGAAGTCCAGACACGCAAGCTCTGCTGAGCCCAGAGAGAGAGAGAGAGGACACGTATATAGACAAAAGATTTAATTAGTTTTTGAAAGAGTAGCGGATTCTATTTTCATACCAAGTAAATGGTCCAAGCGCAATTGGGCACCTAAAATAGGGAAATTCATGTAGAAATAGCGCAATTGGGCACTTTTGTTTGTTTTTTTTAAAAAAAATGTTATAAAAGACTAAGGAAATAATATTTTATTGTAGGAATGGCAACATTATTCTATTTTTTTACTTCGTCGAAAATTAATTTAAAATTTTATATATTTTTATTAATAAAAACATTATTTTTTTTATTTACAGTTATATTTTTTACTCAATATCATAAAACATATAAATAACATTTATATTGTTATACATTAATTATTTATATTAAAAAATTATTATATTCATAGTTAAGCGAGTTAAATGGACATGTTAAAAAAAATTTATATTTATTAATATGGATAATTTTTTATTTATTAATTATATACCTGTATAAATATTTTAATTTAAAATTAAACCTTTTTTGTAAAAAAAATATGCATTTTAAAAACTTGTATATTTATTTTTTTTATCAAAAAAACAATTATCAAATCCACAGTAAAATACAGGTAAAATAACTAGATAGAAACTACAAGTGACGTGACATATTCTTTGCTGTGAAGACCCTTTCTTCCTGTTTGAGAGAGGTACCCTCAAAATGCATATGTCAGCATGCTCACCTCATATTTGAGAATTCATTGCATATTATTATTAGATATTGAGAACGTGGCAAGGTTTGTTCGCGGTAGTTATGATTATTTTTTAAAGTATTTTTAATAATAAAATATATTAAAATAATATTTATTTATTTTTTAAATTATTATTAAGATTAAGATCAATGCATCCAAACAATTCAAAAAATATATAAAAAAATTAATAAAATAAAATTTTGATTTTTTATAAAATATAATTTACACCGCATTTCCAAACGTTCTCAACCATATATATATATATATATATATATATGAAAAGAGTGAAGGGAAGTTTAAGAACTCCTTGTTATTAAACAACGTATTTAGTTCTTTGTTTTGTAGTTTTTACTCTGCTTTATACAAATATAAGACATATTATTTCAAAAGGCACGTGGAAGATGATTTTGAGGTGAAAATATAATTATTTTTATGAAAAAAAAAAAAACTTAATTTGTTTTAATTTAAAAAATTGAAAGAGAAAAAAATATTATTATTTCATATTCTTAATCTTACATTCACAAATATAAGTGCTATAATTTTTATTTACAAAAAACAATTGTACTTATTTTTTATCTCAAATATATATGTAATTGAAATATTTTTTATGGATAATGATGAACATTTCTTGCTATATACTTCTTATAATATAAAATAAATAAATAAATAAGTGAATTTAAATTAAATAAATACAAGTGTGGAAATTATATGAAATTAATATAATGTTTCAATATACAATAACAATGTTAGTCTCTTATTAACTTAACCACTAAGAATCTTATAATAAGTTTGTGTGCTTTATGATTATTTTAATTAAATAGATCAACAATAAATTCTTCTAGAAAACATTATCATGGTTTATTTTTAAATTATAATATAACATAATAAATACAACACAATATAATACCCCAAATCCAATCCAACCCAACCTAATTGATGCTTTTTGTGTGGTTATGGGCTTTTAGAAAACTAAAGGAATAATTTAGGGTTGAGAAAAAAATTAAAAAAATAATTAAATCAAAAAAATTAAAAAATAAATAGTCGAAAAAATCAAACCATGAAAAAAACCGATTAAAATTTTGAAAAAATCGACCAGTTTGGTTCAATTTCAATTTTATAAGTCTGAAACTAAAAAAACCGAACCGAACCCAAACTAGAAAAAACAAGCCAAAACAAAAAACCGAGTCAAAATCAAAAAACAAAGCCAAACAAAAAAAAGAGCCAAATTGAAAAAATTAAGTCAAACCGAAAAAATTGAGCTAAACCGGTTTGAATTGATTTTTATTTTAAAAAATCAAATTAAAACCGGTCAGTTTAGTTTTAGTTTTTTTTAAAAAAAATTGGTTTAATTTTTTTTTTTATAAAATTAGAATTGAATCGAAAATATAAACAAGAGAAAGTCTTTGGGATAGAGATGGGATTTTTGTGACTGATGAAGGGTAAAAAGAAGAAGCTACCCAAGTTTCCTGCTTTTCTTTTTGACAAAGCAACTAAGCTTTTATCAATGTTGTTGAAAAACAAAAAACTAAAGGAAGCTAAATTCCAAAAAGCTAGAAAGTACATCAGGCTCTTATGGCCAGAAGCTGAAAAAAGGAATGGCCAGGATCCAATAAGAAAGACATGCAAAGATTTTTTTAGTAAAGTATTTGATTAATCTTTATAGTTTTAGTATATTTAACCGCTATATTATTAATTTCTTTTTTCAATACTTTTTTTTTATCTTTCTTGAAAGATAGAATAAAGAGAGTTCGGTCAAACTGAGAAATTTGGATACGAAGATGTTAACTTTTTGGAAGAAGAAAAAAAGACTACTAAATTCAGAATGGTCAGCATCAATCAAAAAAATATTTAATTATATTATAACTAAAGATAAAATGGATACTATTTTTCCACACCCATTAGCACTTTGAATTACAATAATAATTTATAGTGTTTTTTTTTTGTATTTTAACCTTTTTTTCCTTTAGTTATTAATTTTTTTTTTCTAATTTAGTACTTACATAATATATTTATAAGATTTAGAATTGATAATTTATTTTAATTTACTTTTTATATGGATATTGAAATATAAAAAAATATCCAAGTGTGATATGGTGTATTTTTTTAAAAAAATAATTAAAAAAATAATTTTAAAAAAACTAAATTAATAAACTTTGTGAAGTCAATGACTCGATTTACGAGTTTAATGAGGTAACCTTGTTTTCCAGTTTGCGGGTTTAAGGGGTATTTTTTTTCTAATTGAACTTGATTATGTGAGTGTTTATTTTTTTTTTATCATATAGTTAAAAAATAATTAAAAAAAAAAACATGTTATTAAATTTTAGAAAGTCCATTGATTCATTGACGAGTATGACAAGTTTAACTTTTTTTTTTATATATAAATTCATTTTTTTCAATTACATCATTTGATTTTGGACTGATTAAGAATCGAGTTTCATGATTTGTTTCATTTTGTTTTCTATGAGGTTATTATAGTCTTTAAAAAAAAGTCTCAGTATTGATTTGATGCTTAATTTTATGATTGTCTATTTTTATTATCATATAGTTAAATAAAAAATACTTTAGAAAAAAAAACAAGTTATTAAATCCAATGAAATCCATTACCTATTGTGCAGGTTTGACATGTTGATCTGAGCTGCCTAATTCATGAGTTTAGTGGGTTTACTCATCAAACATTATATGTTTATTTTTTCTAGTTTTCTATAGGGTTATGACGATCTCATATATATATATTATGGTTGTGCTCAATTTTAAAAGCATCTAATGTTATCATAAAATTAAAAAAATTACAAAAATAACAAAATTATTAAGCCTATTGAATGCCATAACTTAGGTCACAGAATGAACAAGATCGATCCAATTTGACATTGTTTTAATATAAAAAAATAATTTTAAATTTTTTTAAAAAATTATATCATATTTTTATAGATCATTCAAGTTATTTTTAGATTTATTAAATTAAATAATTTATTTTGGATCAGCTTACATATGTTTTAATTTGAAACTTGAAATAGATAAAAATTAGGTTGATAGATTTTAAGATAGAATCGTTTGACTGAATGTAATGATATTATCAAAAAAAAACCAAATATGATAGTATAATACTATAAGAACTAATAAATTAATATTCACGTGGGTACCATCGGTCTAGGATTCGGAATTTGCCTATGTAAGGTTGCTCTCATGAGATCTTGGTATTAAAGGTGTTGCTACCTAACTCCACTCCACTGGTTGAAAAGTTCATTCGTTTAGGCTGCCATTTTAGTACTTCTGCACTCGTAAGAGTTCGAGTACAATAGCTCATCAGAAATTCCTTGATAGATTATTATGATGTTTTAATATTAAAAATAAATTATTTAAAATTATTTTTTTTAGTATTTTAAATTGTTTTGATATGTTAATATTAAAAAAATTTAAAAATAAAAATATGTATTATTTTAATATATTTTTAAAAAACACTTTAAAAATAATCTTGGTGTCTACATCCCTAGTCATTTTGACAAGTTATTCTTTTCAACTCTCCAACCGTGGTTACGCCATAAAAGCAATTAGATATTTTCTACTTTATCTAGAAGAGGCTGTTGTTTTGCTGTCCTTTTTATTAAAAAAATGAATTATTACGTGGAATCACATAATATATCATATTATAATTCTACAACTTTAATAATAAATCTCGTGCTCGATAATTTTATGTGACCATAGGATATGTCATGAAAAACTAGTACCAAGTCGCACAATGAATTGTAAAAACCATAAGATAATCTATGGAATAAGTGCTGTAAGAATATAATATATGTTTACTTCAATGACAATGCAACAGATACCTTTACATTATTACTGAAATTAATAATATGTTTAAGGAGAATTACAAACAAATAAAAAAATTGAATAAAAAAAAATAATAGAAAGAAGATGATTTTAGAAAAATCCTCTCAAAAAATTATTATTTACCAAGACTCAAAATTTTATTCATTGTAATAGTATAATTACAAAACTATCTGAAAGTCATAAAACATTTGAACTGGATATTGAGGGCAATATGATCTTTTTACCATGACATAATTATTATTTACAAATTATATGAGATTAGATTAATTATTTTATTTTTTATTACATGATAAAATTAATAATTTAACCACATGATAAAAAAAATATATATATAATGCTATAACTCGGGACATTTGGTTTTTTTATTTTTTTTTCAAAATAGTATAATTTTTATTAAAAGAACATGTGCATGCACTAGCAAGTTGATGGCCCCGCCCATTTTAGGTGACTTGTGCAAGATCGTTCGGCCATCAAATACCATCTTTTAATATGGTATTGGAAGGTCTTGCCTCCCTTATATAATAAGGCGACACATGTGCCAAATGCGCTAGTGATTTGGCACTAACAACCATTTTTTTTTTTCTCTCCTCTTTAAATCTCGTGTTAACCCTTTTAAAATTTCAGATTAACTCCTTTAATTTTATTTTATTTTCATATTTGATATATGTCCTTTTAATTACTATTTTTTATTTTGAATAGTCTATAAAATTAAAAATATTATTTTAATTTCACCATCTTTTATTTTTTTAATCTTTCAAGTTCGATCCTCATTTTCTTGATCACTATTTGTTTTGTTTGATATCATTTTTTAGATTGTTTTTTCTTACAATTTCATCCTTCATAGTTTTTTTTGTTTCAATCAAATTTGATCCCTATTTTTTTATTGCTATGTTTTGCTTTGTTATTTTTTCTTAATTTGCTTTTTATGAGTGTAGTCTCTAGATCAAAGGTTAACACCAGTTAATTTTTTTGATCTTTTTTTTAAATTGATTTGTTTAAATTTTATCATTCAACATTTTGATTTATTGGATATTAGTATTCTTGTATTTGTTTTGTTTTATTTTCTATTGTGTTATCTTGATCTTGTGCCCATAATCACAAGTTTAGCAGGTTAACCTGAGTTAACTCTAATTTTTTTTAAAAAAACTTTTTTTTAACTAAACTTCTTTTTTCATTGTTGTCGTTTGATATTGGTTTGTTTCATGATTGAGCTTTATGATTTTATTTAGTTTTCTTTCAAACAAGATTATCCTAATATTATGCTTGAGTTAAAGATTTTGCATCTTAATCTGGGTGGGCTCAAAAAAACTTTTTTCAACATTTTTTAATTATATATATTTTTTTTAATTTTCATCTTTCAACATTTTATTTTCTGGAAATTGAGCTTCAACGTTTTTTTTTTTTTCTATGAAGTTATCACTTTTTCATTTTATTTGTTATGAATTGACATTTAGACTTTTTTTTTTCCTACTTTCATTTCTTAGTTTGAGAGTTTTAGAAAATAAATCAAGTTTAGGATATTTGCCCAGGTTCGCTACTTTATTTAAGCTTATATTTTTTTTTATAATTTTGCTTTTTTAATTTTTTACAATTTGCTTTTTATGGGGTTAGTCTTGTGTTCATGACTAGAATCATCGATGTAAAGAGTTGTCACGATTGACTTTTGTTATTTTTATTTTTTTTTAAATAATTTATTTCAATTTTATCCTTCATTTATTGAAAAATGTTCTTTATACTTTTTTTTTTCCTTGCATTTCTATTGGGTTGTCATAATCGTTTGGTCATAGTCTAAGTTGGCGAGTTAACCCAGGTAAAATCGAATTGTTTTTTGTTTTTTTATTTGATTTTTTTTTTATTTTTATCATTTAACATTGGGTTGTTAGATAATTGAGTTTCATGATTTTATTCGATGTCCTTTCAAACACGATTACCCTAATATCACGATCAAATCAAAGATTTTGCATCTTGACCCGAGCGTGCTCAAATCAAGTTATATATATATATATTAATAATTTTTTCATAACATTTTATTTGCTAGAAATTCAGCTTCAGCTTCAACTTTTTTCTTTTTAGTTTTTGTTTTATAGAGTTATCATTTTTTCATTTTATTTGTTAGGAATTGACATTTTAACTTTTTTTCTTGCTTTCATTTCATAAGTAACGAGTTTTAGAGATTGTATCAGGTTTAGGATATTTTCCCGAGTTTGCTCCCTTTTTTTCCCTTTATTTAAGCTCTTTTTTTTTTTTCTCTAAAAGATGCTTTGTTATTTTTTACGGTTTGCCTTTTATAGGGTTAGTTTTGGGTTTATGACTAGAATCACCGGTTTTAAAAGTCAACACAAGTTGACTTTTGTTATTTTTATTTTTTTAAAAAAATTAATTTATTTCAATTTCATCCTTCATTTATTAGAAATGTTTTTCATATCTTTTTTTTTTCCTTTCATTTCTATTGAGTTACCTAGACATTAGGATTAGGTCAGAGATTTTTCATCTTGACCTGAGTGTGCTTGGATTGATTTTTTTTTTGAATTATATTTTTTTTCTTAGTTTTTGTCTTTCAACATTTTATTTTATAGAAATTGAGTTTTAGCTCTTTTTTTTTTTCAACTTGTTTCTATGGAATTATCACGTTCTCATTTGATTTATCAAAAATTATAATTTAGACTTTTTTTCATGCTATCTTTTTAATGAGATTATCTTAGTCTTATACTCATAATCATAGAGTTTGCGAGATAATCCAGTTTAACTGGAGTCTGTTTTTTATGTTTTTAAAATTATTTTTTTAGTTTTTCTTTTTAATATTAAGTTGTTTAGTAATTCAAATGAGCTTAAGTTATATATTTTTAGCTTTTTTGTTGTTATTTTTATTTATATTATTTAAATTACCCATATTTATCCAATAAGTAAATCCCATAACTTTTTTTCTTAACATTTTTTTTACATAAAAAAAGGATTTTGTCATCCCGCGGCGAAGCTAGTGTACGCTTATCCATTTCTCGAAGAATATTAATTTAAGGTAAATCATGCCACCATTTTTATTTTTGACCTATCATTTCCGTGGGACTAATCAAAGGATGTGGAATTACTCTCAAGTCTTAACCATAGAAATGCCAACATTTTTACCAGTCTTGCTCTTCACTATCATTACATTTGACAGTATTATTATTATTATTAAAACAGTATATCAATAATTGCGTTGGCGTGGTAATCAGCAATAATACTTTGCATGCTACCTCACCTTATTTAGAGCAAAAAAAAAAAAAAAAAACACAATATGACTGGTCAAACAGCAAACTAATTTGCCGAGGTACTTTTGCCAGTTACCAAGCCCAATTCCTTCGTTATATATATATATATATATATATGAAAAGACAATCTCGTAAATACCCAAAGAAATCAGGGCTAAACTTTAAGGCAAGTAGTCGCTTATCTATGTGTGCCTCCAGTCTAAAGCCTTCTCTCCTTTCCTCGCCACCAGAATCCAGAAAAATAACAGTCAATCTCTCTAAGCCCCTGCTGCTTTTACGCGGTAGAGTAGAAATAGACGACGGGCTCAGACTTTTCAAGCCAAACACCAGTTCTCCTCCATGCACTGAATCCTAAACCTAATCGTAATCCCAACCACCACTTCAAACCAATCCTTTCGCAATCTCTCACACGCATCACAAGCCATGGGTGGAAATGGGAAGCGCAGGTGGAAAATCTCCTTTTATTCTCGCTCAAAACCTACACAAACACAACAACAACAACAACAACCTCCTAAAGAATTCCTTTGCCCCATTTCTGGATCCTTAATGTTCGACCCCGTTGTTGTCTCCTCTGGCCAAACCTTCGAGCGGCTCTCCGTCCAAGTTTGTCACGATTTAGGCTTTATCCCCACCCTCCAAGACAACTCCCTTCCTGATTTCACCACCGTAATCCCCAATTTAGCAATCAAAACAACGATTCAAAACTGGTGTGATTCTTCAGGCACCCAGCACCCTCCCGCACCGGATTACTCCTCCCTCGAGGAGATTATCCGTGAGAAAATGAAATTCTCGTCCCCGTCAGCATCATCGTTATCCAAGTCGATGCAGTTAAGTCCAGATATTAGAGTTTCCGAGAGGGAGTTGCTCAAAGCAGTTGCTGAAAACCCTCCGGTTTTGTTCTCCCATGCCAACACCGAGTTGACTCACCGAGTCAACCATTTCTACTCCAGCTCCTCCGAGGAATCTGTAATTGTCAACACAGCCGCCACTCCATCAGCGAGTCCACCCACTCCTTTGCCTCTCGCTACTCGGCCAGCGTGTTATTCTTCCACTTCATCGTCGTCCAATTCGATTGCGGAATCCGAAACCCTAACCGTAACCGAAAATCCTAAATTGTCGCGTGAAGAAGATGAGATAGTGGAAAAGCTTAAGAGTCTTGATGTACGCGATCAAGAACAAGGTCTGATTTCGCTACGAAAGATCACGAGAACGAAAGAGGAAACCAGAGTTTCACTTTGTACGCCTCGATTACTCTCTGCTCTTCGTACTTTATTCCCGTCACGGTATTTTTCTGTCCAAACAAATGCCATTGCTTCACTTGTTAATTTGTCGTTAGAGAAAGTAAATAAGGTGAAAATTGTGCGGTCTGGTTTTATTCCTCTATTGATTGATGTGTTGAAAGGGGGATTTGATGAAGCGCAAGAGCACGCGGCTGGTGCTTTATTTAGTTTAGCTTTAGAGGATGAGAATAAAATGGCAATTGGTGTTTTAGGTGCGTTGCAGCCGTTGATGCACATGTTGAGGGCAGAGAGTGAGAGAGCTCGCCATGATTCCTCATTGGCCTTGTATCATTTGAGTTTAATACAGAGCAATCGGGTTAAGTTGGTGAAACTTGGGGCTGTTTCGATGTTGTTGAGCATGGTGAAATCGGGTGATCTGGCGAGTAGGTTGCTGCTTGTGTTGTGTAATTTGGCTGCTTGTAATGAAGGGAGGTCGGCCATGCTTGATGCTAATGCGGTGGCAATATTGGTGGGGATATTGAGGGAGGGTGGTGGAGGGGATTCAGAGGTGATTCGGGAGAATTGTGTGGCTGCATTGTTTGCGTTGAGTCATGGGAGTATGAGGTTTAAGGGATTGGCTAAGGAGGCAAGAGCCGTGGAGGTGTTGAGGGAGATTGAAGAGCGAGGGAACAATAGAGCAAGAGAGAAAGCTAAGAGGATTTTGATGATGATGAAAGGGAGAGACGAGGAGGACGAGGACATTTGTTGGGAAGAGGTTTTGGAATCAGGTGGAATCAGTCGGACTCGGTACCGAGCTGGTGGCAGAAATTTGCCCGGTCCAAACTCCACTAATTTTTGATTTTTGTAGAGTCTCTGTCATTATTTATTGTCTTTTGTTTATTGATACATCTTTGTGGGTGTGAAGGTGGGAATATGTTTTATGCCCCTTTCTTTCTCTTATTGTTGTTGAGTTCGATTGATGGTAATCAAAGCTGTAATATATTTGGAATGTGTTGGATATGTACATAAGATATGTACATAAACAGCTAGGATTTGGAATAGAGATTAGAAACAAAATTTGGATTTAGTATTGATGGATATTTCACTAATAATATGATCTACCTCTGTAAGTATATGCACATGCATAATTATTGGAGCTGACCACTACATTGTTTGTGCCAGGACCCAGGATTTTTATTATATTATCCCTTACTGACCTGTTCTTGAATAGCTTCGTTTGTTGACTTGTGTCCTCTTCCATTAGTGGTTTTCTGGGTACGTAACATTTATGATGGGAATAAATAGTTAGGTAGGCTACCCACTTTCCCCTTGGCATGTGGCGAAGCTCACCTGTCCATGTTGGATTCGGGATGTTGTAGGGTACTCTCTGTTATACACACATATATACATGTATGAATGTATTCTGGTGCTCGCCGTTCGCCTGTCAAGTGTTGAATGGAACTTTTTAGGACCAAAAAGTTTGGACTGTGGTTGAAATGAATTTGTGAAGGAATGATGAGTTTGAAAGAGCTTTCAGTTTTCTCCTCTTTTTCTCATATCAAATCAAGATTTGGACCCAGTGCCTCTGTTGCAAATGAGAAAATAGCTATGATATGTTTTAGCTGAGTTGTGCACTGGTGCGCAGTAATTCCTTGGTCATTTGTTCAATATATATGTAGTTACTTTAGCTGCCCTTTATAAATCTGTATTCTTCTCTGTGTACTGTAAGGGAAAAAAGCAATAAGATGCTTGACTAGACTTTTTTCGCCATGTAAACACGGATGAAATTTTCAGTAAAGAGAGAATTCGTTAGATAAATCATTGCCCATTTGGTTTTTTCACAAGTGGATGGAGTTTTCTACAGACAGGGAATTGATATTAGGATGCTGGTCCTGTCATAAAATAGGATACTGATTGTCTTTTGCAAAGATCCCGTCAAAAAATAGGATACCTATCTTGTTTATTCAAAAGTTCCCACTTGGTCTCCCACTCCATGCAACAATAAGGTATGGATTTGAAAAAACTTCATTTTTTTATGTTTTTAAATTGTTTTAACATGGGATATTAAAAATAATTTTTAAAAATAAAAAAAAAATTATTTTAATATATTTTTAAATAAAAAATATTTTAAAAAATAATTCTTACTACACCTCTAAATCCCGTGTAATAGCATTGTCCTAGCCATAGGTGAGACATGCAGGATCCTCACGTTGACAATTCATGTGTTCATGATGGCTTCACTCTCATTTCTTGTCTGGGTTGAACAAGCAAGTTGTTGTTCGGTCTTTTCAGGTGTTTTTTTTAGACATGAATTGAGATTGCTTGCAGTTTTAAAGACCCATGAGTGTTTCAAGAGGCACGAGTAATGGAGTATGTTACTATAGCTAGGCACATAGGAGCATTTGTTGTAAGAGTATGTTTCTTTTCGTGTTTCAAAAGTAATTTTGAAAAAAATTAATTTTTTTTTATTTTTTATTAACTTTAAATTAATATGTTTTTAATATTTTTAAATTATTTTAATAAACTATATTAAAAATAATTTTTTAAAAATAAAAAATATTATTAATATATATTTTAATATAAAAAATTATTTAAAAAACAACTTAAGTATACCATTCAACAAGCTGAAACCGAGTAAGGACAGTAGGAACGTGGGACTCACACATTGTATTTATTTGATTGCCTTTTTTGAGAGGGACGTGCCCTAAGGCTTGTCAAACACAAAGTATGATCGAAGATGAAAAACTAGAAGGAGATATTGGTAGAGAAACATGAAGAATTTTCATAAAGTCTTTCCGATTGCCATAGGTAGTTTTGATATTTGGAGACGATTCTTAAGTGGAGAAGGCCATTTTCGTGCGAGGTTGATAATGTATAGGCCATAAATCATTATTTTTAAATTTATATATTTATTTTTTCAAAGTGAATTTTTGCTTCTTAATTTTAAAATCAAGGAAAATTAGAAAATAGGCATCTATATTTGAGATTTTAAATTATTTTTCAAATTTTAATCCACCTTTATATTATTTATTTTTAATCTATTTAAAAAATAAACCGAAAATGAAATAAATACAAACAAATAAAAAGAGAGAGAGAGAGGAGGGACACAATTTTGGTGAAAAAGAAGGGTGCAAAAACGAAAAGAAAGAAAAGAAGAAACAGAAAAAATCCCTAAATGGCGAATCCCTGGGGTTATGAAAAAGCCTATTGCACCAAAATCCAAGTATTAATGAATTCCATTAAAAAAATCAAATCCACCCTAAAAACTAATAGGATCAAAATCAAATTATCAATTAAGTTCAAGGACTAAGATGGTGTTTGGCAATGCTTATGCGGTTGCGGTTGGTTAAAAAGCAGTAAAATACCCGTTTGGTTAATCACAAACCACAGTTTAATTTGACGTGGGTCCCATTAAAAATCACGTTTCAATTGAAAAAAGTGAAAAGCAGAATGAATTTGCTTTTCATGCGTCTGTACTCTCTCTCATCACCGACAATTTACATTTGCTTTTGCAATTACTTCCCAACTTCTCTCTGTCGTCCCTCATCAATTTGCTTGTCCCTCATCAATTTGCAAACCATTTTCCAACGGTTACAAACCCACATCACAGATCAATGTTCTGACGAGCTAAAAACCTCCAAAACTTTCCCCAAACTTCGGTTCCTTACCTTCAGTTCCTTACCTCTCTCTCACCACCAAACTTTTTTCCCCTGTAAACAACCTCCAAAACGGTTGCAGATCTGACGAGCTAAACCCAAATTTCCTTCCCCAAACTATTTGTCCTCTCTCTTCTCCTGCTAACCCCGTTTCTATTTTGCCCCAAAACCAACGCCAGAACACTTCTTCCCCTCTGTCCATCAAACACAAACCGTCACTCGATTGTCCCTCCATTGTTACAATTGCAGAAAAAAAACCAAGAGATACCGGTTAATGTGCGTTCCCCTTGTCAATTTTTGTTTAACGTGTGTCTCAAAATCTAACGGGTTTCTATTGTTTTTGATTTTGCAGAACACAGCTGCTACACCGTTTTGGGTTTGCAAAAGACAGAGACTGAGGTAAGTTCCTCCCTCATTTCCATCTTCATTTTCAGTTTTTTTAGATGAAGTATTTCATGTTTGTGCTGCTGCATGCTTGATTCCAATTTTTTTTTTGTAAATCTTTATAAACGGCACAGTAATGGCTTTCTGAAAAACTCAGCCCTAAACCGCCGTTCACCTTCTCCAAAAACCCCCTCTAATCTTCCCCTCTTCTGATTTTTGCATTGCTTTAACAATTCCTTGAATTTTTTTTTTTTGAATCTGGAGAGGCAAATGATGAATCTTTTGAATTGTTGAATGCTCAGACTCTTATTTGGGTTTGGGTTCTTATGATTAGATTCTTGAATAGG
Organism: Populus alba; assembly: GCF_005239225.2. Taxonomy (NCBI): domain Eukaryota; kingdom Viridiplantae; phylum Streptophyta; class Magnoliopsida; order Malpighiales; family Salicaceae; genus Populus; species Populus alba. The sequence continues at coordinate 13,568,237 of NC_133298.1, forward strand.
AAGATCTGATGCTCTCGGCTTTGTCTTCAAGTCTCGGCTTCAATGGGTTTTTTTTTAATTACTGGCAGCCAATGATGACAATACTATCTTCATGGTTTTTTTTCAATCTGGAGAGGCAGATGATGACAATACTATCTTCATGAATCTTTTGAATTGTTGAATGCTCTGCCTCTTATTTGGGTTTCGGTTCTTATGATTTGCTTTCATGGGTTTTTTTTATTATTGTGCTGGCAGCCAATGATGACAATACTATTTTCCCTTGAAAGCATGTCTATGGATCTGCCTAACTGTTGAAATGCATGAAGTAGGACGGTCTGAGGCTTGAATGGTTTTAGTTTTTTTTTTTGTTTTTCAAGATTTTGTTTTCTATAGCATGATGAGAAAACATAAAAAATAACAGTGTTATTTTGTTTTTCAAGATTTTGTTTTCAGCTGTTTTTTGTATTTCCTATGCTGCTATAGGTTTGTTTTTTTTAATTTGTTTGTTGGATGGATGATCGTTGCATTGTAGATGAAAACAGCTGCATTCATGGGTTTAGTGCGTGCATGATGCATATATAAAGATAGGTGTAGATGTAATGGATTTTGTGATTCTGGTCTTTTATAAACTGAGATGAGAATGGCTAAGTTCCTGCAGTATCTGGTCTTCGTACTGTCGGGAGTTAGCAATGCTTTGCTTGTTTACTAGAGCTCTAACTGATGTCTATGAAATCTCAAAGAATAAAATTCAGTAAATGATAACAGCTATTAGTTTCCAGTTCTGTTACTAGTCTAAAGGAACTGCAAAGTGTTTTTGCTGGAATTACTTGATGCTCACAGTTTCTTGTTTGGTATTTGCAGCTTCAATTTATCCGGCATGTCTCAGGCAACTATAGTTTGAAAAAGAAGCGTTCATTGAAAAAGATTGCTGGGTCAGAATCATAAAAAATGTAAGGATCTGCGCCTGACCATATCTTGATTTCTTTAGATATTATCATTGTGTCAAGTATTTTGTTTCAGTTTACTTACTAGCTCTCAGTCACAGATAAACATGCTTGCTTGCCAACATAGACAAGTTTGTCATTTCTTAAGCCATGTTGAACTAGTTGGTCTCTCCATTTTACCTTTGCAATTTTGCATAAACAAACACATGTTTTTGTCTTCGAAGGCTAAAAAATGGCTCTGAAGTCTACTGTTTTGTGCATGATGAGAAACATAAAAAATAACAGTTATCCATGGCTGATGCATTAGTGCTGATTATTGTTGAATCTGAAACTGTAGAGTTCTTTACAAGCTTTTTTTATAATTTGTTGTAATCCCATGAGTGGTCTGATTAACTGGGAAAAAAAGTAATTCTATGTGTGTTTGCTTGATTCCTTTACGTTAGCCAGCAGATGAGTTTTTATCATACTTTCTTTTTCGCAAAACTTCCCATGTAATGCTGAACTTTAGATTTACAGATCTCAATTGTTTTGAATTTAGCAAAATTTAATTGCTTCTATATACTGCTTGTCTGTTGTTCTTTGTTTATGTACTTTAGCAAATATATTCTGTTCTATTTTTTTTTTCCCTCTGTTTTTGTCAAAATAACAGCATGATGGCAATGAAGTGTTGCTTGATAATTCAAATTTTTTATCATGGCTGAAACTGAGTTTTCTGAGCAGTTAAAAATTAATGGGTTGCAATTAACATTTCATTACAAATGAACGTGAACATTCCCATTCAAATACATGTATGTGCTGAACATTTACTGTTATATTATTGTTATAGTCCACGGTTTATGTATGTGCCACTATTTATTTGATATCATTTATTGATTTCAAAATTTTTTTAAATGTGTTAAAAGATATCATGGAAGGTCTTGAATCTTTTGATAAGGCTGCTTGGACAAAAGACATGTTGCATATATTTTGTGATATATGCATTAAGGCAATTGATATGGGAATGAGACCTAATACTCATTTCGATAAAACGGGGTGGAAATTTCTTATAACATCATTCAAAGAACAAACTGGGCATTCATTCACTAAAACACAATTGAAAAACAAATGGGATGGATGCAAAAAGGATTGGAGGATATGGAATAAGCTGGTTTCAGAAACCGGTGTTGGCTGGAATAGTGAAATAGGCACAATTGCAGCTAGCGATGAGTGGTGGAAACAAAAAATTCAGGTACATTCCTTGTCATCCTAACAATTTCTTTTATTATTGTCAAATTCCATCCCTAAAATTTTACTAGTATTGATCCTTCATTACTTGATTTAATTTATACGCAGGAAATTAGAGGAGCCAAAAAATTCAGACATGTCGGTATTGAGCCATCTTTGAAGAATAAATTTGACCGAATGTATTCCAACATTGTCGCAACTGGAGCGTTTGCATGGGCTCCTTCATCAGGTGTACCTGCCGGCAGTGGTCTTGATCCTGGTACAAGCAATGCCGACATTGTTGATGATGGTTTGGAAGAGGGCAGCGGTGATTCGGAGGAAGATGTCAATCCAGATTTCCAGACTGACATGGCTCGAATGGTTGGAGAGATAAATATGTCAACCAGCAGCAATACAAAAAGCAGCGGCAAAAGAAAAGGACGAGATCATGCCGATGTGCGATGTAGAAAGAAGAAAACATCTGGAATTGGTGTTCAGCTGATGACAAGGTGCAATCATCTTCTTGAGAGTATGTCGACTAAGAGTGATTCGACGTCGATTAATTTGGATCGCGAAGGCTGTAGCATCCCCGAGGTGATAGCTGAGCTGCACTCAATTCCTGGAGTTTCAATTGAAGATGACTTCCACGACTTCGCTACGGAGTTTCTCATTTCAAGAAGGAAAAGAGAAATGTGGGCCAGTATGGGCGATAAGCAACAGAAGTTGAGATGGTTGCAGCGAATGTATGCACGAACTAAACGTGCTTAGCTGACATGGTATGATTTAAGTAGCTTAAATGTTAATCAATTAAAGTATGTTCAAGTGCTTACGATATTTATACATGTTTATTTTTTTGTTGCAGAGTTATGGGATGACGGTTTTTAAAAGAGTAGTTTCCATTTGCCGAAGTTTGTTCGAGGCATTGTATTATTCCACATTTGATTTTAAGGCATATGAGCATATGCGTTTGCGGTAATTTATGTACTTTTATATTTATTAAACTGCTTTGCGGGAGTAAACAAACTTGTATGAGAAATTGGTGGTTGTAATGTTGTATTTTATTTACGAATTACAATGTTCAATGGTTAATGTTAAATGGTTGACCCTTTAATGGAATTGGTTGTTAATTTACATGAAATGGTTGTTCAAAATTACCTTAACTGTTTTGTTAATTGTATATTTTTATTTGCTGCCGTGAGGTCTGCTGGGAATAATACTACATGCTGCTGTGTTTCTTTCCTTAGCTGTAATTTTTTCAATTGGTTAGCTACTGTGAGATTGACATGCTGCTGGTCATTCCATCCTTGGCTGTATTTTTTTTTCCATTAGGTAGCTAGCTAGATGCTCATGTATGTCATGTGCTGAATTTTTAACTTGGTGTTAAATATTACCAATCAAGGGCCTCCTGTTTCATACAAGTTTAGTGAAAATGATGATGTGCTTGCTTATTTAGTAAGCAATTGCATTTAAGATTCAGTTTATGCATCCCTGGGGAAGTCACTGATAAAATCTTAAATGTTTGTTGGTTAAAATATTTTCTTAACATGTAGGTTTGAACTCATATGGCTGGGAAACAACACAGATGGAATGGCCTTGATTACTTATTTTTGAAGTGCGACTTTTGATCTAGATATTTCTATTCGAGCACCTTTTTGTTGTGCTTTACATACATTATCAGCTTCTGTTGCAGCTGTTTACTTAACCTTGGCATGTTCTACAACTAAGAGTTTGATTGGTCAAATGAAAAGTTGCTTACATTGATTAATCACCATTCAGAACAAGTTTTGTGTAATTAGAATCATTGGATGCATACTGTTTTTTTGTCACAGCCTGAAATTCAATTGGTTTCATCTGTATGTCAAAACTCCAAAACATCATTTACCCAGATTGATTTTTCAAGCTATGTTGTGAAATCACAGTACTGTAATGATATCATGCCTCAATTGAAGTTTGTTATGAATAGCTCCAGTGCAAGTTGAAATTCAATGTTTTTGTTGCCTTAACTATTCTGTGTTTTCGTACTGATGCTGATGCTTTGTTTTCGTACTGAGCTTGCTGGTCATCCTACTGCTTCAGAAACTTGGAACTCTGTTTTTATTGGAAATGACATGCTGCTGTGTTTCTTTCATTTACTAGAATTTAGCTACTTGTGAGGTCTGAAAAAGCAAGCTCTTTTGCAGTCACTGTTTGTGTTTTTTCATTGTTGCCGTGAGGTGATGGGACAAATGTTGATGCTGTTTCTTACTTTTCTTTGTTGCTGGTCATCCTACTGCTTCAGAAACTTGGAACACTGTTTTTATTGGAAATGACATGCTGCTGTGTTTCTTTCATTTACTGGAATTTAGCTACTTGTGAGGTCTGAAAAAGCAACCTCTTTTGCAGTTACTGTTTGTGTTTTTTTCATTGTTGCTGTGAGGTGATGGGACAAATGTTGATGTTGTTTCATACTTTTCTTGGTTGCTGGTCGTCCTACTGCTTCAGAAACGTGGAACTCAGTTTTTATTGGAAATGAATGGCAGGATGGTGTACATATATGAGATGTGAACTCTGTTTTTGGCAGGATAGTGTACATATATGAGCTGTGAACTTTGTTTTTTGCAGGATGGTGTACATATATGAGCTGTAAAAGTAACATTATATGCTACTTTTACAGCACATGCATACATGTGAATGAATGTACTTATGTTGAAAGATGAAAAATTGTAAAATAGACGTAAAGAGCATTGAAATTTTCTATATAAAGAGGAATGTTTGCATTATATTTTTCAATGAAATAGCTTTCTTCATAACAAGCTTCAAAAAACCTCTCAATTGCACCAAATACAAGCAAGTAGAATACTTCTTTTTTGTTGGCTTTACAGGTATGGAAAAAACTTATGTTGAACTAACTTTTTGATAGTTTTTTTATTGAATGATATTTAATTATTTAATTTTTTTTTTATTAACAACATATAATTTTTTTTCTTTTTTACATGTAAATGAAGTTATGGCTGATCCACGATTTAATGACATATTGAATGAAGATTTCGATTGTAATTATGATACTATAATGAACCGCATTGTAGATCAAATTAATTATCCTTGTGAAGTTAGTGGTGCCTCAGTTGATGGTGCTGGAGATGACAGTAATGGAAACGATTCCGACGATAGTAGTGGCAGTGGCAGTGGCAGTGGCAGTGGCAGTGACAGTGATGGTGACGATGCATTTATTATAAGGAGGCATCTTGATAGGAAAAAATTAATTATTTGCGTAGCTGGAGCTATAAATTATTATTATAATAATTATATGTTTAAAGAACCATGTATGGTTTCATATAACACAGGGATGCGTTGGTTGACAGATGTTTTAAAAGGGCATTGGAAACGAAGTGTTAACATGTTCAGGATGGACGCAACCACTTTTTTGAGTTTGTGCACCGACTTGGAAACGTGCTATGGCTTAAAACCGTCAAGAAGAATGAGCGTTATTGAAAAGGTAGCAATGTTTCTATTTACAATAGCAGTTGGGCGTCAAATAGACAAGTGCAGGAAAGATTCCAACATTCAGGTGAAACTGTTAGTCGATGTTTTAAAGAAGTGCTTAAATCATTACGTTTGTTTGCTGTGGAAATCATAAAACCAGTAGATCCACAATTTACGTGCACACCAAGAGAAATTGCTATGAATCCAAGATTTATGCCACATTTCAAGGTAAGATTAATTTTTTTTATATATATAATTAAGTAGTTTAATTAAGTTGTTCAGAGGAGTATGAAATATATTATAAAAGTTTATATAAGTACTATAAATGCTTTTGTGGCATGTAGAATTGTGTCGGTGCAATTGATGGAACACATGTTCGTGCTTGCGTACCAGCTGCAAATCAAATTCCATTTATTGGAAGAAAAGGTGTACCAACACAAAATGTAATGGCCGCTTGTAGTTTCGACATGCAATTCATGTTCGTGTGGGCAGGATGGAAGGCAGTGCACACGATACTCGTATTTTTTTGGAGGCTATTGACAATAGCAATATCAACTTTCCAAAACCTCCAGAAGGTTGTGATTTTGACTAAATTAAAGATTGGGTAATTGAAGGAATATAATTATTTTTTTTAAGTTTTGTTTAAAATTACAATGTTATTTTTTCAGGAAAATACTATTTGGTTGATGCTGGATATCCAAACGAGTATGGATATTTGGGTCCCTACAAAGGCGAGAGGTATCACTTCCAAGAATTTAGACGTCGTGGACAACCAAGTGGTCGGAAAGAAGTGTTTAATCGTGCACACTCGTCACTACGTAACGTGATCGAACGTTCTTTGGGGTATGGAAACAGAGGTGGAAAATTTTGCAAAACATGCCTGCTTATCCATACAAAACACAAGTTGAGATTGTAGTTGCATCAATGGCACTACATAATTATATTAGAAGGAGATCGCAAGATGATGCAGTTTTTTCGGAGTATGATCGCAACCCCAATTTGATTCCAGATGACTTTTTGCCTGATACTGTTCAGGCTTTCGGCCGTTCAAGGCTCACAGAGGCCTTCACGTATGGATTTTGTACGCGATGGAATTGCAAATAGTTTGATGGAACAATAAAAGAGTACATTAATGTATAACGATTTTTCATTTTGTTATGTAATCATAATTACAAAACACCTATGTTTTTGGAATTATATATATGTGTCTATATATATATGTCCTTTTAATTAATTCCAATCAAAATCCTTTTAATTAATTCCAATCAAATATTTAATTCCAATCAAATATAAAAACACAAACCATAATAAAATTAATTTTTTTTTTGAACCACAGTTTTTACCAAACACAAAATTGCTTTTTTTCCACCACAATTGTTGAACCACAGTTTTGTAACCAAACACCAAAAACTGCTTTTTTTAAAACCACAACTTCAACCACAGTTTTAACCAAACACCAATTTTTTTTAAAATCAACCTCACAAAAAGTACTTTTTAAGAAACTACTTTTTACAAACCGCAACCACAAAAGCTACCACAATACCAAACACACCCTAATTCTGACCAATAGTTTTTGAGGGTTTGGTACCTTTTCGCCTTTTCATCTAAACCCTCACTTCTGTGACTCAAAGAAAAAAATGCAGACCGGACATAAAAGAAAGCAACAGAATGAGCTTAAACCTCGAACCAACAAAAAATCAGCCGAAACCATAAGCAACATTAAAGAAGAAGAGCCATTTCCAACTCACGCTCGACCTACACCTGATGAATGTAGAGCCATATGAGACTCTCTCCTGGCCTTCCACGGCTTTCCTCAAGAGTTTGCAAAGTATCGCAAACAGAGACCCTATTTAATAACTCTACAAGACAAAGAAGAGTCCACCCACTTAATCAACAATTGTGATGAAAAGAATGACAATGGGGTGAAAGTGGAAGAAGAAGAGGAGGAGGAGGAGAGTGTATTGGATGGTTTAGTGAAAACAGTGCTATCCCAGAATACTACAGAGGTTAATTCTCAAAGGGCTTTTCTTAATCTCAAGTCTGCCTTTCCAACTTGGGAAAATGTAAGTTCTTTAAATTTTCTTTTTGTTTTTGTAAATCTTCTTGTCCCTTTTTTATTTACTGTTCTTACAAATCTCGCGCTTTCTTTTGCTTGTAATTGAATTTTTTGGAATTTATGAGTGTTATTGAACTTGGTTTTGATGGGCACAGCTCATTTAATTGATAATAAATGGAAAGTTGGAGCCAATTTGATATGTTTTTGGAGCAACATTTTTCATGTCTTATATATATATATATATATTTTCCCCTCTTACGAGGCTCTTTCTTTGTTTTGGCGTGATAGGTGATTAAACTTTTGTAGAACTTCTTTATTGTTGTTGGAACTGACATTTTTATGCATTGGCTTGGTTTTGGATGGTCTATTGTTGTTTCTGTTTAGGTACTCGCTGCTGAATCAAAATTTATAGAGAATGCCATAAGATGTGGAGGTTTAGCTCCAACAAAGGCTGCTTGCATTAGGAACATATTGAGTTCTTTGATGGAGAAAAAAAGAAGATTATGCTTGGAGTACCTTCGAGATTTGTCAGTCGCTGAAATTAAGGCTGAGCTCTCTCATTTCAAGGGAATTGGGCCCAAGACAGTAATTTTTCTATCAATGACATCATTATGCAATTCTATTAGTTAGCTATTCATCTGCTAATAATTGAAAAACAGATTAGCACTTAAAAATATAACTATTTTGGTAGATATCCATGAAATGTTTTTAACAATGGAAGCCAGCCATTTGGTTTTCATGAAAAAATTTGATTATGCCATCTTCTGTTAATATCTTTTATCTGGTTTCATTGCTTCAACTAGGCTCACGCACATGCTATGGGAATTATATATATCCCACTAATGTCTAATTCAAGCCTCAGTAGCAGTTTTGCTCTTTGATTTGAAATGTACATGTATATAATTTTGCACATACATGTTTGTTGTTGTATACATTGCTGTATGATATTTGTGTTTGCTATATTTGGATTCTCTTTTATGTGATACATTAGTTAAAAAGGAAAGATGTTGGAAATTCTATGATGTTTATTTATGTTTTTTGCCTGGTTTTGTGGGATATAGGGTTTTCTTTAATACTCAATGAATTGTCATTATCTTCAGAAAGGTGGAGTAACTCTCTTTTTTTTCCCCTTGCAAAGGCATCAGCTGAACTTGAAGATTATCATTTCATTTCATGTTGCCTCATTCTAGTTTTTTTTTTTTTTTTTAATTATTATTAGCAAGATAGCAATGTTCTGGCCTTTCCATTCAAATTATATTTAACTCAATCATGTCATATCACAAAAATACAGTTTTGTAATTTTTGGATGCAAACATTTATATTATTTTTCGAGATAGGCATTTTTTGATGAACTTGATTCTTCTTCAACTCTCTTAAACTTATAAGAAAAGGAGTAAGAATATGCTGGGGGAGAGAGTCTTGTACTGTCTGCTAGTGCAGTCCAGTAAAGAAAAGGCTAATAGAGGTGATGGAGGCTGGATTGAAATATGGGAACAATGTAGACAAAAAATTCAGAAACATTGGGCAGTGATTACTGCAAGTTTACGAGTATTGACAAGAGGATACATGGATGATATCTTGCATAAAGAGAAAGGATGAGTATGAAAGCAAAGATAGTTAATTCCTTTTGCCAAGATACGACTGACATGGTTGGACAATATAATTTTGATAACTTATATTGCACTTAAGTCTTAAGTAGTGCTATTTGGTGATCCTTAATATTTATGTAGGCCCAGTTACCCTGTAAGCAGCTTCAGCTTATGGTGTTTAGAGATGGGCACATGGCGAAATAATGGTCACCCAGATGTACAGCCACTGCCTGTCCTGTCCTGGTCTGTGGCTGTTCTGTTCTGATTTTATTTTTTTGATCCAGCAGGCGTGCAAGGATATATTGTAGATCCAAAAGCCTAAGAAAAGTAAACTCCATCTAACACTTTAGGGAGGTGGAACCATGGTACTATAATTGTCCTTGTGATCTCCAGAAGTTGGTTAGTAAGAACGAAACTTTGAAATTGTTATTTGATTATCTGCTAGATTTGGCTGGACTAGTACTGTTTACCAAAAAATTTACCTTTTCATTTGATTATCTTCCCTCCAATCTTGGATAAGGAATGTGAGGACTAGACTATGTGTAAGCTGAAAGGAACTAAACCATGCTATCAGCAATGTTTCCTGTAATCTGAATAGAAAATAAGAGGGCCATATAATATAGTAAAAAACACAAGCTGGTTAACCATCATTTTTTGCTAGAATTAGTATGTTTCTGCATTTAATCACCCAAAAATCAAAGTGTAGAGCTGTTCGATTGGTCGGAACTGTTATTTTATTGCTCACACATTTTGGGGAGCACCTTCGGGTTCTTTCATAGGGATTTTAGCATTTTTCTTTTCTGTAGACTTTGAAAACAAAAAAAAAAAGAAAACAAAGAAGCTAATATTAGTGTTTGCAATTATCAGTTGTCATGCTTTCTTTATTGCCTAACATGCAATTAATTTCACAAACACCCATTTTTACTCCTTAACTTGGGAATCAAATACTCTTTTCTTTGTCTTGAATGAGCACAAGCCCACCTATTTTCATATGCATGTTTTCATGGTTCATGAGAATCTACTGTAAACAAACATTATGTTGCCAGACGTTACTGTTAATTTTCCTTGCCAATTGATTAAAATTGTACTAGATTTGGTATTACATTAAATTTCATTTGTATTGGTAATTTATTTATTTAATTGTATATGTTATTATGGTAAAAACTTTGCTATCTTCAACATTTGTGTTGCTATCCCAATTGATCAGGAAATTAATAATTGTGAAATACACGGCAGGTAGCTTGTGTTTTGATGTTCAACCTTCAGAAGGATGATTTCCCAGTGGACACGCATGTGAGTGTTGTCTTGTTCCTAAGTATTTCAAAGTTTTCATCACAAGATATCTTTTGGACTAGTTCAAACTTCAAACCAGTTTACACAAAAAACTTACATGTTGCAGGTGTTTGAAATTGCAAAGGCCATTGGTTGGGTACCTCCAGTGGCAGACCGCAATAAGACATATCTTCATCTCAATCATCGCATACCAAAGGAACTAAAATTTGATCTGAATTGTCTTCTATATACACACGGTAAGCTTTGCCGTAAATGCACCAAGAAAAGTGGCAGCCAGCAAAGAAAGGAAACCCATGAGGATTCCTGTCCTCTACTAAATTATTGTGATAAATTATCATGAGCAGAATGAACAAAATAGTTTTAGGATTTCCAAAACAGCCATACGCGGCCCTGAAGAGAGAGCATCACTATTCTCTCCTGAATACTTCAAGTTGTAGATCATACTGGTGATTTGCTTGAAAAAACAAACAAGATGGAGGATTTATAACATAGAATCCAGCTATCTATAACACTTTCCTAGATTATGTGTACATATATGATTCAAACATTATAAATGCATGTTCATCTTTTTCTTCCTGAAGCAAGAAGCATTATTGATTGAATAGTTGTGTGAGGTGAGCAGGAAAGATTGTGGCTTATTAGAAGTTATTGGTGGAAGTAGTTATGGATAACATTATAATCAAATGTTTTCAACAGTTCCCAAAAGCTTTAGTGTATTGTCCTACAATTAAGCACAAAAAATTGTCAGCTAATGAAATAAATAGTGGCTGAAAACTTCATATTGTTACAAATGTGCTTCTAGCCATATGCCTGCATTGTGTGAAAGATTGCCCAGATCTTGTTGGCTTCCTTTAGATTGTAGATATGCTTACATCGTTGTCCACCTCTTTTTAATTAAGAAGGCATAATTAAGAACTGATCAGTCAAGATAACAAAGTTAAAAACAAATGGAAATGTCTCTGCATGTAGTGGGAAATCAGTTTATAGATAGTGCAGTCCCAGCTAGCGTCCCCGCATATTTTTGACTTCTTATGTTAGATTAATTATAATTGTTATTAATAGAAACTTTTTTTTTTTTTTTTATCTATAATATTCAATTTAATTATTGAAACTAGAATAAAGATAAAATTTTAAAGACAAATGATTTGCAAAGAAAATTATAAAGTTGTTATAATTATTACATGAATATTGAACTGATATGTATGGGAATTTTATATGAAAAAAATCACTTGTATCTATGTAAAGAATTATGTGACAATTGTGTGAGTAATTCTTAGACTTAAAATTACTAAATTATTTTACATAAATAATATTATATTTGGTCTGGCTATACGTTGTTCTAATCAAAGGTAACAAAATAATAGGCATTGGGTATACTATGAACTATATGAAGGTATTTATAGTGATTAAAAGAGTTTATCACCCTAGGTGAATTAGGCAAAATGTCTTATTTGTTCTCAAATATTATTGATTGTCAAATTTGTACACAAGGTGGAATGAGATTTGAAAAAAAAATTAAAATATTATTAAAAAAATCAATAACTATGGTGTTGAAAAACAAACATGACATGACAGAATAGACAAACTCCATGCTATAATATCTAAATTGAAACATTTCTCGATAAATAACTAATAATTACATTGAGAAACTAGTTATTTGAAATGATAAGAAACTACTTTTTTTTTTTGAAATACCTGAAGGATCATGACACGTTGCTAGATATTGTATTTAATCATCAAATAAAGTTAATCAATTTATTGAATTGATAACAATTTATATTATTTAATTTATTTTATTTAGGATTGTGATTTATATTTAAGCCAACTTATTAGAGAACCTAATGAATCACGCATTAAGAATCATTTGTTATAAATTAAAATAGGATAACTAATCAAGTATGCTTTAATATAAATAAATTTTAGAAATTAAGTAATATAATGTAATTAATACAAGAAATTATATTTTTAAATCTTGAAAAAATCAAATAGGAACTTGATTGAATAAATTTCTAAAGTTATCTTGAAGTAATATGCATGATATTATTTAAAGGGCAAATTGATATTATGTCATTTATAATGCTATTAGGTTTTTCCTATAAATAGAATGTTATACCTTATATTTCTTGTGTGCAAGTTGTATAGATGTTATAGAACATACAGTACAAAGAAATACCTGAAAAAAAAAAAAAAAAGAGATAGCACTCAAAGACATAATAATCCATCTACCCTAAAAAGGGTTTTAAGATATTTCTCATTAGTGGTTTTTATGAATTACTATTAGAGATTGAATAATTGGATGATTTGTGGTTTAAACAACTCAACCTTGAAGAAGCTGATCAAACCTTAAAAAAAAAATTGGATCTTCAAGTAATTCTCGCTCACACCCTAAACAATCTTAAGATTGTTTAACAGGATCAATGAAACTCCTGAAAAATTTTAAATTTATCATTTACGTTGCATTTATATGTTTTAGGAAATCCAATAGTACCATCATAAATATTGTTAGATAATTAGGGTTGTTGATTGCATGTTTTTATTATTGATGGTGTTAGTTAATGAAATAATTTATGTTTAATTTTTTTTTCCAAAAGTAATTGTTCTTTTATTTTATTTTTTAATATAAAACCCAATTACTGTTCTTGTTAGATCTAGGTGAGTTTTCTAGATCTGACCAGAATCCTCATTAAAATCATGTTTAGTGGCTACACAACCGCTAAAGATTCGTCTAATTGTGCTAAGTGCATGGCCAGCAGAGCCAAACATTGTTGAAAACTTAGCGTGAGGTAGAAGCCTCGCATTGATGATCGTGTAGCATAAGGGGTAGCCTCTTGTGTTGCTATAGCCACCAATAAAAAGAATAAGCAGAAGAGGGATATAATTATGATTCTGCCCATGTAATATATTTTAGGGTCTAAATTACTGTTTTACCCTTGTACTTTATACCTTATTTAGTTTGGGTATTTGGAGTAGAATTATGATTTTACCCCTTAATTTATAAAATAAGTTGATAGACTATTATAAGAATAATATATCCCTTCATAGCATACTTGATGCTAATAAAATGATTATACCAAACTTCTTAGACTAGTACCAAATGTGAGAATTATTCTTTACAAGAAAAAAAAATATTATATGATATGGAAAATTTGATTCTTCATCCCCTTAATAAAGATGTTGATGACAAAGATAGAAATGAACATTAACATCATAATAATGATGGTAAGTAGGCTATATGTATAATGTTAGCTAACATATTACCTAAACTTCAAAGACATCATGGAATATGGATGCCCATATTATAATTATACATCTCAAAGAGTTGTTTGATGCAATTAGTTTAACTAAGAGGTATAAAACCTCTAAAGAATTGTTCCATTGCAAGATGATAGATGGTTTCTTTATAAACACCTATATTTTAAAAATGATTGGCTATATTGAGAAATTAGCCAATTAGGCTTTGTCATAGACCATAAGTTAAGAGTTGACTTGGTCTTATAGTCTTTGCATCTAAAGCACATAAGCTTACTTGGGGCATCAAGAAAAATAAGGGTACTTGTCATCATTGGATAATGAGAAGAATGAATTGGATAATCAATTTCCATCATATTTATCACATTGTAGATTATGTCATATCAATGAAACAAGAATTACCAAGTTAAATAAAGAAGGATATTTTAATCTTTTTTTATTATGAATCATATAAAACTTGTGAAGCTTGTTTATTGAGTAAGATAGCCAAAACATCCTTTATTAGAAAGAATGGAAGATCTAATAAATTGTTAGGTATAATACATATAGATTTGTATGGACCAATGATGGTTTATATTATAGGTGGATAAATGTATTTCATAACATTTATTGATAACCATATTAGATATGGTTATATATATCTTATGAAAGTTTGAACTTGAAATGTTAAAAGAATTCAAAATTGAAGTTGAAAAGAAAACTAGAAAGAGTATTAATATACTTTAATCCGATCGAGGTGGTAAATACTTGAGTCAAGATTTTTAAGATTATCTAAAAGAGAATGAGATTTCTCATAATGAACACCTTCGTGAACACCACAACATAATAAAGTTTATAAAAGAAAAAAATCTCACCCTATTGCATATGGTGTGGTCCATGATGAGCTATGTAGACCTTCCACATTCTTTCTAAGGATATGCCCTACAAATTGTTGCTTAGCTTAATTCTTTCTAAGGATATGCCCTAAAAGAGAATGGGATTTCTCATAATGACCACCTTCGGGAACACCATAATATAATAAAGTTTATAAAAGAAAAAATTTCACCCTATTGAATATGGTGTGGTCCATGATGAGCTACGCAAACCTTTCACATTCTTTCTAAGAATATGCCCTACAAATTGTTGCTTAGCTTTTAAATAGAGTTCTAAAAAAATTTATTGATCTTCATATAAGATATGGAAATGTAGGAGACTAAATTTATCATATTTAAATATTTGAGGATATGACACTTATGTAAAACACAGTGTATCTAAAAAGCTAATAGCTAAGTCAGATAAATTTTACTCTATGAGATATCCAAAAGAAACTATTGGATATTATTTCTAAATATCATGGAGTAGAAGATGTTTGTATTAAAATATGCTATATTCCTAGAGAAAGGATTTGTTTTTTAAATGAGTACTGAGAAGACATTAGAACTTAAAAAAATTTAAGGACCATAAATTGACATCTAAATGAAATCTGAGCCCAATATTATAACATTGAATGTTCAACCTGTAGCTTAAGAAGCATAAGAACATAATAGATTTGGTAGGATACGACATACACCAATAAGATATGGACTTTTTATGGAAGCTGAAATGATGAATTATTTTTACTTGATAAACTTATCAACTATATAAAAGTAATATCTAATATTGATTTCAAGAAATGGCTTAAGGCATGATATCTGAGATGCATTCTATGTACATTAACCAAGTCTAGACCTTGGTTGATGACACGACCAAAAGTTTGATGTCTTCTCCCAAGTGCAGGAGTGTCGAAGTAATAAATAATTCGGCAAGACCGGGGTCGAACCACAGAGAAGTTAATTGTATAAATTATAAACAACAACAACAACAACAACAACAACAACAACAATAACGATAATAATAACAATAGTAGTAGTAGTAATAGTAATAATAATAATAAATAATAATAGTAATAATAATAATAATAAAGAAGAGGAGGAAGAAATTAATGAGAACTTTGAGTTGGAAGATTAATGTAAGGATTAAACAATGATAAAAATAAATGTCAAGGTTAGAGGATCCACTAATAGTACTTTAAACAAGTATAATATAAACTCTTATTACTCAATTGGAAACCACACATAAAGGAGGTTCCAATCAGATTATAAATTGTTAACATGATTACATTAGTCATCTTATTTGAATAAAGCTAATACTTGTAAATGTTGGCAGGCATTCATGATTATAACTTATGTTAACAACAAATCAAGTTCCTTTCATAGCTCTGGTGTCGGTTATACCATACAGTATGGGCTATGAAAGTGCCAAGTATTTGTTGTACCAAGTGTTATACAACATAAATCTAGATTAACCATTTAACAAGCAAAGTATTAAAATTGAACAAGATAACAAATATAAAACATGTTAGTATCCAATGTTAAAGTCCATATTAAGTTTATATTATACTTATTCTTACACCATTAGTGTACCCTTTTCACCTTGACATAATTAACTTAGCTGAACATAATGAAAGAAAGAAACATAAATGAACAAGATAAGAACATAAATGAGAAAGAAGTTAACTAAGTAAAGGAAAGGAAATGAAGTGCATAAACTTGATATTAATGAAAGAAAAACATAAGCAATACAAAGAGAGAAAGCAATAGCATGATCTTGATCTGGAAACCAAGATGCCTCAATACATGGTAAGTGCCTCCTTTTATAAGCCAAAATTTGAAACTATTGATTTGTTGACTAATTGATGAGTGGGTGGCCACATCTTGACTTTGGTGACAATCCTTATCTTCTTGTCTGAACCAAACATCATTACTGACATCATAATTTGCCTAGAATCCTCAGGAATGTTCTAGGAAATTGTCTCAGCTTTCCAACAAAAAAAAGATGAGGTCATTTGGACTTCTAGAACTCAAGATATGGGTTAAACACTAAACAGTGTCTGGGCTGCAGGACAGCTTCGGACTTCTTCGTTGTTCCTTCAATTTGGACTTCAAAACAGCCTTTTTAAATCTTGGGCTCCATGAAAGTTGTAGGCCTTTGTCTTACCTTTCCATCCATATAAAATGGACCTAAATTCGATATCTAGAGCTCCAGATATGATCCAATTACCGAGCAATGTTCCAGTTTGGACTACACCAGCATCTCTTTTATAAGTTTGGCCATCTCTTTGTCCTTTCACTTTCAATACTTAAACTCATCAATCAATCCTTTCATTTATGTGATAGGCCTGCATTTAAGATGAGCATTTACCATAAATTAAGGTATCTTATAGTATCAAACTTGTTATTATAAAACATGCTTTAGTTAAGGAGTTATTGATACTTCAAGTGCAAAATGATGATATAAAACCTTGATAAACATGCACTTTTAAGTACTAATCAGTTGATCCACTTAAAGAGATAAAACCAATAAGATATAAGTGAGTCTTTAAAACAAAAACAATATGGATGACAATGTACAAATATATAAAGTTAAACTAGTTGTCAAAGGTTATAGACAGAGAGATATGAGGTTAACTTTGATGAAATCTTATTACCGATAGCTATGTTAAAATCCTTAAAGATTTTGTTTGATATAACTTAATACCATGATTTGAAGATTTGGAAAATAAATGTCAAAACTGTGATAGCTTAATACCGTGATTAGAAGATTTGGAAAATAGATGTCAAAACCACTTTCCTAAATGGAAATATTTATAAAGAAGTGTATATAACATAAACTAAAAGTTTTGAATTTAAGAAATTTGCCAATAAAGTATGCAAGAAACAAAAATCTATTTATGGACTCAATCAAACTTTAAAAAGCTGGATTATCCATTTTGATGAGATAATCAAACAGTTTGATTTTATAAAAAATATGGAGTTGTTTTTCTAATATTATATGAAGATGATATATTATTGATAGAAAATGACATTTCTTTACTCTGGTCAGTAAAGATCTAGTTGTCCAAGAATTGCTTCATAAAGAATATGAGAGAAATAACCTATATACTGAGAATAAAGATCCATAGAGATGAATCTAAAAGGTTAATTGAATTGTCCCAATCTATGTACATAAATAAGATACTAAAATGGTTTGGCACGAAAGAATTCAAAAAAGAATATTTACCAATTTTACATGGGATACATATTTCCAAGGATATATGTTCTCAGACGTGAATTTAATGAGATGGGATGAAAAAGATTTCCTATACTTTGGCTATATGATTCATTATGTATGTGATACAATTTATAAGATAATATGTATTTTATGCTTTAAGTATAATGAGTAGATACTAATCTAATCCAAATAAAGGGTCACTAGAAGATAGTTAAGAACAATCTTAAATACTTAAGAAGAAATAAAATGTCTTTCTGATATATGAAAGAGATGAACTTGTAATTCTTGGTTATTTAGATGCTAGTTTTCAATCAAAATATTGATGATAACAGATCTTAGTTAGAATATGTTTTTATTATAAATTATATTTGTTGTGAATTGAAAAACTTCTAAATAAAATAGCATAATATATTTTACAACTGACACTGAGTACACATCTATGTTTTAGGGGATAAAAGAAGTTATTTGGATCAAAAAGTTCATCACTAAACAAGATGTGATTCCTAGCATTGTTGATTTAGTAACCTATATTATGATAACAATAGAGCCATTATATAAGCAAAAGAACCGAATTCTCAACAATAATATAAACATGTACTTAAACAATTATATTTGTATATCTTTTTACCAAGTCATTATCTTAGTGAAAGAATTATCACTATAAGGAGTGATAATTTGATACATGAATGATTAACTTTAGTGTAAATGAAATATTATTATGGTATATGTCTTATAGCCAATCGATTGGTTACATATGGAATTGACTTTGTTCATGCAAAATATTTTTATTATTAATAAAGGTTTTTTTTATCTTTAATATTCATTTATATTTGATTAATAAATCTAATATTTGGTTAATGAAACTAGAGTAAAGATAAAGTCATTAAGAAAAAAATGATTTGTAAGGAAAATTATAAAACTTGTTATAATTATGAGATTTTTATTACATCAAAGTATTGTACCTAAATACTCTTAGTCAATACTCTATTAAGACTGAGAATTAATTAGAGTTATTGAAACCAGTACATGTTATTTATTTTCTTTATGAAAAAAAAATAGTTATTTTCATAAGCCGACATATAATTGATATCTAAAATTAATATGTAGGTGCTTGTTAAATGACATATATACTAAATTGATCCACATGAAATTTTCACATGGAAAGATCGCTTGTTTTTATGGAATGACTCATATGACAGTTGTGTAAATGATATGTATAATTGAGATCACTAAGTTATCTTTTATAGGGAATGTTATACTTTGATCCTGACTATATGTTGTCCTAATCAAGGGTAACAAACAAACATATATTAGGTAAAACATGAGATATATGAAGATACTTGAATGATCAAGAGAGAATTCATCATCTTAGATAAATTAGAAAAAATGTTATATATGTTCTCAAATAGTGTTGATTGTGAAATCCTTACGCAAAATGGAACAAGATTTGAAAAGAGTTTAAAATCGTATTCAAAGAATTAATAATTGTTGTTGGGAACAAACATAAGTTGACAAAGCAGACACTCCATTCTTTAATGTTTAAATCAAAATATTTTTGATGAAGAGATAATAATTACACTGAGAAACTAGTAATTAAAAAGTTAAGTTAAATCACTTTTGACTTTTCTAATATTTAGGGGATCATAACATTTTACTAGACATTGTACTTGATTTTTAAATAGAAGTCAATTGATTTATTGAATTAATAATAAGTTAAAACTGTTTAGTTTATTTAATCATATTTTATTTATGATTGTGATTTATATTTGGGTCAAATTATAAGATAACGTAATAGATCACACATATTAAGAACAATTGGTCAGAAATTAAACTAGGATAAATGATCAAGTGTGACTTGATTATAAATAAGTTTTAGAATTTGAGAATTAAAATCTAATTAATACAAAGAATTACAATTTTAGACCTAGAAAAATCAAGTAGGGTCTTGATTGAATAAATTTCTAAAATTATCTTGAACTAATATGTGATATTATTCAAAGGTTAAATTTATATTTTACCATTTATAGGATTATTAGATTTTTTTTCTATAAATAAAATGTTATGCCTTATATTTCTTGTGTGTGAGTTGTACAAATTTTAAGAACATATGGTATAGAAAAACACTTAAAACATTAAAAGAAATAGCTAGAATTTTAAGTTATAACAATCATTATCTTCTAAAAAGGATTTTAAAAGATTTTTTATTAGTGATTTGTGTGGATAACTATTTGTGGTTGAATAGTTGGATAACTTGTGATTTGCAATAACTCAAACTTAAAAAAGCTAATCAAACCTAAAAAAATAAGATTTGATTTTTAAGTGATCTTTGATCACACCCTAAATGATATTAAATTGTCTAATAGGATCTTGGAAATTCATACAAAAAAATTTAAATTTATCATTTTCACTACATTTGTTTTAGGAAATCCAATAGGTTACACCTTAATTTTTATCATTCCCATCATTTTTCAACCAATGTATATACACTTCAAAATGCTTTAGTGCTACCATAACTATATGTCAAAGTGTTTAGCTGTTTTTGGACTAAATTGTTAAAATAAAATATCTTATCATCTTTTTGATATGAAAAGGATTAATGCAAATTTATTGTAGTATATCTTGTATCTTTTTCTAATATGCATAAAGGCTTATTGGTTTGGTTTTTTTTTTTTATCCCACATTTGATTATGTTATTCATTTAAAATTGTTCCATTTAGTTGTAATTTATATTAGTCGACCCAAATTGATGTTACATAAATAGAATAAAGATTAATATTTTAGAGGATATACTAATTTCTTATATAGGGATTTAAGGGGGGTTGTATTAAATACTTTCTCTTCCTTTTTAGTCTCAACATAATTTTAAGCTAAGAGCTTGTGATTTTATATATTTTTAAAAGTTTGTTTGGCTTTTGAAGTGAATTCTTGTATTGGAGGTGAAATGTAAGATTATTATTTGGATTCATTATACACATACACACCCTTTATTTATAATTAAGTTTTCATGATATAAAATGTAAGAAAAAACTAGATTGTAAATTACCCCTTTGGACTTACCAAAATAATATATACTTTTGAACTATGAAATCTCTAGTTTTTTCTCTTAAATAATATTATTTTTTAGAGTTGTTATTTTCATTAGTGTTTCACCAAAAAATTAATAGAAAAACCTATGAAACCCTCCTTAATTTCCATCTTTTTTCTTAACAAACTTAGGAAAACATGTTTAGTAATATAGAAAAAGAGAAGAATTGAGAGGATTTTAACAGGCTTTTCCATCAATTTATTAATAAAATCCTAATAAAATGGACAAAGTAAAAAAATCATAAAATTTAGGATGTAAAATCATGGATTTTTTTAGTTCGTACATATTTATGTTTTTGCTCAGGTTGAGGGAGTGCTTTATAATTTAGTCCAAAAATAAAATAAATGTATGTATATTAAACAAAAGGTCGAATTGTAAAATACATCTTTAAGCTTAAGGGAGAAAATAAACACCTCATAACAAAAAAAAAAACCTTGATTTCACATCGTAAATTTTATGATTTTTTGAATTTCATATAAACAACATAAATTGACAAAAACATATTATAAAAATTCTTTTAATTCCCTTTTCTTTCTTAACAGGGGAAAAAGAACCAACTCATTTTCATCTTTTATTTTGTTCTCTCCTCAACCTCTAAATCTATGCTTGTAAACTATAAAAAAGTTGTTTGGAACCTGTGAATTGAACTCAATTCATAAGGTTAAATTAATTTTTGTGTTAGGAATCCTTTTAAGGATATTTTCTTGAATTCTAAATTGAATTAATTCATAAAAATTATGCGAAAGCAAACTAAGTGAAAAGGCACTCTTATTTGCTACAGTAATTTATTTTAAAATTATCAATGAAAAAAATATTCCAAAAATACTCACCTTTTTATTTCCTCCTGAAAACCCTATAAAGTAATTATCTCATGACCTTTTATTTCCCGTCTCTTCCTCCACCTTCTTTAACCATTACTGTCTTTCAACAAAGCTTTGGGTTTTTTGGCCAAAGAAATTATTTGAAGTGAGAAAGAGTATTGATAAGACTATCAAAAGTTTTGAAATGAACTTTATAAGCAAATTCTTTTTTTTTTTTTTTTGCATATGAGATGATTTTAGTTGTTTACTACATTACATTACAAAGCATTTGAGCCATTGAAAAGTTTCGCTTACATGATTGAATGTTTAAATGAATGATGTTTTGTTAGAGACTAGGTAAAAGAGCTTAGCTATAAACTTAAGAATTTTAGATAATTCTTTATGTAGAGAGGATAAACTAAATATTCCTCGAGGTATTTAGTTTTATACATATATTTTTAATAGTAAATAAAAAAATGCTACCAAAAGTTTTTAAAGTAATATTTTTTAAATATATTTTTACGTAAATTATACTTAGAGAACTACCATTTATATGATTATTAAAGTTCTCCATTAACTCTAGGAATATAAGGTTCATTATCATTCACTTCATCACTTTCTAGAACTTCTTCTTTGAAAGGTACCAAACAAAAACCACTAATGCTCAATGATGATTATTTGTAATTTAAATAGGTAGCTTATACAATAAATAATATTGTACAAGTTATTATCGACACATGCCATTAAGTTTCAAAGTCAGTCAAGATAATTAAAGCAATGAAAATATAGAGATTAGAGAGGGGTTGAATGACTTATAAATCATCAGAATTTTATTGGAATATTTTTTTGGATATTTAGTAATGTAATTTGTGTTGGTTTGATATATATTTTATTTGATTTCAGAAAAACTTGAGAATTGTTTTTGAATATTTCTAGAATTTTTTTTCTCATCATTCCAATGAAAAGATTTTGATCAAAAAGTTTTTTTTTAACAAATATATATTTTCAAAATCTTTCAGCAAATATTTAATAAATAATTAATATGAGATAGGTCTATTTATAACTTTTTTAAAATGCATATATTTTATGTTATTTTGAATAAATATAAGAGTTCTTGTAATAAAAATAAATAATTTTTAAATTAAGGATAAAATAGTCAATTTTGTCAATTCATTTCATTTACACATGTATTCTAAACAATATAATTGAATTTAATTTCATGGTTTAGTATTTTAATCTAAATATTGGAATTTTAATATATTATCAATTAAATTTAAACTTGTTTATGAATTGAATTCAATGTATCATATGATTTGGTATCAAATAGGCTGTAATTTTTTTTTTTAAAAAAAATCTTATAAAACGTAAATTGAAAATCTCAATTAAATCTATCTCATATATCTAATTCAAGATTTTCTAATTATAATGCCCTCGTATCCAAGTTTTTATAGTTTCCTTTTATGTTAAAAGTGGTGTCGTTTGTACTCAACCTCTTAGGTAATCCACTATTTGGGAAGGAATAGATTGAACTTTCCGGAAATAAAAAGAGAAGGAAGTTTGACCAAGATTTGATTGGAAGAAGAAACTTGCTGGAAGTTTGACCAAGATTTGATTGGCTGCTCCTAGAATCCTCAATTTTGATTGGCCACTCCTAGATCCAATAGTAACTGTAATGCTGGAACTCCAATTCTCTCCTCGAAAAATCCAGCTTTTTCCTTGTATATCCCATTGAAGTCATTAAAATTATCAAATCGATCTTCTCGACTTTCACAAAAACCAAAGAAAATATTACTTTGATAAAACTGAAAGAATCCTAACCATGTTGGCTTGCAGATTTCGGACATGGGTTTTGTTGCTTCTTGTGATCTTTCCTAGTTTATTTGACCCTTCATTCTCCCACTTCGATTCAGCTAAGAAAAAACAAATGCGAGAGAAAGTTCGAAAGATGTAAGCAAATTTCATGCTCCCATTTTGGGTTCTTCTTTCCATTTTTCCTGATGGGTGCGCAATTTTGTGCTTTCTTGGATTAGTTTGTGTCTAGAATTTTGAGATTTCGTTTTGGTTTTGCATGAAATCTTGCAATTATTCCTAGGCTCTTCTCAACTTATTGGTCTGTGAATTATCAAGTCATGATTTCTTAGATAAGTTCGTCTAGTGCCGTAAAAAGATTAAAGAAACACAATTGATTTTAAAATATGTGATTTCCATATTTGGGAGCTTGACATTATTACATTCTAAAAAAAAAAAAAAAAACTATTTAGCATGGTTTGGCCGTCTTGAAAAGCATTGCTTTATAGAGATAGAGATGTGATCAACTGAAATTCAAAGGCTCTGTCGTTTAATTGATTGCATGCCAAAGGTTCAAATCTTGAAGCACTTGGCCTTTTATTAGAAGCTGTGTGGAATAATCCCAATTCAATTTGGGCGTTGTATGAGCTTGCTGATGAAGATTGAAACAAGGGATAAGAGGCAAAAGAAAAGAGCTTTATCAACAGAATGTTGAATTATTTTGTCGACTAGTTTGGCTAGTCGAAGTGTTTCTCAGTAGATTCGCTTTATTTGACATTTTTTGCAGGTTCTACCATGCATATGAAAACTACATGTCACACGCATTTCCGGTCAGTAGCTCGTTTTCCTTATCCATATTTTCATATTAGCATGACTGTTTTATTCTGCAATCTTGAATTTGTTCTTCAATCAAATTGCAGCATGATGAGCTCAAGCCTCTTAGCAGAAGTTTCACTGACTCTCTCAGTGAGCTTGGAAATTTGAAGGTGATTGACTATACATTAGCGGGAAGTGTAAATAATAGTTAATTGCTAATAGAATTGATAGTCTGTGATCTTATTTACAGCTTGAGCACTTACCACAAAACTATAATGGAACTGCCCTTACACTCATTGAATCATTATCTAGGTAGGCTACTTGAATATCCAATTAGTAGATTTCAAAATATAAATCTATTATCTGTGTCTCTATTTTTCTAATGATATGAGTTATTCAGTGTTTTTTGGATTCTTAATGTCAATTAAGTACTAGTATTGTTGAATGATTTCTATAATATAAGTTTCCTCTTGATCTCTTTCTCTTACAGCCTTGTTATTTTGGGGAACTACACTGAGTTTGAAAGGGCAGTTCTCTGGCTTTCTGAAAATCTAACATTTGATGTTGATGCAAGAGTAAACCTTTTTGAGGTACTAATTTGTTACTCATCTAGGAAATACCTGGATTTTTTTTGCCTTTAAGTTTCATGAATTTTAATCTGCTTTCCTGGCTCTACTTTTTCCCAATTTTGAATTCTGGGACAAGTGGTTCACGAAATATCTTGAATCAAATTACTTTTTAAGTTCTTAATGGAGCTCTTCCACACCTTTTCTATTGTGTAGTGCAACATAAGAGTCCTTGGAGGACTTGTTTCTGCTCATATTCTTGCAACTGACTCTACAAACAGGTTGGTTCAAGGATCTTACAAAAATCAGCTACTTATTCTGGCTGAAGATTTAGGACGACGCTTCCTACCTGCATTTGATACACCTACTGGATTGCCATATGCCTGGATTAACTTGAAGGTACTTGCTGAAAGATGCTTAATTTCAGAAGTGTATTCCAATTTCCTATAACAAAAAACTTGAGCTTAATTCCAGATTCTCTTCTAAAGAACAATGAATGTTAGGTTGCACATTATGGATACAAGTTCTTATATCCCTTAAACACCCCCACCCCCCCCAAAAAAAAAAAAAAAACACACACACACAGCATGAAACATTGAATTAAGATATGCAACTCATTATCCTTTTCCCAAAATACTATGTGATGTATATTGCTTCAAAGGAATATGTGCACAAGGCATAGTTAAAAGGAATCATATTTCATATTGATGTGTGCACATTCACCTCAATGATGTCCTTTCAGAGTAAATGCATGCATGTATTGTAATCTAATGCAGAAAATTGGTTACTTCCTAAGAACCATGGCAGAATATATGCACTTTGGTTCTTTTAGTTAATAAGAAAGACTCCAATAAGATAGATGGCTATGCCATTTCAAAGAATCAGATGGTTTAGAATTCTACGTGCAGACTGGATTCTAATTCTTTTACGTTTGATAATGATGTTCAGACAGGTCCAGGCATACCTTAACTGTCTCTTCATTTCAATGAGCATTTATTTCAGCTTTTCATGAGTATGAATATGTTCTGCTGATTTTGTTTGTAAGAAGGATATATGACACTGCAGCAATGCGAAATTCTGTGGGCAGTATGGAGTCATGAAGAATGAGACTACTGAAACAAGCACTTCAGGATGTGGTGAGAACGATATCCATTACAGTTTATGCTGGTGCCAGCACAAAATGTGCAATCCTGAAATTGGTTAACTTTCATGTCTGAACATAGGTTCTCTTATTCTTGAAATGGGAGCCTTATCACGATTAACTGGTGATCCTAGATATGAGTCTGCAGCCTTGCGTGCTCTACGAAAGTTATGGAGTATGCGTAGTTCTCTAAATTTGTTAGGAACAACACTGGACATGGAAACTGGGGAATGGATTGAACATTCATCTGGGATTGGTGCTGGTATGTGTTTACAGTACTTTGATAGCCTTTAGGTGCTCGGTTTTGTAGTTCGCAAGGTTTCCATTATTGAAAATTTAATTCATTTCATTAACTAGTACTATTAGATTCTTTAATGGATTTGAACCGTGTTATAGCTTCTGATGGAATTGTTAAATCTCCTGATGGAATTTCAAGCTTAAATTACCTCTCACTTCATGTTTGTTACCTAACATTGATATTAGAGACTCTTGATTTTGTGTGGATTCATGTAGGAGTTGATTCATTCTATGAGTATCTATTCAAGGCTCACATTCTTTTCGGGAAGGAGGACTTCTGGAGAATGTTTCATTCTGCTTATCTTGCAGTACAGAAATATTTCAGACATGGCCCATGGTACTGCACTGAGAGAAGTTCTAAAGCATCACACTTATGTTTGGGTTCTTTCTTAACAACTTTTTTCTCCTTTCTTCTTGTTTTTCTCCTTATTGTTGGTACGACTGGAATTGGTTGGGGGATGAGGGTTTTATCCTGTAGGTGTAGATGGAATTTTGGAGGAATCTCATCTTTCCATTAGTAATCTGGGCTTGTGGTTAAATCAAGATTTCCTTGGTTGCACCCTTTAGCCACATAATGTCTGATTGAGTTCACCAGGGACATCCTCATTCTCACTTCCTGGGATTGAAACATGGAACAGTATCACATTTCCCTTATGATAGATGAAGTCCCATTGCTTGGGAAGCATACGGTGCCTCCATATAAGTATGTCAATTGGATTCCTGACAATTAGCTAGATTCTCAAGGGACCTTAAGATGGACTCATCAACCCAAATAATCTTGTAAGGATTTGACGGGCACTTTCTGATGTAAGGTTAAGATGATTGTAAGGAACTTCATCATAGTGCTTCCTAGTTCATAAGTTAGGGGTGGTTACTCTCTCTAGACTACTAAAGATAGACTTTGAGAACTAAGAAGCTGTTGTCCATACCCCATACCTATTTTGAATTTCATGTTGTGATTCAAGCAATAGGTAATTGAATTTGTTTCGTGAGGAATACATAGTTCACTGGTGATGGAAAGCATGTTTCTCTAATTTAGGTACCACGAAGCTGATATGAGGACTGGAAAAGCAACATATTGGCAACTGACAAGCCTTCAAGCATTCTGGCCTGGCCTACAGGCAAGTAATTGAAATCTCTTCTGCCCAAATGGTATTATGATCCCTCTAAAGGTTCCTCTGATCGTAGTTTAATGATATGTTAGGTTCTTGTTGGGGATATTGCAGCTGCCAACTCATCACACCGTGAATTTGTTCATGTGTGGAAGAAGTTTGGGGTGTTGCCAGAAAGGTATCAGGCGTGTATTTTTCTATAATCTTCTTTGCTTCTGTTACTGGAAGAAAACTGTCAGCTTGTCATTATATGCAAGGTTTTACTATTTCAGTGCTCAATAATTAATGGAATGGAAATTAACATGTGTAATGACCTCTTAGGTATTTGCTGGACCATCAAATGTTACACCCTACAGAAAAGTACTATCCACTGCGCCCTGAATTAGCAGAGTCAACATTCTACCTATATCAAGCAACTAAAGGTCTGGTTGTTGTATTTTTCAGTTCTTTATTTTTTAGCTTTACTCTGGAATTTTTAGATTTTCACTCTACTTTTTTCAAAATCAGTACATGAAAATGCTATGTTCTGATTGCTTTATTTTGTGGTTCTTTATTTTTAGCTTTTCTCTGGAAGTTTTAGATTTTCACTTTTGCCCAAAATTATTGCTTTAAAATGCTACTGTTGTGTGAATTTGTGCATCCATATACCATTCAAAGAAAATTCAGCTTGCAAAAACTATAGTAACACAAGGGGAAAGTTGCTGTTTGCTAGACTTTTTGACTGTCACAAATTTCCGCAGCTAGGTTCTTGTATCATGGACTTGCTTTTTAAACCACACATGCATATCATGGCTTTATATATGGCTTCTGATTCCCAAGTCATGTTCTCTTACTGACATTTTTTACCTAATTGTGCTTTATCTGTTTACGTATGTTGTGTGTGCGTGTGCGTGTGCCACGAAACAAAATTGCCTTTGGGCATTGACCCATGTGAGAGAGAAAGGGGTGGGTAGGGTTTGACTACTTCCCAAGAGAAAACTTGCCAACAGAGAGAGAGACGGGCATAACCCACTACTAACCTATGGTTGAGACTAGAGACTGCATTGATCAGGCTGGCAGCCTGGTTACTTCTCTTTGTTTCCCTTTCCCCTTTTTTTTGTGCTGGAACATTGCGGCCAGACAAAAGGCTCTAATGTTGATCCTGCTCTTTATATAACAATGATGGCATGAAGCTGAGTGACTTCTGTTAACAAATAACTAAACATGATGTAATTTTTATAACAATTGTTGATTCTATTATTCTCAATTTAATTGGAAAAAAGGGCATGACTGAGGGAGGACGGACATTTTGAGCTTCCAGCAGGCATACATTTAGGCATAAATGCATTACTGATTGCATAGCTCTTGAATTGTGCTATACAGTCTTTGAGCTGAAGGAAAAGGCTCCACCATTACCTCTTCTAAACTTTGTACATCTATCATGTTTATGAATATTCCCAGATCCATGGTACATAGAAGTGGGTGAAACAATTGTTAATTCTCTTAATTCATACACCAAAGTGGAAGGAGGATTTGCAAGCATTAGAGATGTCACAACCATGCAAACAGAAGATCATATGCATAGCTTCTTCCTTGCTGAAACGTAAGTGGTTTTTGCCCTGGCATTCAGAAATGTCTTTTCAGCTATGATATGCATTTATGAGAAATGAAATTTCTCATGTAATATTTTCCTTTTTGCAGGTGCAAGTATTTATATCTTCTCTTTGACGATTCATTTTTGGTTGATCGGAATTATATATTCACTACTGAGGGTCACCCTCTGCCTGTGTTAAGTGCTTGGCACGAGAGACTGCCAGAGATATACATCCCATCAAACTGGACTTATGTCAAGGTCTTCCTTATAGCTTTCTTCATGTCCAATGCTTCCTAATTAAAACAATAAAAGTGAAGGAAAAGCCTATTGAGAATCCAGAAACTTTCCGCACCAGATGAGAATAATTTACTTTCAACTTTTTCAGAAGTTAATTAAATGCTTAATACGATTTGGCCCTACTTTAAAAAAAAAAAAAAAAAATTATTGCAACTTGGAGCTGTACAGGTTATATTCATTTTGTTCCAAATTAAATGAGAAGACCAGTTAGGTGATCGAGTGCTTTTACTTGTGCAGAATGAAAGGCAAACAAAACGATCAAGTGCAATGTCTCTGCAAGTATGTCCTGCATTGAGTTTGAATGCAGGACATGGTGAACAACTGGCTGAGAGCGCTTGCCATGTCCCTGATGATCAAAGTGATCACAAGTGTTTCAGTGATGAACAGTGTGGAGTTGACTCGACTAGCTGTAGACGAAGATCATGTAGCATGGCTGGTTACTGTGGGCTATGGTTGGTCATATGAGACATTGATACATCATGATATTCCTTCATGACAAAGCGATTTTTTACTAGGAGGTGAGAGGAAGAAAAAAAGGATTTCCTGTTCTCTCAAGAATGGTGGCGTGGAAGGAAGTCTCCGTGGCAGGCATGCACTCATAGCACTAGTTAGGTCAAAAAAGAAAGATGAGAGAAATACATGTTACAGAATTTCTTCACAAAACTGCAGTTTTGTGTTTTAATCTCATTCGTGAATGTTTGTTGAAATGCATGTATTGTTTTTGCCAATACCCAAAAGAATATCAATATGGCATCTTCATCACTGCAGAATCTAGGGAGCTTTTCTTATGAGAGATTAATGCAAATGGCCAAGGTTAACCTGACTAAATTTGCTAGGGCAAATCGCACTGTAACGTCATTATTCCAAAAACACAAGGAAATACACTGGTCATGTAGACCTGTCATGAAGCATTTTGCAACCCACCAGAGGATGCGGCCAATAACCTTTAAGATTAAAAAGAAAAAGGTGTAAATTAAAGGGAAAAAATGGAGTTAAATATCATATTTTTCCAATCTTTTAATTTTATGAAAATGGTTATCTTTTAATTTTAGAATTTGATTGGCATTAAGAGCTCTTTGTGGTTCATATATTTTAAAAATTATTTCATTTAGCATAAATAACATCTTTATATTTTTCAATTAAAAAAAATAATGATATAGTAAAATATATTTGTAATATTGTTTCATTTTTTTACTACGTTAAACATTAACTTCAAATCCTACCCGTGGCTTTTTGTCAACAACTTTTTGTTTATTTATTAACACATGATTCTTATTTTATTGTATTTTATTATATTATATGTAAATATTATTTTTTTCTTATGTCAAAATCTTATTAACAATATCTATATATTTATTTTTCTGTGTTAGAAAAAAAAAATCTGCTGAGTACTGTTAATGTATTTTCTTTCCTTTCAAATTCACAAAATTCACTTTAGTAAAGGCAGCTTTTCAATTTCATCATGTTTTCAACGATGTATTGTGTCACACACCGTGATGAATACGAGGCTTTCTGAGGTTAAAAGAAAAAAATAATAATAGATTTTTCATTTAGTAATTTAAAAAAAAAAGAGAGTTCTAAAAAATAGTATATTAGTTATTTCACTATGCAAAAAACAACAAAAATATCATTATACCCCTACTGCTAAGGTCAATTGTGTTTTGTTGATAAGTGCAAAATTATAATTTTATTATTCCAATCCATAGTGTAAATAAATCTATAGTTATAGTAAAAAAAACCACCACCCCTTTTTGTTTCTTTGAATATCCGCTAACACATTAATCCATCAATTTGTGTTCATTAAAATTAAATATCACATGCATAACACATGGTAGCTTAGTGATGAATTCATTTAAATAATTTTTGAGAATTTATAAAAAGAAACAAATAAATGTACGTTCTAATGAAAAATTAACATATGAATAGTAGAGAATATGAATAAATTAAAGATTTTGATTGATTATTTTTGTATACAAGAATATGATTTAAAAAATAAGTAGTATATAAAAGTATATAGGTAGACTTTACTAAGATATCTTTAAGTCAATTTACATATAAACCAAAACTACATTTCTTCTCAAACAATCTTAAAGGCATATCTTGTATCTCTCTTTATTGCATTTAATTTGTCTTACAACCACAACTAACACATATTAATTGCTGAAACAACTGGTTATAATATAGTTAATAGGTATATTAATTTGAGGTCAAGTTAAAAATAAAATCCATTCATACTTGGGGTTAAGATTATGTTAAAAAAATGATCTCTAATATAAAATCTAACATTGAATATAATTATAGGAAACCAAATATTTTATAAGGGAGAGGGTCTAGGCAATGCGGGCTTTGTATTAAAAATACATGTGTGCTCAACTCAAGCCTGGGTTTATGGTAATTATGAAATATTTTTTATATATAAAATTATTTCTTACAGGTCCATGATCATTTTACCTGTCTAGATTTTGTGAATCTATTTGGTTTAATAGCCCATCTTATCATTTTCGCATCCTGTTTAATTCCTCAATAGTTTTGGTTTTTATTTTTTAAACATGAGGACAATTTTGGTTTTCATTCAAGTTTAAAACATTAGGTTTATTTTTTAAGCATAAAAAGTCAGCATTAAAAATTTAAAACAACAAGAATTAATTCTATTAAAATAAATTAATTATGGCAGTGACATTTTATTTCCACGTCTCCCATATAAAGAAAGGAGGTGTTTGTTTGAGATAAATAAATTGAGAGAAAAAACCTTATGCTACATGTTTTCTTCTTCTGCTATCTTCTGTCTCTTTCTTTTTTGTATGTTGTCCTCTTATTCTAGATTTAGGTTCTTTTGCATGGAGAAAAAATTAAAGTCAGTTTTTTTATATGTAAAATGTGGTTCTTAGTGCAACATTTCAAGATGATGGTGTTGAAATATCAATAAGTACTTGTGGTAGACCATTTGTAGCGACTAATAAGCAATTTAGTCTTAAGAATAGAGGATATAGTTATTGACGACAACAAAAAAAAAAAAAATCTAAAATTATGCAAGAAAGTATTTTATTTATAGTGATTTAAATTTTATGCTTATTTTATCTAATATAGTTGTAAGTTTTTCATTTCTTTATATATTTATAACCCTTTAAATATCTTTAATAAACTAAAAAAATCTCAACAATCTCAAGGCTAAATTTCATTTGATTTTTTAGTTTAATTCATTTTATATTTACATACTTTTACTATTGTTAAGTAGTTTATTTATATAAACCTTTGTTTTTTACTTGCACAAAAATATACTCCAATTACTTCTCTTTTTGTTATTGGGATAGAAAAGTATAAGTTCTATTTAAGAGATTGTTGCTTCAAAAAATATTACTTTAGAAAAAAGGATTTTATCATTATGGTCTATGGTGTGCGATGAGAAAATTAAGAAGTTTAGTAGTGTAGACTTCAAAATGTGGCAACAAAAGATTTTTTTTTTTCTTGCCACCTTGAACATGGCAAAAGTTTTAACGAAATATGCATTAAAGTTCTTAGAAAAGGAGTTTGATCTCATTATTATGGCAGCTATTGATTCATGTAGGAACAATGATTTCATGTCTAAAAATTTACCTTAAATAATCTGAACAATACACCTTATAATGCGTATGGTTACATTAATAGTGCTAAGATACCATGGGAATTATTGGATCAAAAGTACAAGGTTGAGAATACTAGTATTAAACAATTCACAATTGGTAAATTCTTAACTTCAATATGTTTGATTAAAGGACTATGATGAGCTAAATCCAAGAGTTATAATATTTATATTGAGAGAATGGTTCTGAGTGAATATTTTTAAATGGCTACTATTATTGAAAAATTATCACCATCTTGAAAATATTTTAAAAACTACTTTAAGCATACACGAAAGGAGATGGGAGTTGAAGATTTCATTTTGAAGTTAAAGATAGAAGAAAGCACTAAGTTACATGATAAAAAAAGAAATCCTCCCTTAATAGCTCCCGAAGAAAATATGATTGAACAAGTAATGAAGTCCTATAATAATAATAATAATAATAAAAAAAAGCTTTTTGTGAAGAACAAAGGAATTGCTAAGAAATTTGATAACAAATGTTTTATCTTCAACAAGATTGGACACTAAGTCAAAGATTATATAAATAAATTTCAACAAGGCACCTCTAAAACAATAGAGAAAAGTTTATTTAAGTCAATGTCATTAAAGTTAAAGAACCTCTTGAATGAAGCGTTAGAGATGAGCTTATTTACAATTATCTCTAAGGTCAACCTAATAGACAATCTCGAGTAGTGGTAGATTAATATTTGTGTACAAAATATGTCTTTACTAGAAAAAGGATGTTCAACACCTACCAAGAAGTAGATCGTAAACATCTAAACATGAGGAATTCCTTAATCTTAAAAGTACTAGATATTGGAAAGGTTATATTAAAGATACCTTTTAAAAAGTTTCGTACCTTCAACAATATGTTTCATATTGCTAACATTAGGAAAAACTTGGTGTTGGACTTATTACTAAGAATAAAAGGGTTCAAAATGATTTTTGAGAGTAGTAATTTATACTTATAAAATGTGAAATGCATACTAGAAATGAATATTTATCTGATGACCTCTTTAAATAAATGTAATAAGCATTATAACCAAGGATGAGAATAATAAAAGTATATCCTTTTACTTGTTTGAAACTTGTTGTATATAGTATGATAGGTTGTTAAATGTAAATTATAATTTTATACAAGGATTAATTAGTGTTGAGTTATTATTAACTATGATTTTTGAGAAAAATCATGAGTATGACATCTGTATATAATCAAAATTTACAAAGATTTCATTTCAAACAATTTAAAAAAAACAGTAAACCTATGAATTTAATTCACTATAATATCGGTGATTTAAAAATTGTGCAAATTAGAAGTGGAAAACGATATTACATTACTTTATAAATGATTGCATAAGGTATTATTATACATATTTGCTAAAAAGCAAAGAAGAGGCTCTTAAAATATTTAAGTATTACAAAATTAAGTTGAAAAATAACTTAGAAAAAAAAAGATAAAAGGCAATAAGAAATGATAAACGTGGAGAATACAAGACATATTTTAATAAACTTTTATATTCAAAATGGTATTATCCATCAAACTATCATTTCTTATTTACCTTAATAAAATTATATTGTTAAAGGTAAAATTGAACTCTAAACAAAAAATGAATGTCTGGTTAATAAGTTTGAGAGTATATTATAACTTATAAGAGGAGAAAATTTTAATTGTCAAATATATACATAATAAAGTACTTTATAAGAAGTTGAAAAGGACATCATATGAGTTAAAAAAAAAATCTTCTTGAAAATATCTCAAAGTATAAGGATGCCTAAAATAGTTCACTATGTATTCATTGGATATACTTAAAATAGTAGTATATATGATTTGTTATATACCGATAGAATATTAAAAGATATTCATCTTAATACAATAATAGAGTTAAAGAATACTACATGTTTTACATTATAAAGAAGTATAAGAAACTTATTAATTTAAAATAATTAATAAAAAAATCTCAAATAATTTGCATTCAAACTATATATGAAAGATTTATAAGGAATGATGAAATTGAGCAAAGTAGCAGCAAGAGAGAGAAAGTGTACAAAATAATTGGTTCTAATTTTCTAAGTAGTTAAAAATTAAGTCCCGAAGTTATTCCAACATAATATCCCAAACTTTTTATTAGTAAGAAATAACTAATAATAAGATTGAGTTCATCATCCAAAGCCATTAGAAGTAGTGGAACTTTCAATCGAAAGCAAACTAATTAGCCATAATTGTATCTTGAAGAAAAAGATAAAGTTGATGAAAACATTGAAAAACAAATTACAAAGGATTCAAACAAAAACATTGAAAAAGATGATAATTTTGGTTTTCATTTAAGTTTAAAACATCAAGTTTATTTTTAAACCAAAAACACTCAACATTTAACAATTTAAAATGGCATAAATTAATTCTATTAAACTGGATATATTATAGGAGCTACGTTTTATTCCCAAGCCTCCAATATAAAAGGGACGGGGAAAGTCAATTTGAGGTAGGAATTAAACAGGAAAAAAAAGTGAATGTTCATTTGTTCTAGCTTTAAATTGTTTTATTGTAAAGAAAAAATGAGTTAGTTTTCTAGATAGTGGAATTTTGAAAGGTTATTTATGTTGAAACTATTTGTATATTTAACCTCATGTACATAGAATATAGTTTTTTATAACAATAAAATTTATTTTGTTTTTTTTATACTTATTTACATCATTCTAATATTTTTAATTCCCAAACTAAAATTGGGTGTTGGATAGAAATCGTTTTGATGCTAACAATTGCAAGAAAACGACATTAGCATGGTAAACATCTTGTCATCCAATTGCAAGAAAAGAAAAAGAAA
This sequence comes from Populus alba, assembly GCF_005239225.2. Lineage (NCBI taxonomy): Eukaryota > Viridiplantae > Streptophyta > Magnoliopsida > Malpighiales > Salicaceae > Populus > Populus alba. The sequence continues at coordinate 13,603,975 of NC_133298.1, forward strand.
AAGAAAGAAAAAAGAGCCACCTCTTTTTACTCTCGACCCCACGACAAACCTGCAACGTCAAGTGTTGTGTCTTGAGATTTTCAAGGATGCAAATGCAAGCCAGCTAGCTGGCCTCCATAAAGAGTCCAGCTGGATCACTGATATCACCAATCCAGAGTTCAAACCAATGATTCCTCCTAGAGTTGTACGGACCTGCCAGTTCCTTACACACCCCAGCTAGCAGGGTCAGCTTCATCTCCTATGAACCAGTGCTTTAATTGTTTGTCGTCTCTTGAGACCAGGCATGACTCTTGAGCCCTGAGTTGAGGAAGAAAACTTAGGATATTTTCAGCTGCAGTGGGACCTCTAGCTACAGAGATTGCCTTATAACATCACCATCAACATTTGCTCGCTTTAAAGCTGTTTTGCGTGGAGCTATGCCTGTTACCTGGCCCGGCGATGAAATGGCCCCGTAAGCCATGCAGGTCATATTGTAATTACAAACCCTACAAGTGACTAGTTTAGTCATTTTAAGTGTCCACAAGACCTCTATAAAGTGCATGGCAATGCCAGCGTTTCTTCGTGCGCTTTACAATTTGCTTAATTTCAAGAAAGTGGCAGCTAGCTAGCCATGGCAGTACGCTCGCTTCTTGCTTTGATGGTTTTTGTTTTCTGCCTTGCAGAGGTACAGGGTTAATTACTCTGTTTTTGGGGTTTTGTTAAGGAGTACTGTGATTTAACTTTAACCATGATCTTTTCTTGCATGTTATAATTATAACATGAAGGTTTCATCTGATCTCAAGATAGATACCGGAATACTCCATGGTGGTCAGGCAAGACACGACCATCCCCTACTTCACATGCTTACTTTCATTTTCAGTACTTCTGGCTGAACGTTTCTAACCAATGCTGTTGCTAATGGTCTGTTTCTGCTTTTGTAGGTGTTCTTCCAGCATGTTGTGAGAGGTGGAAACAGGAGGCTCATGCAAGACATAGGTATGGATTAGGAGCTAAAGGGTGTACCATACTCCTTTCTTCTCCACTTGTTGCATACAGAAACTGATTTGATCCATGGTATATGCAGTGTTTGATTACCCTTTTCCAGTTTTGTTTACGTGACAATTCTTTCTCCTCTGATCTTCAGACTGTGGAGGGTTATGCAAGCAGAGGTGCAGTCTTCACTCAAGACCTAATGTGTGCACCAGGGCATGTGGCACCTGCTGTGTAAGGTGCAAGTGTGTGCCGCCGGGGACCTCAGGGAACAGAGAAGTATGTGGAACATGCTATACCGACATGACCACCCATGGGAACAAGACCAAGTGTCCATAGGCCTGCGAACCAGGGAGATTGTGTAGCTTTTTATATTCGCAGCTGGAAACTGGGTTCTCTCTCAGCTTTTGTCTAATCAAATGATCATGTACTCAAGGGATGCAGGATAGTGCTTGTATATTAGCTTTTGTGCTTGTTTGATTTCATGTTTGGTAGGGAGTTGTTGTAAAGTGGTGTTTGTGAAAATCAATGGTGGGTGGTTATGACTAATTGCTCCCTCTTCTTTACTGGCATTATCTCTGCTATTTAAACTTTCCTTGCATAAATTTATAATTCGGCAACAACAGAGACATTAATTGGGTGCCAGGCTATTACAGTTGAAAAAACTGCTTAGCTGTTGACTAATTTAATGGATGTATTCAAATTAATGAAATTGCAGATTAAAGTGATTTGGATAATTTGTTTTAAACATTCTTAGCGGGGATATTTGATCTAAATTAAAAGTGGTGTTTATTTATTTATTTTATTGAAATTTTGTTGGAATTTTATATCTAAAACAAGCTTTTCAACATGAAATATTAGTATTATTTTAATAAATTTGAAATGATAACATTAGCCACTAAACAAATCTCAGCAAGCTCCATATATGATCATACAAGTTATTTCCCCTTAATTGCTCTCATATTTTTTTGTAGCTCAGTAAATTTCTTCAAGCTATTTTTTTTATTACTTTGTTTTTTTAAGATTCCTTCTTTTGTCCTTACGTGTATTGAAAGGAGTCGTGGACATAAATGCAAAATGAGTTATGATTGCTGATTGTGCACATGTTACTTCTGTGAATTTAGATCCTAAAGTTTGTTTAACTATAATGGTAAGCCTTACAACTTATTGTTTAAGTGAGTTTATTTTCTTTTTGTTCTTCATTTGTTTTTTTTCTTAAACAAGTGTTATAGTTGCAACTTAACGGGGGGGTTTATATATCAATTTATTAAATAAAAATCATGCAATTATACAAAGTAAATATAAGATACAAAAATTGATAATGTTAATAATAAAAAAAATACATAATTAAATATGGACTCACCCTTCATAGGATGACAACGTTTCGTTATTCATGGTTTTTAAAAATCTAATGTCATTATCATGTCAACAAGAGAATCCTTGTCCAGTCTTGCTTAAGTTCAAGCTTGTGATAGCCCATTGACTTTCAATTCAAAACAATTCTCTTTTGTCAACTATAACAACTCATATTTCTTGTAAAATTCCCATGTGGAGGCCATTTGTCACTTGATAGTCTTGAAATCTAGATGTCATATGTTGGGCTTGCTATAGTGAGATTATACTTGGTACAACCTAATAAATAAGTTCTAGTCATTGAGTGCCTCAAGAGGTAGATTAATATCTAGTCTTAAAAAGTCTCTCGCATGCTTAATGATCATTTTTGAAAGGTTAATGTAAGACTTATAAGAAGTGTGAAGATAAAGGCCTTGAATAATATCATATCGGCATACTAACCACTTACAAATAAATAATCAAGCAAGAGTTGAAAGATTTCACAAGTCTTGTTCAAGTTAAAGTCATTGGGGTATCGTTACTTTCTCACATATCCTAAAATTTAGGGTGTGTGTTCTCAAAAGTAATGCATGGTTATATAAACATGAATGCATGTTAAAACAATAAAAGCAAGAAAATAAACAAACAACACAACAAATAAGATAGTAATAGAAAGACAAAAAGAAAAGCTTAGTTTAAAAGTTCCTAGTGAAGTCATCGATTTATCCCACCAGACATCACGATGACCTTTAAGAATTAGAGGGGGAGAAATAGATATTTGGCATCTTGTTCTTATAGAAGAAAGGTCTTATTTATGGAGTCTTCACCTAGTATTATGGTCATAAGAAAACCCTAACTAGTCTTTAGAGATTATCTGGTATGAGACTAGTTACACTAAAAAGAAGATACTATCACCCTTAAAACATCCCACCTAAAATAAGCTGCATTATTAATTTTATTTTAACTTACTAATGGTTTGTTGTGTTATGCTATCATGTTTTGCTTATAGCATTCTAAATCTGATGTTAGTAAATATCGGGTTAAAATTCTTGACTTTAACATCACTAAATATTTAAAATGATATTTTTTATGATGATGTCAGTAAATACCAGGATTGATATTTATGACTCTAACATCATTAAATAACAAGGTTGATATTTCTAACTCTAGTATTAGTAAATGATGCAACCGTATTATTTATTTATTTTATTTTGTTGGAATTTTATATTTAATACAAGTTTTTAACATGAAATATTAATATTATTTTAATAAATTTAAAATGATAACATTAGCCACTAAACAAATCTCAGCAACCTCCATATATGGTCATACAAGTGTACTTTGTTTTTTAAGGTTCCTTCATTGTAGTTTATATATGAAACTCGCAACCTGTTGAGATTCTTGTGAAGCCTCATTATTATAGTCATAGAATATTTTATAAGACGTGGGAAATGCCTTTTACACTTTCTCATTATTAAATATATTATTATTATTATTATTATTATTATTATTATAACATATACTAAAAACAGTCTTTTAAAAAAAATTAATGAATTTTTTTTATTTAATTTGTTAATGTTAAATTTTTTTTATTTAGTTATCAGACTTTCATCTCACATATCCCGGGTTTGATAGGTTAATCTGACTTGACGATTTGAACTGGATTTTTTTTTATTTTTAATTAATTTTTTTGTTTAATTTAGTTTGTTAATGTTAAATTTTTTTATTTAATTATCAGATTTTCATGAAACATATCCCGAGCTTAACGGGTTAACTACCAAATCAAAATCATCCAAAAGCACTGAAAAAATTAAATTTATGTCTTTTCAAGCAATTTTTTTTTTTAAAAAAAAAAAACTCTTTGAAAAGTAAATTGTAATGTAAAAACAAATACTCCCTTCCTCTAGTTAGGATTAAATGAATATAGTTGAAATAAGTTCTCATATGTTTAAGCCTGGATTGCCTTGTTGTACCAAAGCATACTATCCACTAGATTTTGAAATTTCTTCCCATGCATTTAAAAGGTTGTCCACCCAGGTTACACGATCCATAAAGGAAAAAAAAAAACTCAGTGAGAAAAGGTATGAACTTTCCCTGATGTGATTCTTTGATTTTTTTTATTTATTTATAATGTCATTATTTAGCATGTTGACAGTTATAATGTGTCATTATTTTACACGATAACAATATAATAATTATGTCACTTTGAAGTTTGAACTGGGGTTACTTAAACCAATCATAGGGCTCATTGAAATTATTATAATTAGGATTTTTTATAAACATGATTTTTCAATAACTAGTTATTATGGAACTATCAAGAAAAAAATTCCACTTGTCTAAAATTAACAAATAAAATTAGACAAGAGTATATGCATTTAGTTTATAATCATGCAATAAATTAGAGCGTACATACTAAGCATATATTAAACTTATAATTTATATAAAAATAAGGTCCTACCATGAATACTAGTCACACAATATATTTTTAAATAAATTAAAAAAAAATAAAAAAGGAACTTATTGCAACACTTTAAAATTTATCAAACTTTGTTGTTATCAAGAATCAATTTTTTTTATATAAAGGTTTTATTGATTCTCACTTATTGCAAAAAACTCTCTTTAATAAGTCTTTCTAAGATTCAACTAGAGGGATGAGCAAAAAAATCAAAAAAAACCGATTAAGCCGAGAAAAATAATAAAAAAAAATAACTGAAAAAACCTAACCATGAAAAAAACTGATCGGTTCGGTTTTGGTTTTATAAACCTAAAATTAAAAAAAACCAAACCAAACCAAAATGGAAAAGAAAAAAAAAACACCCAGTTAAACTAAAAAAACCGAGTCAAATCAGTTTGAACCTGGTTTTGTCCTTAAAACCGAACCAAAACCGGTCGATTTGAACCGGTTTTAGTTCGGTTTTGATTTTTTAAAAAAAAAATCAGTTTGGTTATTTTTTAAATAAAAACCAAACCGAAAATGATCATCCCTAAATTCAACAACACTATCATGTTTAGGTGCACTCCTAAACAAAGTCTAAAATAATATATTTATAGTCATTTTATAACTTCAATTTGAAAAGTATTTTTAATCAAACACATTAAATTATTTTTTTCTTCAACTTTAATTTCAATCACAAATTTAATCAAACATATATTTTATTAAGTCAATTCAACTAAAAATATTTTTTATAAAATAATTTTTTTAAAACCATAATGATAAAACTACCATAATATCAAGCACATCCTTCAGCTCTTATGATCTGCTGGTGATGAAAATAACAGTTGTAAAATATACACGGATCAACTAAACTGTCTTTTTTTTTTTTTTTTACTTTGCTTTTTGCTTTTTGCTTTTTGTTTTTTTTTTTTGTTTTTGTTTAATGGATATTTTATTGATCCCTGTGCTTTACGGTTTTTTTTTTTTTAATTTTTGTTTTTTTAAGTCTTTTTTTTCATTGTTTTTTTTTTTAATTGAGTTGTTTTTTTTTTTCGTCTTTTTTTTACTTTTTGCTTTTTACTTTTTTTTTTTCTTCATTTTTCTTCGTTTTTTTTAATGGATATTTTTTTAAAAAAAATTGTTAAATGTTTTTATATCTCAAACTTTTATAACACGCATTTCAAACGGGTTAACCCAGATTTTTTTTTCTAGAGGTTAACCAAATTAATTATGGGCTAACCCATCAATTTTTTTTCTATGCAGTTATCAAACTTTCATGACGCGAATTCCTGGTTTGACGGGTTAACTTGGTTTGACGCATTCCAGGTTTAATGGGTTAACTCAGATTTTTTTTTCTGGTTTTTCTTTTTAATTAATTTTTTTATTTCCACAGTAAAACAATTCCTTAGGTGTTTTTTTTTTAAAGTTGTCTTAGTTTTTTAGCTGTATTTTTTTAATTTTTTTTTGCTTCTTCCTTTGTTTTTTTTTTTTTTTTAATTTAGTTTATTAATGTTTAATTTTTTATTTAATTGTCAGACTTTCATGACACGTTTATCGGATTTAACGGGTTAACTTGGTTTGACAAGTTATTTTTTTGCTTTTTATTCTTTTAATTAATTTTTTTCGTTTAGTTTAGTTTGTTAATGTTAAATCTTTCTATTTATTAGACTTTCATGACACATATCCCGATCTAACTGGTTTCACGGGTGAACCCAATTAATTTCGGGTTGACCTGTCAATTTTTTTATTATTATTTTCATAAATGTTTTTATTTAATTTAGTTTGGTTATTAGACTTTCATGACACAGATCCTGAGTTTAACGGGTTGGCATGGTGACGAGTTAACCCAGATTTTTTTTCTTTTTTAATTAATTTTTTTTTGTTTAGTTTAGTTTGTTAATGTTCACTTTTTTTTTATTTAGTTACCAGACATTCATGACACGGATCCCCGGTTTAACGGGTTAACTTGGTTTGATTGAGTTAACCTGAATTTTTTTTTTAAATTATTTTTTCGTTTCGTTTAGTTTGTTAATATTAAATTTATTTCTATTTAGTATTTTTTTCTTCTTAGAGGTTTTTATTTTTTTATTTTTTATTTTAATTAATTTATTTTATTAATATTAAATTTTTTTCAGTTTTTTGGCCGATACCTTTAGTTTTTTTTTTTTTATGCCTTTGACTGTGGACTGCAACAGTGCAGTCCACAGTGAAAAGCTGATGTCTTTCTAATTTTTTTCTTATCAAACTTTCATTACACAGATTCCAGGTTTGACAGGTTAATTTGACGAGTTAGCCAGTTAATTCTAGGTTAAATTAATTTTTTTTTTTTTTAATTATCAAACTTTCATTATGCGAATTCAAGGTATGACGGGTTAACCTGGTTTGAAGGGTTAACCAATTAATTCATATATTTTTTTTTTCATTCATGTTGGTTTTTTTTAACTAATCTATTTAATTATCACACTTTTATACGGCCTTGCAACCAGACCCACGTCTAATGCTCTGGTATTGTAGTCCAAACACTTTTATGCTAAGGGTTCAAGTTTATGTTATTATTAATATTATAAACATTACTCTTGGATCAGGCGATGCAACCAAAACTGAGATTTTTTGGTATAACTTTACAAAAAAACCTAACACTTTTAAATCTTGACTATTTTTAAAATACAAAAAATAATTGACCTGCGGCATCGCGCGGGGCATGTAACTAGTAGCAACTAGAAAGTTTTTGTTTTAAATTTGCCATGTGCACATGCATTTGACAGTGATGCTTGACTAAAGTATTTAATTAGTACTTGTACGATTCGATCTTTTGCAGGAATTGCTCGAGCAGGATGGTGAATCCGTAGGGTGAGCAGTCCAGTTGTGATGTTTGCCTTGTCAATTGTAGACTTGTGTAGCTCCAGATGTCTAAGCACCATTGTAGGTAATCTTTTGACGTTCAGTTTCCCTGCCATGTGCATGAGATGAATATGCTAGATGGCAGCTGCCTGCACATTTTGTAACAAGATTTAGGACTGATCTAATTAGCAATCATAAATTAACAGCTCCTAGCACCAAATTTAGGGCTAGTCATGGTGTTTAGAACCCACAGCTAGCATTGTCAATAATTATGCAACTTGATCATTTATAACACTCTCTGAACATAGCTGCATATTTTCTAATCTATTGATTTGTATCAGCATATATCAAAAGCTTTTGCATGGTATTTGGTTAACAAAATGGGTTGCTTTTTTTTTTCAATCATTTGTGCAATTGGATGGCGCAATTTTAATACTGTTAGCATTGTGAAAAGTAATCTGAAAGGGTGCTGAATGCTAATGGCTGGTTTTCTTCCATCTTGTCAGGTCTAGGCTGGTGGGCTCTCCGCTGCTTGCTAAAGGAACGCAGCTCTTCAGCCCTTCTGTACAAGTCGTTGAGACTCAAGAAATAAATGGATTAGAAGATCAAGCCAGCAAATCAAAATGTGCAAGAAAAAGAACCTTCAATGATCGAAGCCATGATGCTATATTGTATTTAAAATTCTATTCTATATAGTTCTAAGAGTATACTAATGGTAGTTAAAGTAACTTGAAGAATACTAAAACAGTGCATGTCTAGAGACTAAAATTTGAATTTAGCTATAAAAAAACCACTTATGAAAGCTCAAACAAATTGGATATCTGGGTATAACTATAAAAGGCCCGAAAAAATCACAGGTTTTTTAGGTTTTTTAAGTTGGTTTGAATTAGTTTCTAGTTCGGTTTGATTTTGAATATATATAAATTCAGTTTGGTTGGATTTACTTATCAAAAATCAAACCAAACTGAAAATGCTCAGTCCTAAGACATTCACGGGGATCATCGAACTTACCAAAACATTCGCCAGCTGTTGGGGCTAATCCCTTCCTTGCAGGAGCTACCTTTTTAAAAGGTTTGCAAGGATGCAGATAATAAAGAAACCCACAAACACTATTTGTTACCTAGCAGAATTTTCCATCAAAATGAATTTCAAGAATACGTAAATAAAAATACATTGATTAAAAAGGAGCATTCTGGAGTAAAATTGAGATAAAGGCATTGGTTAAATAATTGCAAAGCAATATAGAAACAAAGAGGCGCAGGACTAATCCTGGATTACTACCGTTTTGAGACAGATTTGAGAAGTCAATTGGACCAAAGCAAAAACCAACTCTTCCTTCATACACAAGTAGAGCTATTATCCTCCGCCCCACATTTAGGAACAAAAAACCTATTCTTGGATACTAGAAAGCAACCAAGCTCATGATTTATACTACTGGGATCTCAATATTGGTTGTCAACAATGGTGGAACATACTCTTCTTCTTCCTTGGGAGGATGGATTGTGACCAGATCAGGTAATGGTGTCATTGGCCCAACCTTGCCCTTTGGATCCCAGTCAAGCATAATCTTGACCTTGATACCAAGCACACCCTGTTGCCAGAGAAGGTTATAAAGAAAACACACACATTCAGACAAAAAAAAAAATGTCAATAAGAATAAGGCAAACAATGGTCAACTACAGCCATTGAGGTTGCAAACAATGGGCAAATACATCAGTTGCTGGAATTGTAGAGCATGATAGCCCGCAAGAGAAAGATGAGTCACAAGACAAGAAACGGACCTGTCTAAGAAGAACATGCCTAACAGCTGAATCAATATACTCTTTAACAGGTTGGCCAGAGGATATCATGTACCCATCCTTGAATTTCATGGATTTGGCACGCTGTGCCCGAAGCTTTCCACTCACAATAACCTGTGTCGTTATGTAAGTGAATCAAAATTTCAAATAACTGCCACGATGCCAGGAAAAAAAAAAAAAAAAAAAAACAAGAAACCAAAATCTTGAAGCATACCTCACATCCTTTTGCCCCACTCTCCATTACAAACCTCAACACTCCATAACAAGCCCTGTCAAAGTAACAAAAATTTGACCACAAACACAATTTCCGAAGGGAACAAAATGCACACATGCAGACTCAGTTTATCTTATTTAAAGAGATCAAAGCATAAAGAAGTGTTCGAGAAGTAGGGTTAGTAAACATTTTCATGTCCCTCACTCAATCTGATAACCAAATGAAGTCATCAAAATATAAAACCCTAAATTCAACCACAAAGGCACTTGAATGGAACAACAGGAGAAAGTTGTATTCTAGATCCAACTACATAGATGAAGAGTTTCACACAGTGCAGCACCCGCCAACTAGCAACAAGGGCAGCGAAGAATGGTGAACAAAAGAAAAGCAACAAAACAAACTAAAATAACAGATTTTTCAATCCTGCTGCACTGTGTGAGGTCATTCATGTACAAATGTCTACATCCAATTAATGAGAATAAAATAACAGGGATTTAGAAAAATGTTCTAAAATCTAAACTCCAGGCCCTTAATAGCAGAGCAAGAAGCCAGACAGATTTCTTGCATACAATTTATCTGAGCACTGTTTCCTCATTGTTACAAACCCTAAGGCTCACAAGATAACCAAATGTGCATCTAATCATGAAACATTCATGCTCTCCATGCACGACAGGACATTAATAAAGTCAAAATCCACAATAGTTTTAGGAACTGTAATGATCAACAACGAAAAAGCACTTTCTTGAACTCGACAATCATTCTTTTCCACAAAAAAGAAAAGGCAGAAAAGATATTACTCAAGAAAAAAACATCATAACAATGCACTGGATCATATTGCACGTGATATAAACGATACTAGTGTAGCTATAACGGTACACATGCCAGAAAATTGTTTTCCTAATCTGCAAGGCTCACTCAATAATGATTGGTCATAAAAAGGTGGCATCTACCATCAGAAGTTCAGTGCAAGGAACAACAGTTGCAATCCTTGGATTATAAGAAATTGATGGCATTAACAAATATTGTCACCCTCAGACACGAGATGGACATTTTAAAATAACCCAACTCGCTGTAAAGATGACTTGGTGAGCAGAACAAGAGAATTCATAAGAAAGCAAAACAAGCAGGTAGACAGCAAACCAACGCGTAGATAGATCACCAGATAAGTGAAGATACCTGCGAACAGCAAGGCCTCCAAGGAGCTTGTAACGAAGAGACTCGGCCTGCGCAATGGCACAGAGACCCCTGTTGTTAACTTTCTCAGCATAGAGCTCGACACCATTCTCGGGAAACTTGAAACGTTTCTGGACAACGGAAGTGAGCTCCCTGATCCTCCTTCCCTTCTCACCTAAACAAACATAACAGAGAATCTGAATAAAATATTGTCCATTTGATTGATAAAAAAACAAGAGGAAGAGGAGGAGGAGGAAAAGATTACCAAGAACATTTTGGGTACGAGTAGCCCTGATGATGATCTCGGTGCGCATGGGAGTAACCCTAACTTCAACACCAGAGTATCCATCCTCAGCCAATTCTCTAGTCAATACCTCGTTCAGTTCTGCATAGAAAACTCCATCCGCAACAAACTATAAAACGAATTCATCAGATTCTTCTATTGTTTCATTAGAGAGGAGAAAATCAAATATTGTTGGAATTTACCTTGCGTTTCTTACTGATTTGAGTGGCCATGATAGCTCTAAGATGGACTTAATTCAAGCTCTAACTCTAAGATGAAGCGAAGCGAAAAGCGCAGGCTCAACCCTAATGAATAGTGGTTGTCTGTGTAAAAAAAAAACAAGCCAGCTAGCCTCATCTCAGCAATCGGTGGCCGTGTTTGGTTTTCGATGTTACGAAAGATGGGCCTAGTTTTAGATATAGTTAGATTGACACAAATTATAGCCCAAGTTGGATTTTGAAGGCTCATAGACGATCTTTTTCTCTATATATATATATATATGGAATAACATATCGTATAACTTAGTGTATTTAATTTAATTTTATGAAACCTTAATTATAATCTCAAATCTTTTTATTTTTTTTTATTATTTTTGTTGTTGATATTTTGAACACATAAATATAAAAAGAAGAAAAAAAAACCTACTAGTAACAAACCAAATCACCAATACCTATGTGCCGCTCTACAGGGACAAGAACATAGTATGTGAACTTGATCATGTGTAATTTGATATATTTTTATTAGTTTTAAAGATGAAAATATAATGAAATGAAAGATTGAAGAAGCATAATTTTTTAAAGATGGGTTAAATAAAATTAAACATGAAAGGATAAATTGAATATAACATCTAAAACATAAGAGATAAATGAGTTATTTTTTCTAAAAGATTTTCCCCTTCCAATATTTGTTTTTTTATTTAATTTATGTAGGCAATTTATTGCGAAGGAATTGCTATGGTGGAAGAGTATATAACAAGGGTGTTATTATGCTAGTCTTGGAGGAATTCGAGATGTCCATTGATTCTATTAAACTTATGCAAAACTTCCCATCTAAACATAATTCCAATATAGTCCTTTTCAAAATCAACGTGCCTCCACGGTCATATGTTCGTCATGCCTACTTCGATAGCACTAGAAGAGAGGTGGGTCCGTGTTGTAGGGAGTATTATAGCCAGCTTAGCCAACAACTAGATAATTGCTGGATAATTGAACGTGGGATGCTTCAGGCAAATTTAAAAAAAAAAAAAAATTGGATATAATATTGTTGTTAATATATTTTTTTAGTAGAAAAAAAAAAAGTTATATAGGGATTGATTTAGTGTAATCTAATTGACTTGATAAATTTAAAAACAACTTAGATGACGGAGAAAAATATAATTTAATAAAAAAAAAATCAAGACAATATCTTTTTTAAGTATTGAAATAAAAATATATTAGATCAACTCGGATCAATTTGAATTAACATGTCAAATTTGTTATCTAGGTAATGAGACCCTGATAACCCTATAGAAAGCAAATTAAAAAAATATTAAACACAATTCTCAATCAATCTAATATATAAAAATGAAGTTGAAAACTAAATTCAACTTAAAAGACATGGGTTAAAAATGAAAAACAAGATGAGTCGACCTAGATTAACCTTCTAGACCTAGGTCATGAGATCGAGATAACTTTATAAAAAGCACATCAAAATAAATTATGAGCTTAATTCACAATCAATTCAATGTTAAAAGATAAAATTAAAAACAATTTAAAAAAGATAAAAAAAAAAAAAAAAAAACACACACACACACAAGTCAACAAAACAAACTCATGACTCGAGTCATGAAACTAGAAAAACCTTGTAAAATGCACATTAAAATAAATTATAAAGCCTAATTCTCAGTCAACATAATATTAAATGATAAGATTAAAAAAAATCAACTAAAAAAAAATCAAATCAATCAGCTTAACTCATTACCTGGATTATAAAATTGTGATAACTCCATAGAAAGTAAATAAAAAATAAATTATGAAGCTCAATTCTCAATTAACATAGTTTTAAAGGATTATATTAAAAATAAAATAAAAAAAATAAAGAAAAAAAATAATGACTCATGTCAACTCGGGTTAACTGTTAAAATCAGGTAAGAAGTCCAGGATAACTCTATAAAAAATAAATTAAAGCAAATTATGAATTTTAATAACCAGCAAATCTAATGTTGAATGATAAAATTAATAAAAAAATTCTCATAATTTTTTTATTTTTTAGGACAACATCGTTTTGATGCATTTTCAATTGAAAAACATTTAAAAAAAAAAACATTCTACTTCATAACATCAAACACACACAAAGTAGTTTGATCAAGGGGTGAGGAATGTACCATATAGACATGGAGAAGATAGCATTTCACACCCACCACGGCCACTTCGAGTTCTTGGTTATGCCTTTCGGCCTCACCAACGCACCTAGCACTTTCCAAGCTTTGGTGAATGAGGTGGTTCAATCATACCTATAGAAATTCATTCTTATTTTTTTATGATATTCTTATCTATAGTTACTCCTAGACAAATCATCTAGCGCACTTGCAGCTTGTCTTCAGAATCTTTACTACTAATCAATTATTTCTTAAGAGATTCAAGTGTTTTATTACTCAACTCCAAGTCTCCAACATCGAATATATCATATCAAGAAAAGGGGTTATAATAGACAACAACAAAATTACAGCCATGATTGATTGGTCAAAGCCGAGCACTATGAAAGGATTACGCATTTTCTTGGGCCTTGCAAGCTATAACTAGAAATTTGTTCAAAATTATGGCACAATTGCAAGTCCTTTTAGCTATGTTACACATGGATTCATTTAAATGGACAGAGGATGCAGCTCAAGCATCTGAGCAATTTAAAAATTGTTATGACCTGCACCCCTGTTTTGGCACTACCTAACTTTACCATACTATTTATTTTGGAATGTGATGCCCCAAATACAGGAATGAGAGTTATGTTACAACAAGAAGTTCAACCAATTGCGTATTTCAATAGACCTCTTGCATTCTGTTATAAAAGTCCTCTGGCTTATAGAAAGGAGCTTATTGCCTTAAACAAAACAATCAGACATTGGCAAGCATATTTATGAGGGCGCTACTTCCTTATCCGGACAGATCATTACAATCTCAAGTTTTTATTGGAACAACACATCATCATTTCACCACAACAACATTGGCTAAATAAACTCATGGGTTTTTATTTTGCAGTGAAATATCGCGCGGGCAAATAAAATAAAGTGGTAGATGCTTTATCCCGCCACTTAAAGGACCAACCTAATCTTGCTTCACTCTCAATGCCCGCTTACCTCTTTTTTATTCCATTCGTACCAAGATTTAAAATTCAAACCAATTGCAACTATTGAAGCAAAATATATAGCAAGGCAAAGCTATTGGGCCCTATAAGTATAGGGATGGCTTGCTTTTCTTTAAGCAACAAGTTTATTTGCTACGCAATTCTCTTCTTGTTCCATCCATTATCTCGGTTGTCCATAATAATAGCTATAAAGGATATTATAAAATACTTCATCGTGTTGCCCAGGATTTTTATTAGCATGAAGACTTTTATCCAAGCTTTTATGTGGCCATGTCTTGCTTGTCAAGAATACAAGATTGAACACTTACATCTTATAAGGTTTCTCCAACCTTTGCCAGTTCCGCTTCAGATATGGTTAGATATCTTTATAGATTTCATTGAGGGACTACCTACCTTTTAAAGGAAGTTTTTTTTACTAGTTGTGGTAGATCGTTTTTCAAAGTATGTACATCTCGTTCCCCTTGCTCATCCATATAATGATGTAAGTGTAGGCTCACTTGTTTTTTTGATAATATTTTCAAACTTCATAGATTGCCTAAAATTATTATGAGTGATCTTGATGTAACATTCACGAGTTTGTTTTGGACTGAATATTTATGGTTGAATGGAACTAAATTGGCTTTAAGCTCTGCTTATCACCAACAAAGTGACGGACAAACAAAGGTTGTCTATTGCATTATTGAGATGTATATGTGTTGCTTTACAATTGACAATCCTCGTCGCTGGTTTCAATGGTTGTTTTAGGTGGAGTACTGTTACAACACTAGCTACCAATCTTCCCTTAAAGCTACTCCATTTGAAGTGATATGGTGCTCTAAGACCTTTACAACCGATTACTTCAAGCTCAAAATTCCATGAAGGCAAGGTATGATGCTAAACATCGTCATGTTCAATACCTTCTATGTGATCGAGTTCTACTTAAACTTCAGCCTCACTTCCAATTTAGTCTCTCTTCCAACAGGTACACTAAACTCTTACCCTGTTATTATGGCCCCTTTTTTATTTTAACCAAAGTGGGTTGTGTGGCTAACAAATTAGACCTTCCCTCCTTCTCCAAGTTACACCTTGTTTTTCATGTTTTCTCCTTTAAACCTTTCCATGGCACTTCAATTCCGATGACACTTAAGTTCTTATTAAACCCACTTTACCTATTCTTACCCAAGGCAAAATTCACCCTCTACCGAAAGCAATTCTTGATTCTTATTCAGTTAATAATCAGCACCAGGTTTTAGTACATTGGGACGAGTTATTTCCTGCAGACTCTTTTTGGGAGGATGTTTACTCTCTTTGCAACCGCTTTCCTTCATTTGCACCTGAGGACAAGTGTCATATTAACGGGGGCAATGATGTTATGAGCAATCATATGGACAAGAAGTTTGTCAAAGGACAAGTGTATCCAACTTGTGTGGCTGAAAAGTAGGAACTTAAAGATGGGAGTTTGGCTAGCAATGCATTATGCTCCAGCTTGCAGATTCTATGCAGATTTCATTTCAATTTTTATTAGTTTCTTATTTTTATTATTGTTAGTTTAGATAGTGTAATAGTGGTACCTACTTTGTAGGAGTTGGTTAGTGAACAATTTCTTTATATTTTAAACTTGAATGTTGAGAAAATGAAGTGAAAATTTTCAAACTTTTATTTGCATTGAGATCGTTGGGTTCTCTCTTAGATTAGCCCTTCACATATTTTTAAAATTGATCATAAAGGAAGAAGGTCCGGCAAACATCATTTTTTTCAGGTTGATTTCGTAGTCAATCACCCTATAACTCGAATATGGTTTTGAGACCGTTTCAAATATGTTCATTGTCTATTTTTTTAAAAAAAAAAAAATTCATGATGATGTTAAAAGATTTGATTACAAATAAAAAATATTTTAAGAAGAAAATTAACTATTATAAAAAATAACAACACAATTAAATAAAATATAAATACCTTGAACACAACATTGAGTTTGTTATAAAAAAAAATAACAACATGATTAAATAAAATATGAATACCTTAAACACAGCATTGAGTTTGTTTTTTAAATAGAAGGGATTAGCTAATTATTTTATTAAGAACATATGGATGTGATAATAATTTACTCTCTTTTGATTTAGGCATGCAAATTAGAGGAGAAAAAAATAGTAAATTGTCATTATTTCATCGTTTTTAGCATGTGCTAACATTATGTTACTTTATTTTGAATTTAACAGTACAAGTTTAACAAATAGGAGCGAAGAACTTTTTTTAAAAAAAAAAGTCAATCCGAGGAAAAAGAAAGAATCTCAGCCCCAAGAGATTCTACTAGGCACGGATCGCTAGTAACAGTACTAGAACGTACGATATTATGGGTAGCGTGTCGATGATTGTTGGAGGAAGAAAGCTCCTCTCCTATTCTCCAAGATGATCCAGACTTGTTTGTTTGCTGCAAAAATTTTCAAACGAAGAACGTTCCTGGAAAGAGGGTCGTTTTTTTTTTTTCTTTCTTTTTTTGCAATTAAAGGTGAAATCTTTATTGTCTTTCATGGATGTGATCGCAGTGGATGTTTTACCTGTCATCTTTTATCACAATCAGCATCGATGCCTGGAGACACGTCGTTCTTTGATTCATGCAGACGGGAAACCCACAAGGTTTGTGTTGGCAACATCTGTCTTTTCAATTGGTGTTTATAGCGTGTAGTAATTATTTTTTAAAAAATATTTTTAATGTTAATATATTACAGCGATTCAAAAACATTATAAAATCAATTTAAAAAAAAAAAATAAGAAACACGATTTTAACATGCAAGTTGGTTCGAGAAATTATAGTTTTGGAATTAAATGATTGCTTATTTTATTTTTTACTAGTAATTTCAGCCAAGAGGAAGATTCCTGGAAGTTGGATGATTGTTTGGTATTAGAATCATGTGATTAGGACATTGATTTACTTCTTTCCATTTGAATTTATTAGAATATGTCATTGTTATATTTGTGTTTATGGATGTTTGGAAGTATAGTTATAGTTGTTTTTTTTAAAATATTTTTTATAAAAAATATATCAAATTAATATTTTTTATTTTTAAAAAATTATTTTAAATATTAGTACATCAAAATAATCTAAAAACACTAAAAAATTATTAATTTAAAATAAATAAATAAAACATTTATAAAACATAAAAACAATCATTTGCTTTTAATGACTCGGTTGAGAAAGCTACTGATTTGATTTAAAACAAAACACAAAATAAGAAAAGCAAGAGCCCAATATAGGCCGTTGATCATATAATGGCAGGAGACATCCATCCTCTGGATGATTTTTAAGAGAAATTATTATATAAATTATGTTTATCACTTTATCCCTTTATTCTAGACCAATCAATAAGAGATATATAACAAAATCATGTGATTCTGGCGATATGTCTCAGAATTTGTCCATTATCACAAAGTCAAATTGTTAATTATTTGATTTTCTTGTCATGCTTATAATTACTTGTCCTTTCAAACTTTTAATCCAACCAACCTCTTTTTCTTTATAGTATAATTAGATACTCCTAGATTTATTCAAATAAAATAAAAAAAAATAGTAAACTTTAAATAATCATGTCATTTTATTATATTTAGACATGTAGATTTATTTTAATAAAAAGAATAAAAATTATATTTTATTTGTATATTTTTTATTTACTGATTTTTTTTTAGTAATATCGGTGTCCGGGCCAGTTTGCGCACACCTCGACTAATCTTACTGGCCCTGAAGTTAACAACCATGTAAGCTCCAATAGCCCTGAGATTTGTGAGACTCAAACTGGTGAACTCTAGAGATTAAATTTAGAGTCTGATCAATTGAGCTATACCCTTTTGTGTTTAGTACTGTGGTAGCTGTTGTGATTGTGGTTTGAAAAAAGTTATTTTTATAAAAAGTGCTTTTAGTTGAGGTTGATTTGGTATTTATTTATGTTTGGTTAAAACTGTAGTTGAAATTGAGGTTGAACAAAAAGTAGTTTAATGTGTTGGTTAATAATGCTTTTGAAATTAAGGTTATAAAATAATTTTAAAAAATATATATTAATATTGATAGTTTTTAATTTAAATAATGTAGATTTAACTATTGTTTTTATATCATGAAATAAATAATACTTTTATATAAAATATTTTTCATTGTTCTATTAAACTATCTACAATTTCATCACGTGTAAAATATATCTGACAAGGACTACAATTTTTTTGGTTTTTTAAGCGCGTGATAATATCTGGTAAAATATAATTAGGAACAAAATTGAAATTGCGATCAAATTCTGCAAATATTACGTCATCAAAATAATCTCTGCCTAATTTATGTAGTGTAATTAAATAATGTTAAATACTAGTTTTTTGAGTAAAACACAATTAAAAAATAATTTTTTTTTATTTTACTGAGTCAAACCTAGTTCAATACATTTTTAAGTTTTGAACCGGAACCAGTCCGGCCAGAACAATAAAGCTGGCTACACTGTTCAGTGTGCCATGCTACACTGCTGTAACATTGTTCACGCTAATTAATTAGCATCAATAGTGCGAAAAATTATAAAGGACCCATACACAGTAAACTGTGTTTTTTTTTTCTTAACCAAACATGTTGCGTATCTGTGTTTTAAACAAAACGCAGACGCAACCTCGTTAATAAACGGACTCTAAAAGGTTTATTTAGGAAGTGTGATTACGTAGTTTTTTAAAGTGTTTTTTTTTAGAAATATATCAAAATAATATTTTTTTATTTTTTAAAAATTATTTTTAAAATTAAGCGCATCAAAATAATTTAAAAATACTAAAAAATTATTATTTTAAAAAAATAAAAATAAAAAATAATTTTTTAAATAATGTTTTTAAAATATAAAAACAAAGAGTTGTCGGTCAATATATGTGGTGGTGGGGGGCTGATCTATCTAACAATTTCCCCGTTCTGTCAACTGTCAAAAAAGGAATTTGTCGAGGAAGCAGGCGGTAATAATAAAGCATTTGCTCATATAAATGCAAGACACGCCTATTTTTTGTATTTCTTTTTAATGGATTTTGATGGGGTAACCGTTACTTGTCGGACTGTCCACCTAACAACAAAGTAAGTAGCCCAGGTGGGTTGTAAATAGTTTTCTCAAACAACCTCTCTTGCACTAAGTGCTCTATCATAAATTTATTACAATAAAAACAAATTGAGTTGAGGAAAACTATATGTTATCAAGATATAAGGGTGTGGTGTGGATTAGAATACTGCTTTTCTAGTTCTTAAAATATCCACCTTTTGATTTTTCAATTTTATTCTACTCTAAAATTTAGGCATGATAATTTATATCTATCAGTTTTTTATAGGGTTTTCGTAGTATTACAAAAACATCTTGTTTTTAAGTTAATACTTGATTTGATAACATAAGATTCAATTTTATTATTAAAAAAAATTAAATTATGGAAACTAAATTTGCACTGAATCAAAAAAGCAACCTTCCTTTTCCTCCCCTTTTTAACTGTTCATGAGACACATTTTAAGAAATTTTGGTCCCTAAAGTTTTTATTTTTTTACCCCTCTTTATTGGGGTTTTTTTTCCAGTATTAGTCCTACACTTCATTTATTTTATACTCAATTCCCTGAATTTTAGGAGAGAGAAAAAGAAAGTCGTTGAAAAAATATAAAAAAGAGAGAAAATATTAATTGGCCAAGTTCTAAGAATAAAAAAGATGAATTTGGTATCGATGTATTTCTCCTGACGAAATAAGTGTTATTAAAGTGATTTTAAACTTTCATGTTGTTAGGGTTAAGAATTTTTATTTTATTTTATGTTTTTAGTTGATTTAGAGGTTTTTGATGTGTGAAATTGGTTGACATAGATAGGTATCCATTAGGTATTTTTAAGTTAAAAAATATTGAAAATGAGTTTTTAGGTTAAAAAAACATAGGGTTTAAGTTTTCTATCACTCTCAATAAATTTTTATACTATAAAATAACTAAAATTATACTTGGAATATTATTCTTTAATATACCATTTAATTTTGATTTTTTTCTCAAATAATATTCTAATATTTTTTTAAATATTAGCGAGCATTTTTTTTACATTCCTTCATGAATTTTTTTCTTTTATTTTTTTTAATTTTAATCAAAATTAAAAATGATTTAATAAAAAGATATATTCAGATATTATTTCATTAGATATCATTCAATTTGACATTTATTTTAAAAAAAAGATATCAACTATTTTTTTTATAATGTTAGCAATCATTTTGTTAATTATTATTCGTTAGCTACTATGCAATTTTTTATTTTTTTAATGTTTGTGTTCATGGATATTATGTAGAAATAAAGTTAAGTCATTATAGTTATCAATAATATTTTTTTTAATTGTTGTTACTTTTTATTCAATGAATTATGTTTTTTTAAAAGTATTTTTTTCATCAAAAAATGAAAAAAAAAATACATGAATAAAAATTTTGACAAGAAAATAATTTTAAAAAAAAGTGAAAAAAGAGAGAGCATTAATAAGATGACGGGGTTTAGATTAAAAAGATACTTTTACCATTATTTAAAATCATTTGTTTATATATATATATATATATATATTTATTCTAATGGCTTTCAATTTTTATTGAAAAAACAACATAGTTCGAAAATCTATATTTTTTTGATAAAAAAACATATTAATAAAAAAAGGATTATACTAGAAAATTATTTTTTAAAATAAAATTTAGATTATTACTCTTCTTATAATTTTTCTTATTGCCATGTAAGTAGATAAAAAAAAATAAAAAATACTGAAGAGCCCCCTTCCATCTTTTAATCTGCATTTATCTATTAACTTCTCAACTTAGTCTTAATAATTAGCAATTTTTATTAGTAAATATAAATTTAGATTTATTTTATTAAATATTTTATGAAGTTCCCAGTATTCTTTTTCTGGAGTGCATTAATAATTTTTTATGTTTATTTTTTTTTTATTATCTAACCCATAACATAGCACGAGACAAACTAACTTAGTAATTACAAAATCAACATGACAAAAGACAAACAATAAATTTTGAGTTGGGAAAGGAAAAACAAAAAAGAAATCAAACCAACCTTATTATTTAATCTTGCTTCTAACAGTAAAGGTGAAACAACTTTTAGATTGATAACTAGCTATCAGGCATGTATTTTGCCGCAGGTTAAATATATATTTTTTTTCAAAAAAAAAAATAAATATGCTATCTTTTCTTAAGTGTTTATCAACATAAAAATTTCAATTATAAATTGAAAAAGTTGATATATCTATTTAATTAAATAAATCAAAAATCTTTTGTCCAACTAAAAAAAATATAAAAGCTTGATTTCTACCCAACCAAAATTAATTATCCAAATTCTGTAACCTTTTATAAAATCAAAGAATTAACTAAATATCGAGACACTTATTTAAAATCATGATAAACTTACAAATATTAAAGGATAAAAACAAATTATTTTGGCTAATTAAAAATTAATAAAATATTAAAGGGTAAAATTAAAAAACAATAAGTATGAAAATCAATAAAGACACAATTGTTAAGGATCAAATTGAAAAATAAATTATTTTTTATGGTCTACCTTTGATTTTTTTTTTTTTTAAATAGCAAGTAATGTGTCACTTATTTTGTCTAGCTCATTCCAACATGAGAACGCAATGGCCCAGATACTCACAAAAAGTCATATTAGGGTGTTTTACACTTGAAAAATTCATTTTAAACTATTGTTTGATCTAAATTCTCAACAAATAGAATTCTTAGACACCGAGATCAATTATTTTGGTGGTTAGAATCGTTATTAATTGATATTTGTTTTCTCTATCATCGAATTCCAATGATTTTATCTCTCTCACCTTAGATGAGGAACCAAAAATAAAAAAATAAAATTTTGGATAAAAATAAATTTTGAAAAAAATTAAAGAAATATAACATGGATATGTTGTCAACTAAAAGGACCAAAGTCAACCTTTTTAGTTAATTTTGAAATGGCCATCAAGATAACTAGAAACACGCCATATAATCCATGTTTGGACTGTCACATTTGAGCCAGGTAAACTGCTTCAATTTACCAGTAAATTGAATTAGGTTTTTCTTTTGCAGCTATCTCCAATGCATCCCACAGACAAAGTATGAATTTCTGCGGTATTAGTATACCTTGTCCGAAGCCTTGTGATGGCTAAAGCCCATCATCATTCCAACATGTTTGTTGCCTAGTTTGGATCCATGCCAAAATCAAGAAAAAAAAAACATTATGAATTAATGGATAATTAATTAAATAACTTGATTAAGTGTTACATACAAATCTAGTAAATACAAAGCGACACCTGTATCGGCTGGCTCCTGAAGATTCACACAAATATAGGGCTATAGATTGGAAGTTATATGGACAAATCTAGTAAATACAATAACTAGCAGTGTACTTAAATTTTATTTTTTTAAATTACTAACTCGATTTTTAACATAGTTCAACAAATTTACATTCACGTTTCGAGTGCTAAATCATACTTAAAAATTATATTTTTTTGCTAGTCCAAGTCAGAGTATAATTGCCATTTGATAAATCCATACCAATTTCTTTTATATCATTTGAATATGTTCTATTTTCAAGATTTTTCCTTGATGACAATACCTTGTCATTACCAAGAGTTTATAAAATATGATTTTATTACCATGAAATTACACTATTAATACTGTGGATTTTACAATTGAAAATTTAAATATCTTTGTATCTCACTAAATAACATTTAATGAATTGAAAATTGTTTAAGTGTTGTGTTAATGAAAATTTATATTTCTGTGCAAGATTATAAAGATTTAATGCACACATATGAGTGTGCATTAAGATTGATGATTTTGAAGGGCTTTTGCTATTAAAATATTTAGTTTATGAGATATGTTTAGATTCTTTTTTTAATTCTGCAATTAAACAAGTTATATATTTATTTTTAGCAAAAAATAATTGTTTATATTCGTTACTATTCCCTGACAAATAAAATATTTGACTGGTTCAAATTGATTAAGACAATCAGTCGATCAGTTCCTATAAAATTCCTATGTGGTCATCATGGATGAACAAGTGATTGACCGATTTATTTGATATTACTAAACGGTTGATCGGTTCATGTAAAATTTTAATTTTGACAATTTTAACATGGTAAATTTTTAGAATCGTTTTATCAATTCTTTTAAATGAATGCAAAATAAAATAGGTGCAATCATTTTAGTTAAAAAATCAAAACATCATGAATAAAAAAAAAATTCTGAACTAAAGAATATATTTTCTTACTTGAGAATCTAAATCATTGAAGTTCTTAAGAATAATCATTTTCACTACTAAAAAAATCAAATAAAAATAGATTCTTAACATAGCTCCACGACATCATGAAAAAAAGAAAAAAACTAGTCAAATCTATTTGTTACGAGGTCGATTGATAATTACTCGATATGTTATTTTCAATATTAAAGATGTGCTTTAGAGATGTTCTTTTTTTTTTTTTTTGATAATGTAAAGAGTGGCCATCATATGAGGCAACCGTTTTAGCAAACCCTTGGTCCTAAACTTTCGCCACCAGGCCACCACGTTAGAGATGTTCTTAAAAAAAGTGGTACAAAATCCACTCGGGACTCGAAAAAATATTCGAGTTAGGCTCGAGGAGAAGAAACAAAACCTAGCTGGGTTAGGCCAGTTATAGCCCTTCAGGCCTTAGCATAAAACTGTGTCGTGATGGTGATGGCAAAGTCCCATGCACTCGCATCTCCATTCCCAGCCATGAATGGTAGTTTATGGCTAGAGATTTTCCTCTTTTTTTTTTTAAAGGAAAAAAAAAACAAATTGTGCACTCTCAGTCAATATTTTTTTTATATTTTCTGATCAATAAAAATAATAAATCAAGGAATTTAATTGTGTTATGTACCTTGTAAGATCTAATAAATAAAGAAAAAACAAATAGATTTTGTGGAGTAGCTGATAAGGGTAGGAAATTATAGAGAAAGAGTAGAGATAAAAAGAGGAGTGGCGTGAATAATAATCTAATTAAATAAGATAAGATTTTGTAGCGCCATGTCACACGCGCTTTATAGGATGGGAGGAAAACGACCCCACTCCTCCCTGTTCCAACGACGCGCTTTCTGTGGACCCCACACCAAGACCAAAACACTCTCTCTTCGATTCTTACGCACACGAACACTGTCTCAAGAAGAGCAAAAGAAGGCAAAAGAAGGAGAGGAGGAGAAGGATGACTATTGATTAGCAGTAGTTTGCAACCAAACTCAATGGATGTAGGAGTACATATGCATGCATAACATCCATCCATACATGCATGCATAAGTCCACAAGAAAATAAAATAAAAAAGGAAAAAGACAGAGTTTTTGGATTCTACTCCTTCATTATCATTTATTAGCTTAACTCTGTGTTTTTCTGTATATAAATACTCACTATATTATCATCTTATTCTGCTGTCCCGCATGGTGGTCTCTTGGCCATCTTCTGTTAATGATTGTTTCTTGTTTTTGTTTCATAAAACCAACAACAAAGGTTGTTGCTTTGCTCTTGTTGTTGTTGTTGCTGTTGGTGGTGGTGGGGTGTGATTATGGCACAAAAGAGGCAGCCGGAGGAGGGTAAGCCTCGTTCTGATGGGAATAATAGTCCTGAGGAAAAGAGGAGGAGGTTCAATTTGAAAAGGTGAGGTTTTTTTTTTGTTGGTGGATTGAAAGTGAAGTGGGTTTTTTTTTAGTATTGTTGTTGGGTTGTGAATTATGATTGAGATTGTGGAAGCAATGTGGAAATATGGATTTACAACGAAGTTTGTTTGGTTGTCTTTTGGTGAACATGCTTTGCTAAGATAATTTTTGTAAAAAAATTGAAAACTTTGTTGGGTTTGTATTGGTTCTTGCTTGAGATTGCTCATGAATGTTGTTTGTTCATTATTATATGTCAATTAAACCACGAGGCGGAGTTTGAAGATGAGGGAAACCTTATCTGGCTCTTTATTGGGCCACCTGGGGGGACGGAGGGTAGAATTATTGGATATGATTATAGTGCTTATTGAAGTTTTCTTCCCTTATCGCATTTTGGTCTCTAATCTATTTGTTAATGATGTTTAGTGTGGTTCAGGATGTAATGAAAATGCAATCAGTTCAACATTTGCTAGAGCCAATTCTGGAGCCATTGATACGTAGGGTGGTATGTGTTTTTCGTTATCAGTCGTATTGCAGAATGTTCTATATCACATACAGTTGATTGAGCTTTGATGTTGTATTCGGAATCTTCCTGTTTTGCTCTTGGACCTTCCATTTAGTATCGCATGCATAGATGGTGCATAGTTCATTGAATTTTACGAGCTTGAATAATGTTCAATACAAGTGAAGGCATCAATTTAGTCCTTACAAACATAACATTCTCCATTTGACATAATTTGCAGCTTGCATACTTCCAGTTGTTATCAATGGAAGCTTTAGAGTAGCATATTTAAGCTACCCTGCCCCTTCTGATGGTCGCAACTCCCTCCAAAATGATATGTTCTGATCAAATAATCCCAGTTTGTGTTGCTCTTGCCTTCTCCAGCTATTGAGCATTCGGTTACTAAAGAAGTTTCTTTTTCTAAAGATTAGAAGAGGCCTATTTAGCACCAGAATGGTGTCTCTATCAATCTGTTAGATTTAAGCAGCAGGAACCCCGTGCCTAAGTGCATTTTAACAAGCTGCGGTTGCAAATTGTAAAGATTGTTTATTACCTCCCTCTTCCACCACCTCTCGTCTCTTTCTCAGATGGGAGCGGTCAATCATGGTGAAATGAAGTGTCTATGGCTAATAAGCTGAATTTTGGAGTGTCTGTTTCAAGTTGGTTAATGAGTGCTGTAAATAAGAGAAGGAAAGTGAGGTCCACATAGAATGGACTTGGAAGTCTCTGTTAATGGAAGAAGAGGCCATTGGCTACTTCAGGCCGTTTCGTCTACCTTCATTTTATCTCTCCAAGTTCATCTTACTATCACCTAGAATTTTTCTATGTTATATAGAATTGCTGTTCTTCACCAACTTTCCAAGTCTTGTTACTATGCTTAGTCTGTTGAGAACAAAATATATCCTTTAAAAACCTATGCAGTGTGTTTTGAACGATGAATGCTAACAAGTTAAGATATTTCCTTCTTTTTTTCCTCTCTTGTTTGCATCTATAAATCTTCCAAAGTATTGGAAGAATGTTGTGCATGACATGCTATCTCTTAGTTATCTGTTTGGATGATTAAAAAATAACCGAATGGTTTGTCAAATGGAACAGAATGTCTTAGTTCACATTATTTTTGATCTCCCACATCTTGTAGCAGTAGCTTATATATAAGGAATATTGTTGATCATATAAAAGTGGTAATACACCTTTTGTATTATTCTCTTACAGGTAAAGGAGGAAGTCGAATTAGCTCTAAGGAAACATTTGGCTAATATGAAAAGGTAAGAATCAATGGCCTGAAGGTGTTGAATGGTTTGTGTATCCAGTAGAAGGTAATAGGAAGAAGTGAGAAATATGTGCACTCAGAAGATTGTGATCCCCACTACCCTTGTAATGGATTTTGTGTGGCTATCCGTCTTTTTTCAGGAACATTGGGAAAGGGATAGATTCCTCTGAATCAAGAAGCTTAAAACTGCAGTTCGCAAACAACCTCTCACTTCCAGTGTTCACTGGAGCTCGTATTGAAGGAGAAGAAGGTCCTGCAATTAAAGTGGTTTTGGTCGATACTCTTACTGGGAAAATTGTCAACTCTGGCCCCGAATCTTCTTCCAGAGTGGAAATTGTTGTTCTTGAGGGTGATTTTGATGGCGATGAGGGTGAGAACTGGACACCTGAAGAATTTAAGAATAACATTGTAAGAGAGAGAGAAGGAAAGAAACCCCTTCTTACTGGAGATGTTCTCCTCAATCTTAAAGAGGGGATTTGTTTGGTTGGTGAAATTTCATTTACAGATAATTCAAGCTGGACAAGAAGCCGCAAGTTCAGGCTTGGGGTAAGAGCTGTGGACAACTTTGAGGGCACTAGCATAAGGGAAGCAAAGACAGAATCCTTCATCGTCAGGGATCACCGAGGAGAATGTGAGTGTGTGTGTGTGTGTATTTGTTTATGGCATTCCTTTACTGTTTTCCTCAAAGGCTCAAACTATGAAATTGAAATGGTGTCTGAAAAAATACGGATTAGGATACTCTATGTAGAGTTGTTCAAGATACTTCCATTTTGAAAACATGAACTCTCTTTGATGGTGGATATGCAATAATTATACCCTGTGAAAACTATGGTACAGCAGATCAACAGAAAAAAATCGACACTCCATGGTCCCATATAGTGAATTGAGCACATATGCCTGGGGCTAAGGATAAAGTTTTTAATCTTGGCCCGGAGCACAAAATTTTTATCATTTCAAAATTGTGAGTTTTTTGTCTTTTGTAATTCTGCATTACACATTCAAGTTGCAGATTACATGCGGCAGAAAATGAAATGATGGAAGTGAAGAATAAAATTGGCAATCTGAAGTATCTGATTTGGACATGTGATTGGAAGTTTATACTAAAGTTATCAGGATAAAGAGCTATCAGCTCGGAAAACACATAAAACAGAGAGAATAAACTGTACTCTTAACCATTTGTCAATTGGTTGCAGTGTACAAGAAGCACCATCCCCCATCTCTGTTTGATGAAGTTTGGAGATTAGAGAAGATTGGCAAAGATGGAGCTTTCCATAAGCGTTTGAGTCGGGAGAATATCACTACTGTGAAGGATTTTCTGATCCTTCTCTTCATAGATCCTACAAGGCTCCGCCATGTAAGAATTTACTGCTTTTATCATAAACATTGCATACTTTATACTTGACATATTCTTACTGAAGCTTTTGGGTACCTGGTTCAATCCTCATCATTTTATCTGTTTGCTGCTTTTAAGAGGGACCATTCATAATTTTTTTTATCTTCAACTTTCGAAAACCGAGAGAAACTTCTTAAAAGCAAAAACTACCTCTCATATGGACAACTAAAATAGCTTGTCATTTTAAGGACCAGGGATAAACTTGATACTTTGCCAATGTCCAAGTTGTGACCAGTCTGCTTGATATTTTTTCTGTGACATGTCAATGTAACACTATCAAATATGTATCCAACTGGTCTGCTTTATTATTTTTTTTCCTGAACCATGGTGGACAGTTTGTGTCCATCTGAGTTAATCATCTTTCTTCATTTTCCCTGGGAACTGCACCATCGACGTCTTGTTTATTATCATAAAGGAGAATCAGAAACTATGAACATAATGTATCTATTGCCTCTTGTTTTGTCTGTTTCATTCAAGTTTTATGACCTTAAACAACAATGACTGCTTTAAATGATTGTTTCCATAGTCTTGGAGTACCATAAAAATTACATTTTTGTGGGGTTACATGCAGATTCTTGGCACAGGCATGTCTGCTAAGATGTGGGAAGTTACGGTGGAGCATGCTCGAACTTGTGTGCTTGATAAGATAATATACTTGTATTGCCCTCCTGTTTCTCAACAGAAAACTGGTGTAGTCTTTAATGTTGTTGGACAAGTTATTGGATTGCTTTCAGAAGGCCAATATGTTCCTATTGATAAGCTGTCTGAAACTGAAAAGGCAAGGTTCTCTTATAACCTTCATAACCTTCCAACTGATTTGTACTCCTTTTTTTTTCCACTCCTTGTTTCTGTCTGTCAACTGTGGCTTCTTATACTCAACTCTGCCTTCAGGCTGATGGTCAAAACTTGGTAATCACTGCATTTGAACATTGGGAGCAAGTCATATCTTTTGATGATGAAGCATCTCTGGTGGGTGGCTCTTCACAATTGTCTGATGTTGCTTACACCTCAAGCTCACCCCAGACAGAAAATTCTAGTGGAAGCAAGTTTTTGGCTTCACAAAAGATAGGTGGATTTGATTATGCACAACCAAGTGCATCTTCTCCAGATATCATGTCGTCTATATATACTGTCGGGGGTGTGAATGGATTGGATGATTATGCCTTGCAGGGTATTGAAAATATGGGTCTTAGATATGACCAGACTCTGAACTTCAATGGCCAAGTCTCCAACTCCCTCATTTGTGACACCGATTCCTTGGCTCAAGCTTTCTGTGACGAGGAACATTTGCGGTTTTTTGATACAGATCTTCAGTCTCAGAACCTCAGTTTAGAAACACAAGCTGATTTGCAAAGTGCTGTTGATGGCTTCCTGTTGGCGCGCTCTACGGCTGTTGCTGTTTATAAGGCTCAGAGGAGATGGGCTAAGATATCTTGTGTGTTGAAATGGTTCTCCGTCAGGAAGCTTGTGGCTACAAAAAAAACCTTGTGGTCGAGAAACTCATAGATATTAGAGTGATGGACCATAAAAACCTCACCAGTTCACAGTTGCAAATGTATCTAGTCAGTGCTTCCGCGAGTATAGTTTTGCCTGCAGTCGTGGAGGCAAGATGGAGTTTCCATAGATGTAGATGCAGCTGGTTTTTAAATCCCGAGCTCTGAGTGGAGAATTAGGAAATGTCTATCCTTGTATTAAATTGTAAATTTGTATGTGTGGTGCTTGAAACTAGGAGGTCACTGGTTTTAGCCCCTTGAGTTGAAGCTCGAATGCAAGCAAAGACACTGGTATGCTTGGGATTCTGTAGCTATCTTGTGGATTATCATTTTGTATCTGTGCATTTGTTAATGAAGTAAATATTGAATCTTTCCAAGTCTCGTTTGTTGGGTAAAAAATAGGTCAAAAATGGTTATTTTTAGATCTAAAATATCCGAGCTTGATTTTCTAACAATTTCTCTAAAGGTAAAGGTAAAAAATTAGGCAAGTAGATGCAATGTTATTTTATTATTATTATTTTTTAAAAAAATAGTAGATAACATGTTTCTCAAAAATTAAAAATTATAATTAGGCGCACGAGCTTGGCTTGTAAGCCCACATGTACTAGCTCTTATTTCTCTCGGGCAAGGCTTGACAATCCTAGATCCCTGGCCATGCTCATTGCTCCTTTTTATATTTTCTTTATATATATATATATAGGAATGAAGGACCAGATAAGTAAGAGTTACTTCAGTTTAAGTTTAGGTTTCTCTGTAAACATTAAAAAAAAAAAAAAAGAAGCTTGTAACATATCATCTCCACGTATCAATAAAAAAAAAAATTGTTTTTCAATTAAGTATCCTTGACGCTTTGCTTTATGTCCTTCCTGTTTTCATTTTTTCTTTTTTCTAGTATAAATTTTTTTCAACCATTCTCCCATGTCTCCTTAATTTTAGAATTTTGAAGATCTCTGCTTGATATCCATTTCCAAGTGCTACGTTAACATCTTGGCAGGTAGTGATAAGGTAATCTTAAGGTATCCAATGAGAAAGAAAGGGGCCATGCTTGTAGGACCCGGAACCATCAGAATTAAAATGCATCTTTCCTTCTTCTTCTTCTTTTTTCAAAATATTTTCCACTGTCGAACAGTAAATCACACCGCAAGAAAGGCCTATAAATAGCCACTTAAGTATAGCCTAGCAGCAGCAGCAAAAACAAATTAAGGTGATGGACTCTCAAAAAAGTCATGTCATTGTTCTTGCTTATCCAGCTCAAGGCCACATCAACCCCCTCCTTCAGTTTTCCAAGCGCTTGGCTTCCAAAGGGCTCAAGGCCACTCTTGCCACCACTTACTACACTGTCAGCTCAATAGATGCACCCACAGTAGGCGTTGAACCCATCTCTGATGGCTTTGATGAAGGTGGCTTCAAGCAAGCATCAAGTTTGGATGTCTACTTAGAGTCATTCAAAACTGTTGGTTCACGAACTTTGACTGAACTCGTGTTTAAGTTCAAAGCCTCAGGTTCACCTGTTAAATGTATTGTGTATGATTCCCTGCTGCCTTGGGCTCTTGATGTGGCTAGAAACTTAGGCATATATGCTGCTGTGTTCATGACCACCTCAGCTTCTATCTGCTCCATGTTTTGGCAAATTGATCTTGGCCTCTTGAGTTTGCCTTTGAAGCCACAAACAGCGACCGTGTCCCTGCCTGGCCTTCCTCCGCTAGGCCGCTGCGATTTGCCAAGCCCTATGTCAGAACCAACAAGTCAGACTGCTTATTTGGAAGCAATCATGGAGAAATTTCACAGTTTAAATGAAGATGACTGGGTGTTCTGCAATTCCTTTGAAGATCTGGAGATTGAGGTAACAGTATTTTATTCTATGCTCACATATAGCTTCGTCGCTTAACTAAACAACCTACTTAAAAATATAATGATTTTCTGGAGAGAGGCTAATTAAGGGAAAGACATCATAGATTATCAGGGAGAAAGGACAACAAACTCTTAAATACAAGTTTGTGTTCAACCATTACTTGTCAGAACCAAAGATAATTTCACGCTTTTCTTTTTTATGGTTTAAATTTCCATTCGATATGCCAGCAAGTTGTTAAACAGCTAATTAATCTCTAGTTTGTTTGCTACTCTGACGGTTAAAAAGTTAGTAAAGGCCATGCGAGGAAAGTGGCCACTGGTGATGGTCGGTCCGATGGTGCCATCTGCCTACCTCGACCAACAAATTGATGGAGATAGAGCTTACGGGGCTAGTCTCTGGAAGCCAACAAGCAGTCAGTGCTTCACATGGCTGGCCACAAAACCACCAAGGTCAGTGATATATGTGTCTTTCGGAAGCATGGAAAACATTTCAGCTGAACAGGTTGAAGAAATCGCATGGGGTTTGAAAGCAAGCAACAGGCCCTTCCTGTGGGTCTTGAAGGAATCAGAAAAAAAGTTGCCAACTGGGTTTCTAAACTCGGTAGGCGAGACAGGTATGGTTGTATCATGGTGCAATCAACTGGAGGTGCTAGCTCACCAAGCTATCGGTTGCTTTGTTACTCATTGTGGATGGAATTCAACGTTGGAGGGGTTAGGCCTAGGTGTGCCAATGGTGTGCGTGACAGAGAGGACTGACCAGCCAATGAACGCCAAGTTTGTGGAGGATGTATGGAAGGTGGGAGTGAGAACTAAGAAAGATGAAGTGGGTATCGTAACGAGAGAGGAGCTTGAGAAGTGCATAAGAGGAGCCATGGACGGAGAGAGTGGTGAAGAAATTAAGAGGAATGCTAACAAATGGAGAGAGCTTGCAAGGAGCGCTGTTAGTGTAGGTGGGACTTCTGATATGAATATCAATGAATTTGTTGTGAAGTTGCTGGAAGGGAAGAAACAATAACTTCTGGAAAAAAGCATAGCTATTGGTATTGCATGGTGAATCGAATAAAATTCACTTTTTTGGCTGATGAATGTGATCAGATATTTTACCAGAGACACTCATTTTAGAGGGTTTTTCACTTGTAAAAAATACAAATCGATCATGCCATGAGATTTGGTATTGACAAATTGTTTTTGATGGCAGGTTGAGGAGCGTCCAAGCAGGGGCGTGTCCGCTTGTGAATAAAGGAAAAATATGAGAGAGAGACATCTACCATCAACAGATCTGAGAGCTCATAATACCAGATACCTAGAAACATGCAAATATTCATGCACATTTAGGCCTGCCTTAGGATTTCATATATAACAGAAGCGGAGTTTGAAACTAGTCATTCTTTCGAATGATTTCAGTAGAAACACTACAAAAAAAGAAGCAAATAATAGATATCAAAACATAAAAAGGTGTGCATCTAAACTTAAAAGTGGCTTATCTGAGGACAATGAATAATATCTTCTGGGAATTAGGATGATCATGGTAGGGATTCTGCAAAGCAAGAACACAATCTTGAGGCCATTTATACTGGCTTATGCAGAGGTTGTGGGTTGTGCCCTGCAGTTCCACAGAATTGAGGTTTATCTTAAAGCTATTGGAATGTAGCAATCTGTAAACAAATTAATGTGCTTGCAAAGTGTTGATGCTCTGTATACAAAACACAAACAAAAGTTCAAAATTTACAATGGCAGCATCTGTGTAATGAAGCGTGTAGAACCAGAAGTAGAAAGTATTTAGCCGACACATTCGTCTTAGGTTTTGGCTAGTGTTGCTATGAGATTAAATGAAGGCCAGATTCAGAAGATGACACAATAAGCATTTACATGAATATGAAATATTCTATCAAAATCCTGATCTCTGGCACCTTTGAACAAAGTTCACATCTTACAAGCATTGCTGTTACTGCATATTTCATCCTGCAAGAACACAAAAAGACCATCCATGTATCAGCACCATATATGTTTTATACAACCACCTGATCATTCCTTGAAGAGAACTATGTAAATGTGGAACCACTTTGCTAAGCACATTTGCAGAAGTGATCAGTATTCATGTTCAGCTAATGGAGAAATAAAATTCAGACGATAGAAATATTCCAGGTTGTCGCGTAAGCATTTTCAAATATACCACCACAAAAATGGTTTAGTGAAGCACTAGCATGAGGTTCAATCACTATCCATCATAGAAGAAATTCACCAGGTATGTTTTATACAAGCAACTGATCATTCCTAGATGAGAGCCATGTACATGCGGAACCACTTCGCTAACCCAATTAGAGAAGTAATCACTACTCATGTCAAGCTAATGGATAAAAAAAATAGATGATAGAAATATTCCAGGTTTTCACACATAATATATTTTCAAATACACCACCTCAAAACTGGTCAGCGAAGCACTAGCACGGGGTTCAATCGCTATCCGTCATAGAAGAAATTCACCAGGCGTTCAGGGGAGAGAGTTACATTTGTGGGTTCTCTCCCACGCGATTCAAGGAAGGACTGCTTAAGGACAGTAAGGAGAGGATTCATATGTGATATATGTAAGATAAATTGTAAGATACAGCTACCATGACTTCTCAAAAGTGTCTGCAGTCTAAGTTTCTGGATGGTTTAACTAGATATTGGACAAGAAAAATGTCTGAAGAAGTCTGATTCAGAAATTCAAGTCAATAAACCCTATTCTTTAATTACTGGATTCGACAGATTGATAAATCCACTATCTTTGAACACGCCAGTTATTTGGTGTTTTTTGTTGTATCATTGATCAACAATTCTTGTAAACAAGTCGAAAAATTAAAAAAAAAACATGGAAAACATATTCAAAATTTTAAGTGAGTGGTAATAGAATTAAGGAAATGCATCCAGCTGCAGACTCCTACCTTCTTCTTTCGAGTGTCCAAGATTTCCTCCAAAGGTGGTCGGCCTAAAACCAAAGCCATTTCCATTAAATGCTCAATGAATAAGAAAATGAAAACAGAGATCATTGTAGCCAAAAATCACAGAGAGTGTGGCAAATGCATTGAGTATTTACCTGTAACTTGCAGACGATATTTAGCCCAAACACTATATATAGCATCAGCTATTGTAGCAATCTGCAAATGGGATGGTTTTTTAGTTATTAGTAAGAAAAAAACAAAAGAACATGTTCCTGGAATGAAAGCAGCAGACCCTT
This sequence comes from Populus alba, assembly GCF_005239225.2. Taxonomy (NCBI): domain Eukaryota; kingdom Viridiplantae; phylum Streptophyta; class Magnoliopsida; order Malpighiales; family Salicaceae; genus Populus; species Populus alba. The sequence continues at coordinate 13,638,721 of NC_133298.1, forward strand.
CCATCCATCTGTATCATGAAGAATGACACTTACAGGTTCATATTTGGTAACAGCATAAACCCATCCAAGACCAACTTGTTCATATAACTTTCGGAATGCTGCTGTTTCTATAATCTACCACCATTATTTACAGAGTAATAGCGATGCAAAAGGTCTGAATCAGTCACTTGTCACATAATGGAGGCCTTCAGTATAAAGCTTATCTAGAACTCTGATTTTTCTTCACGGATATGCTTAGTTCAACAGTAGCACTATGTCTATAGCTTTTACAGTACCCATAAACCTACACGAAACTTCCCAAACCCCACCACATTTTTATATGATAAATAGAAATTCAGAATTGACAATAAGAAGGGCAGAGCAGCACTACTAATCCAACATAAAGAATTGATAAAGACATACTTCAACATCCGTGACCACAGTTCCATCTGAAAGGATTGCATGGATTCTTCCCATAACCTGCACAACAAAAAGCAATCGTCACTACAAAGTGTTCCTCTAAAGTGCAAGAAATAAATAGTTGATATTTAGTTATGTTGTTTTCTACAGCTCAAAAGACATTTGAATAATTGATCAGATAGACATAGACTTGCATCACGCCTCAGATTCACCGAATAATCAGTGCCAATCAAGCCAAACATTACAGGGAAGGATCTCGACTTTTGTAGCTAGACATGTGAGGATCACCAGGTTTTATTTGGAAGCTTATAGTTCTCAAATGAAAGAAAAAAAAAGGATAAAATAGTTGATCAACATACAGTTTTGTAGTCCAGGCCTTGATTCTCCTCCGGTGAGTACTCATCTGAGCTTATGTCAACAAACTTTATGGTGCCATAGCTTTCATTCCTCTCTCTTAGCATATTAACCTGACAACATAATTAAACATGCATAACATAGTATAAAGAAATCATCAAGCAACACCAGTCAGCTGCTGCATTAATATAATCAAGCTTGAAATATTGCATAAATGAGCTGGAAACCATAAAAAAAAAAAAAAAAAACAAGAAGCAAAGATAGCGAAGAATATATATAGAGATAGAGAGAGGGAGCTGACCTCACGCATGCAAAGAGGGCAATCTCCATCGTAAAGCATTTTAATGTTCCAATTCTGAGGCTGAGGCTCATTTTGTTTGTTGCTAGTTATAGGCTCGACGGTTGCCTCATGTATTGCCCGAACTCGATGTTGGAATCCTGCAAATTAAGAAGAAAAAAACCCATAGCAATTGTAATAACAAGAGCAACATTAAATCAACTAGATTAACGTCGAAGTGAAGATGGCTGAGATGATCATGTGAAAGAGGAAAAAAGAAGGGACAGTGAAGGAATTAACAAGTGGGATGATGAGTTAAAAGAGTGAAAAGTACCAACCAGCTGGATACGATTTGAAGCTCTGGAGAGGATGACGAAATCTGATGCGTTGATGATGAGGGTTTTGCATGAAAGTAGAACGGAGGGGGTTTCTTTTTCTTGCAAGAGAGCAGCACGATGCTCTTGTCAACGCCATAGCCATTTTTGTTGCTTTGAAAGGGAACGCAGAAATTTATTTTCCTTCTTGGCGACAGATCAGAATTTTAGAAGACTGCCCTTCCCTTCCCTGTTGCGTTGCCACTATTTTCCTACGTTCGTATGTGCTTTACGTGCCCACTGTCCGCTCCGCTTGTTTATATGTGGTCCACAATTTATTGACTAATTTGACTTCCCCCCCCCCGCTCGATGCAACATTAAAGATAACACGTACTTTAATTTCAAGATTATTTTAAAGGTGTATTTCGATATCAATTTGAGGAAAAAATTCATGTAGAGTAATGTGATATTTTATTAGTTATATATTGGTTTATTTTAAAAATAAAAAGCAGATAAATGAAAGAAAGAGAAAATAGAATCATAATTAATAAAAAAATTAAATAAAAATATATTCGTTTAAGTATTGTTTTATTTAATTCATATATGTTTTTTTAAAATAAATTCAAGAGAATAATTTATGAAATGTTACTCATTAATTTGATATATTTAATTTTTTTTAATAAATTGTATGAAATGTTAACTAAAAAATAATTTAAATTCAAAAGTTTAAGAAAAGCAGCAAACTATTATTTTTCCCATAATTTCGTTTTAAAATAATACTTGCAAGCATGGTTTGGGATTTACTTTTACAATTCTTTTTTAATGTTTTTTTTTTTTTTTAAGAACAACTTGTGCTCATGTAAACTATTGAATTTTACTTTATTCTTACAACTTTTTATTTTTATTTTTATTTATTTATTATCATGAAGTGGGGGGGGGGGTGTTAGGCTCGAATCTAGACTTCAATTTCCAAATGTATAAAATCTAGGGGTGAGTATTTGTAATTGGGGTTTCGGATTTGATAAATTTAGTTTGGTTTTCGGTACCTACAAAAATCAAAACAAAACCTAAATTAATATATTATTCGATTTTTAATATAAAGAAGGATGTTATAATTCTTGGTTCTTTAAACACCAATTTTATCATGAGTTTGATCTTTCATATTCATTTGATATTTTAAAAAACTTATTTTTTATTTTTATTTTCAATTTATTTTGAAAAAAATAATTTCTAAAAATACAATCAATTATAAAATAACATCAAATATCCAACTTAAATAATATAACACATAAATCATAAACATGGAGCAGTCATAAGAAAATGATAAAAATAAATAAAAGCTTGAACTAATAGAGTTATAATTTTTATGATTTTTTAATGTTAGACATATATTAACACTAATATTATTAAAATATTATATTACATATATAAATTCATTTATACACTTGCCAGAAAGTTTTTTTTAGTTAAAATGATGTTTATGTAGAATAAACATGTTTTTTAAAAAATAACTAATGTAATTGATTAAAATGAGTTAAGTTGGTTTTATTTCAATTAGATGATAAAAAATAAGTAATGATAATAAATGAACCAAATTAAAAAAATAATGATAACTTGAGATTTTTTATATATATAAAAAAGGGCAAACGATATAACTCAGTTCTCAATTCATTATTTATGAATGAAGACATTGAGTTAAAGAAAGGATGAAAAAAGAGTTCGAATCAATTCAAGTTAGCATGAAAAACTTGTAACTTGAAAAATAAAAGGCAAGCCAACATGTAAAGATCTCATTAAATACAACTATTTGCTTGTAGCAAATACTTTCTATCCTTACTCCATTTTTATCTCTCGTGATTTTACAACCCGGAACAATTGGATTATGAATTAGATTACATTTATCCATATCAAACCTTTTTTATACCTCTTATGTATACCTCTTTTGACATATAAAATGCTATGCAATCTTTGCATTACTTTTATACTTAGAAAATATCTTGTTTTTCCAAGATTCATCATATCAAATTCAAGCATTATAAAATTGCTAAATTCAACAAACATATGCCCTATCAAGTCATCAATATAAAGGAATATAATTAGAACTTTACCTCATTCTCTTATTTTAATGAATAATATATCCTCATAAAGACATCTCTCAAAGCTTTCCTTGATTAGATATGGCCATCCAACTATACCAAGCTTGTAGAGCTTGATTGAGTATGTATAAAACCTTATTTTAACCTATACAATTTCTGTTCATGACCTTTCTTCTCATAGCCAAAAGGTTGTTCAACAAAAACTTCTTCATTAAGATCTCCACAGAGAAATACTAACTTCACATCTAGCTGAAAATTTATCAATTGTTTTTAAATTGCAAAAGAAACCACCAATCAAACTATCTCCAATCATGCTATAAGTGCAAGAACCTTATAATCCATGCTGTATTTTTTAGTGTAATTTTTTGCAACCAAACGAGTTTTGTACTACCCTACCTTACCATTTTTATTGAGCTTTGTTTTATATACCCATTTCACATTAACCTTTTTTTTTTTCTCAAGTAGGTAGATCTATCAATTCCCAAGAATCATTCTTTGTTATAGCTTGAATTTTCATACTCATCATTGTTCTCAACTTTGCATCTTTTATTGCTTCTTTGTATAAAATTGGATCATTAAGTGCATATATGGTTAGATATGCCATATTTTCTTATATAATCCCTTACTCGATTTGGTTGCCTTCTTAACTTTTGTACATGTAATAGATCTTCACCTGATTTAAATGAAATGCCTTTATTTAACTAATTTAAACCATAAATTTCACTTTTCTTAGTTTTGGTTTCATTTCTATTTTCAAAAATTACATTCGAATCTTTGTTATTGTCTCCTGAATTCAAATAAGCCAAAATAACTTTCTTATGACTTTTTATTCCAATCTTAGTTATTGTTTTCTTCAAACACTGTATCTTTACTTACTATAATCTTATAAGAAATGGGATCATACAACTTATATGCTTTTGACTCCTCACTAACTCTAATAAAACACATCTTACACTCTTATCATCAACCTTTTCTCGTTTGTAATTAGAAACATGAACATGAGAAACATACCCAAAAACTTTAAAATAATCCACTAAAGGTTTGAACCCACTCCAAGCTTCTAGTGAAGTTTTGTTCTTTATTGTAAGAGTTAGACTCCTGTTAAGAAGATGAATTGTCTACTTTACAACTTATGGCCAAAATGTTTTAGGGATCTTTTTCTCTAAAAGCATACTTCGAACCATGTTCATGATAGTTTAACTCTTTCTCTTTGTAAAATCATTTTATTAAAGAGTGTATACGGTTGTAGTTATTAGTTCTTTTCAAATATAATGTTCACTATAAACATTAGTGAATTCAAGTGATGTGAACTCACTCCCACAGTCAGTATGCAAACTTCTTTATACTTGAGCCTAATTTATTTTCAATAATATTTTTATATTATTTTTTAAAGTGATAAATGCTTCTCACTCTCATTCAAACAATAAACTCATACTTTACGACTGTAATCATTTATAAAACTAATCATAAAACTTTTATTATTGTTGGATATATAATTGATTAGTCCACAAGTATCAACATGCAGAAGTTCGAGAATATAAGAAGCTCTTCACATGCTTTCATTAGAAAATGAATCTCTCTACTGCTTCCCCACTAGATAATCTTCATATGCTTTTATTGAGGTTTCAAGACAAGATAACTCTCTCATCATTCTTTTTTGTTAAAGAATTTGAAGACAACTGAGGCTTAGATAACCATATTTGTAATACTAAAGTCAAGTTGGATCTTTTATGGAAAAAAAAAATATAAACCAATCTTCCCCCTTTAATATTGTTTGAACAAATAACTTGAACATTTAATTCAAGGATATTGTAACCTTTATAATTAGCTCTCTCTTAGGATGATGAATTTTGCATGTCCCTCTTTGTATAAGGATTTCAACTCCATTCTTAGCTAAATGACCAATGCTCATCAAACTATTATTTAATCATATAACATAAAATACTCCATTAATAGCCTATACAAAACCATTCACTTGTATTTGCACATTATCTCTATCAATCGTATTCATGCTTGAATTATCTATAAGTTTTACCTTTTCCCTAAAGTTTCCTTTGAAATTTGAGAAAAGCTCCCTCTTACCACACATTATTACTACATCTATAATCAAGAAACCACAGTTCCTTTATGTTGGCTTCATTCTCAGTTACATATGTCATTAACAATATTTCTTTAGTATTTTTTATATAGCTTATTCTTGTAACCGTCTTATTTTTTAGATTCATATTAAGAATATCCAAGCTTATGACAATTATAACATTCAATAGTAAACTTGTCAAAACTACGCTTACTTTCTTCTCTTTCTCATCCTTTAAGTTCGCCATGACCTCATCATCTTTCTTCTGAATATTTTTCAAAAGTAACCTTCAATGCTTGTTGTTCCATAACATAAAGTTCCATACATTACTAATGTACTAAAAGACTGCTTTTATAATTCATTAATGGTAAGAACATCTAAATCATTTGATTATTTAATAAAACACAACACATAATTATATTTATGTGTCATGGATCTCAAAACCTTCTCAATGACCATTATATTGTCCATCTTTCCCTTATTGAATCTCATCTTGTTAACCATAACAACTATCAGTTCGAACAATACTTGTATTGGTACTCATAACTCAACAATAATTCAAAATTCAATCAACAAAAATAATAAATAAATAACAGAGATTATATAGAGTAGTAGGAAGGAGAAGATAGTTGCTATTTCCAGCTTTTAAGTAAACGACTTGCCAATCAAATTAGATTTTGGTCGGAGTAATCATTTTCGGTTCGGTTCGTTTTTTTTTTTAAATAACCAAACCAATTTTTTTTTTTAAAAAAAACTAAAACCGGTTCAAACCGATCGATTTTGGTTTAGTTTTTTAGGACAAAAACTGGTTCAAATTAGCTTGGCTTGGTTTTTTCAGTTTGAATCAGTTTTGGCTTGGTTTTTTTCGGTTTGACTCGATTTTTTTGATTTGACTTGGTTTTTTTCCAGGTTTTTTTCGATTTGGATTCCGTTCGGTTCGGTTTTTTTGGTTTCAAGTTTACAAAACTAAAACCGAACCGAAACCGAACTGGTTGATTTTTCAAAATTTTAATCAATTTAATTAGTTTTTTTATGATTTGATTTTTTTAATTATTTTTTTATATATTTCTTTTATTTAATCAGTTTTTCGGTTTTTTCTCACCCTTATATTTTGGTGCTGCATAAAGAAGAAGAAAAACTCGCGAAATGGTGAATATAATGGGGCAAAATTGAAAAAACAAAAAACATTATGGGTTAAATCGTAAAATCGTAGTAGTAGCAAGCAACTCTTCTATCTACGCACTGACCAGGCAGAGAGGAGAAAGAAAGAGAGAGAAGAAAAGATGGCTTTCTTACTGAAGAATTGCTCCTCCTCCATTTCTTCACACCTCCGATCTAAATCTCAGGTCTTTTTTCTTATTTGATTTTGATTTTTATCTGTATTTCCGTTCTTTCCATGTCTATGAATTCATTTTTTTTTTATTATTGTACAGAAGACACAGGACGCCCTCTCTATTTCGCGTCGCGGATTCCATGTTGAACCTGGTCCTCGCGAGAAAGCTGTCTCTCTCTCTCTCTCACCCTCACTAATTATATTCTAATTTCCTTTATTATTTTGCTTAAGGGTTTTTCTTGCGTGTGTTTTTGACTTGATGAGATGCTGATATCTTCTTGTCTAAATCATAAACCTGTAATCTTGCTTCTCTCTTTATTTTTTAATTATTCATATCCCAAATCATGATTTTGATAAAATTCTCGCTTTTTTAGCATTTGTTTTTAGTAAAACCAGCCATTTTCTGTGCTTGTTGCTCAATGAAGCTTGGTTTGTTTTATCCATAAATTTAGAATTTGTAATTACAGAATGCGATCAGTCAAGTCGAGTAATTCTTGAGCTAAATATATTTATATATATAAATAACGGCCAATAAAGATTCGATAGTTTTTGGGATTAATCTTGTCTTTCCTATCATTTTGAACTAATTTCATGGTCTAGGGAAGAAAACCCATAGCCTAGGAAATGACAAAGTTGTGGAGGCATTGATACACTGCTGAATATCTGCAACTGGTGCTCTTTACAATCTGTTTTGATTTAAAACGTGATTTCATAGTCTAGGAATATTAAAGAGTCAGTAAAGCCAGAAAGCTATCTCCTGCAGTTCTCTAGACATGAAAATTACAAAGTTACCTCTTAAAAGACAATTCTACCTTGAAATAATCAATTGCTAAAAATAAGTGAATGTGTGATTATGGAGTTTCAGTTATGAGTGGTTTGCTAAGTTGTTTATCTTACAGCTCTTGGCTGAAGACCCTGCTCTCAAGTGTTTCAAATCACATAAGAAGAGTGTGTGGAGACTCAAAAGAGCTGGAGATGTTCTGACTCTTGTTGTTGTAGCAGGTATGTTGTTGTCCATGCAAGTAGAAGAAAATTGCACATAGTTCTTAAGATTTTTTTTGGTAAAAAACCTTTGGGATTGGTTAAACCTCATTAGTGGGTATAGAATTGGAAAAAATGAGTGTCAAACATTTTGCATGTAAATGTCGTTGTTGTTAATTGGAATGATTATTAATTATCCAAAGAGCACATCTAGACAACGAGTAAGATGATTTGAGCTTTTATTCGTGCACTGTCTCCATATCATGATGACTGACTGTAATCTGATACACTAAAGACTCGCATAAGAGTCTTGTCATGCTGTCGTCGTCGTCGTCGTCGTTTTACTTGAACTTTCCAGTGCTTTGCTAGTGGATTTAGTTGGAAGCAGGCACTTTAATCAACGAAAAAAATGAACTTTTTAAGATTTGAATGATGGTATTGCTTTAATTTAACCGGAGATCATGTGCACAGTGTATAGATTATCTCACCAGGAATTGCAATCTTATACTATGTTTTTGTTTCAGGCTGTTGCTATGAAATTTATGTCAAAGCAGTGATGCGGGAAGAAGCTCGGAAAGAGGCAAATAAAAGTGCATAATTGGGTGTTCTGTGTCAGAGATTTCTGTTTCTGTCAGGAACATCAGATCCATTTGCAATTTTTTCAGTGTCCAATAAGTAGTAACTGCCATTTGTGATCAAATGCTTGCCCTCAAAAGCTTCGTTTTTTTGGGTTCTGTGCTGTAAAGTTTGTCATTTTTTCATACCATGCCTATGGAAAAATCACCCTAGTGGTGCCTGTTTTTGGATCCCTTGGACATTTGAATGTACATCTGTTTTCTTCCATCCTTGTTGCCCTTGTTGAATGACCAAAGCACATACAATTGAAGGATATGCTTAAAATGATACAATCATGTAGCTTTAATAGCTTTTTTTTCTCGGAGAGAAAATTCCATAAAAAATTTACTTGGTAAATAAAAGTGTAATTTTAAATTAAAGCTAATCCTTCTTCTGGCACCATTAAACCGTGAACAAGAAGTCAAATTTCAGATAATTAAAAGGTCTCGCTGTCGTATTTTGTGTTGTCAAACAAATGCACGAATTTAAAATGGCAATCCACAACAAAGCTATAGAATTTCAAGCATTCAAGTTTTATTGCTTGCGTACGAGCTTGAGATGAATTTGTGCATTTCGACGAATTTTTTCAGACGAGTATTCATCGGAGCCGCAAGCTTCCTGGAAAGATAATCATTTCAACACTAGGGATTCTAGTATATCTGCTCCTCTATGCCTTGTAAACAGCAGCTTCTGTGGATTGTGTCAACAGGAACCATCAACAGAAATGTTAGATAATTGTGAAGAGCAGCCAAGAGAGGTGTCATAATCAAATTAAATTAATTTACCAAAGTTCGAATGTAGTGATTACCAAAGTCTTGAGCATCAGCCTGAAGGCAGAGTTGACAATAAGAAGCCAGAAATGAGAAAAAGAAACAAGGCATGCTAAAAGAAAACTGCAAAAAAAACTTGAGGTTACAAGAGAAGCGAGCTTTTCCAGTTTCAGATAGCTTCTCACCAGTTTCCTGTTGAGAACAAGCAGGGCAGTACAATTATAGTCTCCTATCAAGCACCCATGTTAGAGCATGCTCGACCAGTAACTTTTCACATCTTAGACGACTTACCGGCGCGGCACAGGCTGATACATATGACTGCTTTCAACTAGGGCACCTGCAAGATTGTTCCTTTAACAAGGGTCTCTTAAAAACCCAGAAAAAAAGTTGCAAGCAACATGTAAGAAGACGTCTTGTTTTTTCTCCCTCTCCATTTTCTAATGTTTAAGGAATTTAAACAAGTTAAGAGCACATCCTCTTGCACGGCAAGGAGTATTTTGAAGGTATAAATTACCATCTACATGACAAAACTTAAAAGCAATATAAATTCTTACATGGCGGAGCCCTGAAGGGTCTCCAGAAGAGAAAGGTAGGAAAAATCCCGTAAAGTTCAGGAAGAATAAGTCAAATTACACTTCTTTTTCATTATGTGGTTGAGGCAAATATCTGATTTTAGTAACAAGTTTGCCATGTTTCAGATTCCTGCAAGCATGAGATCAACAAGAACAGGAAAAGCTCACAGCAAGCCTATAATTTAGACACTGCCTCATCTTATCACTCCAGAAAATAACCAAGGACTGCAAACTTTACACTGTCAAACGTACAATTATAGTAGGTAAAATGGTAAGAAACCAAAGAAGTCAAAAGGTTTTCTTAGAAAAAAGCTACTTTTGTTATTGAAATTCAGAAAGAGAAGAGGACTTGCTTCTGAATATTGAAGCAAGAGTAACTATGTATTCTTACCTGCTACACACACACACACACATATATATAAGCAGACATAGCCTGGAAATCATAGTTAATCTACTTTCCACTTTGAATAATAACTTCTGAAGCTCATCAGCCGGAGAACAGCATAACAGGGAAAATGGATGACAGAAGTCCTTCAAAACCCAAGTTCACAATTAGAATCAATGGAGGACCTAGTTCTAACACAAAGGATAGCCAATGACTGAACTATGCAAGGTAAGCTACATGAATGGATCCCAAGGAACAGAGAATTTTTAAAAAAAACAACTGAAGAAAAAGAAACTATCTATACACTTAAAGTTAGAAAATTAAAAAAAAGGATGCTGTTTTAGCTGCAGGTTCATGGATGAATCCAAAGCCTGATAGAGAAAGCATTCAATCAAGAACATTGAAAGATCATAAAGGCAGGGAGACAGAGACACTATCTACAAAAGGCTATAGCCCAACTACGAAGTCAACTGAAGATTATCAGCAATTCTCACCAGCACTGCAAACCTCTTGGAATGTCCGCGCAATTCAAGAAAAGCTCACGCAAGAACTCCACTCTCCCTCGTTTCTTTGCAAAAGCATACTTTATTTTTGTATCATTAAGGTAGGCAACATATATCCACTACGAGTTTAAGGGACTGATTAAGTAGTCAAATCCAAATTCAAACAAGAAAAATATAATGATTTGTGCATTATTAAGAGATAATAGTAAGAATTAAAAAAGATAAATTCTTTAATTGTTAATAGAATTATTGTTATTATTATTATTTTGAAGGAAAGTGTGTTTGCTAAAATTAACATGCGAACGACTTAAACTTAAAATTAGTATTGATGATGTTCTTATGAAAAATCCAAAAATTAAAAGAAAGCTGGTTCAAAGAACACCTTACCATGATTAGGTTGGTGGTCGATAAAAATTTTAATTTTAATTATTTTTTTTTTGTAACTATCGCTTAATGCCCTGAAAAGTAAAAAACAGGATATGTTCGAATCCATCTAGTGCTGAACTAGATTAGGTTCTTGTTAGAATAAAATCACAGAGCTTCTCTTACAGTCGATGACTCAAGTCTAGTAGCTTGACACCTGTCGGAACGTAGGGCAACAATGTAATATAGTCAGCTACTTTAGTTTTAGAAAATGACCAAAATGCCGCCAACAAAGACGCCTTGCATTTTCTATTGCGTCTACGGTCTACTAGTAAATTAGTAATACGTATCTGTATTGTTAGGTTTCCCTCTTTTTAACGCTCTGGGCTGTAAATCGCGAACGCACACAGATTTTGGAAGTCTCCTCTCCTCTTAGGCTCTTACCATTTATCACCTCCACCACCAATCATTTCGAAGGTTTTTGAGAAGAAGAAGAAGATCCATCAGAAAGATAGATAGATAGCTAGCTAGATATCATCTATCAATATCTATTTCACCCGTTTATTTGACAAAGTAAAGTAATCATCGATGGCAACATTTGCAGGGACAACTCAGAAGTGTAAAGCATGTGATAAGACTGTGTACTTGGTGGATCAACTCACCGTTGATAACAAATTCTATCACAAGGCTTGTTTTAGATGCCACCACTGCAAGGGTACCCTCAAGGTTGATACCACCCTCCCTTTGTGTGTGTGTGTGTGTGTCACAAGTACATGCAGAAGTCTGCTCAAAGATACAGATATAATATTGACATCTCCTCTTTTACTGGATCATACATATTTATAGTCACCTTTTAGTTCAGTTTCTTCACTTTTGTAGTACATGGTTATAGAGAAGGTTGTGTAACTTGATGATTGTGTGCTTGCTTGTCGTGTCAAGATTAGATAATATACATGTCAACTGAAAGGATTTTTTTTTTTTTTTTTTTTGTGTGTGTTTGAAGCTGATTTGCTTTCCAACATGATTATCCCAATATATATTGCCATAGCTAGTACTCGAACAATAGAAATTTTCTTTTTTTGTTCTGGGGATCCAAGTAATTGATATCATGATTTTGCATATGTATTCATCTTTTTTTTTTCAATTGGATGATCTATAGATGGGGTTTTTTAGACTCTTTGATATTAAATGCTGTTTGTCCTAGTTGGTTGATGTAGGTCCCTTTTTCTGGCCATGAAAATTATTTGTAGATCCTCAGTTTTTGAGCGGTGATCGGGTATCCCCACAGGTTGTCAAGGGAAGGAGAGGTGGGGTTGAGAGAGAGGTCACATTTTCAAATCTTTGTCAAGCAAACAATGACTTGTGGATGGGTTAAAAAGCAATTCTTCATTGGAGTTTTGTTCATTTTCAAACCACATAGTTGATTCAACAATTTCTCAGATATCAAATTTAAAACAGCAAAATGGTAATTTTGCATATACAGAGGTGTCTATTTTTGTAGTTAATTTTATGGCAATATTACATCATAATATGGAGAACTTTATTAGATTACCATGGAGAGATACATGCAGTTATTGTCATGGTACAGGGACACAGCAGGACCTCTAGAAGGTTGAGAAAATGCAAATTGTCTGTTTCTTCAGTCCTTGGAGCGTGTGAATCATATTGTTTTCATATTGAACTTTGTTTCCTGGTTTAACTGAATGATTTAAGTTGATATATATCTGCGACCTGCAGCATGAACACAGATAAGATAACCAACAGTGGCAGTTTTTTCTCATTTCCTTTTTTGCCATACTGATTGCTAGGTACCACCAGAAACATGGTTTAACTAAATCAGCATGCAATTGGCAAGTTTCATGGCAATTGAAGTGGGTGTGAATACATAGGGAAGAAAACATACTGTAAAGGATTTCACCTCATCAATCAAGATACATTGAAACTTATCTTTTATTGTAAGCATGTATGGATCTTAATTGAGTTGCGTATTCATTCTCCAATCTCATGACTTTCTGAGTTACGTTTCTGCTTGTATCTCTGGGGGATGACCTGGGGCTTGTTCCCGAAATCAAAAGACATAGTATAGCCATATTTGAAGTAATTGAGTGATGACAAAAAGGTAATCAGAGATTGAAGAACTAACATATAGCAGAATAAGAATGTTGATAACTACATAACTACACCTACTTTGGATTTCTGGTCAAACTAGTGCATAGTAGCCATATGCGGAAACCTATTATAAAGATTTCGGGCAGCTTCGGGATTAGGTTCCTAAGAAAACATGGTGCTCGTTTTCATTGTAAAACACATATGAACTCGTGTTTTCTATTATGTTTTCTTCTTAATTGATCTAAGCATGTTCCTTTTTACCTTTGCAGTTGAGCAACTATTCATCCTTTGAAGGTGTTTTATATTGCAAGCCTCACTTTGATCAACTTTTCAAGATGACAGGCAGCTTGGATAAAAGTTTTGAAGGTGAAAACCAGTTATTAATTTTCATGAAGCACATTACCCTGTGTAACATCCACTTGTTCAATTTCATTCACGGGCTATTATTTTCATCTCCCTTTCCTAGGCACTCCGAAAACTGTTAGAGGTGACCGGTCTGCCGATCAGGTATTGAAACTTCATTACAAGTTACAACCATTTCATATTTGATTTATTAATCTTTAAAATGGTTATTAAGATGCTTCTTTTTTGAATGAAACCGCACAGGTCCTTAGCAACAGCAAAGTTTCAAGTATGTTTGCTGGAACTCAGGAAAAATGTGTTGCTTGCAAGAAAACTGTTTACCCACTCGAAAAGGTAAATGAGGTGGTTTAATAATAGTAATAATGCATGTTTTGATAGAATAAAATCATTTTTTCCCACTAGGGCTGGAAGATGTAAGGCATTAAATTAAGCAAATAAATCTGTTCAGATCATTGCAGCTGATGGCTTTGCTTGTTTTGCAGCATGTTTAAAACTAATGAAAATAGAAAGCTATGCTACCAAGGATGTCCAAGAACTTTATGTTTTGGGCTTGAACACAAGTCATATATTTTTCTATTTTATCTCAAAATGTTTTCACAAATAGACATCTTTGCATCCCGTAGTTCTCCATTAATGCTCCAATTCAAGTCTGTGAAATCTCTACCCCATGTGTTTGTTTTCTAAGATTCTCAAATCTCAGAGTGGATGTTTGATGTTGTGGAAAGAGAAAAATTAGGAACTATTCTTATAGTTTCTTGCCCCCAACTTTGTGCATCTTTCAGGTGGCAGTTGATGGAACATCTTATCATAAAGCTTGTTTCAGATGCGCTCATGGAGGCTGTGTCATCAGCCCCTCAAACTATGTAGCCCATGAGCATCGTCTGTATTGCAGGCACCATCATAATCAGCTCTTCAAGGAGAAGGGAAACTTCAGCCAATTCGGCAAGCATGAAGATCTTACACCGGTGGATGAGACTGCAACTGCTGAATGATACTGTATAATTTTCTATGAACTATTGTGTGTGATAAGTACTCAGAGAGCTTTATTTCCATGTAGAGTCTGATGCAATTTTCTGAAGTGCATGAGAAGCAATAACAAGCTTGTAGTATGTTTTGAAGAAAACGGTATTCATTTGCGGAGTTCCAGCTTGTTGCTGTAACATTTTGAGTGTGAATTTCGAACTTACAATAAGCTGAGATGTGTTGAAAATAAATACAGAAAATACTATAATTTCTGTATTTATTTTCAAGCCGAAGCTTATTTCTATGGATTGCTTGTGTATTTTTCTGGAGTGCTTGTGTCGCTGGCTTGTTCAAATTCGCATACAATTCACACATCTAGACCGTTAAAGCCTATCCAATGTGCCTTATCTTATATTCATGTTCATAACAATTAAATCAAGCTCCTTCAAATGAAGGGAGTAGATGGTCAGGTTTATTGATTTGTTTTTCGTTTGAGTTTTATAAACTCATTTTAGGATTATTAAAGATTTTTATAGTTATTAATTTTAAAACCTGTCATATTAGTTAAAATATATATAAATTAATCTAAACATCTACTTTAATAAAATAAAAATAAAATTAAGCTCTTTTTTTATTTTTTTATAACAATTAAATAATAGATTTGGATCGTGATTGTAAAATCAGTCAGGGTGCAATACCTAACGAATTACGTTGAAATTATTAGAAGTCTTAGATTCATGCTGTCGTCGAATAATTTCTTACTGCTTTGCAAAAGATAAAGAGGTATTATTGGGTTGGTTAGAAACCAGGCTTTTTTTTTTTTTTTTTTCAATTTGTTTTATATGAAATTATACTGATCTCTTGACATGGGTTGCGGGTTTAGAAAGTTGACCTAAGTCAAGTTAATTTGAGTTAACTATGTTTATTTTGTTTGGTTCCTTTCTTATCGAATATTTTTAATTGGGTTTTATAGTTTTTTTTTTAATTTTTTTTTCAATAGGTTATTTTGATCTCATAAATCGAATTGCAGGCTAACCGGATTAGTGTATACCTGATCTTGAAATGCCTAGGTTTAATATAAATTGCAAGAAAAACAAATTAGATATTTAATATTCATATTATTTATACCATTGTAGACAACATTATATTAATTAAACAAGAATTACTAAGTTACATAAAAAAAAATTGATCATTTTGATTATAAATCATATGAAACTTATAAAGCTTGTTTATTAGATAAGATGACCAGAACACCCTTTACTAAAAGAGTGAAAGATCTAATGAATTATTAGGTTTAATACATAGATATATTTAAAACAATAATGATTCGTTCCATAAATAGATATACATGTTTCATCATTAATGATCATATTAAATATGGTCATGTGTATTTGATAAAACTTTGAATCATTTGAAAGTTTCAAAGAATTTAAAAATAAAGCTCAAATTTAAATTGGAAAGGGTATTAAGATACTTTGATTAGATTTAGATGATGAATACTTCAATAAAGATTTTCAAGATTATCAAAAAGAGAACAAAATTCTCTCATAATAGACATCTTCTGGAACACCACAATATAATAGAGTTTCTTATAGGAGAAACTACACCCTAATTGATATGGTGTATTCCATGATAAGCTATACAAACCTTTCACTTTCTTTTAAGATTATGCCTTACAAACTACTACTTACCTCTTAAAAAATGTTCCACCAAAATCTATTGATTCAACTACATATAAGATATGGAAGTAGGAGACCAATCTTATTATACTTAAAGATTTGAGATATGACACTTATATAAAATGTCTTGTATTTGTAAAGTTATGAGTTAAGTCGAATAAATGTAATTTTATAGGATATCCAAAAAAAATTATTGGATATTATTTTTATCATCTCATTGAGCAAAAATACAAGTATCAAAATATGTTATCTTTCTAGAGAAGATTTTTCTTGAAAAGAGCAATGAAAGGAAAATATAACTTGAAGAAGTTTAAAAACCACAAACTGACATCCAAATAGAACTTGAACTTGAGGCAATAACATTAGATGCTCATCATAAAGGTCAAGAGACATGAGAACTCCACAGATCTGGTAGGACATATCATACACTAATGAGATACGGACTTCTCAAAAAGCCGAAAAATAACGAGTTGCTCATACTTGATGAGTCTAGAAATTACATGGAACCAATATCTGATATTAATTCTAAAAAATGGCTTGAGACCATGAAATATAGAATGAATTCCATGTGCACTAACCAAATATGGACCTTGTTTGATCTGCTTAAAGGGATAAGACTCGTTGGATATAAGTGGGTCTTTAAGAGAAAAACTAACATGGATAACAATGTATATATAAAGTTAGACTAGTTACCAAAAGTTATAAAGAATGAAAGATATGTTGACTTTGATGAAATCTTTTTGTCGGTAACTATGTTAAAATTCTTAAGGATTTTACTTGTTATAGCTGCATATCATGATTATGAGATTTGTCAAATAGATGTTAAAATTATATTCGTAAATGGGAATGTTCAAAAAGATATGTATATGACACAACATGAGAGTTATGAATCTAAGAAATTTTTCAATAGAGTTTGTTAGCTATAAAAATTCGTTTATGGACTTAAGCAAGTTATAAGGAGTTTGGATATCCTATTTTTTATGAGATAATCAAATAATTTTATTTTATAAAAATAATGAATGAGCCTTTGTTTATATATATATATATAGCTTATATGGGAGTATATTTTATTAATATATATGTAGACATTATATTATTAACAGGAAATGACATTTCTTTATTCTAGTTAGTAAAGATCTGGTTGTCCAAGAATTTCTTTACGAAGGTTATGAGAGAAGCAACCTATGTATTAGAAATAAAGATCTATAGAGATAGATCTAAAAGATTGCATGTATTGCTCCAATCCACATACCTAGACAAGATGCTAAAACAATTTAGCATAAAAGAATTCAAAAGAGGATACTTATCTATTTCGTATATGATATGTCTCTCCAAGGATAGGTTTTCTAAAGCACAAATTAAGAGAGATATGATTCAATATACTTTGGACATAAGATTCATAATGTATGCAATGTTATGTACAAGACCAATTGTATCTTATGCTTTGAGCATAACTAGTAAATACCAATCTAATTTAGGTGAAAAATCATTAAAAGATGGTTACAAATACTCTTAAGTACTTGAGAAGAACTAAGAATGTTTTTTTGGTGCATGGAAAAGATGAACTAGTAGTTCATGGTTATTTGACTACTAGTTTTAATAAGATATTGAAAATAAAAATTCTAGGCTGGTTATATTTTAATATAAATAATGGTGTTAAGTTGGAAGAATTCTAAATAAAAGACCAAATAGATTCTATAACTAAAGTTTGGTACACCTTTATGTTTGAATGGGGGAAGTTGTTTAGATCAAGAAGTTCACCATTGAACTAGGTATGGTTCCTAACATTATTGATCTAGTAGCTTTATACTTGATAACAATGGAGCCATTACACAAACACATGAACCAAATTCTTATCAATGATCTAAAAATATACTCAGACAATTATATTTTATTATAGAATCATAGAAATGAAAGATGTAAAGATAAAATAAGTACCTACTGAAAAGAATCTCATAGATCCTTTTATTAAACCATTATCCTAGTAAAAACACTATCATCAAGTAAAGTGATTTAATATTTGATACATGAGTAATTGACTTTAGTGCATGTAGGAGATTGTTAGTGTATATACTTTGTATCTAATTGGTTGGTTACACGTGAAAATGACTTTGTTCATGTAAATATATTTAATTTATTAATAAAGACTTATTTATCTTTAATATTCATCATATATTTGATTAATGAATCTAGAATGAAGATAAAATGTGTGGGATAAAAATATTTTGCAAAAGAAATTATAAAGTTGTTATAATTTATATGGGATTCATATTGCATCAAAACATTGTTCCTAAATATTCTTGGTCAATGGTCTATTAAGACTTAATATTAATTATAGAGTTGTTAAAACTGATACATATTATATATTTTTTTTCTCTTATGAACGAAAACAATTGTTCTCATAAGTTGAGGTATAAGGGATACCTAGAACTAATATGTATGTGCTTCTTAGATGACATATACAATGAACTAACCTACATGAGAATTTCATATAGAGAGATCACATGTGTTTTTGGAAAAATTTACATAATGGTTGTGTAAGTGATCCTTATATTTGAAATCACTAAGTTATCTTAAATAAGAAATGTTATACTTTGATTTTGTTATACATTGTCCTAATCAAGGGTAACAAATTAGCAAATATTGGGTATAACAAGAACTATAAGAAGGTATTTAATTAATTAGGAGAGGAGTTATCATCCTAGGTAAATTAGAAAAAATATTCTATATGTTCTCAAATAGGATTGATTGTAAATCCTTATGTAAGGTGGAATGAGGTTTGAAAAGAGTTTTAAATCTTATTGAAAAAATCAATGACTATGGTGTTGAAAACAAATATGATTTGACAGAGTACGTAGACACACTCCATGTTATAATGTTTAAATCAAAACATTGTTGATGAAAAGATAATAATTACACTGAGAAATTGATCACTGAAAGGTTAAGTCAGGCTACATATGACTTTTCTAAAATTTGAAGACCATGATAGATTGCTAGACATTGTACTTGATATTCAAATATAAATAAATCAATTGTTGAAATGATAATAAATTAATTTATTCAATTAATTTAATTCTATTTTATTTATATTTAAACCAACTTATTAGGGAACCTAATGGATCACACATATATGAACCATTGATCAAAAATTAAATAAGTTTTTAAAAATTAAGGATTATAATGTAATTTATAAGGGAATTACAATTCTAAACCTAGAAAAATTAAATAGGGACTTGATTAGGTATATTTCTAAAATTATCCTAAAATAATATATGTGATATTATTCAGGGAGCAAATTTATATTTATCATTTATAGAGTTTTTCAAGTTTTATATAAATAAAATGTTATGCCTTTTATTTTTTGTGTAATAAATTGTATAGTACAAAATACTTGAAAAATACAAAAAAAAAAAAAAAAAAAAAAGAGCTAGCACTCAAAGACACAATAACCTTTATCTCCTAAAAAGATTTAAGAGTTTCTCATTGGTGGTTCATGTGAATTATTGTTAAAGTTGAACACTTGAAAGATTTGTGATTTACAAAAAACCCGACATTGAAGAAATTATTCAAAAACAAAAAGAATATTTGATATTCAAGTAATTTCTGTATAAATTCTAAACAACTCTAGATAAATATAACCAAATTCTTGGGACTCCCAAATTATTTTTTTAAATTATGATTTTTATTGCCTGTATATCTTTCAAAAAATTCAACACTCTGCAATATGCTCTAGGAGAATATTACTGTTTCAAACGTACAATCATTGTATCGGTAATAGTTTATGCCAGGAAGTTTCAGCGTTATTTTCTCCAAGCAAATAAGATGGTGAAGTTAATTAGTCATGCCTTTTTCCAAATGATAGAATAATCATAAACTCTTAACAACAATGTATCAACAATCCCCTATACTATTTATTGTCATCTCTCCTTGTAATAATTATAATTGAATATTTTTTTTTTATTACAACCATCAAAATATCTTCGAATCAATTTTTGCATATCACTAACATGTTTTTCGTCATTGAAATCTAAATCAATGCATGCCATGGACATTCAAATTAGCCAGGTCTTAATTAAAGGGCCTATAAAAGAATTCCGATAAAATCAATTGACTTTTCAATAACATTATTCAAACCAAACCAAGTGTTCTAAGCGTTGAAAGAGTTGTACAAGCATTCCAATAAAGGAATTCATTTTCCAACAATGTTATTAAAACCAAACCAAACCATTAGTGTGATTATAAACGAAGTGATTTGTCCATGCAACTAGTTGGATTTAGGTCAACAATTCATCAAGATTTTTTTTTTAAAAAAGAGAAAATTGTAATTTATTGGGCTTGAATTTAGCATCTTTACTCTTCTTTTTTTTCTTTTTAATTATGTTATTATCATTTCACTATTCTTTTTCATTTTACATGTGTAATAAAAAATGCATTGTAGTACAATGAACTATGATCCCACAAATAAATCACCTAATTAAAATAATAATAATCTAATAACTTGATCGATGAGTTAATTACTATATGGATCGGATAAGTATATGTTTGTTTTTTATGTTGATTTTGTTTATAGTGATGGGACTCATTACTAAAAATAAAAAAAAACACAGCAGCAAAAACATGAAGTTATTATTTTTATTCTTGTATTTTTTGCTGTTAATGATTGTATCCCAGAACATATACAAAAACAAACACAAACACGGGCCATGATTGGGGGCATCAATGACAAGCTTAGACGCCGTATTAAACTGAAAGACGAAACCATTGAATTATTACAATCCATCCCACTCTTTTTTTAAAATTTGTCTCTCTTGCGTGCACCTTCACACTCTTGAATATTGTTTTGTGTCTGTCAATGCCATGTCGTGTGAGAGAACCTATTTTTGTTTGGACGACAATGAAATGGCCATAACCAATAAGGTGAAAGGAGGTGATGTCGTCGTTATTTCCAAGTAATTTAGGTAGTAGCTAGGTGAAGTCGCGAAGGGACATTCTCCTCTCATATCTCTTAAATAATTTCCATGTTAATCATTTGGTTATCGCTGTCGGTCCATCCTCAACCTTGAAAAAATGCCTTTGACTCTGGATAATTAAGATTTCCAGAGTCCTTGGATTCTATAGATACCAGCCCATTTGACATCGGCTTTAATGCACCACCTGGGGCATTGAATGTCCCTTTTCAAGCTTCTTGCCACACTGTTTTTGCTCCCTTTTTTTCTTTTGAGAAATTAGTTCCTCGTTAAATAGCTGGCGTAGTGCCGGAATCTGTGTAACATGTTTCCATCGATCACATATTTGACTACGAAAAATGCTTGGTACTGTTTCAACAGTTTTAATTTCAGATCTGGTTTACTTTATGTTATTCTTTTTCCAAAATTCAATACGCGGATTATTTATTGCAAGTGTATCAAGCCCATCAGAGAATTTTGAAGAATCCCAGGTGCATAACGTATTAATAAAAACTGGTATTAATTAATGGCATAAAAAATATGCCTGAATCTTGCAGGGTGAACTAACCCTAATGGTTAAGGACGTATATAGTCAAGTTATACGGTGTTAACTTCTGCCTGAGATTCATCCCATATACGGTGATATACGGTGTGATTTGCATGTTCTTGATTTGGCTTACAAAGATCCCTCGGAGAAAGGAAAAAGAAATTATAGCCCACGCCATTAGAATCTGAATTATGAACCATGAGAAATCTAACGATTTATATTTGATTCTCTATTAGAAAATATTCTCCTGTCTTATGGGGGTTGGATGTTTGATTTGATTGATTAATTAATTACTAATTGGTACTATACGAACACAGCAATAAACCCACCAAAATTATTGTACTATTAAATTTTGAAACAAAGTTCAATTTCATTTCAAAAGAGGAGTTCCTCGAGTTACAACCATGTTTGAGATGCCTCCTTTTGCTATACAAAGTATGCCCACATTAGCCAGATCTGTACTAGAAGAAAGCTTTACTTTAATTTGTCCTAGTAGCTACCGGCCTCCATGGATTATCTGATATTAAATCTTGCAGGTTAAAGCAAGCCTGGATTCTGCTGTTGAGCCCATGTATTTGATCCTATGCATCATGGAAGAAGGAGATGATGAGACACGATTAGCTGCCGCTGCCAGCCTCTAAAATGCTACGGAGTGAGGGTTGCCATGCTCTTGATCTGGCTATGGCAGCAGAGTTAGCTGATGTTGTTGCCCTTGGTCTGTTTCTTTCTTTTTTAATGGTCACCTAAGATGTACTGGAAAATTAGTTTCCATGCATCCAAAATAATTAAGAGACTGATGAAAACATCAAGCAAGACTAGAAGGTGAGTCCTTAATCAGGAAGGATGTGTGTGAATCATTCTTAACAAAAAAAAAAAAGCTTCTAGTTTCAACTAGTCATGTTAATCTGAAGAAATATGCAAAGGGAATTCACCTGATTTTTCTTCTCTTGTTCAGATCTTCTTGGTTTTGTATCCACACCTGATCCCTGCTTCTCTTTCACCCTCTCAGGTTTCTCTTCTGATTCTGGATCGTTTTTCTTCAGCTTTGCTTGTTTCTTTGCCCATAACCCTTTCGTAACCTCTGGAAGAAAACAAAAACCCAAAAAGAAAATAAGACTACTTAATTTCAAAAACTGAGAGAGAGAGAGAGAGAGAGAGAGCGAGAGAGATCTTTCTTTCGAAAATTAAGCAAGCAAACTATATAGACTATAAATATGACAAACCTTGAGTGGTGATGAGTCTATAAACATGGCCAAGAACAAGAGTATCAGTAGGCCTGAGAAGCTTAATCCTCGTTACTCTCAGAGAATTATTGTTAGCGGTGCCGTTGTTGGGACATTCCCCATTGTTATTGGTTGGATCATACAAGGTGGTGGAGAGAAGAAGAGCAACGTAGTGACCAGGGTTCGTCTTCATGACCTCGCTAGCACTCACAGGCCAATACAAGTTTTCTATTTTTCCATTTGGATGTTGAATCACTAGAGTTGCAGCGTCAATGGCTTGACAATTCCCCATCTCTCTCCTCTCTCTCTCTCTCTCTCTGTCAAAGAATATGTGTCTTGAAGAAGAAAGGGAGGATAGATGAAGGGGGCAACGAGGGGAGTGGAAATTTAAATAGTTGGCTTTGGAGCACCCACCCACCAATTTTGAAGTGTTTTTATCTATCTTTGCCTTGGCTTTTTCCTATTTTATGGTCCGTAATAGTTATGGGGGCTCCACCTAGTCGCAATGCGTTACATCAAGGTAATTAAGGATTGTTTTATTTGTTCTTGTGCGGTTAAAAAATATTTTTATAAAAAATAAAAATATTTAAATTAATTTATTTTATATTTTTATTATATTATTACGTAATATCAAAAATAAATTTTAAAAAATAAAAAATATATTATTTTGATATATTTTAAAGTAAAAAAATATTATAAAAAACAATCACCATCTTAATACTAAAAAAATAAGTATGAACATGCACTTTTTTTTTAGTAAAGAAACAAAAAAAAAAAGAGAAAAAATATAACCACTAGCAATAAACTATGTATCAACCTTCACCATGCGCCGCACCACCATGAGAAAGAGGACACCTATGCCATCCATGTGTTGACGTATGTTGAACATGTGCTAACAACTTTTTAAGAATAAAATATTAAAAATTCAAAATAAAAAATAACAAAATACTCCTCTTAACTCTGTAAAGTGTAAATTACAAATAAACTCATGTGAAATAACCAAAACACCCCTAAATGCATACTTCTTTTTTTTAATCTTTTCTAAGGGAAAAGACATTTTAATTATAGCCTAATAAGAGAAAAACAAAAAAAAAAAAGTTTTTTTAACATTAAGGACAAAGAAGTATTTCTACTGTTTTAATATTTGTGAAAAAATATTGATCAACAATTCTAGTTTTTGTTGATTTTGGAGGTAAAAATATTATTTTACTCTCTAAAAAACCAAAAAAATAACTCTGATACCCTAGAATAATTTTTTAATGATTAATAAGTTATTGGAAAAGATCAAATTACCCTTACACACCATTTTTTCCATCCAATAGCAAAATAAAAAATTTTATTGTAGCAGTTCATAGTAAGATATATCTAGAAAAACCACATATTATAAATTTTTGTTAAATAATTAAGGGAGAAGTTGATAGAGCCCCTAAATTAATAGTTTAACCAAGCATAATTTGATAGATTGTTCTCACACGGAATGACGTGGTGAGGCGTGATTGGTTTAGTAATGAAGAGACAAAGGGAAGTTGGCCCAGAGTGATTTTCAATCCCTAAAGACAAATACATCACATACTTTGGTCCCCCTTCCAATACCAACAAATACAGCTAGTAAAAAAAAAAAAAAATTATCACCAACTCGGATGATTGTTGTTGCAGTTGTTTTTTAAAGCATTTTTTACTTAAAATATATTAAAATAATATATATTTTTTTTTTAAAAAATTATTTTTAAAATAGCGCATCAAAATAATCTAAAAAACACAAGAAAAAAAATATTCATTTGAAGTAAAAAAAAAATAAATTTTTTTAAAATTTTTAAAAATATTTTTGAAATACAAAAACAAATAGAGGAGAATATGATAGTAGTTGTTTTTTCAAGTGTTATTTATTTAAAAATATATTAAAATAATATGTTTTATTTTTATCATTACCATATAAAAAAAATTAATTAAAAAAAAAACGTTTTTAAAATGCAAATTGATCGCTTCCTTGGCTTTATTTTTTGCTTTAGCCACTGTGCTGTATGGAGGGTGAAGTTATGGGTGAGTTGAGAACGGAGACATGGCCTGCAGATATGCCGTACCATGAAGATCCGTTTGTCACACTTTTAAACGAACAAACCAACCGGTGTGACTTTGATGTGCACTGACCAAACGTCACTTGATTATCTAACAACATGTTTTCAGCCATGAACACCTAAGCTTTACCTAAGCTGTCTTCGACCGTTACAAAAGTATTAGTGGACTTGTGTTTATTTGTCAGCACAAAACTGATCTATCCCTCACACCTTTCTTGTCTCTTTTTTCTTTTTTCTTTTTTCTTTTTTTTATCGCAATCCTCCACCCCTTTCCTTGCCACGTGAGCTACACCGCTAACAAATTTCATTAAATTAATAATTTTACTTTTATGTGTGTGGAAGATTTAGGCCACAAATTGTAAATTACGAGCTTAATTTAGTCAATCTCATTTTAAAACCAAACACGTCCATTGTGAGAGCGTGATAGAGGGAAAAAAGAAGGCAGAAAAGCAACCGAGGCGGCAGAGGAAAGATGCACGGTGGCCACCGGACCCAAGAGGAAGTGCAATCACTAGGCGTGAAATTTTGTGAACGAGCAAAAGAAGCGTGAAGGAACTTCACATTCACTCGTGTGCAGGCTGCGGGTCCCTCCTGCCACGTAAAGAGAGGGTCCCTTTATCTCCCCGCCACTGCTCGACACGCAATGAGTGCGTGTCGCCTGTGCCAAACTCCGGCCAGTCCCGTCATCATCTCGTCTCATCTGGTTCTTTAAGCAGGAAAGAGAGAGAGAGAGGGAGGGGAAAGGGGTGGGTGTCTCTGTGTATAGCCCATAAAAGGTGAAAGATCGAGAGGATATGCCCATCTCTGTTAAAGCAAGTGGCTGCTTGCTCCTTTCTAAGGTGGCAAAGAAAGAAACATCTTTCCATTTTGTTTACGTTTTCTTTTAGGTATCCTATGGATTGGTAAAGGTAAAGGGTTTTCAGTTGGTTATGCCCTCCAAAAAAGCTCTAGTAAAAAGCCAGGAATCTTTGCATGACCTGTACCTGATCTTGTAAGCCCACCACAAAGGAAAAAAGCTAAGCTGGAGTAAAATATTACTTTTTTAAAATTTTTAATAATTTTTTTTAATAACAGTATATTAAAATAATAAATTAAATAAAATTTTCATAAAACTATTTATAAAGAAATTCCAAACTTACTGGGATTGATTCACATATTAGCTCTTCAAGTCTCAAAGAATTAGTACCGGAGCTATGCTCAGCAAAAAAAAAATATTAACGGGGATGATGCACTTTCTATGAGGATACTTTTATTATAAGGTGATGTTATTTTTTATGATTAATCTCTTTCCATAATATCTATTATATATTACTTAGATATATTAAAATACTCTTCATTACTTTTTAAAAAATAATGATATTAAAGGTGGAATTTCTTTTCTTTTTCCAATCAGGCACATTGAAAATTATATCTTTTTTTAATCGTTATTGATTACCAAATTTTATTTCTTTAGAAAACAAATTGGTCATATATACTTAAATTTTTTTTCCTTGTTCAATAATTTCCTTTTGTTTGCAAATACTATTCACCAATAAAATATTTATTTTGAAAATGTATAATATAGTAATTAAAATATTGAAAACTTTAGTTTCTTATAAATTTCTTATTTTTATTTGAATTATTTTTCAATTTTAGTAGAATTTGATTATGTTAAAATGAAGATATTCCATAATTATATTAGGAATAATTAAAGGGCAATGAATTTGTTAATAGAACAATATATTATTATTATTATTATTATTATTATTATTATTATTATTATTAGATTAACATATAATATGTTGCTCTATCATTTTGTAAAAATATTCTATATGTTATTTTATTACAATATAACATGCATCTTATCATTTTATATAATAATTATACATAGACAATATAAATGCTATTATAAATAAGAAGGGGAAAGAAAACTGATTTCAGTGTACATCAAATATCTAAAAATATTTAAACTCATTTTTTATAGCATAGAAAAACATAAAATATAATTGATCACCTATTTGACTTGCACTTCGCAGCGGATCGGAATTTGTTTTTTTCTAATACAATAGCATTTTCTATATGTTTTTTAACATATAAAAAAATCTCAATTGCAAATAAAAAGTTTATGTATGTATTTAATTAAATAAATTGAAAACAATTTATGCAACCGTAAAAAAATATAAAACTTAATTTTTAACCAATCGAAGTTAATCAGTCAAACACGTGATCCAGGTTATTGACTCAATTAGGCTTTTAGATCTTTTTAGATTTCTCAACTTTTTTTTTTTTACCACCAGAATCCAACCACCTCCTCTTTTCTTTCTCAAACTAGAGACTAAAAATAATGAAAATAAAGTTTGGGACCAAAATTGACTTAGTTCTTAATTTTTGAAAATTCAAGGGATCAAATAATGATAATTAGGAAAGTCTAGGGACTAAAATGAACATTTTGCCCAAACTTATCTTAAGCCACCTATTTCATCTGTGTTTTTTCACTTTGATTCCTTGTCTTTTAAACCTACTATTTCTTAATAAACTAACCAAAGTTGGCCTTTAATATATAAATTTAAGAGTGAAATTAAAAAAAAAAAAAAATCATTGTGAAGCCCACACTGAATTGTAAGAGTGGCTATAATGTGTGGGAAAATAATATTTCCCCATGCCTTTTAGAATATTTATAATTTTTTCAAAATAATTCACTCGGATAAATAATTTTAATACACTCTATTTAATATTTCATATTTGAAATCCATCATAGGCTAATTGTGAAAAATTTACACAAACCAAATAATTGGCAATATTCTAAGAGCAATTGAATCAAATGCAGACACATTTAAGATTTTAAAATTTTTAAAAGATTTTAACGAAGCATTATAGAATGTAAATGGTATATGATTTAACATTCCGTCAGTAATATGTATTTTTCTAGTGATTTTTTTTCCCGAGAAAAAAATAAGCTATTTGAAACTTATTGCTGCACCCTTCTTTTTCTTATTCTTTTAGTTGCCTCCCCTCCTCTTTATACGCATGGCTTTGCCTAAGACAAATAATAACCCATTGATAGTGACCATCCTCCTTTTAGAGTTCAAAATGCGAGTCTAACTATAACCTTAATGTTATCTTACTTTTTACAGTGGTGCTTGCAAACTATCCGTAGATTTGGAATTGAGTAGCGCATGATTTAACCTTCATGTATGGAATCAAAGCCACTGTTCTTCTTTTTATACACAATGATAAGTAAATCCCCATTTTTTTCTGTTTACTTCAACAATATCATTGTTTAGAGAGGGGTGCATGATGAGGTTCCACGCCTGGTTCCCGGAAC
This sequence comes from Populus alba, assembly GCF_005239225.2. Lineage (NCBI taxonomy): Eukaryota > Viridiplantae > Streptophyta > Magnoliopsida > Malpighiales > Salicaceae > Populus > Populus alba. The sequence continues at coordinate 13,666,969 of NC_133298.1, forward strand.
TGGGAACAAACAATGGATCATGCTGATCAAATGGCGGGAGCTCACTGGCCTGAGAGATTTCCTGTCGTGAAAATAATAATCCGATGGCTGACACAGTCATCAGGCCACTCCTTTTCCAATCTCATTACCACCAAGATCTTAGTAATTATATTAAGCGGCGGACATATAATTATATATTTATCACAAAGAAAGTGATATAAATCTGGTTTTTGCTGACTACCAGATGCCTCTTTTCACTTCTTACCTCTCAGTTTGTTGTTTTTCAGATGAATTTACACATCCATCAAGTATTTCTCAACAATAGTTAATGGCCCAGATTAATCTTCGAACCTGTAATTGTAAATCAGTAATGATTGTGTATGGAGCATGTGATCTAGGCAGAGCAAACTTTACATTAAAAAAAATTATATGATAAGGTCCAGCATCTACCTCGGAAGTGGAGTTCATTAATTATTATTATATACTATATGGAAAGAGAAGCACAGTGGATCCTCTTGGCTCCTGTCCATGCCTGCTTTCTCACCGCAGATCTTTCATCCTCATAATTTATTACTTTGCCTACCTTACTATAAGTCAGAGAGCACAAGAGTAAGCCTTCATCATGATTTGAGATTAAAGAAAGATTGCCCTGTGTGGTGGAGGCATATTCATGTGAGGGGGATGCATACTTTACCAACGAAATCATCTGCAAAAGTTTTCACGTTATGAACACCAAAAATATGGTTCCAATTTCCACTAATGTAACACCTTATTTCGCTGCCCAGATCGTACATATAAACCAATTCTTTATGTGAAAATGGAAGTAGCCATGTGAGAAATTAGGTATCATGCTTCTTCTAATTCTAGTACAGGAAGCAAGTACTTGAAACATTCCATGGAGGGAGTCTTGTCAGATTTTTCACACATTAAGAAAATACATCAGATACTGTCAATCGATGTGTTTTTTTTATTGTATTTGTCTTTTAAGATCACATGTAGCTGAAGACAGAAGTGTGTGAGGAATCGATTTTTAAAAAAGAGGTAAAATAATACAATTTAATACTCAATTATTTGATTTTTTCTATTAAGAGAATAGGAGAAGAAGTACTCCTCCTTAGAACTGAGCTGAAAGAGCATTAAATATTAGAGCATCAAGTCTCTAAGACTTCTGGTTTTAACGAATCTGTCGAGCCTCGTATATAATATGGAAAACGCCTGCTTTCTCCACCATTGTTTTATGCTCTGATTCTGCGAGTAAGCATTGAACTCCTCCTGTTCAGGAAGTGAAATAGTAAAGAAACACGGGATGTCTGTTCCTGGAGGTCCCTGCTGTCAATGCCTTGGCATTTATGATACATTCAAACTAGGCCTCGCAAGACTCCCACACCACCAACCAACACACAGAGTGTTTTTAGGGTTCATGTTAGTGGATGGTTTTTGTTTCTTTCAAGTTTCAAGCACTCAACTATACGATATCAGGACACAAAACCAAGAAGCAAGGCTGGTTGTCGTTTCTATTTCTGTGTTTGGTAAACGAAGAAAATTAAAAAACAAGAGAATGCTCTTTCCCCGTCCAACTTGAGCTACAATTATGTAGTAGTATACATGCATGCCATGGACGACAACAATCTTCTTGCTAAGATCTTGTTAAACATGGTTGTTCGCGAAGAAGATCCATTTACCAAGTGGGGCTGATCACAGATCTAAAATTAATCCAAAAGTTAGATGAGCAGCTAGGGTGAATGTGATGGAGATTTGTTTTTCCAAGAATTCCCTGAGTGTGTCGTTTAACTGTAAAGTGACAGTAAGATCCTGTAATCATCATCTACTTCTTGTGGCCATTATTACCAAGAAAAGCATCTGCTTTTTCAAGAATTAACACCAGCTAACCTTAACCTTTTCTCACCCTACTTTTTGCAGCATCTTGGAAGATATAATAATCATAATAATAATATATGCGGTATCCACAGCAACACCTTGACTCTTGTTTTTTATATAAAACATTTAGCTTAAATTTCACCACTAAAAACTTATTCATGGAAATAACATAATTCATTTAATCTCGCATGGGTGACAGGAGCATTTTTCCAGCATTTCAACTCCCAGGCAAAAAAACCAATTCTCATAATATTCAAATACATCATTTAACTACATCTAATAATTTATATTGTGGATGGGCCTGCGCTAACGGAACCATGAACATTTCCTCGTCCACGAAAATGGCTTATCCTCTGCTAATGTCGTTTCTAGATGCTCAATCATCCCAAATTCATCAAGTGTAGAACAGTAGATGCCTACTGGTGACATATTAGCGAAGTGAATCTAAAAACTTGTTCAATTACTGTTAGTCTCTTCTTCAACTAAAGCATAGCAAAGCATTATTATTTATTCCATGTCAACTTAGATTTTTTATTAGATCAGAGTCAATTATTTCTTTATTTTTCTTAAATTCAGACCCATTCAAGTCTTAGATCTAGTTATTATAATATTATTAATTTCAACATTGATTTTTTTAAAAAAAATCTATATATAAATTTGATAATAGGATAAAATAAATTTTTTTATATTTTATCGTATCTTTTCTACTACAACTAAACAATGATACAAAAACAATTATTTTTATCTTCAATACCTCTCAAACATAATTTTATGTCTTTTCTTCTATCTCCTCTGTCAACGTAGTCGAACTTGGGCTGCTGTCATCAAATAAATATGGAAGTTTCAAATTTCTGTCAAAGATGGAATTGTCTTGGCTACCTGACCTTTCTCTCATTTGATAAGAGATGTTGTATGTGAACGAGTCAGCAGCTAAACACAGGCACGAAGGAAATGGCACTAGATTTGACTAATAATCAGTCGTTTGGACAACGGAGGGCATAGAAAACAGAAACAGGACAGCTCATTTCCATGGCAATGTTAGAGTTAGATACATGCAATCAGTGTGCTTGTGTCTACAAAAAGCAACTACAGAACACAATGAAAAGGAAACCAATGCAACAAAACTGCTTCATAGCTACTTCAAGTCCTCGTCAACGGTCGGATTTTTACAAGGAAAACAAATTCAATTGAATGTTTTCAAGTCATTCTATGAAAGGAGAGACTATCTTATACAGCTAGATAGCGTGCGATAAGATTCACGAGGGCGCATTGAGCATTGCAATTTTTTATCCCACAACGAGCTATCGAGAACTAATATACTGGATTAAGAACAGCTCATAACTATTGCTGATTAAATTAAACAGATGGGAAATATTTGTTTAGATTAAAGGGCAGGGAGTAGAACTCTTCACTCCTTGTATCACCCTTGAATGATCGGAACTTGTCCCACCAGTGCTTACCCCTGTCTTTCCTGACTGAACTATCTCTTCTATGCAGTGTGTTGTCCAGGAAATAAGCCAAGCAGCCCGCAACAAATGCTTCTGATGAGAAAGGAATGTTTACAATATCGTTGAACTGCCAAAGAAGAAACAAAACCAAGATGTTCATCAGCCACTGGCATAGGTTTTATATAAGCAAGACAGATCATGGTTGAAAATTTTCATGCATACCCATCTTCCACCAGTGTGAACGGGACCATAGCCCTTAATTGCAGTGTACTCATTGAAGTACTGTGGCACGGATAAGCCCATGAAAATAGAGAAGCCTAATATGAACTTTGTTCGGAAGCTGTTGAGATTACAGAACTGAAGAAAGCTAAGACCAGCAGCACCTGGAAATCCATAGTGAAAAGGACAAATCATTAAACAAAACCAATCACAATGTATCAGAGAGATTCACAGCTGCTTGTGAACCAAAATATCATGATATACATACCCACGTAAGCAAAGAAAAGGCAATATAAACTGGCAAAAATGGGTCCTGGAATTGAAGCAAAGATTGCCCCGAATTTTCCTGCACAACAACACAAAGTTGAGCGATAGAAGTTAACATTATACCAACAACAAAGATGAATCATGCATCAATATGAAAGCATTGAACGAACTCATATTCACTTACCAAGAATGGAGAAGAAAATCATGAATCCTGCAGATATCTGGACAACCCTTCGGCTGCCTACTTTAGTTAAGGCCAAGAGACCAGCATTCTCTCTGTACACAGTAAAGCTCGAGTCAATTTTGAAGTTACTGCATCTGAATGTATAAAAGCTCATGCACTGGAAAGGCTTTCCTAGTGAATCTTACACAGATACTGAAGATCCGTTTGCAGTTCCAAACAGCCCAGAAAGCAAAATAGCAATTCCCTAAAGCAGAAATAAAATGTTAACAATGTAAGAAACTCAATATTCATCTGAATCATCATTGTTCTTTATACATGGAATACATAGCAACCACCAGCATATACAGCTACAAGTTCTATATATTAACATCCCTTTCTTGCTCTTATTCAGGATGGATTTCATGTGAGGGTTAGGAGGAGAAAATTACCCTAGGGACTTTCACTTCCTATAATTGGGTTTGGTAGAGTAGGGAGGGGTAAAAGCTTTTCATGGGGGGAAGTCGTCTCTTATATTTTAACTTTCTCTAAGTTAGTGCTCACACTTTGCATTGGAGACCAACCAATACATATTTCTTTAAAATAATTATAGTTTAAATTTTGATTTGATTTGATTCTTATTGGGCCAACTGACACTCATAATTTTTTAAGACTCCTATAAACAATCATAGAAGTTCACTGCCTGACACTTTGTTTCACCCTTAAAAACTTCACATGTTAACATTTTGCCACCATTTTTTTCCATCCTCTACACATCAAAACTTTAAAATAGTGCGTGCGTACATGACTGCACATAACAGTAGCTAGGAATAACATTTCTCAAACAAATCTTGGACATGAAGCAAATCACTTAATAGCTTTGTCTTGCCCGTGACAAAAGGAATTATTGATGCATGCCACAGCAAAGTATGAAAATTAAGACAAGTATTTACACAATATCATAGACACAAAAACAACCTTTCAGAACTAAGAAACTTAAATTTTCAGTTTCAATTACAAAGAAGCCAATATCTTTTTATTACCTGCCAGCCAACACCACGGCTAAGAACAGAAGGTGGCATAGGAGTTGCACTTCCATACCTTGACACAGCAATGAATGCACCAGTCGACTGCTTATTCAAGGACAGTAATTCAGTGAACTTCCAAGATTAATTTAGATAACAGTTGTATCAAGTAACCCATATAATCCAAACAATAATTATTTAAACTCCACCACATACACAAAAAAGAAAACCAGAAAATAACAAAACCATTGAAAAAACAATGTTGAAATTGTGTGTTTCACAGAGAAGTTTTATTTACATAAACGGCATTAATTGTCAGCTCATCCACATTACAGCAATCATGTGGTTTAATATTGTACAGTATCACTAGTATGGCCATATGGGATAGGTATGGAAAATGACTTGACAGTTGAAATAGAATATCTATGATGAGAAAAATAATACCAGCAAATTGACAATAGTTATGATGATGTTGCATGATGCACTTTGATTCTTAGTTTAAAGCAATGGCAAATGGTAAGCATGAGGGAGAAGTTAAAATACGAATGGAAGAATGCAAACCTCTACAAGAGCAACAAAGGAAGCCATCATCATGGCAAAAGCTTCACCAGCATCAAATGAAGGTGCTCCCCATTGAAAGGGGTATGGAATTCTTATCCTGAAAAACCCATAATTCCAATAAGGAATAGTTGATGTCATCTCATGATACTAAGACATGATTTCAAAAAAATATTATACTACATTAAAGCAAACTCATGCTTTAATCAAACTCTTAGTTCACAGATACCAATTGGAACCCAAATTAGTTGTCTGATTCAATGAAATGTGGAAAGAATGAATGCAGTCAAGGAAAAAACTTTAACATATTTATTCTAGTCAGAATCAGATAATTGCATCACAAGCTCTTCCCACTTGGACAGTGACAACCAATGCAAATGAATATCTAAGCAGTCCCCAATGATGGGCCATCTAACTCATCTTTCAAAATCAGCTTGTCCATGTGTAGACATGGTAACCAAGCACATTAATAGAGGAAATGAGTGAAAAGAGCAATCAATTCACACTTCTATTTTCCACTAGATAAAATGAATCGGTAAAAAACAGTCTTCAACATCTTTATTCACCGGTTTTACTCTTTATGCGGTAAAATACCTCAATTAACAAACCAACAAGGATTTACATGTAATAGCTAAGACCATTGTGATGAGAGATTACCAGGTCATCATAAGGCATGACTATTGCATTGACATTTTAAAGTTTAAACTAGAAAGAGGAAAGAATGACAAGTAAAGATCCACTGTGCAACACCACTGGGTGTGGTCCAATGGTGCAGGATGTGGTAGATTTCCTGGGTTGCTAAAATTTGAGTAGTTCCCTTGTAAACCAAAAAAAAACAAAAAATATCCACCATATAAAGGATAAGCCAAGAAGTAAAAGCTAAGTCATGCAGCTGCTTTAAGATGCAATGACTAACCATGGTGCAGCATCTATAAGTCCAGCACGATCAGTACGGCAAATTGCTTGTGTCCTTGGCGCTGCATCATTATAAGCACCACCCACTGTGAGCAGGTGAGCATAAATCCATACAATCACCACAGCGAATATGACAGCAAAACGATCAAAGATATGTCTTCCTGACTTTATCACATGAGGCATGTACTGAAAAACAACCAATGACAATTAATTATCTCATCCTAACAACAACTATTACTAATAGAGTAATAATATGCACAAAAGCAAGAGATGACAGAACATGGCATGATCAAAATAGCAACAAGGAATGCATCCAGAACAGATCAACATAAATACCTGTGAAACAAATACTAAGATGATAAGCTCTGGCAAGCCAATCTCCACGCATTTGGCAACCTAAACATGTCAGTGTAAAACTTAATACCCAACTGGTAACAACATCTTTATACATAATAAGCATGTGCATGAAAATGTAGCAAAAGGGGAGCTTACGCCAGGAAAACCAAGCTCATACAGCCCAAAACCAACGAGAGCTACCAAAGGAACAGCTGAAAGTGGACTTAAAAACCTGCAAAAAAAATTCTTTGAAGCAGAGTTTACCAAAGCGAACATTGAATATGGCAGAAAGAAGTAACAGGGCTACGTAATAAGCCAGGGTTCCTTGATTCATAAATTCAGTTGACTCAAAATACATAGATGATGACTTCTATATCTTAACCAATAATTATATCTGCTTATCATCAAATGCAATTGATAACAGGGTGCAAGCACTGCCAAGATATAAACATCAGTTCAGGTTCCAAACTAACCTCGTGACATTACGCCAAAGTCCACTGAAACCTAGAACAATCTGAAGAGTAGAAGCAACAATGAGAGCACCTTGTATTGCACGCATAATCCTCTTAAACTTCTGTATAGGCATCAAAAGTACTCATCAAGTTACTAATGGGATATTCATCAGTAAGGCTAAAGTGGTGAGAGGGAGCAGGTAAATGTATATAATATACCCCTGCCCACTCTGTGTTTCTCACATGAATGACTGAAATACAGTGTAACAAAAGGTGTCATGGGAACTAACACTAGCTCTTCTATATCATTAATAGACAGGTGTCACTTGACATTCCAAACCAAGACAACCTTATATAACAGAAAATAGATAAGAAATAAAACCTCAACAGGATCTACTTCGTCGCTAAATCGACCAGAAAGGATAATTGAAATTGTAGTTGGGACAAAGGTGTAAGAGCCTCCAATAACAGCAGGCAAACGAGTGCCAAACAAACTCTGGAGCAATGTGTTCAAACCAGCAACAAAGAGAAGCGTCTGGATCACATCGGCCTTCTCTTTCTACAAAAACAACAGTTGCCACGTAAGTCGTAAGATTCAAGATCACCATAGTTAGTTAAGATAGACAAGAACTATCAATATAATGTTATTTTTCCCTTGATCTTACATTTCCACCTCCCATTTGAGGAACGAGAGCAGAAGGAATGAGAACAGTAGTTCCAAGCATCACAAGGTAATGTTGGAAACCAAGTAGGATAGCTTCCGCTGCAGCGCACAATTTTGAAATAATCAAATGCAAGCAAACCCTTATGAATAATGCATGAAAATAATCGAAAACCAAATTACTCTGTCCAATTTCAAATACTGTTACAACCAAAAAAAATAAATCTGAAGGAAAAAAAATGAACAGAACAGAACAGATCCTCTTAGCTCAACAGATTTCCTTAAAATGGAAATCGCAAAAAAAAATTCAACAGATAATAAACATTAAAACAGCCCAAGAAACTAAAAACAATGTAATTAAATACAAAAGTAGTTTTTGTTTATAAGGTGGTTAGTGTACCAGAATATTGAATGAAAAAGGAGTTAGGTTTATATGAACATAAACAGCATTTAGCCTTTTGAAAAGAGAGTATATACCATAAAGATAAAGATGGAGAGAAAGCTCAAAAAAGCTACTTTCAACCAAAACAAGATTCAGAGATAACAAATTATACTTAAAAAAAATAGATTCATTGACAGGATTCTAAAAAGAAAGAGAATGCTCACGCCAAGGTGGTGGACTAGTAACGCAATAAGAAATGTTAGGAAGCTGATCCCTTGGTAGATGTGGTTGTGGCTCCTCAGCCTTTCCTCCTCCAGCCATCACTCCTTTCTTTCCTTCTTTCTCTTTAAAAAGAAAGAAAAACTGCAACAAAAGATAAGTGAGAAAGTAGAAGAAGAACACAGATCCCAAATCTCACAGAGAAGCAAAAACAGTACTCAACCTCAATAATGCGAGCAGCGGCAAGAACCAGTGATGAGTGACTCAACTCTTACTAGTTACTTACTACCCACCAAGTATATAACAAGAAAAGAAAAGAAAAGGACGACAAAGGTGAAGAAGAAAAGTGCCTTTTTCAACAATGGCTTTTCCCCTGTCTTTGAAAGCAAAAATCAAGAATCTAAAGTAAAATTACAAATCACGTACCCCCCACCCTTCCACAGGAAAAAAAAAAAAAAAAAAGGTGTTCTTCTCTTAAAAGATGCAAGAATGAAGAAAACCCGTACGCCTTTTTTTATTTGATTATAAAGTAGAAAGTAATATCCATCAAAAACAGTGTGGATGGTGTGAAACAGCAGAGTGTAAATAAGATGACATTACGACAATCTCTCTCTCTCTCTCTCTCTCTACAATCTCTTATCATTTGTTTATTTATAGAAGCCGAAGGAGCTATTATTTAACGTTGTATTATTTAACGTTGTATTATTCATTCATCACTTGCTAACATGTTTTAAAAAGAAGTAATAGGAGTTAATCTTGTGAAGTGCCTGAAATGTAAATGAGATTGTTTTTTAAATTGTTTTTTATGTTAAAATATATTAAAATAATATTTTTTTTTATTTTTTAAAATTTATTTTTAATGATATAAAACATAAAAAAATTAATTAATTTTTAGCTAAAATATTTTTTTGAATTTTTAGGAAATATAATTTGCACCGTGTTTTTAAATGGTGTAAAAATCTTCACAGCCTGACCATAAAATTTAAAAATTCAGTTAATTTAATTAAAATTAATTTAATTTAAAATAATATTATTTAAATTAATTTTAACCTGTTCAACTATGGGCATAGGGTCATGCTTGAACCTTTAATAATTAATTAAGGAATTAATTGAAAAAAAACTAATGAGAGGTTATTATTAGTGTATTTTTTAGTAATGTGATGAAAGGTATTTTTATAAAATTATTTTTTAATTAAAAATATATTTTTATTATAATTTTTTTAATATAAGTATATCAAAATCATAAAAAAAATAATTTAATAATTTTCAAAAAAAAACAATTCAAAAAAGTTAGAGCTCTATGGGTGCTGTCTAGGTGTCCTCCACCTAACGTGGAATTATTGGAGGAGGCTGGGGACAATTTGGACAATACGGTAAATAAAAGTCATGGAAACTTTAATATTCCATTAACAACACTTCAATGATCAGTAGATGGAGAAAACATGAATTGTCAGGCCTTGCCTACAGTATAAGAGATGTCTGGACGAGTAAATGAGAGGTATTGGAGAGAACTAATTGTGTTGCGATACAAGGTTGGATCGGAAAACGGTGCACCCGTAAATGATGATAATTTGACGGTGGAGGCCATTGATGATGAGACTGATTTTAAGCATGTTGGTTTTGTGAAGAAGGTCAGTAATGTAACGGTGCTGATATAGAATGATGCCATGAGAGGAGGGAGGCGCCTCAGTGCCCAGTAAGAAACCTAACTACCAAGGTCCTTGGAAGCAAATCCTGTATGAAGCTGGTGGATAAGATTGTGAATATCCTCATTAATTATGTAGGCCAGTGACTAGAATATCATCCATATAGATCAGGACAAAAGAGAATTATGCAAGCGAATTTCAGAATGAGAAGAAAGGAATCAGGATAAAGTTAAAGGGAGAGAATTAGTCTGGGGCTTGATCCAAGAAACCATGCGCATGGAGCTTGTTTGATGCCTTGCGTCAGTGAAAAATATGATCAGGAAATTGATGACGAAGAGTAGTCGTAGAAAGAAATGACAAGGAAAACTACAGTTACACCAGATGAACTAAAGGTGTGGATATTGTTCTCTACTTTCAAGATTACTTCCAGCAGATTTGATTTTGTTACGATCATCTGCATGATTTGTGTTTTCTGCAGACTTGGTGCTGGAGTTGGTGCTTAATTGCATATTAATACACAAGACTCTTTAAACATTGTCACTTGTTTCCGGCACCCATGGAGGCAATGAGTTTCGTTTTGGCTTGCTCTTCAAGAGGAGAGGGTCAAGGACTTCATGACCACCTCCATTGCTAAGGACATGATCCATTGTTAAACTCTGTTTACTGAACACCGACGGATCTACCGTCGGTGAAACTGTTAAATCTGGTAGCAAATTCTCAGCAGGATTCTTGTGCTCTTATTCTTATTTCATCTCATTATTATCAGAGACATGATCCAGTCTTCAGAAAACATGTAAAAAATGTCTGGGAAGAAAATTAAGAAAGAAGCAAGGAGAGCAGCTTGAATAAAAGCTTTCAGAGCAGTCTTTAACGTAGTGGTATAGCTTTGAGAATTAAAGGAGACCACCAGCAGAGGAGGCCAAGGCATAGTCCGAAATGAGCTGGATGGAGTGGGGGCCGGAAGATTCCTGTTTTTATTCATAGATGCTCTGCACCGACTAGCATTCTTTACCTCATCTCTGCGTAATTTTTGTTCTAAAATATTGTTTATTGAAATAATATTTTTATTTATTTATTATATTTTATATATTTTTAAAAAAAATTAATTTCATTCTTCCAAATTAATTTTATTTGAGATTGGATTTTATAATTTTTTTAATTTATTTTTTATAAGAATATATTAGTTTCATGATTTAAACTAAAAATTTAATATGTTAACTCAATTAACTCGAATTTTTATATTTAAATTTTTTTAATTAGTTTTTAATTTCTTGTCATGTGTCAAATATTTTCTAATGTAAAAAAATATATTTAGACAATGCTAATATTATTTTAAAAATAAAATAATTTGAGATTTGATTTATTGATTAAGTTCAATAAATTTATTTTATTTAGTAATATAATTTAAAAAATATATTGATAGTAAATAAAATGAACAATAAAAAAATAATAAATTACTTTAAAATTTAAACTCATCTAGCGTAATTTTAACTCTATTATTTTTTTATTGTGATCAATAAAATTGTACACGTATATATCATGTTTTCAAATAATTAGTGATTGGACTGATGACTTAAAAGCTTACTTTAGTCACACGCTAGTCAGGTTGTTCGTGCCATCATGAAACAAAAAAATCTAGACAATGCTGATATTTTTAAAGAAATAAAATAATTGAGATTGATTTATTAACTTGGTTGAATTTAATAATTTTTTTTAATTTAATAATATAATTTTATAAAATATTGATGGTAATTAAAATGAAAATGAAAAATTGGCAAAATTTAACAATAAAAATTGAATTTTCAATATCATACTCAAAAATAAAAGAAAAAAATGCATGTTCAAGACTCATCATTAATATGTCTTGGACACTATTCCACCATCAAGACAATTCTAATGTCATTGTGTCATCATAGCAATAACTCGTAAAGCAAACTAAATAAAATACAATGAAGTTAGCATCACATGCTTATATTTAATTAATTAATTTAATTTATTTCAAAAAACATTAAATTAAAACATCCTGAAATCTATTGTATGGTTGTTGATCATCCTCTCACGTGTTGCTAGAATAACAAAAACACATCTCACTAGTTGATCAACTATTTTTTTTAATATCATATATTAATTAAAAATATCAAAAAAAAATTCTGTTAATGTGATTATAACAAAAAAAAAATCATAAAAAAAATAAAAAAAAAATCCTTATATGTCAGCTAAAGAAATTTTATTTTGAAGGACAGTGAATTTGGTCTACCGTGAAACACCAAGTCCTCTTAGTTTTTTTTTTTTAAAAAAAAATTAATTACTTGGCAGCTAACAAATGTTCTAACAGTCTCTTGGGCATCAATTTGCAATTTATTGTGCACTTGGAGGGTGCGTAGATTGTAGCGAATCATGCCATCTGCAAAATTGTCGAGTTGTACAAAATTAAATAGAGTGACCGTGTTGTTCAGTTCTGCTGAGTATTTTATTATACATAATCTATCTCTAGTTCCTCGCGTTGACAATAGAATCTCACATGAATTTAAGCACTGACAATGTGCATTATTTTTATGCACCAGTAACCAAGATTTATGGTAAACATGCCTGCAAGCTGCAGAGCTGTGTTTTCTTGCACTCAGTTCTTGTTTGTTTTTGTATTCCAATAGCATCTCAACCGGAGAGGTAAATGAGGAGACAAAGTCCAAAAATTATTCTTTTAGCTTTTGTTTCTTTAAATGAGTATTTCAACGCAGTAGCCAATAAAAAAGCTAAAATATCTGTTTAGAATAAGAGAAGTTATTTTTACAAGTTTCTGTAGAAATAATCAAAGAAAAAAATAACGTTGCCAATGACTATTTTTATAGTCGTTGGTCAACAATATTTTTTTTCTTTAAAAGCAAGGAAAGAAACTTGTTTTTGTTTTAAATCTTATATTGTGCCTCACTTTTCTCTCAAATTTTAGAAAAAACAATAATCAATTATTCTCTGGTTAATTAATAGCATCGGTTGTGTTAATTAGTTGAAATTAAAAGGTATGTTTATTTAAAAGCTTTTTATATTTTCTCTTAATATCTCTTGATTTTATAGATTTTTTGTTGTTAATTTGATATTTGTGATGATTTTTATTTCTTTGTAATTTTATGTTTTTGATATGGGTTAAGGAAAACAATTTTTTTTATTTATGTTGTTATCTTTGACAAAATTAAGAGGAAGTAATAATGGTAGCTAATATTGATAAAAATATAGAGTGACATATTTAAAATTTATTTTTGTTGTCTGTTTTAATTTGAGGTTAATTATATTTTGTCTTGTTGAAAATACAATTAAACCAGTATATTAATCCTCTCTTAGTTCCAAAAAATAGTCAAATTGTAATGTTAGAACAAGTAGAATGCAATGCTTGTTATTAATTCACATGTATGTAAACTACAAAATTGCTAGACATTGAATGTGCGCTTCTTTTACACTCTCCTATAAGGTTTTAACTTGAGGTTTTTTTTAATGTAGATGGATTCAAATTTTCCAAGCTCTTTCACCAACTTTCTTATGAGTGAGTCAGAAGATATTCTCTCTCAACCAAGTGATTCTAATCAATTAATTGATGACTTAACATACTAGAATTTAAATGTCCATACAACAAAAAAGTCACAAAGAAGTAAGAACTTCTCACCAGAGGAAGATTGTTTACTTGTCTCTACATGGCTAAATACAAGCAAAGATCCAATTACAGCAAACGAAAGCTCTAAGACTTTCTATCACAATGCTTTCTCCAATTTAAAGATATTTATCAGTAAGATTTGCAGGAATACCATATGCAAGTATTCTATGAACGACAGTTATTTTTTGAAGACAAGATAAACCAAGAACACCGAGAGCATCTGTCCTTTGTTTGAAATATGGATTATGAGCTTCCACTGCATTTGCAATCCGAAGAAAAAGACGACGACTCATCCTAAATCTTCTTCGAAATTGAGTTTCAGTGAATTTAGGATTTTCAGCAAAATAATCATTATATAACCTCAACTCACCTTCCTTTCTATTATGATTGACAATATTGTGGCCACAAATAGAGCCACGATACCCTGTTATCTGCCTTTGATTATTCGATTCTTCTTCAGCAACCATAGCAGCAGCAACAACTTGAAAAGCGATCACAGGAGTGTCATCATCAAAATCAAAAGCATCATAAAAATTAAAATTAAAATGATTCATGATGAATTTTAATGAAATATATTTTTGATCGGAGAGAAAACAATGGAATGATGAGAAAAAATGTTAAGGTATATGAGAATATTTATAGATGAATTATTTTTTAAAATTTTGAAATCTTAGAATGTTGGCGGTCATTTTTTTAAAATTTAAAATTTTAAAAATTTAAAATTGTGGCGGTTACTTTTTTGAAATTTGAAATTTTAAAATTTAAAATGGTGGCGGTTATTTTTTCTAAATTTGAAATTTTAAAATTTTAAATGGTGGCGGTTATTTTTTCAAAGCATGAATTTGAATTTACTTTTAAAAAATTAAATTTTTAATAGTAACATATAAAACTGAAAATTAAAAATATTCATATAAATAAATTTTAAGTTTAATTTTAAAATTATATCTTTTAACTTTCATATTATTTTATTAAATTTTATATTATTTTTATAAATTACTCATATTAATCATATAATTAATAACATCATAATTATATTATATATAAAATATCTAAATTAGTTACATAATTATATAAAAATGAATTTAACATGAAATATATTAAAATATAAATGGCTTTTCTAAATGGTATTTTACCATTAGAATATACATAATCAAAAAAACTATATTTATACTATTTAAAAAATCATTTTATCAATTTAGCTTTTTAATTTAGCTTTTTGTACTGTAAATGCTCTAAGAGCAAAAACAACCTGTCGGGTGATCTTTGATACTCTCAAATACCCCCTTTAGCCATCACGTCGGCCATGGATAGAAAGAGGGATGAAGAAACATGATTTTTTTTTCCCCTTGGGAACAAGAAAACACTGAAAACCACAAGAGTTGGGTGATCTTTGATGCATTTTATTGGCCAAGTAAAAGATCAGGATGTTAATTTCTGCATAATTGATGATTAACAAAGAGACAAACCTTCACATTCGTTAATTATCCGATTCCAGCACCCACATGATCGACTGATTGTTTCAGATTCAATCATGCCATATTGCTTTAGGTGGACACAAAATGAGTGCCCATGGACGCCTTTTGTTGATCTTTTGGAGAGGTAAAGATAAAGGGAGACGATTCTTGGTAACACAGCTGAGTGACGATCTAGTTAGTTTTTGTCATCTTCTTGGCACAATCTTGGTAGGTTTCTCCGTCAACTTTAGCTCGCCATTGGAGGCCTGCCAAGATAATATTGGTAGGAGCCTCAACAGTGATTTTCAAATCCAGACCTAACCTTAATTAAGGGCGTTAGAATAGGAAAAAGGTGGCATGGTGATGGTGGCAAAACTATACCAAATAAACTAATGGCATCAGAAATGGGTAATGATGTGTTTTCTTGAAAGATTTAAGTTTGTGTTTGGAATGCGGTTGAAATAACGTTTTTTAAAAATAAATTTTAAATTTTTTTTGTTAATTTTTTTATGTTTTTCAAATTGTGTTTGATGTGTTAATTTTAATATTGGTAAGAGCCTCAAAAGTGATTTTCAAATCCAAACCTAACCTTAATTAAGGGCGTTAGAATAGGAAAAAGGTGGTGATGGTGGCAAAAACTATACCAAATAAACTAATGGCAGCAAAAATGGGTAATAATGTGTTTTCTTGAAAGATTTAAGTTTGTGTTTGGAATGCGGTTGAAATAATGTTTTTTAAAAAAATTAATTTTTTTTTTGTTAATTTTTTTATGTTTTCAGATTGTTTTGATGTGTTAATTTTAATATTGGTAAGAGCCTCAAAAGTAATTTTCAAATCCAAACCTAACCTTAATTAAGGGCGTTAGAATAGGAAAAAGGTGGCATGGTGATGGTGGCAAAACTATACCAAAATAAACTAATGGCAGCAGAAATGGGTAATGATATGTTTTCTTTGAAAGATTTAAGTCATGTTTGGAATGCGGTTGAAACAACGTTTTTTTAAAAAAAATTAATTTTTTTTGTTAATTCTTTTATATATTTTGAGATTGTTTTGATGTGCTAATTTTAAAAATAATTTTTTAAAAAATAAAAAAAATCATTTTAATGCATTTCCAAGCAAAAAATACTTTAAACCGCAACCGTTATCTCAATCTCAAACATGTTCTTAAATTTAAAATTTTTTTGCTAAATATTTTTTTTAATTTTTTTTGCTAAATATTTTTGTTTTAAATTTTAGATCGTTTTGATGTGTTGATCTCAAAAATAATTTAAAAAAAAACATCATTTTAATGTATTTATAAAAAAGCGAAAAACACTTCAAACCGTAATTACTACTATAATCTCAAACAGGCTTTTTTAAAGCAAGATTACTTTTGCTTTTCAAAAATATTTTTTAAAAAAATTAAATTATTTTTTGATATTTTTATATCATTTAAATATTTTAATATTAAAAATAAAATTTTAAAAAAAACATCATTTCAGTCCTTTAGAAATAACAACCGACACAATAAGACACGGCCAATAGCAAAAGTAAGGGATAATTGAGTGAAAAGGAAGAGAGAGGGCATGAAGAAGAAAACAAAAGAGATAACGTGGGCGTCGCTTTCAGGGGATACCCAACTTCCTGCTGGAGGGACCCACGATTTTAGCAAAATTCCCTGGCGCTTTTGATTCTCTGGAGATATGGTTAAATTAAACGGTGCTTTCTGTCTCCCTTGAGTCCCCACTGTATTGCTAAGATTTAACAACAAATTCATTAATTAAATGGCATAATTCATTAATTAAAGTAGCCATAATTCATTAATTAATCGCAATAATTCATTTTAATTAAATCGCATAAGGACCGGTTTAGGTCGTAGGCTTTAGAGGTCGAGGCGCTATAAGTTTTGATAGAGTCCGAACTCTGCGAGTTGAAAGCCTGGAAGAGTTTTCAGTTTCTGCCTCCAGACCACGAATTCCATATTTCAGCTTTTTAATTGTTAATCCTACCTTGTTAGCTATTTTTTTGCCGTGCATTCACTGCACATTGGATAATAAAATTTGTATGCCGTGCTGGATTCACTGCAGGTTAAAAAACTTTTTTTAAACTAAAAAAAATATACTTATTAAAAGTGTAAAGAGATATTTTTGACATTAATATCATTAAAATGTGCGTACCTAACTCACATTATAAATTGATTGGATTCAGTGAATCACAGAAATAGCAAGTCTTGATAATTGTAAAAAATATGGATTTAAGCTTTATTAAAACTTTTAAGATTGATAATGTTTTTTTAATTAAGACACAAACAATAATAGATTCATCCCACTTACCTTGTAGCAAACAGATGTCTCATAGATCCCATTGGAGAATTTTAATAAATTTTTTTATAAGATATTTTTTAATTATTAGGATAAAAACATATGTTATAAGTAGACCAACCCTAAAAATTTAAAAACTATTTGAGATAGTGTATAATCCTAAATAAAACAAAAAAAAAATCATGTAGTTTACTGTTAAATCAAATTCAATATTTAAAAGATAAAGATCAAGAAAAAAAACTATTAAAAACAATTAAATCGGGCCATAAAAACTAAAAAAAAAAAAACAGTATCTGACTAGTAGTGGAACTGTCAAACTTATACCAGGTTAGCCCAACTATGAACTTAGTGGAATTAATTTTTTTTATTTATTAAACTACATGATACGAACAAAAAAAACATTCAATCAAAAATAAAACATCAAACCTAATACTAAGATGATGTAGAAAATTAGTAACAACATGAAAATTAAATATTTAACTTCGCAACACCAATAATTTTCATGTTGTTGTTTTTAATGAATTTCTCTTATCGAAATAAATATGTAATAGAAAAACAGTAAAATTTATAATAGAAATTGAACATGGTTAAAATTTAATGAGTAAAAACAAAAATATTGAAGATATTTATGAAAGTAAAAACAAAAACTGACTTACTTTAAAATTTATGGATTCCATGGAGTCTAAAAATTTTTTTTTTAATAAGATACCTTTTTTTACTTGTATGAATAAAAAATTATGGTCATGAAATAATTAACACCAACCTAAAAAATAAAACTTATTTGAGGACAATGATAACGCTAAATAAAAATAAAAATTAAAAAATCATGCAATTCATTCCTAATCAATTTAATATTGAAGGATAAAATCGAGGAAAAAAACTATTAAAAAACAATTAAAGAGCCAAAAACATAAAAAAAAAAAAAATATTTGGCTAGTGGATGGACTTGTCAAACCTATTAAACTGGATTATGAATTCCAGTGCGATTATAATTTTTTTTAAAATTATTTTTTTAACTATATAATAAAAAACAATATACGATCAAAAAATAAAACACCAACATAATAACAGAATGTTGTAAAAAAATTAAGCAACAAATTAAAGATCAAAATAATTTAACATCACAACACCAGTAATTTACCTTATTGGGTTTAATGAATTTTCTCTATCAAAATAAATTTGTAATAGAAAAAAAAATATAAAATTTATAATAAAAACTAACACACATAAATTTATTGAATAAAAACAAGAAAAGATACAAGGTTGCATATATTAAAAAAAAAAACTAATAAAAAATCAGTATAAAAAAAATTTAATCTATATATAAATTTCAAAAAAAAATCACAAAAAAATCATACATATCTCTTTAAAAACTAAACACGCCCAATATCATTAAAAAAATTATCACAAACTAATTAAAAAACATAAACAAAAAAAAATATCAACTAATGAATTATTTTAAAAAATAGAAGTCCTTTTTCTCTTTACCCACAAACCCATTTTCAACCCATTTGTTTGTCCAAAACACCTAGAAAACACTCTATAGACCTTGTTAAACCAAATCCATGGCTATAAAAAACATAAAAAAAAAAAATCACCCTAAAACCTAAATCCTCCCAAAAATAAAAAAATACTTCTCAAGCTCAGATCTAATTTTTTAGGTGTTTTCAAATTAAAAAAAAAAAAATTACATAATTTTAACTCCTTTCATCATATGAAATTATTTTAACATAAAAAATGATTGTTTAGATGACTAAAAATCCTCACCAACAAACACCTTTTTTCTCTATATTGGAATCGAACAATCTCCTCTCTTCTCCAACCAAAGAAAATTGGAAAATGAATAAAATAAAGTTTAATATCAAAATTGAATTAAGGAACCAATCACCTAATTTCTAAAAAAGATAAAATAAAAACAGCAAAAAAATTAAAAAAAATTAAAACAAAAGGAGAGCTAGTATTTTAGTATATGTTATTATTATTATATTATTATAATTATAATTGTAATATATAAGTACAGGTATGGAGAAAACTCCCACACCCTTTAAAGTATTACTTAATACTAGTTGGATTGCCCGAGCGTAGCCGCAGATTTTATTTTTTTTATCAACTTCATGAAACCTAAATCGCATAATAGGGGGAAAGGAAGAACTTTCATAGCATGCAAACGATATCTAGTTTCATTAAAAGGCAATGAATGCAGTGGTTAAGCAATAATATCTTTAAGTACGCTTGCATAATAAGTGAAAAAGAAAATATGAAGCTACTTTAATTAAACGTATTTGTTATCCAATGATTCTAGAACAAAAAGGTGTTCAATAAATTAAAAAGAGTTGGATATAACAGTGCTAGCAAGAATCAAGCCGAATACTGTTAAAGAAAGTGAGTTTTAGCAGAAGCTGCAAAAAAATATCCAGCATATGCATGACTACTTAGCTACATGTCCTGTAAATGAAAATTGAATCATTAAGTAAGAAACTGAAAAAAAAAAAAAAAAAGTTTTCTCACTGCATAATAAAGCAATGAAACCACAGAATATCTATGAATAAGAATTAGCACTCTTTAACTCCATTCTTGTTCTATAATCCAGCATTCACCATTTGCTTACTTATTTATAAGCACATGTAAAACATTTTAGTGTAGTTTTTTTAAAATGGCATCGTTTGTCAATGAAAAAAACCAGCATAAATCTCAAAGATTTGAACCTCGTCTTTGAAAACAAACTCTTGAGTTTTTTTTCATGGATCACCAGAATATAAAATGATAGCAGGGATCACAACTATTCTCTACTCATGTCAAGCAATATAGGGGACTGCAAGGTCCTTTTTGAAAGAAAATCTATCAATGGATTCAATTCGAGCTTTGGCCACTGATTTACTAGCATCAAAGGGTGAAACTGCTTTTTTTTTTTGAAGACATAGTCTAAGACGAAACAAAAATCTAGGCCCTGATGCCATAAATATGAGGTGATGCTAATTTTTTGTCTATCTTGGGAAAGCAAACACAAGTCTATCCAAGTTGCTTTCACAGCAGGATTGAAGCCGACATGAATTGACGGTAGGCTAATTAGTCAAAAAAACCACATTCACTCAACATAGGGTTACAGTAGCCTTATAGCAAGTGAAGATAAGAGTTATATAGATATTGCTTTGATGTTTTTCATTTTTTCCTCAATTGTAAATGATAAAAGGGTTTTTTTTTTCTTGCCCCACTTGTCATTGTGCCTTTATTTTCATTAAGACTTTGCATTGTTCTTCTTAAGGTACAGAGACTGTAAAAATCTAGCCGTCTCCTTGAAAGAACTGTCATTTGTGCCTATCATATATTCAGCCTGTGACCGACTGCATTTCATTTGCTTGCTGTAAAATTATGGATTTTGGGACTTGCGTCGAGTGGGTGTCTCAGCTGTTACTTTACAATTTTTTTATTTTTTTTTTAAATATAGTTTCGGTGTTGTGATAAATACCACCATGTACGAGAGCAAATTAATGAAGAATTGAGAATTCGAGAGAACATAGCCTAAGTAAACCGAACATAGGGTTCTTATGAACTACTAACTCTCTTATTAATTTAATGAGTCAAAGAAGAAAGTCTTGAAAATATAAATAATAATAATAAAAAAGCAGATGCAAAAGCATTGCTGATTGTGGCAAAGAACACCGAAAAAAGAAGAAGCAAACCTTTGGAAATTATGAATACCTGAAACTGAGAGGGGTTTGAGAGCAGTTGCTGGCAAGCTTAGTAGAGTGAGTCGAGGTATGCAATTGCAACAATTTAGACAATGAAAGCCATCAATAAGTTTTGAAGAAGAAAAGGAAGAAGAAGAAGTAATGAGGAAGAGAAGCTACCAAGAAGCTGAGAGCAACAAAGTTCCCTCTAAGCATAGCTAAAACAAATGAGAGGTAAATGTGTTCAGAAAACTATGATAGTTTGTTTTCATTTTACAGATTGACTTGGAAATGGTATGTTTATATAATGAAAGTTAAATGTGAAATAAATATGAGAGTTCAATTTTGTTTTAATTGTTTACGTGTCCCTTTGTTAAACAAAAGAGAGATAAATGTGTTGACAAACCATGATAGTGCAAGAACAACCGATACAAAATCTATAAAATGTGTTCCCAGTGAAAGAGACTGAAAAAAGCAACAAATTATCTAAAATCAAAGGTTCAGCAAGAGGCATTAATCCTCCCAACATGTTTCTTCTCGCCAACCAATGCAAACAACACAGAAAAAAGGAAATTTATATCCTTCTGATCCCTATAACAAGAAATCCCATCAACAACAGCTCACTCACATCTCCTTTTATATAAAAGACAAAGCAGAGTCACCCAAAAACAACCTAGCAATTTTGCAGGCACTAACACTGGCACCAAGAACTTATCAACCAAATCTCAAAAGACAAACAGAATTACGACATACGTCGCAAACAACCAACTTGATAAGTTCTTTTGATATGCCAACAAAACAATCTATTCTTTTATAAAGAACAAAAGAGACGACAACTAAATTACAGGGCCCAAAGGGCTTGTCCCAAGCAATTTTAAGGAGAGGGAAAGCATTAAGCAAACCACTGACAAGTATGTCCCAAGCACCGAACCAAATCCAAGTCCAACTCGTATAAATATGACATGCCTAGGACTGATTGACATGGATAAGATGCTAACAATTGAATAAGAGAAAACCTTCCAAGACTAAATGTTGAGAAGGCCAAGAAGCCTAAAAAGAAAAAAAGCTGAGAAAAACTACTCACATGTTACCAAACAAACTAAGAAGCCCCTGCAAACCAAAGCAAACAACACACAACCAATTTATGAGGAAGCTGTGGCCTAAAAAACAACAAAAAGAAACAACACAACAAACATGATCCTTAACCAAGGAAGAGAAATCAACAAAATGCAAAAAGAATTAAGACCAAACGAACTTGTATGAACACAACAATAGAGGCTAAAAAAAAGGGGGGAAATAGGTTCAAATGTAGAGAGCATATTGCAAAAGGAGCATGGGAAGTCCAGGTACTGACGACCAACTTGCTAAAAACCACCTCAAAATCTGATATGAAAAAACATAATAGGCTAGGTACATGAATAGCCGAAATACACCCCAAAAGACAAGTAAAAATCATGTTGAAGTGACATGAAAAAAACAAAACCCACGAACAGCTAACAAAAAAACAAAATCCAATGAAAAAACAAAAGGGTAAAACACAAACCTAGCTGCATCCTAACAGGGAACAAAACCCAGGTAAGACACAAACCAAAACCAAAGCACAACCAAATGTCCCAAATAAAAAAGATGGTAATTCTCACCAAACAATAACATCTCTCCTAATGTCAGGGGAGACCCAAAGTGAGAGCAAGAGGCTAGTGCATTAAATTCACAATGATGTTGTTGTTCTGGGCATTGGAAGAGCAGCTCCAACTTGAGTCCAACCCAAAAGAAAAGCTGAGAGCTGAGCAAGGAAGAGAGTTTGAGCCAAATCCAAGTAGCACTCCTGACCCGAAGCCATCAAAAAGCGAAAAATTGATTGAAAAGAAAAGACAGACGATCGAAATACACCCCAAAAGGCAAGTAAAAATCATGTTGAAGTGACATGAAAAGAACAAAACCCACGAACAGCTAACCAAAAAACAAAATCCAATGAAAAAACAAAAGGGTAAAACACAAACCTAGCTGCATCCTAACAGGGAACAAAACCCAGGTAAGACACAAACCAAAACCAAAGCATAACCAAATGTCCCAAATAAAAAAGATGGTAATTCTCACCAAACAATAACATCTCTCCTAATGTCAGGGGAGACCCAAAGTGAGAGCAAGAGGCTAGTGCATTAAATTCACAATGATGTTGTTGTTCTGGGCATTGGAAGAGCAGCTCCAACTTGAGTCCAGCCCAAAAGAAAAGCTGAGAGCTGAGCAAGGAAGAGAGTTTGAGCCAAATCTAAGTAGCACTCCTGACCCGAAGCCATCAAAAAGCGAAAAATTGATTGAAAAGAAAAGACAGACGATCGCAATGTAAAGGGACAACCAACTAAGACTGATTTGTGCCAAGCTGAACCCATCTCCATTGAGGCTAGCCAACATCATGTGAAGGATCATGCCAACTCCTTCGGTTACAACTAAACAATCAACAAAAGAAGATCACGCCAACAATCAGTCAATGCTCGTTAACCTGCCGAGGAAATCAAGTCATAACATGTAATCGGTCAAAAGCTAGAATTATGGAACACACATTCTCATTTCTATAAATACAAATAGGCAACTTATATTTATGTATATAAATTCTAAAAGTGTAATAGATAAAATATATAAAAAAATACATATCCAATACAGAAATCTTAAACACCTAATTTATTTGGGGGTGTTTTTATCTATCCATCATTTTAATCAACAATAAAATAATTAAAATACCTCTAAAATTAAAAAAAAAAATCAATTATTTCTTGGGGTATTGAGGTATTTTTGTTTTTAATATACAATACAATTACACATCCTTTAGATCAAAGAGATTTAATTCATAAGAATAAGGGGTATTAGTGTATTTTGGTCTCTCTCTCTCTCTCTCTCTCTTTTTGTTTTATGTTGGTTTGGTTAAGAGTTGTGTTTTAATTTAACATTAAAATAATATTTTTTTAATTGAAAAAAATTGATAGCGCGTGCACATCACGCGTAAGTGCGTGGGAGCCATTGCGCGCTTTAGGCAGTGGGTGCGGCAACTCTTAATAATAATAATAAAAAAAAAAGCTTATGTCGTATCATTTTATTCCTCGTTGTCTTCTCTTTCATAATAGGTGGCATGTGTGGTCAAAATATAAACAATTTATCATCAGGAAACCTTTTTTTCCTTTTGTTTCTCTCTCTCCTATCACAAAAAGCACTATAACCCTTATTGTTATTGGTATTTTAAATTTGATTTTTTTAGTTTTGATTTTAGTATTTTTGTTATTTTTCTTTTTGTTAAGGTTTTATTTGTTTTTAATTTAATATTTGGTTTCTAATTTGTATATACAATATGTTTCTATTCGATTCTTCTACTTTGAATCTCTGTTTTTTTTTCTTTGTCATTTTGTCAAAGTAAATTATTGCTTTTAATTTTACCGTTTATGATTTTTTGCTTTTTTAATGAGAATAATAATGATTTCAATTTTGTCCAACTTCTTTTGATCTCTTATTGTTTTTTTGTGGTTTTTTTTGTCAAAGTTTTTTATAATTTTTTAATTTTATCCTTCAAATCAAGTTCAAGGTTTTTATTTTTTTCAATAATAATAATAATGATGTTTATAATAATAGTAATAGTTATGAAAACAATTATAATAATAAAAACAACAACAACAGTAACAACATAAAAAAATAGTTATGAAAATAATAATATTATTAACGATGAGGATAAAATCAATAATAATGATGATGATGATGATGATGGTAATGATGCTTAAGTTACTAATGATAATAACAGTAATAATAGTCGTAGTTGTAGTAGTAGCAGCAATGATGATGATGATATTAATAATAGTTATGATTTTAATAATCCTGATGATGATATTTGTCGCGGGGTGCCGCGACGTCGTCTGGCGACGGCGGAGGCTCCATGTCGTGCGTCCTGCTGTGAGGTGTGTTGTATAAAATTATGATTAAGGTTTAGGAGTCGCCACCTAGTATTATGGTCACTAGGAACCTATGGTCTGCGAGAGTCTGAGTAAGGGACTGGTTGTGCAAGGGGAAGACGCGTCACCCCAGTGCACCCTACCTAAGGTAAGCTGCATTGTTGTTTGATTGTTTTTTTTTTTTTTTTAAGTCGGGTTGGTCTTTTTCTAAGGTTCAAGGCAGATCTCTCTTCAAGAGAGAGTCTCTACCTTATCGGGTTAAATCCTAACCGTTCTAAAGACTGAAATTTTTTAGCATCACATTTATTTACATCTTGTATCTTTAATATTTGAGGGTGTACTTTATCGTGTAATTTTACACCCCACAAATATTAAAGTCTACATCTAGACCCTTAAAAAAAATATTGGAAAAGGTTTTTGACATTTTGGCCAAATCCTAATGGATAATCATAAACTGGTTACGATATTCATTTAAAAAAAAAAAAAGATGAAATTTTTGTTTTTTTTGTTTTTACAAAAAAATATGCTTGAAAAATTTTAGGATTTGGCCGTATGCAACAAAATATTTTTTTTTGAAAATGTTTTTGACTTTTTTTTTTTGAAATATTTCGGAGAAAACCGGTATTTTAGTACCGGATTTGTATTTTACAGTGTAAATATACAATTCGATATTGTGCAAAATTGGTAGAAAAATATTTGAGAGAATCACAAATTTTTTTAAAATGATTTTTGAAATTTTTTGGAATTTGTTTTGATTTTTTTTATTTAAAATAATATAATATAATAATATATAATATTAATTGTGGGCTGGGCCGGCCCAGCTAACTGGGCCGAGCTCAGCCCTGAAAAGGTGGGCCAACATCAGCCCAAACTAATTGGGCCGATCTCGGCCCAGAACATTTTTTCCATTTTTTGGGCCAGGCCGGACCCAAATGGTCCGGCCCAAGCCCACATGGTTGGTGGTCCAAACCAGCAACCATGCTAATTATTCATGCTGCATACAGAAATGAATTCTGCATGTAGCAGTCATGGCAAGGAAAGAGATGCAAAGCTGGGAGGAGGAGGTTGCCTGGCGTTGGTCTCGGTCGGTGGCTCAGAGGGCGTCGGCTGAGATGATGGTGGTCGGAGTCGGTTATGGGGGGAAGACGAAGACATTGCAGATGAGAGAGAACACTGGAAGGAGAAGAGAGAGAGAGTTGCAGTGGCTGGTTGGTGGCTGGTTGGCTTCCTATGGTGGAGCTGGTGTTCGTGGTGGTGTATAGGCTCTGTTTGTTGATATTCTCGCCGGAGAAGGCAGCTGTGGCAGAGGTGGAAAGAGCTGCAGAGGGCTGACGGGGAAATAAGAAAAATGGAAACAGGGGGAGGTTGGTTTTTTGTGATATTTGGACCTGAATTTCTCCTCCTTCAGATCATCAACGGAGCCTCTATTTATAGGTGGTAGAAGAGAGTAATCTCGTCTGCACCGGGGTAAAATTTCAACCCTTGATTTGGTTCGGAAGCATCCCAACTGTCGGTTCAAAGTGGCCTCCCTGAGTTGTCAAATCTGCAGGTAAAGGCTGCCTGAGTGACCACTTCACGTCGTCGCCGGCGTCGCTGTGCTGTCAATCATCCTGACCTGTTCACATGGGGTTGTAGAGGAACTGCAGAGGATCCGTTTCGTCAAATTTTGTTCGATTTGATGGAGAAATAAGGCATTAAATGCACCTGCAAAGGAGGCTCCCACGCTGTTTCTTTCGGGTAAAACGGGGAAGACAATGAACAGTGACCAGACGACGCGTCGTGTGGTCCTCTTTGTTTTTTTTTTTAAAGTAAAACGGTGCCGTTTTGGACTGAATTAGGGATTTTTGCTGAATTTCAATTTAGTCCTCCGGTTTTTGTCAATTAAGCCCCTAAAGTGTGGCGTCTCTTGCAGATTGGTCCATGGATGTGAATTTTGTCAATTTAACCCCTAATTGACCCCAAAACTTTAATTTTCTTGTAATTTGGCCCCCAATTTCAATCAATTAACTTGGTAAAAATTAAATTTGGTCTTTTAAAATTCTAGTCTTCTCAATTAAGCTCAAATTAAGCTCCAAAACTTAATTTTTCACCAATTAAGCCCCAAATAAAATTAATTTGACCCATTTAAAGTAATAATTAAGTCCTTGCACTTAATTAAATCCTTCAATTGGACCCAAATTAATTCTTAAACATAATTAAAATTTAATTTGGCCCATGATTAAATCAAATTGGCCCATTAAAAATTTAATTATGTCCTTGGACTTAATTTTTTACTAATTAAGCCCCAAATAAAATTAATTTGACCCATTTAAAGTATAATTAAGTCCTTGCACTTAATTAAATCCTTTAATTGAACCCAAATTAATTCTCAAACATAATTAAAATTCAATTTGGTCCATGATTAAATCAAACTGACCTATTAAAAATTTAATTATGTTCTTGGACTTAATTTTTATGCAAATTCGTCCAATAATCATTTAATTTGACCTTGAATTTGCATTGTATTCCTATTTTTGGGCATAAAGGGGTACAATTAGGCCTTAAATTTTCTTCAAAAATTGCATATTGATTTCCCGACCTACTTTCTCCATATTGCCAGTCTTTATTTTATTTATTTTATTTTTATTTTGAAAAACAGATTGATTTTTAGGGAATAACCCAGAATTGGGTTATGACAATATTGATGATAATAATAGTTTTGGTACTAGTAGTAATAATAATGATATTAATTTTAATAATAATAAAAATAACAATAGTGATAATAACGATAATAAATTAATAATAATAGTGATGATATTATTTATTATTAATAATAGTAATAATAATTTTTATTTTTATTTTTTGAATTACTATTTTTTTCTTGAAATTCTTTTCTTTTCTCTTCAATGTTATCATTTAATATTTAATTTATTAAAAAATAAATTTCATGATTTTTCTAAATTTTATATTTCAAGTCTAATAACTTCAATTATGAGTTTAAAAGCTAACAATTGTTTTTTTTTAATTTTTTTTTTTATAATTCTTTTTATATTGGTTATTCCAGTCACATAACCTGAACCTCAAGTTTAACATATTATATCCCATATTAATTTAATTTTAATTAGTATTGATATATACTTGTCATAAATAGTTTTTTATATTTTTTTAATCTTATTTTAATATCTAAATATTATCTTTTTATATATAAAAAAATCATTATCAGGACAAAACCCGAGCACGGAGGCTAGCTTTGCAAGAACACCTAAAATTCTCCACACTCTCTCCCCTTGTTCGAGTTTTGTAGATGTCCTGACACGTGCCATAATAAAAGGAGAGAGGGTCTCATCTTTTATTTTCATTTCTGGGAAAGGAGGTCTAGCACTGAAATTGAATGAAATGAAGTAAGCCCAATAATTACAAGCATGAGCTCAAAGGTCCATTGTTTGGTGGCTGAGTGATCCAGCTCATGGGCTCAAAAAGGCTCAGCAGAAAGTTTGTTAGATTAGCCCAATGACCCAAAGTTCAACTTAGACCCGAGATCACAGGAACGAAAGCCAGTAGATTTCCTTTGACTGCCCCATGGAGCTTCCTTTCTCTAAATGTTTTTTGTGAGCTTTGGTTTTTAGAATGTGATTTCTGTAAGTATTGTTCAACTCTTTTGTAGTCCCTTTTGATTTGATGAATTTTTTTATAGATGAATAAATTTATATATTTATTAAATTATATTTTTTAAAAATATAAATAATTTTATGTAAATTTTTTTAACATATAATTTGTTTGATTTCTTATTCACACAAACTAGTCATAACCACTCTAAAATAAATAAAAAATAAAAGAAGTATAATTTTTTGAACTTTTCAATTTTTTCTAAGGGATTTCCATCTATTTATTACAAAAATAAAAGAAAAAAAAAAATTTAAAAGAAGTTTTATTTTTACCATTAAAAAAATATTTTATTGTTTCAATTTTAAAAACTTGATTTACATTGATTATATGATAAATATTCCATAGAAATTAATTATATCATTAGATATTATACACTAATATTTACATTTTGATATTACAAAGTTGCAATAATTTTCTTACCACAAATTATTATCATTGTTATAGTAGTTCTGAATTGTTTTATCGATCAAATTTATTTATATTGCATATTGATAATTTTTATTATATTTTTTAATATTAGAATATTTCTCAAAAAATAATGTAAATGTTATGAACTATTTCCCCAAATGAGTCAAAACTAATGTAAGATAATGATGAAAATAGCCTACAAAAAGAATAGTTAAGTATTTTAATAACTTGATGAATCATGATGTTATTTTTATTTTTGCTTGTTCTTAAATATTCTTAGAGTTTTGATAACAATCCCAATAGGGTATTATATAAGTTAGGAATGATTTATAAACCTTATTTATATGGTGTATAAATAGGAAAATAATTTAATTTTGGGAATTAATAATTATTTTAAGGAAATTCATTAATATTAGTTTTTTTTTCTTTAGTTAAAGATTGGTCACTTTAAAGATTTTCAGCGGTTGATTTTATATATATATGTGATAGTTTAAATATCTAATGAAAAACTAAATATTAGATTTATATAAATATTTAATTTTACCAAAACTCTCATACTTAGTTGAATAAAAATAATATAAATATAAATCCAAGAAGATTTTATTTTAACAAATCAAAATATACATGTTGAAACATTAAAAATAATATAAATACATATATACATATATATATTGATGCGGTTATTGATATGACGTCAAAGGATCCATTATTAGTATTTATTGTATCTATTATAGGGTCTAAAATGAAGTAGATCCAAAAGGAGTTCAATAATCTAAATTAAGAGATTTGGGTTAAAAAAGTTTAAATACGTCAGTATGAACCTTTGTCTATTTTTTGGATAATAAATGGAGCTACAAGAGGATTTTTGAATGATTATAATTTGATTGAAAACTAGACATTTGTACCTTTCCAACGACATATGGTAAGCCTGCCAATTCATCCATTCAAAAAAGAACAATGTGTTTGAAGTTGAACCTAAAACTTGCCAACAAAGTGCAAAAAAAAGAAAAATTTATTTCCTTAAACGTGATGGATTTTATTCACTACAAGAAGTCCTTGATGTTATTGGGAACTTGTGTGGCAGCTTATGATTTATTTATTTTACTAGGATTTCATATCAAACAAAAAGAATTAATTGGTCGGAAAATAATTCTTATTTTACAAGGTATCAGGCTTTTTGACTAGCAATGATTCTTCAACAATTATTTATCTTAGGTATTTTTCACTATCATTTGCGGCAAATGGTGAAAAATAATCTTTGACTACTGTTTTATTTATTTTTATTATTTTAAACCTTATTTTAATTAGTTTGAGCTTTATTTAAATTGAGTGCATGGTTGACCTATTAGGTTTATGATTTACATATAAATACTTTTATGTAAAGATTTTTATTTAATTTATGAGATTTTCTCTAAAGTTGTCGTTTATTATATGCTTTGTTTCTCTTTGTGTGGTTGAATGATTCATGTATTAAGTTCTTGATTGAACTTGCAAACTTTTCAAATGATTGATCAACTTCGATGTGATATATACTTCTCGTTTGCATCTCATTATAGGCATATGATGAGAATGATTAATTGGATGTAACTTTGGTTCTTCAAGGCAAGGTTTTTGTTGGATCAAGTTTTAAACTTTTCTTCAAAACTCAAATTAGTAATATAAGGGATAATTCTGCATAAGTTTGGTATCAAAGAACAACTAATTTCAAGTTATATATCTTTAATTTTCATTGTTACAAGTAATTCTAGGGTTTTATTTAGATCTTGTCATATCTAGGGTTTGTTTCTTCTTCTTCTTTTTTGTTTCTTTCTCTTTAGGGTCTTAACTTATAAAAAAAAGACTAATTCTTGATTAATCTTGGTCATGTTTCCTTTTAAAAGAAAAAAAAACAAGAAAAAATTGATTTTTGATAGGGAAAAAGTCTTGAAGTTGCCGAGAAACTACATACAAAACAAATTGTGTTCATCTTTGTGACTTGAGAAATCCGACACCTATTTTAAAAAAATTAAAACTGCAAATCTTGAAAGGATTCATGGAGAAGCAATTTGAGAATTTTGGATCTTACATGAACTAGGGTTGGTCAAAACTTATATTGGAAACTCTTAGTAATCTTGATTGATTTCTTGCAAATTTAGGAAAAAATAGAATTATCTTACATCAATTTCTTTAGTTTCTTGATTTCTTAAGACATTTTCTTTATTTTCTTGAATTCTATAGTTTTCGTTGTCTCTTAATAATAATT
Organism: Populus alba; assembly: GCF_005239225.2. Taxonomy (NCBI): domain Eukaryota; kingdom Viridiplantae; phylum Streptophyta; class Magnoliopsida; order Malpighiales; family Salicaceae; genus Populus; species Populus alba. The sequence continues at coordinate 13,698,406 of NC_133298.1, forward strand.
TTTACTTTTATTTTTATGTCTTCATTTTCATCACTATATTCGCATAAATTTACATTGCTACTCATAAGTTTTTCCTCAAGTTTTATTTTAAAAAAGTTTGAATAATTGTTGATTCTCGAGTCTTTAAACATAAAATAAATCACTACGTAGTTTGGTTAATTGTTTGATAAATTGCTAAGTTACTTTTAAGAATCTAAAAAGCTTAACAATACTATTAGAGTGAAAAACCTAATAAATTGTGTGAAATATGAGAGGAGTGAGTTTTATTGTGAGAATAAACCATATAAGGTTATGAGTTTAAAGATTGAAAATAAAGTGAGCCTTAAGGAAATAGTAAGAGAGGAGAGAAAAGACTCATATTCGGCTAAGGAAGAAAAAAAGTCAATTGAAGCCAACAGTGGAGAGAAGAAAATGAGGATGAAAAAAAGAATATAATGTAGAAAATAGTGGTAAATACTTAAGTTTCTATACAAAAAAGAGCGAGATTAAGAGTGCTTATTTTTCTGACATGTCTATGATTTTACTTGTATATAAAAAGACATATTCTAACACTAATAATATTGATTCTTTTATTCACGATGTTGTTATATCTTTATGATAGGATTTTGAGGATAATATAGGACAATCAAATTCGGATTTGAGCTTAATTTGTCCTACTGCGCAACTTTATGCCAACAAACATAATTTTTTATTCAACTGTTTAATCAAAGTGAAATTTTGTCAAAAGTCTTCAGAGATCTTTTTTTTATGGGTTAAAATTTCAAATTGATCATAGTTTGTTAAGGCTTTCTAATAAGTTTCTAAGTTGTTTTCAAGATTTTGTTATGTATTTTCTAATGACATCCATAGTGGTTTGCCATTGATAAAAGATGCAATCAATAATTGTATGGTAAAGTATGGACATCTTATCCTTAGACTTGATGATATTTTAATGAATCTTGTATGTTTAGTAAGATTGGTTTGAAAGTTGATTATCTTCAAATTAAGATGGAAAAAGGGTATGGATGGAAAAATAACTTTAAGATTAAATATGGATTTTTTAAATGGTTTGTCATATTGTTTAATCTTACTATTGTACATAGTAGTTTAATGACATTGATGAATCATATATAGTGTGCATTTATAGTAGTTTTGTGGTTGATTATTTTGATGACACATAGTAAGAATTTAGATGAGCATTTACGAATTTTTCTTAATATGTTATAAACAAAATACTGTTGATATATGTACTTTATACATGTTTTGCAAACTTGTTGATATGTTCATGCAACTTGTTTAAAATCTTTAAATGAATTTATAAGGATTTAGTGTATGCTTTGAATTTACCTTTCTGAACTTTATAAAATGTTTTATGCTTAACTGGTATATTTTGTTTATTTAGTTGCTTTACAAGCATATTATTTTGTTATTGTTTTTTTGTATGGGAAGAGCCAAAATTTATTCTTAAATATTTGACTATTTTTTTATGGATTTAATCATATCTTCTACATAAAATTTGATTACCCTAATCAATATTGCTTCGAAAAGTATTATTTTGATAATGAGGATTCCACCACCACCACCTTTGGTGGTGCATAATGAGAAATCTGAAAATTTCAATAGGTTGAACTTCAAGTGGTGACAGGAAAAGATATTCTATCCAACCACCTTTAACTTAGCAATTCTTGACTGAAAAAGCATCAAAGTTATTAGTTGATGAATCTAATCCCATTACAATCGTAGCCATGAATGCTTGGAATCACATTGATTATATGTGTGAGAACTAAATCTTGAATGGATTGGACAATACACTTTATAATGTGTATAGCTCAATCAAGAGTGTAAGGGCACTATGGAAAACTTTGAACAAAAAATACAAGGAAGGCTAAAGATGTTGGAATAAAGAAATTCATAGTTAATTTTTTTGGTTTTCAAGATATTGACTCAAAAACAATGATAAGCCAAGTTAAATAGTTTCAACTTATCTTGCATGATATGTATGATGAAGGTATATATCTCTTAATGAATCATCTAAATGACTGCAATCATTGAAAAATTACCACCATTTTGAAAACAATTCAAGAACTACTTTAAGCATAAGCGCAAGGAAATAAGAGTTGAAGACCTTATTTTAAAGTTAAGGATAAGAGAGGATACAAGTTGTCAAAAAAAAAGAAGTCAACTCTTCTAGTTCCTTTAAAGAAAATATTGAGGCACACATGGCGAAGTCCTACAATTAAAATCAACAAAAAAGGCTTGTTATAAAAGACAAATAAATTGCGAATATGTTCAATGGAAAATGCTTTATCTGCAATAAGAATGAGCATTTGGCCAATGATTACATAAATAAGGGTCAGTAAAGGATAAAAAACAAAATGACTGTTCAAACTAATGTCATCCATGTTAATTACCTCATAAATAAACTTTTTGTAAATGAATTTGTCTTTTATTATTTTCAAAGTCTATATGATCAATAATCATAAGCAATGATGGGCTGACATTGATGTCATAAGATATGTATGAGCCAAGAAGATGATGTTTTTCACTTACAAATAAAAGGAAGGTGAAAACCTATATATGAGAAACTCATCAACCTTGAAGTTACAAGGTGCGGGGAAGGTCATGTGAATTATATAAAAAGAATAATGCATCTTCTTTTTATTTGTTTGAGTCTTGTGATGTGTGGCATGCCATGTTAGATCATGTGAATTATAATTCTACACGAACATTAATTAACCTTAAATTATTACTGAGTATAGTTTTTGATAAAAATCATAAGTGTGAGATTTTGGTAGAATCTAAATTCACAAAAATTTCTTTTAACAATTAAAAATAATAATTAACCTCTAGATTTATTTCATTCATATATCAATGATTTAAAATTTGTGCACATTAGAAGCATAAAAAAGTATTACATTATTTTTATAGATGATTGAAATGTTTAAACCAAGGTTGTCAATTCCGTTTCGGAAGGTGTTTCGTTTTTTCAATTGGAACAGAATGTTTCGGTTTCGGAGCGTTTCGGCGTGCCGTTTCGGAGTTGTACTGTTCATCTATATATATATATATATATATATATATATATATATATATATTCAACAAATATAATTCAAATTCAAGATAAATTATGCATTACAAAGTACAAATACAATGTCAAGCAATATAATTTTAAAATTTTAAATTATAATTTATCTAGCTCAAACGTCGGTCCATGCTCTCACTTAGCCAAATCCAAGCCATTAACGAGTTTTGCAGTAGAATTGATGTATGCATCATCCATATTTCAAGTACCAGAGTTGGTTTCACTTTTCCAGGTTAGTTTATTTTATTGCACTGTGATGCATAATTTTTTATTCATTATGTATGATGTTATTCATTATGTATGATGTTTGTGTTCTTGATGTGGTGTGATGGTGCTCTTCTAGCCTATACTGATTCTGTTATTTGCTTGTGGTGGAATTGCTCTTGTCCTGCAGTTGCAAATGTCACGTGGATATATACTACCGATGTGGATGCAAATGTCAGGGATAGCAATGGTAGAAGAGTCCATGATTGGACGTTGCACTAATATAATTATATAAGTAACTGCTTTCGATCGTATACTCGGCTTTATATATAATTATATACAGACTGCCGACACAATTATTTGAAAAGGGAACGGATGACTTTGTAGCTTTAATCCGAAACGGAACAACTGGATTTCGGCCGGAACGTTCCGGCCGAAATTTGACCGGAATTTCCGGATCAACCCGAGATTTTAAGCAAGATGAAACTTGTTCCGTTTTATTTCGTTTTTTTAACTGGTACGAGACGTTCTGGGCATTCCGGCCGAAACAGAACGGTATTAACAACTCTGGTTTAAACATCACAAGAATGAAGTTGAAAATCAACTTACTAAAAAGGTGAAGAATATAAAACACTATTTGGTGAATTACGTTCCTAAAATGGTATTATCCATTAAACTACTACTCCTTATTCACCTCAATAAAATAGCATTGTAGAACGTAAGGATTGAACATTAAAAAAATAATGAATGTAATGTTGATAAGTCCATGAGTACATCAAAACTTGTGGGTTAAGGGAATTCTAATTACTAGTTATATACTTAACATAATAACCCATAAAAATTTAGAAAAGACATCATATAAATTATAGAAAGGTAGAAAACTTTCATACAAATACCTTAACGTATAAGGGTGTCATGTAAAAGTAGTGGCAACTGATCCTAAAAAGGTCAATATAAGACCTCAAACTGTGAATTATGTATTTATTAGAGATGCTTATAATAATAGTGTATATTGATTTCTCATACATAAGTCAAGTATTGAGAATATTTATCATAATACAATAAAGGAGTCAATGAATGATATATTCTTTAAAGATGTATTTCTATTTAAAGAAGCGCAAGAAAATCATTCACTTAAAAAATAATGATATGATCAAGACTATATGAAATAATATTTTATGATTTAGGATGAACATCCCCAGATAGTTAACTTCAATTTTGGATGAAATAAAGTAATAAAATCAATACATGAAAAATTAATAAGTGATAAATCACGTAAACTTCCCAATAAGGTAAAATAGCTATTTAAAGGAAATATTTTATATTTTTGGGTGAAAATAGTTGGAAAACAAAACAATAATATAGTGGAATTCCAAATAAAATTATGTATGACTTTTACACTTAAAAACATTGATTAATGGTATAAGTCTTGCTATATCTCTTTATTTTGACTGAAAATGGTGAAAACTATGAGAAAAATCTTAATATGATTATGAATGAGAGTTATCAATGAATTAGTTTAAAAATCTTAATGATTTAAGTAAATAAACTAGAATGCAAATTCAGATTTTGGATCATATTAAAATTTAATGTGGAGTATCCTGACATATTGATCTATATTAGGTTAAATTTTTAGATAAATCAGAGTTTGGAAAAGCCTCAAAGAGTGCCAATGGTCGGATAAGAAAATACATAAAAAACACATGGACTATTTTCAATAGCAATTTTTTCAATACAGACATAAGTTCATCCTTTCCTTTTTATAAGGAAAGTCGTCAACCCTCAAAGATGAAAAACAAAAGTCCAATTGTCTTTTATATTCTCCATAAATCTTGCATGTTCTTTTCAAAGGAAGGCTTAGAGGATTGTTGTAGGCAAGTTTTAAAGGGAGAAACAATCTAAACTAGGAAATTTAGAATGGGAAGGAATTGGAAGTTTGTTGTTTAGAATGAGAAAATGTGAAATTTAAAGGGAAATAGAAATTCTTGGGATTTTGTGCAAAAGGCATATCAAATTATGATTGATTAATTGTGTTAAGATATTCCTTTTACATTAATTGTATTTTTCTTTTAAAGTTTTTATTGGGAATTTAAAATCCCTGATTAATACTTAAAAATGTATTTTTATCAATATTTTATATCATCATTTTGCACTTGAAGTATCAATAACTTCTGAACTAAAACATATTTTATAATAATACATCTAATAATATAAGATACCTTTAATTTATGGTAAATTTTCATATTAAATGCAGGCCTATCACATAAATGAAAGGATTGATTGATGAGTTTAGTACTAAAATTAAAAGGACAAAAAGAGGCCAAACTTAGAAAAGAGATACTGGTTCAGTCCAAACTAGAATACTGTTCGGTGATTAAGTCATATCTGGAGCTGTAGATCTCGAATTTAGGTCTACTTTATATGGATAAAAAGTTAAGACATAGGCCTAAAACTTTCATGGTAAAGTTGGTTCAAATTCGGACGTTATCAATGACGTTTTGTTCAGACAAGAAGATAAGGATTGTCACCAAGCCAAGATGTGGCCACCCACTCAATAATTAGTCATCAAATCAATAGTTCTAAATTTTGGCCTATAAAAGGAGGCATTTGCCATGCATTTAGGCATCTTGGTTGTTCAGATCAAGATCATGGTCTTTATTTCTCTCTTTATATTTTTATAATGCTTAAGTTTTGCTTTCATTAATATCCTGTTTATGCTTTTCATTTCTTTTCCTTTAGTTAGTTAACTTGTATCTTATTTATATTCTTATTCTGTTTATTTATGTTTCTCTTCTTCATTATGTTTAGCTAAGTTTATTATGTCAAGGTGAAAAGGTTACATTAATGGTGTAAGAATATGAATAATATAAACTTAATATGGACTTCAATGCTTATATCCTAAACAACTACTATTAACATGTCTTATCATTTTTATCTTATTAATTCTTAATACCTTGCATGTTAAATGGTTAATTTTGATTTGTGTTGTATAACACTTGGTACAACAAATGATTGGCAATTTCATAGCCCAACCGCATGGTATAACCTACACATGTACTATGAAAGGAACTTGATTTGTTGTTAACATAAGTTAGCATCATGAATTCTTGACAATATTTAAAAGTTAGGTGTTACTTAAATAAGATAATTAATATGATCATGTTAACAATTTATAATGAGCTATTAATGACAAATCATCCGATTGGAACCTCCTTTGTGTGTGGTTTCCAGTTGAGTAATAAAAAGAATTTATACTATACTTGTTTGAAATACCATTAGTGGATCCTTTAACCTTGAAATTTGTTTTTATCATTGTTTAATCCTCACATTAATCTTACATCTCAAAGTCCTCTTTAACTTATTATTGTTGTTGTTGTTGTTGTTTATAATTTATAAGTTAACCTCCTTGTGGTTCGACTTCGGTCTTGCCGAGTTATTTATTACTTCGACACTTCTACACTTGGGAGAAAACATCAATCTTTTGGTCATATCAAGTTTTTTGCGCTGTTGTCGGAGAGGTAAATTCTTGTATAAATTATAATATTTATTTTATTTTCTCTTTTCACTTTTCACTTTTCTTGTATCTAACTTTTGTTTCTTTTGTTTTGTTTCCTTTTGTTTTGTTTTCTTCTTCCTTTTATTCTCTTTCTACATGTGCATGAGTGTTTGGTCACGTATATTAAGTGGTAGACTTTATAGGGTATCCTCATCATTTTCATAAAATATGATCGAAGAAGATAATCAGTCGCTTTATAATAAGAATAACAAGAATAACCAAGTTAAAACACTTAGAGATCACATGAATCTTACAAAAACAAGTGCACCCTCATGTATAGTTTTCTCTCCTGATGCATCTCACTTTAAGTTTAAGCCAAGCATTATTCAACTTTTATCTTCTTTTCATGGCTTAGATCTAGAAAATCCATACTTGCATTTGAGAGAATTTGAAGAAGTCTATAACACCTATAATGACTTAAATTGTAGCATAAATACCATCAAATTAAAGCTTTTTCCTTTTTCATTAAAAGATAAAGCTAAAACATGGTTACAAAATCTTAGGCCAGGATCCATTCGTGCTTGAGATAAAATGCAACAACAATTTTTGATGAAGTTTTTTCCATCTCACAGAAAAAACTCTTTTAAAAGACAAATCACCACTTTCACTTAAAAACCAGAAGAAACATTTTACCAATGTTGGGATAGGTATCGAGACGTGCTTAATACTTGCCCTCATCATGGTTTTGAAACATGGAGATTGGTTTCATATTTTTATGAAGGGTTAACACCTAAATATAGATAAATGGTGTAATTAATATGCAATGAAATTTTTGAAAATAAAGACCCTGATGAAGTAATGGAGTACTTAGACTTGCTAGCTGAAAATGCTCAAAATTAAAACACTACAGGCACTTATGAGGCACCGAGTAAAACTCAACCTCATACATCTAGTGGAGGTATGTAAAACCTTAGGGAAGATCATGACCTCTAAGTTAAATTTGCATCTTTAGCTAAAAAAGTTGAGGCACTTGAATTTAAAAAGAGTGGTCAATTAAAATTTGTTCAAGATATTAGGTGTTAAATTTGTGAAACGAATGAGCATGCAACCAATGATTGTCCAACTTTGCCTTTTTTCAAGGAATGCCTCTATGAACAAGCCCATGTTTTAAATAGTTTCCAAAGGCCCAATCATAACCCATACTCGTAAACATACAACACTGGTTGGAGAAACCACCTAAATTTTAATTGGAAGAGTGATAATAATAATGCACAAACTTCACAGCCACCGTTTCAAGCACACCATAATTTCCAAAATTCTCATGGATATGCACCTCAATATGCTTCACCTTCTAGAAGAAATCTTAAGAAAACATTACATGCATTCATTGAAAAGCAAGAGACAATTAACACTCAACTTGCTTAAAGCATGACAGATTTTAAAGATGCTCTTGCAAAATTCACATTTACTCTTAATTTTCAAGAGAACGGTAAGTTTCTATCTCAACCACAACAAAATCAAAAGGGGCAATACAATGCAAGTGCAAGGAGTTCCGGAAGCCAACACATGGATCAAGTCAAATCAGTCATCACTTTTCGTTATGGATTTTTTCCAACTCACTTGGATAACCAAAACACAAGAAAATTCTTGAGCAAAGTGCAAAATTTTTGTTAAGATGACCCTTACTTATTCAAAAATTATCCTAATCAAATATTTCAAAGATGCATTCCTGACAATGAGGTAAGTAGTGTAATTAAATTTTGTCATTTTAAGGTATATGGAGATCATTTCTCATAAAAAAAGATGACTGCAAAAATCTTACAAAGTGGATTTTACTAGCCTAAAATGTTCAATGACTTATATGCATTCTGCAAAACCTGTGAAAATTATCAAAAGGTGGGATTTATTTCAAAACATAGAGAGTCCTTAGATAATCTTCTATTGACTCTTAAGTCTCATCATAGTGGAGATGTGCATCGTGCAATTCATGATTTATGGCCTCATTTTTATAAAGAACATGCTCATCATAGTCTTGGGAATTTGACTAAAAAAATACCTTGTTTGCCAGTTTTTAAAAAATTTGGATAGGAAGCTTATCCATGACCCATAAAAGGCGTTTAAGCCATTATTGGACGTAAAAGCAATGGAAAATATGAGCCACAATCACAACTATATGTACATACACATGTTTTTTCAAAAAAAAAAAAAGAATGAAACAAACAACTAAAAAAGAAGGAAGAAAAAGAGAGAGACTCTAGCTGGCTTCCATATAGGTGATATGATTGCATTTTTTTTCTCTATAAAACCTTCTTCTTCTTCCCTTCATTTCTACCTAACCCATACATTCTACAATCATAGACAGGTCTTAAACTAGCAGGATCCTCAGCTTTTAAAATAAAAAAATATTTATGTTTTTTATGGATACAATCCTGGGAAAGAAAAGGAGTTTATAGAATCCACAAATCATCTTGGTCAGATACTAGCTAAGAGAAAGATTCATTTAGTATATGGGGGAGGCAGCATTGGGTTAATGGGGAGTGTGTCAATAGCTGTATTTTTAGGAGGTAGTCAAGTTTTGGGGGTCGTTCCCAAAGCTTTAGCAAATAGAGACATCATTGAAAAAACAATTGGAGAGGAACTACAGGTCCCCACAATGTTTGATTGAATGAATGCAATGTTTAATCGTGCTAATGCCTTCATTGTTTTACCAGGTGGTTTGGGCACATTGAAAGAGATCTTTCATATTTTCTTATGGGCCCAACTGCATATTCACCATAAACCCATATATCTGTTAAATGTTAATGGTTTTTATGATAATTTGTTTTCTTTTCTTGACCAAGTTATGGAACAACAATTTCTAACATCTTCGGCACAACAAATCATAATCTATATTGCTACTGCTGAACAATTGATTGACCAACTATAATTTTTTATCCCTGTAATTGATCTCTTTATGAGTCACATAAATTGGTCAACTACGAAAAATCATAAAAAGCTTAGATTGGATTTAAGCCTTTGTTTGTGAAACCTTGTGTCTTTTGGTTTTATTAATAGCATATTATTTTATTTTGTCGTTTCTTATATTTATTTAAGTGTGTTTTAGGATTGTCAGTATTCGTTGTTTCAGCTGATGTCTTCTATACTCTATCTTTCTACCTTAGGACATTGAGGACAATGTCTCATTTTGGCTGTGGGGGAAAGGGTAGTAGTTGATATTTTTTTTTAAAAAAATAACCAACTGTGTTTTCTATTTCATAAACCATTTGCAAAACTGTTGTTACTAGGATGACATAGTAAATGAGTTATTTTGACTCTTGAGACGCATCTTAGTAAACATTCTTAACAAGGTCTATTAGAATACTTCTTGAAATATTCAGGTTTACAAACTCTCGCATTGTTATCACTTAATTCTGCTCATATACTCATTTAACAAGTATTCTTAAACCTTCATTTTCACACACACTTTTTAACATATGATTGTGGGTTGCACATTGGATTATTACATTATTTATATTGTTTTGTTAAAGGTAACAATTAAAGGAAATGGATAGTATATAATTTGCAAAATACAAAAAAAATAAAAAGTGATGATAATAAAAACGTAGATAAGTTTGGTTTCGTAGCCTCCCTAACCTAAGTAATTAAACTCGAATGGGTGTTTTAACACCTACTACCCTAAAGTGAACTGACCTGGGAGCTATTAGCCCAACGCTTGTTACATAGGTTGAGGAGAAAAGCTTAAGGGAATAAAAAATTGCATTATCTATGTATTAGTATCTGCAACCCGAGTTACTAAGCTTGTACGGGTGTCTCATCACTTAATGCCCGAAGACCAATTGGTCTAGGAGCCATTAGCTGTAAGCTCGTCACATGGGTTATTATTATTGTTGTTGTTATTATTATTTATAATTTATCTAGTTAACCTCCTTGTGGTTCGACCTCAATCTTGTCTGGTTATTTACATGTGTTTTGTAGTAACCGCAATGGTAGACCTTGTAACGCGTAAAAAAGCCGATCATTTGGACTGAAGCTATAACGTGTGAGAAAGTCTACTATATGAAAAGAGACTAATAAGATGTCATGGTATCACAGTCGAATATTTAGACATAGACTATGGATACAAATATAGTATGCCATTTAAACAGAGACTAATGAGATTTGATGATATCGTAGTGAAGCATTTGGGTGTAAACTATGGATAGATATATAGTTCGTTGTTTGAATAAATGGCCATCGGGAGGTATCGCACTCGCTAATATCTTTTTCTATTTAGATAATAATTAATTTTTATTAAAAAATCAAATTGTCCTTGATAAACTAGTAATAACAAAAAAGACATCTACACTCCTAATCAATTATTTAACACACCTAATCAATTATTTAATGATTAACGAGGTGTGAGAAAAGATTGAAATAAACCCACTACGGAGGAATTTGTTTTCTTATATAAAAGTAGTTACATCAGCAATGAATAATAAAATATATCAATGGCCATAATAAATTTGATTTTTTTTGTTGTAGTTTTGTTTTCTTTTTTGTCATATCATAGAAACATGACCATGTTATAGTTATTGCCATCCCCTACCGTGCGAAAGTTGCTGTTCATGATTTCTATGATATGAAAAGGACAACATGATTTGATACCCACGGATTTCATATACTATGAAAATGATATGGCCTAGTGTTTGACGCACGCAACTTGGTAAGCTTAGGCCTATTATTAATCTTGTACCAAACTAAACTATGGGGTAGGATTTTTCAAATCGAATGACTTCCTTCCACACACAATCTATGAATCCAAAGATTTTTTTTTTTATTTTTCTTAGATTTTTACACCGGCGGCCGAAGCATACCCACAATTTTTTTTCTTTTAAAAAAACATAAAATAAGGTTGGAAAAAAGATTGGGAACCGGTGGACGGAACCCAAAAAAAAATAAAAATTCAAGGACTGGACTTGTACTTGCTGACAAAAGAGAGAGGAGAAGAAGAAGAAGAATGGACGGGGCTTGCAAAAAGCAAACCTGAAAAATCATTTTCTTGACAAAAACACAACATTTACATCATCCTTTTCTTACTTAACCGATTTGTGTTGGGACAACTCAAGACAACCTTAACTTCTTCATCATTTGCCCACATGTGACTTGCACCCCCCGACCACCCGAATTTCCACTTCTACCCTTCACAAAATTAGCTAATCCAACTACCTACCCTCCATGTAACCCTATCGTACCCCACCAAAACCCCCCCGGAAAAGGAAAAAAAAAAAAAACAAATTTTAAGTGATTAACCTGCCACCCCATACGTATCTCTGACCCGACATTTATATTTAGTAATGAATTATAATAGGCCAGGAAAAAGAAAAGTCAAAGACAAATACCTTCCCGTCCCTTAAATTCAGTTAACAGTAACAGTCAGGTTTTTTCTTTTGATATTTTAATCGATAAATAATAATCACCACCACTGGTATTCTCTAAAAATCCTAGTTCCCTCACAGTCAGGTAACATTAACACATTATTAAACTACCCGAAGCCCTGCCCAATTTGCCCGCCTCTGCTCTACCAAGTACGAGTAGTACTCCACCTTTCCTTTTGCCGTCTCTCTCCCCTTTTTTTTTTTAATTTTAGGTTTATTTCTCCTCGATACTCTCTCTCTAGATTCTCGATTTTCTCTCTCTAAATCGAAGCGGGGTCTCGAGTTTTTCTCTCAATTTAACGGATCCGGGGATATAATTGGATCGTTTGATGGAAGGAATCGCAGTTATTTTCGATTATGGAAAAAAAAGAAATTAGGGTTTCGATTAGCAAATGGTGAATTGAAGAAGCTAGGGTTTGTTTTACCGGATCTATATAGAATCGGTTGATTAAGCGAAGACAAAAGTTTGGATTTTGGGTTTTATTTCTTGGAAGGAGAGTGGTGGATTGATGGTACTCGAGGGGGAAAATGCAAGGCTATGCTGCATGGAAGGGAAGGTGAGGAGAGGAAAAAGGATCATCGGCACATGTGGACAGGTCCCACACGTGGTAATTCTGCTGTAGCTGTGATGATGTTTCTAATTCGTTTTTTCAAGTAATTCCTTTTTTTTTTTTTTTCTGTTTTAATTTTTGGGGTCTTTTTTTTTATTTAACATTTTGGGGTTTTGATTTGTTTGTTTGGCGGGACAGGATGGAGGGTTAACTGGGTTATTGTACATTTGTGGGATTGAGAGGGGTATTGGATCAATTTTATTGTAATTCTATGTTATATGGATTGTATTGGTGGATGATTTGGATAAACGATTGCAATGGGAAATTTGCCTGTGTGATATAGGAACTTTTGGGAGATGAGCTTGACTTTGAGAGTTCTGATTTTCTTCGATTGGTGTTGACATTGAGACTCCATGACTGTGCTTTGGCGACATATGTTTTATGGAGTTTGTATTGGGTTTCTTGGTGCTGATGCTGCTATTCTTACACTGATTGTATATGGAGTTTTTATAGGGTTTCTTGGTGCTGATGCTTCTATTCTTACACTGATTGTATGGTATTCTGGGAGGTGTTGAGTTATTATGGGGTTTTTGTAATGTATAGGCACAAATTGGCATGTTGAAATCGAAGGGTTTCTCTTTTGTTTTATGTTTTTAAGGACTTTTCTTCAACTTTGGGCAAAATTGGGTTGGTGGAAAATATTTTTCCTGGATTTATGAATTAAAAAAAGAGTCAGGCTTGTATATGGTTTATAGTAAAAAAGGTGATACATGTGCTGTTGCTTGTTGAAATAGTTAGCTTCATCCTCAAAATGGTATTAATTCTGAGAATATAGCTCCTGCAAGCATGGATACAATGTGAGTGTTGCAATTCATCAACAAGTTCATGATGTGGAAAAGATACATAAATATATAAACTGTCAGTTGTGGATTTTCTTGGGGTTGATTGGTTAAATTGTCTATATTTCATGTTTGCGCTGATTAAATTGCCAAAGCATACCCCCATACTTCATTAGAAGAAGGCATGCCACTTTTTTCATGTTTTAATTTCAGTCCCATTACTCTTATGGATAAAAGCAGTACCAGCTATTGAAATTATTCTTACCTCAGTTCTTGTAAGATAGCTTCAGTAAATATGGATTTGTAATTGGTTACATGAGTTTAGAGTGTATGCAGATGTTATACAATTTTTAGCATTAGATAGCTTAAGGTTTGGCTTGGCATTAAGCTGTATACAGGTATATTTGGCGTTAAGGTTTGGTTTGCAAAGATTTGTCTTAGAATTCTTGATATGGGGTCTGTACTGTTTTTGTCTATTGATAGTGAAGATTTTAATTACAGGATGCTGTCATGCTATTGGATCCCTAGGGCGCCTTCTTAGTATCTAAATAGTTTAGGAAGGGGCTGTGTGACTCTTGTAGAAGTTTCTTTCTTGAAATCAAATATCATAGTATGTGATATCTAGTTGGGCTTCAACTGGTTAAATAATTGATGATTTCCAAAATTGTGAGTTTATGCAATAATTCCCATCACTCTCTGCTGTCACACGTGTGCTAATTTTAACTGCTCACCATTACTTGGAACAAAAAATTTCAGTTTTTCTTCCTTTGAAACATTTTTCTCTTTCTTTTTCATTCAAAGTTTTTTTTCCTCGTGTATACAAGCTGAAACCAGAGTGATTCAATCAAATCTTTATCGCCCTTGATGACTTCTTTAAGGCTTTCATATGAGAATTTTCACTGGACGATGATTAAGTTAGCTTTATTGATTTGATTTTGCTAAGTGCTTAATTATTGAAACCGAGATAGGATGGTTTGTCAATTTACTGAAGCTGGAGCTTCTGAATCCACAAAATTATAAATGTTGATCAAAATGTTAGAATAATTAGATAGTATAATCAAGTAATGATATTCCATTATATTGTTTTGCCAAAGGTCTGTTTTGACAAGTTGTTCTGCATCTCTGTATTTGTGTAATGTTTATTATTCTTATTGAAATGATGATGCAATTTTTGTTTAGTTCTTTTTACTATACAAATTGCATGATAGTTCACCAAAACCCCATTTTGTATTTTCCCCTAACAGGATGGACGCAAGATCAGTGTTGGAGACTGTGCGTTTGTTCAAACCACCCCAGGACTCCCCGCCATTTCATTGGAATAATTCGTTGGCTGACTAACGGTAAAGAGAACAAGTTAAAGTTAGGTGTAAATTGGCTTTATCGACCTGCTGAAGTAAAGCTTGGCAAAGGCATCCTACTGGAAGCTGTGCCAAACGAAATATTCTATTCCTTTCATAAGGATGAAATTCCTGCTGCATCATTACTCCATCCGTGTAAAGTTGCGTTCCTTCCCAAAGGTGTTGAACTTCCATCAGGGATTTGCTCATTTGTGTGCCGCCGAGTTTATGACGTTACGAACAAGTGTTTATGGTGGCTAACTGATCAGGATTATATTAATGTGAGTGGTAGATGTGCTTCTTGACCTTTTGCTTTGATTTGTCGATACTCTGGTAATTAATCCCTCTCTTCCTTTTCTTTTCACAGGAACGTCAAGAGGAAGTAGATCACTTATTGGATAAGACACGCTTAGAAATGCATGCAACAGTGCAACCAGGTGGACGCTCTCCAAAGCCAGTGAATGGACCAACATCAACATCTCAGTTAAAACCTGTTTCAGATAGTGTACAGAATAGTGTTTCATCCTTTTCTTCTTATGGTAAGGGAAAGAAAAGAGAACGGGGCGATCAGGGCTCTGAGCTTGTGAAACGAGAGCGCTTTACAAAAATGGATGATGGGGATTCTGGCCATAGTAGACCAGAAAGCATGTGGAAATATGAGGTTTCTAAATTTACAGAAAAAGGAGGACTTGTGGATTCTGAAGGGTTGAGAAATTGGTGCGTATAATGCTCCCTGAGAGAAATGAGAAAAAAATAGACTTGGTTGGTCGGTCAATTCTTGCTGGTGTGGTAGCAGCCACTGATAAGTTTTGAATGCCTAAATCAGTTTTGTGCAGCTTAGAGGCTTGCCGGTGTTTGATGAATGGCTGCAGGAGTCCATAAAGGGAAGATTGGTGATGGTAGCCCCAAGGATGGTGATAAATCAGTTGAGGAATTTCTGGTAGTTTTACTTCGGGCACTAGATAAGCTCCCGGTAAATCTTCATGCTCTGCAAATGTGTAATATTGGCAAATCTGTGAATCTTCTGCGCAGCCATAAGAACTTGGAAATACAGAAGAAAGCGAGGAGCTTAGTTGACACATGGAAGAAACGTGTTGAGGCGGAAATGGATGCAAATGCAAAGTCTGCCTCTAATCAAGGTGTCCCATGGCCTGCTAGATCACGTCTTTCTGAAGTTCCTCATGGTGGGAACAGACAATCTGGTGTATCCTCTGAGGTTGCAATGAAGAGCTCAGTTGTGCAACTCTCTGCTTCGAAAACTGGTTCGGTCAAGGCTGTACAGGGGGATACTGTTACCAAGTCCGCATCAACATCCCCTGGACCCGTAAGATCGACAACTTCACCTGGATCAGTGGGTAATAACTCAAAGGAAGCACAACCCCGAAACACTGGTGCGAGTGCTGCCTCCGATCCATCTCCAACAGTAGCAAGGGATGAGAAAAGCAGCAGTTCTAGCCCGTCCCACAACAATAGTCAATCCTGTTCCAGTGACCATGCCAAAACTGGGGGTTTTCTGGAAAGGAGGATGCAAGGAGCTCAACTGCTGGTTCAATGACGGCAAATAGATCATTGTTGGTTCTTTGCGTCATCGTAAATCAGTCAATGGCTTTCCAGGCCAAGCTCTATCTGGTGTCCAAAAGGAAACTGGTCGAGCAGAAATTCTTCTTTGCACAGAAATTCAGGTTCAGAAAAAATTGTCACATTCCAGTTTGACATGTGAGAAGGCACTTGATGTTCCCATGACAGAGGGGAATGGCCATAAATTTATTGTTAAAATTCCCAACAGAGGTCGCAGTCCGGCACAAAGTTCCAGTGGAGGAACTTTCGAAGACGCATCAGTCATGAATAGCAGAGCTTCTTCTCCTGTGATTTCAGAGAGGCATGACCAGTTTGATCATAATTTGAAGGAAAAAAATGATTCATATCGAGCTAATATTACATCTGATGTTAAGACTGAGTCATGGCAAAGCAATGATTTCAAAGAGGTGCTTACCGGATCAGATGAGGGAGTTGGGTCGCCTGCCACTGTTCCTTGATGAGAGCATGGTCCGATAGTGATGATGGTAGAAAATCAGGTGAAGTCTCAAAAAGCTACTCCTACTATCAACTGTGTGTGAACATAAATTGGGGGAAGGTGAATGATGCTTCTTTCAGCTCCATGAATGCTTTGATTGAAAGTTGTGCAAAGTACTCTGAAGGAAATGCACCAATGTCAGTTGGTGATGATGTTGGTATGAATCTCCTTGCTAGTGTAGCTGCTGGGGAGATGTCCAAGTCTGATATGGTTTCACCGACAGGTTCTCCAAGGAGAAACATGCCTATCGAGCATCCCAGTGTGCCAAGTGGTTTGAGAGCAAAATCATCTCCATGTGATAATCCTGCCCAAAGCCAAGGTAAGCCTATTGATGGTGCTGACTATGAAGATGAGAAGCGGGGTTTTACTGTTGGTACTTCACTGTCCAAGAACACAGAGGCTAAAACAGTTCTGTTTTCGCAAGAAAAAAGCACAGGGGAGCTCAATGAACCTCCTAATTCTTCCCATGTGGATGTGCAGCAAACTGCCAAACCATGCCATGAAAGCTATTTAAAATCAGAGGAAACATTAGTAGCTGCTGTGTCCTCTGCTAGCACAGCAGTGAAAACATCAAATTGTGGGAGCAAAGAACTGTGGGAGAAAGAGGATGTTGGCAGATCAAATGTAGATGGCATATCTGATGACAAAGAAAAGTTGCATGGTTCTGTCTTTAATGATATCAACAATACAGGAGTGCAAGTTGCGATTGAAGCAATGGAAAGGAATCATCATCAAACCATCTTGTAGAGTTTTTGATGCTGAGAACAAGAAAAAATATAAATAAAGAGCCGAACATTTCTATTAACGGGCAGAGCCAGCACCACCTGCTATTATGCTGTCTGATTTTGCAAAAGGAACAATTAATGAAGTGCTCCAACCTTCTAGTTCTGGTAAGGATATGGATTCTGAAAACTCGCATGAGGTGAAGGCTGGTGAAAACAGATGGCAGGAGTCATTCTACTGAGAAAAATAAAATTGAAAATGAAAGTAATACAGCATCAGCTGCCACTGATCATTGTGAAGGTGAGTGCAAAGTGGAGAGCCTGGGAGGTAATCAGGTCGATGAGCAATGTGGTACCGGACCAGCAGCCCACAAGGCAGCACCCATACTTTTTCAGGCACCAGAACAAGTTGTAAGGTCAACAGAGTCGAAGTTGGCTGGCACTGGAGCTGATGAAACTGAGGAATGTACATCTGATGCTGCTGAGGCTTCTTCTTTATCTGCTACAGGGGGATCGGATCTGGAAGCAAAGTTGAATTTGATCTGAATGAAGGCTTTATTTCTGATGATGGGAAATATGGGGAGTCGGGTGACTTGAGAGCACCTGGATGCTCATTCTGCGATTCAACTAGTTAGCCCTTTGCCCTTACCTGTTTCTTCTGTGTCTAGTGGGCTTCCTGCTTCCATTACAGTAGCTGCTGCTGCAAAAGGGCCTTTGTTCCACCAGAGGATCTACTGAAGAGTAGACGGGGAGCTTGTTGGAAGGGATCGGCAGCCACAAGTGCATTTCGGCCAGCTGAACCTAGAAAAGCTTTGGAGTTTCCATTAGGTACAGCTAATATCTCACTACCTGATGCAATGGTTTCCAAGCCTGGTCGCCCCCTGTTAGATATTGACTGAATGTTCCTGATGAAAGAATCCTCGAGGATTTGGCTTCACGAAGTTCTGCTCAGGAGGCAGTTTCTGTTTCTGACCTTGCAAAGAATAATGATTGTGCACATGATGCACTGATGGGTTCAATATCTGTTCGAAGCACTGGGGGGACTTGATCTTGATTTGAATAGAGCAGATGAAGCTAGTGATATTGGCAATCACTTAACAAGCATTGGCCGGAGGCTGGATGCCCACTACATCCTGCCAAATCATCTTGGTGGTTTTCTAAATGGAAAGGTTTGGTGGTTGCTGGGACTTTGATTTGAATGATGGCCCTCTTGTCGATGAGGTGAGTGCCGAACCATCACAAAATTGGGCGGCGTACCCAAAACATTGTGCCATCCCAACCATCCATTTCTAGCCTTCGAATGAACAGTACAGAAATGGGAAATTTCCCATCCTGGTTTTCCTCAGGGAATCATATCTGCTGTCACAATCCAATCTATCTTGCATGATAGAGGAGAGCAGCTTTCCCTATAGTTGCAACTGGTGGGCCTCAACGGATCTTGGCTTCCTCTACTGGCAGCAACCCATTTAATCCTGATGTCTATAGGGAGCAGTGTTGTTCATCCTCTCCAGCAGTGCATTTCATCTACTCCTTTTCAGTATCCTGTCTTTCTTTTGGACCAACTTCCTCTTCCCTCAGCAACATTTTCAGGTGGTTCAGCTCGTATGTGATTCATCATCTGGTGGGAGGCTTTGCATTTCCACAGTACCTTCTCAAGTAGTAGCGCAAGTTGGTGTTGGTCTCATCCATTATCCAAGGCCTTATGCTGTTAACCTCCCAGACAGTAACAATAATGGTGCTGTGGAGAGCAGTAGGAAATGGGCAAGGCAGGGTCTAGATCTCAATGCGGGCTCTAGGTGCAGATATTGAAGGTAGAATGAGACCTCAGCTCTTTGCATCGAGGCAGCTGTCTGTTGCCAGTTCACAGCCCATGCAGAGGAGCTATCAAGGATGTATCAGGCGACCAGTGGAGTTTTTCTTAAAGAAGGAACAGCAGGGTGGATGGATGGTTATAAGCAATCCTCGTGGCAGAAGGGATGAATATGACACAAAGCAGTGATCCACCTGTAAGTTTTTGTCATGTTCTGTAAATATATGTGCTCTTTTGTGTTTCATGATTTGAAGCTGTGCTATAGCCTTTTCTTATTTTTCTTATCAAGTGGAGGGGGGAATTTTTTTTCTTAATTTGCATTCTTTTGGGCATGAGTTGCACTTAGGTTCCTGTTCACAGGTCAAGTAAATTGTGTTTATATTTTTGTTGTGTTTTCAAATACAGTTTCTCCTGGTTGGATGTTGGCCAACTCCAAAAAGATCGTCTAACTTTGTGATCTCAAGGATGGGTGGTAAGTGAGTTATTTGATGTTCAATCTCCAACCACCACCTGTTGCTGTACCGTTGTACCTTAAAAAAGAATCTTTCCAGGGTCATTAAGTGTTATATTCTTGAATTTGTACTGGGGGTGGCTCAGTTCACCGTCCCCTTTGTAGATATTTTTAACCAATGGAAAACTTGCATTCTGTGACTGTGTTGCCCAGACATTTGGAAATTGGTGTCCATATGTCTATGGGATCGACAATTTATACTGCTGGATGCAAAATCATCCTTTTTCCAACCATTCTGAGAATTCGGAGCCCTTTGTATGTGCTTTGTTGTAAAGCAATCTTTGTTCATTTATTTTTCATTTTCTCTTTTAACACGTACATGTAAGCAGATTGGTTCATGAATTTTTGGTGCTGAAGCCTTTCATGCTCTGGCATATGGTTAGTTGGATGCTGTATTCCTTTTAATTTATTTCTATTTTTGAACCTGTGTAGATTTATTTGCTACACACCGAGTTCTACCCAACTTTGCTACTACCTTCGCATAATCGTGTCTGAACTCTAAACTAATAGAGGTTTGTTTATGAACATTTTCCCATTTCTGGCCCATATTTGTTCAAAAATATTGCTCCTGCGCTATCATGTCTGAAAATTGGCCTTTGTGCCATCAGTGTCTTTGGTGCTGGATTGTCTGTAAGGATAAGAGGTAGCTGTTATTACAGTTCAATTTTTCTGTGTCATGTAAGTTTGGTTGAAGCTTTGCGAGGATGGATTATTATGGAAATTGTATTTGTATTTTTGTTCAGGTTTCAATTTTGAGGACTGAGATTCAAATTAAAACTTTTGAACCACTATAATCGGAGAAATCTGATCCAGAGTTGGAATGCATCTCGAAAATCATTAAGGTCAAGGGTTGTCTCCGTGATTTTATGAAGCACAGGTGCCAGGTGTTGCAGGTTCATGTTTTTGGAGGCGTTAGGTGATAAGAATGGGCATGGTGATGCGCATTAAAACCTAAATCATTTCAAACTATCTGTATCTTGGTTCATCTAGCTTGTGTTTTTGGTCTACCCAATCTTATAGCAATTGCATTTTAATAAATCCAACGGCTTTGATGGCGTGCTGATGCTCAAGTATCAGGCAACGTTGCAACCCCTGAAATTGGGGCTGTTGCTTCCATAAAGTCTGGCTATGGTGGGACGCTCTCTCCTTTTCTTTTCCCGTGTTACATTCCAACAAAATACCATTGGCTATGGGTGGGATGATCTCTCCACACATTCTATCTCAATACACCTACTAAAACCTTTATATTGCAAAATGAACCAATAATCTCCATGAGATCTTGTTCTTGTTGGCTCTTCCATAATACGTCTCAATACACCTATTCAAACCTTTGCACGATGAATAAATATTAAATCTATGACTTGTGTCTCCCTCTCTCTTTGTCAATCTGTTTACACAAGGTAGATAACAATGATTTTTCATCGCAAAATAGGCAAAGAGCTTAAAATTAATCATGAATGAGAAGAATTGACTGAGATGAAAGAGTTATTGATCAACTTAAAAAGTAGATGGAGCAGTTAACTAGTCCACCAAGAGACTAAAAGTCACAATTGCTCAAAAGAAAGTGATCAACCAACGAAGTATGTATGTGTGTATAACCAAGCATTTATAGTGTTATTCAAAATGTGAGTCCTCAACATAATGATTAAGAAGTCAGAGATTATGCTATAATTCAAATATATTTATTTTTTTTTAAATAAAATAAATAACAATCATAACACAAGAATCAACTACAATCACTTTCCCGACAACAATATCAAAATTTATTGCAAAGTCACAATCACATAAATTAATTACCTAATTTAAAAAACAAGATTGTATAGAGCAAGTAATGGGTCGATCCCACAAAAAAGATCTAGTTCATGTCTTTATACTAGATGATTTAAAGTTATGGAGTTTTGAGGTTATCTAGACTATGATATGGTAAACAAAACAAACTAATCAAGCTAAATTAATAAATCTGAAACTTATTAAGAGAAAAGCCTTAGTATCAAGTAAAAATCCACCTACATAAATCAAAATTGATCACTGAAACAATACGTCAATTTATATTTTGAATATCCATCTTTTCTTAACATTAGTTAATTAACCGATCTGAAGTGTAACTAACGCTAACCATTAAACAACCACAGTGTTCAACACTAGTAATTTAATTCAATGGCAGCCTTAAGAACTAGATAGGTTGATAAGTCTAGAACAACATAACTGTATGCAATTTATGGTTCGATTGAATTGAAACTTTTTTTCCTAAGATTAAAACTTTGGTTTTGATTATTAAGCTTAATCGTTTTACAAGTTCAAATATCACAACTCTGGTCTTGATAGCAAACTTAGCTGTAGATTGGTTTAGAATAATAATTTAGAGTCTGCTGTAACAAATCAAACTAAAACAATCATAGAAAATAAACATAGAAAAACATTCATACTCATCATATAAATTCAAAAGAAAATTGATATAATAGATCTTTACAGTTTTGAAATTCGAAAGTTTATGTATCCTTTCAAACTAAGAAAAAATAACTTAGCCTTGCATTTTCTATTGAAAAAACTAATGAATAGAACATATGAGACCATAATTTCGAGTATCAAGAGAAAAGGGTGGAGTTTTTCTTCTTTTTTTTTTTTTCTGGTCGCCCCTCTTTCTTTTTTATTTGATAAGAAACCATAATCCCCACATCCCTCCAATCCGTTTGCACACTCTTAAAAAATATAAAAATAGTCATTTTCAAAGTAAACAATTTACATTTAAGTAAGTAAGATTTATTTCTTCACAAAACCTGTTTGTTGGAAGAATTTAAAGATTGTCTTAGAAAAATCACATAATTCTCATATAAGCTCTTTTTCTTCTGAAATTTGGTCAGGATAATAGGTCTTTGAGTCAGGAATCCAAAAAATAAGTTTGCATTAAATGGACTTCTTTAACTCAAGATATTCAAGTTGGAAAGACCAAAAGGTCAAAACTTAGCAAAATGTGAGACTTGTCTTTGAAGGCTGCGATTTCCATCTTCTTTGTTTTTTTTCTTGCCCATATATGTATGGATAAGGTATGGATGTTTAGCTTTCTAATTACACTGGAATCGCTTCATTTCAACGTCTACAACTCAAATTCTGCATAAAACATTGATCAGATGTCAAATCTGCTAATATTTGACACGGGTTGGAACATGGTTTGAATTTTATTTTCGATTTACTTCTTTTCAAATCTCACAATCAAAAAGTGCATTCAAAATATAAATAAACATTACCAAGGTATTATTATATATAAAACATGAACAAAATACTAAGTAAATGTGAGTAAAACTATAGAAAATATATGGTTGCATCAATAGGTTAGAATTACTTATGTAAGTATGGATCCAAAGTTTGTAATAATATAAATAGAGCCTATACTACTTTAATGATGATCAACCCTATATATTCAAAATTTTGAAATTTCTAACCCTTTTTTTCCTTTGATGGTTTTATCACCTTTATTGTTTTTCTTAATGCTTTGTTATTTTTCAACACTTAAATTTCATTCATTCTTTTTTATAACTCATGTTTTCTTTGGACATTGATGTTTTAAGTACATATTACCTTTACTGAGTGTCCAAGGTCTAGAATCCTCACTTTGCTTGGTTAGAGGTAGTTGTTACCTTGTCGAAGATTCAATTCTAAGTATAGTTAATTGACAACATAAAAGATTGGCATGACCAATGGGATAAAAATTCAAAACATATTCTAGAACCCATTAAAACACGCCTATAAAAATATATAGGTAAACTCATCTATATTGCTCGAAATGAATAGTTTGCACAAGCAACAAAGACATGTTAGCATTTTAATTGTGAATAGCCTAAAAATCTATTATTTCTCTAGATTCTAAGGGATCAACTAGTGACAGACGTGCCCAAAGATGGGTCTTTATCATCTAACTCACCATTATAACACAAAATTACATCTAAACACACTTCTAGTGTCTTTATGATGTCATTTACATTTTTCAAATTCTAATAGGGTCATCACCACTAACTTTAGATTACCACATTGATAAATCAATACCCCATACATAACCATACATACATATATTATATAGATCAAATGGTTGTTGGTATGATGATCATAACTAGTTGTGGTCATTCTAGCCAACCAACAAGGTTTGCTTTATAAAATATTGTAAACACCCCTGCTAAAAAAGGATATTAAAACATAAGATTTTACACATTTCCATCGAATATAAGCCTTTATTATGGCAATTTTTTTTTACACTTATACATGTAGTCATTCTCCTTTATTTATTAACAATTCTACTAAAAGTTTTACAAAGTTTCCTTTATATTTTAATATACCAAGTTATCAACTACTCCTTCCATGTTACAAGTCATTATTTACAAACATGGTTCAATTGTCCTAGATCTTATTTCACATCATTTCAACCAAAATCAACCCCGTATATTCTTTCAACCCTTTACTATATTTTGTACCATTAATTAATTTACATCATGTTCATCTCCATAAAAAATTAATTATAAATAAAATCTAAAAGAGTAATTAAATCCAATCTCATACCCTTACATTTTGAATTATATAAAAAAGTACAGTCTAACCATATGCTCTTTTAAACTTTTCTTTCCATGAGTGTATATATTGTGCTTACTTTACTGAATCTCTAATTAATCCATTATTACTACTTATGTGTACCTTTTATTTTTATTTGTTTATTTTTTATATGAATTAAAAATTAATGTCCAACATACAATGTTTGATTATATTATTGATGTCTGCCATGGAAAATTTCATGTAAAGATATCACCAACATGCATAATAATATTTTATATATGGATTTTATACACAATTCCAAACATAGATAGCAACAAAATATCATTAAAGAAGGAGAGAGAGCAAGAGAGAGCTTTTAGTTAGGTTTACAAAATTATTTTACATGTACAAAATAAGTTCTGAATCTAAAGCCCAACTACAACCTAACAATTAGGTTCACTGATACGAAAAGGTCTTGTAATAAAAAATTATTAAGAATAAGTTCGTATTACAATATAATTTGTCTTCTAAACATATATGAAAGTGAGAGCACCAATTCTTATTATCCAATCCTATAGAAAATTTTATGAACAATAGTTATAAATTTCACAATAACAATACATCAAGATATTTGTACTCAACATGAGTAAGGTCTTACTCTCAAGTTCAAGTCAATTATTGTACTTTGATTTACATAGTTATCAAATATTTCATCACGATTTATTATTGACCTTTGGTTTATTGAAAACAACTCAATTTATCATAATTCTCAAAATAGCTTAGGCATACATAACATTGGCCTTTGTGCTTGTAAAAATAACCAAAAACATATTTAGTCTTCGAGCAATTTTAGAGACTTCACAGCATTGGTTTTTGTCTTAGCAAAAGCAACTCAATCATATTGACTTCCATAACAACTTTTGAAAAACAATTTTCAACATTGGCTTTTGTATTTACGAAGAAACCCAATCACATTTGGTTTCCAAACAACTATCATAAACAATTACAATGTTGGCTTTCATCTTGGCGAAAGCAACTCAATCACATTGGTTTTCAAATAACTTCAAAAACAATCACATTGGTTTTTACCTTAGCGAAAGCAATCCAATCGTATTTTTATTTCACGTAACTATTTACAATTCAT
Source organism: Populus alba (assembly GCF_005239225.2). Taxonomy (NCBI): domain Eukaryota; kingdom Viridiplantae; phylum Streptophyta; class Magnoliopsida; order Malpighiales; family Salicaceae; genus Populus; species Populus alba. The sequence continues at coordinate 13,724,087 of NC_133298.1, forward strand.
CTGAATTTCATTTTCATATATAGCATTTATAGTTTACAACAAAAAAACTTAATTGACATCATAAAATTATAGGTAAGACTCTATATATCTTCTCCTTTAGTCGAGTAAGCTCCATCAACAAAAGATCTTGTCCCCCCCCCCAAACCATACAAATACTTTCTATTAATACATTATTTACAATCCAAATACTCATTCTTTTTATAAGAAATAATTCTTTTAATTTCATACTTAGACTCACTATGTTTAACAATTTTTAACAAGGCATCAAAACACTGTTTATTTACTCCTCACCAGAGTTGTTGAACTCAATTTTAAATGAGGTTTTTTTATATGCTAAGACACAAATACACAACTTTTGGTGAAAAGGTTAAACCTAAATTTTGCCATTTACACACTTAAACTCATTGAAATATCAGTGGTATATGAATATGCTCTGTAACATACAACCTTACTTTTCTCTAGTGTTTTATCCATATTTGGAGTTATATAACTCCAAATAGGGTAAGATTTGTTTTATGCGGAATCTTATATCACTAACCACATTTTCCATGAAGACATCTACCTCAAATTTTTTCATTTGTGAATCTCAATTTCAATTTAAAGTTTGACATTAATTTTGTCCAATAGCTTCCAATCTGACCTGTCTTCACTCAAACCTCCCTAACACTCTCAAGAATTGATTTACATGTGTTTCTCTTTACAATATCTTTTAGAGATAAGTGACAGAGAAGAAAATGGCTCCCTTTCTTTTTTTCTTTTGTTTTCTGTCGTCAAACTCTTGTTCTTCCTAGGATTGATGGGTTTTCTCTTGTTTTTTTTGGTCCCTCACTTATTCATGTCTTTTTAATCCAGTCCCTAATTATTTATGTTTCTCGCAATAGGCCCTACTCTCGTCTTTTTACATTTTATCCTTCTCTTTTTACTTCTGTTTACCTTTAGACTTTTAAGTTAAGAGTTTATGCCTCACTAACGACCTCTTCTTAATTAATTAATAAACTCATTCATTCATTTTTATAGCAGCTTACAAAAACAATCTTATTATCAACATATAAATCTCTCTAATGTTGATATAAGAGCTCTTTAAATAGACATGGGAAACTAATTATCATAACCTGTCACAACAACACATAGTGATGGTAAACTGAATATGCATGGCATATCTTATTAGTTGAATAAGTTACAAAATGAACTTTATTAGAAAAGACCTTATAACATAAGTATACACTTCTAAGAGGAAAATTGTAGGGATTCTATAATAACAAGCACTCTATTAAAGGTGTATGAATTGAGTATGCCTCTTATAAAAAGATATTTTTTAACATATCAAGCACAATAAAAGATGTAGCTTAACCCTAGCATGATAACTCATGATAAGCCAATTGTTTCTCAAGCTTACAAACAACTATAAGCCAACTACTTAGCCCTACATAACTTCTATCAAATAACATAACTTGTTACTAGGCAATTCTATACCCAATAACCTATTTTACAATAAAAGAACCTTAATTTTCTAGCATAACAATTCTCTTCTACAGATCAGCAACAAAGAAAAGGGATAAATAGAGCATAACTAAACCAACATTTTGAAAGAGATAGGACTTAAAAGTACGATAAACAATAAGATTTGTTGCAAATTATTTATACTCTAAATAGGTTAATAAATTGTACATGATCACTAGAGAAATTAAAAAAATTATTGATTTCAAATAATTTTTGTAAAAGCAGAACAATTCAATAAGGCATCACATCACTAATTTACTAATCAATATAGTGATAATGCAGTCAACCCTTTTCTGATGCTAAGGTCGTTTTGGTTTATCAGTAACCAAAATAGCTTTCACTAATACTCCACATTGCCACCTAACTTGCATCAACAGTTAGAAAAAGATGAAACTCATTTTCATGAACACTTTTATATAATAAATATAAGAGATTACATTATATGACCTGGTTTTAAAATAGTATAGGACCTAAAAGAGGTAATAGAAAACTATGTCTTTACAATTTAAGATATTAAAAACTAAATTCATATAGTTATATTTAAGTAAAAGTACATGAAGTTATTGCTAGTGAGAATGTAGTTAAACATATGAAAAAGTTTTGTAGGAACCAAGTTTTTAGACATATATACCCTTATAAATAATGTTGCCCATTATGAGAAAAATGCTAGTAAAATAGGTAAAAGAAAAAACCATTAATGGGGACTTACTTTATTGGTTATTTATACAATGTTGTGAATGCTTATTCACTAATTAATTTAGATTCTAATAAAGAAATTTAAGGAGGTTTAATAGCAACTCATATCAGTTACTGAAAATAAAGTACAAAAGACCATTTAAGATTCACAAATATTTAAAAAAAAAATTCTAAAAAGGCTTCCAAACTTGGTAACAAAAAAGTCAAAGCTTTCAAAGCAATTAAATATAATAAGTACATTTTTAATATCAAAAGAGTTAAAAAGATCTTGATCATTGATGTGTGGGCAAAAAATTAAGCTCTTTAGCAATCATATAATCCTTATTATTAATCAAATCAAGAGGAAATAATATTATAAATGGCATGACTTTTGGAAATACAACAATAGTTATGTAGTAATTAGGAATCAAATTTAGAAAGCTTTAGAATTTAGATGCATTCATGTTCTAAAAAAAATATGAATAAAAATGGATGATGATCTATTCCCTTAAAGTCAATATAATTTTGTTATCTCAAATCATAGTGAGTTTTATTTGGAAAGGAAGAGCTTCAAAAGAAAAAAGGTTGATTGGCCATGACAAATGATGAAGTAAGTCACAAATCCTAGTATTTGGGAAAAAATATATAGATCATGGGAAATCCAAATAGAATGGTTTGACAAGCCCAAAATATGCCTTATAATGAGGTATATAGAGTCTTAGCTATCTTATAATTTCTCCTAAAGCATGCAAACTTCGACGATAATGTTTAAGCAAGTAATGTTTTCATAACATGCCAAGACATTCAGACCTAAGAGACTAGCTAACAATAATTGGTATAAACATCAACCATAATAAAAGTCATTTAAACCTAGTGATAACATGAAATAAAAAAAATCATAGTTGAGCATGTCAGGCTTGCCATGACAAAAAAAAAAAGCAAAATAAACACATTCTAATGACCCTAATAAAAAGGTAATATTAAGGATGTTGTACAAAATAAGATCAGAAAAAATGATGAGAAAAACTAAATATGCAATCCATAAAAGCATGTAACCTATAATGTACAATAAAAAAAAATAAAAATATATCATGCAACTAACTCGCTATTACATAATTCAATACCCTCAACCTCTAAAAAATGTATTACAAAAAAAAAAAAAACCAACAATGCATAAGCACACTACAAAATGAAGAAACTAATCATGAAAGCAAATAACTTTAATACTACTACCCCTAAAAAAACACAGATATAAAATATGACAATCCATATAAAAATAAATTCTAAAAACTACTTTTTAAAACCACAAAGATAGATAAAAGAAAGAAAAAAAAACTTATTAGACAGCTAAATGACATGCTAAAAGATGAAGAAAAAAAAAACATTGAGAATATAATAAGTTAGATAACCACCTTTTTATGAACAACCTTATTAAACCAAAAAGAAAGATTCTAAAGCATTACAAATACAAGCCAAGTCTCATCAAGAAAGAAATCAAAGTTTAAATTTTGTAAAGATAGATAGAAAACACACTGTCGCATGTGTGTACGGCGGCGCGGCGATCGTCCACCCTCAAGGAAAAACAATTATTCGGAATCCTGTTATTCCTGGCAAATAAGGAGAGACAAGGAATTCTTGTCTCTATATATGAAAAAAAATGGACTGGGAGTCGCCACCTAGTATTCTGGTTACTAGGAACCTTAACTGGTCTTTAGAGATCGGTACGGAGACTGGTTGCCGTAAAGGAAGGTATTAGCACATTCCCAACTACGCCTACCTAAGGTAGGCTGCATTGTTTTAATGTCTGATAAAATCTAAGGTCTTGTTTGTGGGTTTTTTTTTTTATTGTTCGGATACGCATTACATGTAATGTCATATCCCAAGTTCTATAAAAAAAAAAATAATAATAATAAATTAAAAATATCCGGAATATGTATTACGTAAAATTAATGTTCATACCCTAGATATTAATAAGATAAACAAAATAAATTTTTTTGTTGCTTTTTTTGAAATTTTGGCCAATATTCTCTTGACTTTAATAAACTGGTTATTAAAGCCAAAATGCATGCTAAAACATTATTGTTTTTTTTTTTTTTATGAAAAATACAAAAAATGATTTTTTTTTTGAGACATTTGGCCGTATGCACAAAAAACATTTTTTTCTCTTTTTTTTTTAATTTTTGTTTTTTTATATTCTTGAAAAGCTGAAAACTGGGTATTTCAGTACCGGATTTATATTTTACGACATAAAAATATTGCTCGATATTAAATCAAAATGACATAAAAACTAACGCGGAAATATTATAAAATGCTGAAATAAATATTTTGATTTTTTTTTTTATGGGTCGGGTGAACAGTATCATGTGAACAGTACCACGGGACAAAAACGGGGTATTTTAATACCGGATTTATATTTTTACGATGTAAAATACAGACGATATTAAGCAAAATGATAGAAGAAAATGTGCTTTTAAAAAAATATATATAAAATTATAACAACAAAAAAATAATAATAAAATAAAAATGGGCCGGACCCGCCCAAATGCATGGGCCGGGCCGACCAAGCCTATTTACATGGGCTGGGCCGACGGCCCAGCCCAGACCCAAACGGGCTGTTACTGTGCATCAGCACAGTAACCAGCCCTTCGTTATTTTGCAGAAACGTGAATTAATTCACGTTCTGCATGAAGGCGCAGCAAATCATAAACAAAGCGAGGCAGAGGCGGGGCAACAAGATGGCGTACCTGTGGTGGCGTCGAGGCGGTGCTGCTGGCGGCGGAGGCACGGTGGCCGGCGGTTTTCCTTCTCTCTCTCTCCTCTGTTTTTGTTCTCTTCTCTGCCGAAATCTCTTCCTTCTTCTTTTTTCTTTTTTTTCTTTCTGTTTCTCTCGTCTCTCTCTACCCTCTTTATTTCGTGGAATCCTTCTCCTACTCCCTCTCCCTCCTTTTTTTCAGTCCCGTTCCCCTGTTTTTATAGGAAAAAAACAGGGGAACGTCACGGTGGGTGGCAACAGTGGCCGCCCCCCCCCCAACTATCGAAGTGGCCGACAAAAGTATGTAAGTGGCTGAATTGTAGGCGTCTTATTGAGCCAAATCCGGGAAAGAAGTTCGGCGAAAAGTGGAGAAGAAAAAAATTTCTTCTCCCCTGTTCTCTGCGTGCGCAGGGAAGAAGACAATGGTGCCGTTTCAAAACGGCACCGTTTTGCGTTTTCTCTTTTTTTTTTTTTTTAATAAACAGTACGTGAAACGGCGCCGTTTTGGTCAAAACGCGCCGTTTCATTTAAAAGGAAAAGGCGGTAAAACATGTCAGATTCAAATTTCGTCCCTCAATTTGCGCGCGTTTTACGATTTCGTCCTTGGTCTCGGATTTCTTCAATTAAGTCCTTAATTGGCCATTAAACTTCATTTGTATGCAATTAAGCCCCTGATTTGACCAAATTAACTTTCCAAAAATTATAATTTGACCCAGAAAATTAATTTCTTCCAATTAAAGCCCAAAATAACTCCAAAATCAATTGTTTTTGCAATTAAAACCTCTATAAATTCAATTAAACCTTCAATAAAATTTAATTGAGTCCATAAACTTCTAATTTTGCATTTTTCTTCCACAAATTGAATTTTCTTTATCATCGGGGCTCTCATCAGTCAAATGATATACTGTCAAAAATTAATTTTTGATTTTTGAACATCCTTAATCAATTTTTTTGAGCATTTTTAGGGGCGCTCTGACATTTTTTCACTGTTATATTTTTTAATAATATATTTTTTTTGATTTTTTTGTATTTTTTAGGTGAGGACCCAAAAATGGGTTACAACAGATGCCCCCTCTTTATAATACTTACGGAGCAACGACTTTTGCATAGTAAGTGTTATAAAGATAGACAAAACCAAATGTTCAACACCACTCTCCTCAAACTTGACTGGCTAGAAAACCCATTCGGCTATTTCTTTGTATCAAAGCAAAACATTATGTGCGGTTGGGCTAGACTGAAATTCCTTTTGGCAATCCCCTCTAACCAGAACCAAAACCTGTTGTGGTTGGGATAGACTGAGATTCCTTTCGGCAATCCCCTCTAACCAGAACCAAAAATCCTGTGTGTGGTTGGGATAACTGAGATTCCTTACGGCAATCCCCTCTAACCAGAACCAAAATCCTTGTGTGTGTTGGGAATAGACTGAGATCCTTTTCGGCAATCCCCTCTAACCAGAACCAAAATCCTGTGTGTGGTGGGATAGACTGAGATTCCTTTCGGCAATCCCCTCTAACCAGAACCAAAATCCTGTGTGTGGTTGGGATAGACTGAGATTCCTTACGGCAATCCCCTCTAACCAGAACCAAAAACCTTGTGTGTGGTTGGGATAGACTGAGATTCCTTTCGGCGATCCCCTCTAACCAGAACCAAAATCCTGTGTGTGGTTGGGATAGACTGAGATTCCTTACGGCAATCCCCTCTAACCAGAACCAAAATCCTTGTGTGTGGTTGGGATAGACTGAGATTCCTTACGGCCATCCCCTCTAACCAGAACCAAAAACCTTGTGTGTGGTTGGGATAGACTGAGATTCCTTTCGACGATCCCCTCTAACCAGAACCAAAATCCTGTGTGTGGTTGGGATAGACTGAGATCCCTTTCGGCAATCACCTCTAACCAGAACCAAAATCCTGTGTGTGGTTGGGATAGACTGAGATTCCTCACGGCAATCCCCTCTAACCAGAACCAAAACCTTGTGTGTGGTTGGGATAGACTGAGATTCCTTTCGGCGATCCCCTCTAACCAGAACCAAAATCCTGTGTGTGTGTAGCTCGGTCAACCTGAAATCCCATATGGAGATACCCTTTAACCAAAGCTACATGAGATCCCATCTGGCAACCTCATTAAACCAAAACAAAAGAAATGTAAAGACAACGGTCTCATTGTAATGGGTGACCTACTTAGGTGGAAAGAAAATGAAGTGTGGTCAAGTGTCCATAAACCCGTTGGACCTTCACTCAGATATTTTCCTTAAGCAACTAAATAAAACAAATTGTGGGCATGCAATGGTCTAAAATGTAATGATAATGCATGCACCCTTACCTAAATTGAAAAACATAGGTCCTGAAGTTTCGTAAAACCCTTTCCTTTGTATGAGCTTGTCTTTGTTGTTTTTGCAATCCGTTGCTGGTATGTGTTTCCTTGCACAGTCTTTCTCTTATCCATTATATTTCAAGGAAGAAAATCTCCACTTCTTCACTAGGCGCCCCATCACCTTCTTTTTGCCAATGTTTTATTTGTCTTTCTCAAAAATAAAGGGCTGTTGTTTTTTGTTGTGTTTTTTTTTTTTTTGTTTTTTTTTTTTTTTTTTTCTTTGTATGAAATAAAGGATAGGGTTGCCTAAAGAAAAGGAATCTTTAACAACACGAAACAAACTTGAACTTGTTCATGACTACAAGTATTGTCAACATACACACTAAAAGACTTTGCTATTTAAGCAATTCCCAATACTAGTTTTTTAGGATGTTGTTGTCTTTAGGTTAAGCTCTTCGTTTTTATATTTCAAAAGTGACCTTCTGCTTAATCTTTTTGAAAAGGGTTCAAGCATATAGACTTTGAAAAAGTTGTATATATAAAAGCAAATGTCTCATACTAGCATTGTTTGTTTTGCACAGAGCACAACAAATTTCCATACTATATCAAACCATGTGGGTCATGAGATCAAAGTTTATCAAAACCCAAGTTAACAATGCGCTTGATTAGAAAGGACTTTTAAAACGGCTTGTAATGTAGGCTATAGTTAATGGTGTTATGAAAAAAGAATTTCATGGTCTCAAAAAGTGTTTAAGGGTTTTAATGATCTAGGATCAACTTATTCAGCAAACATATTTCTGGTATATGTATTGATTCTAGAAAAGTCATTTGGAGAGTTTCCGTTCTTGATACCAAAACCCAAAAGGGTTTGTAATTCTTTCTCTTTTTTTTCAGAATGTTGCCTTTAGTGCCCTTGTTGTGTCTGCTAACTGAGACATAACCAAATCTCCTCAGCTATTTTCACTGCTTTGTCTGGATGATAAAAAGAGACCAAATATTACATGGTCCAATTCTAGCATCCCTTTTTCACTGCTTTGTTTGGATAGTCTTGGGTTCGATATTAGTATCAATCTTTTCTACCCTCTAGTCGGTCTCTCTCCGTTTTTTTTTTTTCATCGTTAATCTTTGTCCTTGAACCCTCCCCTTTCCTATTGATTCTGTAAGTGTCTTCTCAATACCTCTTATTTGCCCCAGTGTGGGGTGATCCTAGTCAGGTTGTGATAAAAAAAAAACGATCTAGCTCAAAATAGGGATACGAAAGGATGAAATTATTTAGAACGTGAATGGATGACAAAGATGGCCTTTCCTCATCTCAAAACGCATATTGTTAAGTTTGATAAACCTTGTTCTTATCCCAGGAAAATATGTAGGATCTAACCATTCATCCATGCAAATCCAGCAATGCTAGTAAGAGACAAAGTTTTATCTCAGGGTCAGCTTTGAGGTTTATTTCGGTTTGGTCACTTCTTTAATAGGAACTGCTTAAAGTTCATCTTTGAGCACTATATGATGCATTTCTTATAATCATGCAACAAAATCCAATTTGTTAAGATGCACAATCTGAGTAAGGTGAGATCAAATGAAACGAAACAGGGTTCTTTATACAAAGAAATCATGGCCAAACTTTACTTTTATTGATTTCAGGAGGAGAAAACTGAACACATTTAGACATAATATCTCTTTACAGAGTCAGAATTCACAGGTCTGGGTAGATCTTCTCCATCCATTCTGGACAATGTCAGAGCTCCTCCTGAGAAAGCCTTCCTTACGACATAGGGACCTTCATAATTTGGAGCCCACTTGCTGCAATCTTCTCTGGCAGAGACAATAATTTCTTCAGCACTAGATCTCCTTCTTTGAACACACGAGGTCTAACTTTCTTGTCATATGCCTTGGCCATACTTTTCTGATAAAGCTGGTGATGACAGATTGCGGTTATCCTCCTTTCACTTATCAAGTTTTAACTGTTCATATCTCACTTTGGACCCAATCAGCCTCTTGTAACTCTGAATCTATCAACCCCTTAATGATGGGATGTCAACTTCCAATGGCGTATTACTGCCTCCATTCCATATACCAACGAATATGGGGTTGCTCCGGTCGAGGTTCTTATTGTAGTACGATATGCGTGGAGAGCAATGGCAACATTTCATGCCAATCTTTATAGGTGACTACCATTTTTTGAACGATTTTCTTGATGTTTCTTATTGGCTGCTTCCACGGCCCCATTCATCTTTGGCCTATATGGTGAGGAATTTGAATGTTTGATCTTCCATTTAGTACAAAGCTCTGCTATCATTTTGCCATTGAAATTCTGAGCATTATCCGTTACTATCTTTTCTGGCACCCCATAACGACAATCAAGTCTTTTCTCTATGAACCTCTTTACCACTTTCTGAGTCACATGAGCATATGAATAGGCTTCTACCCATTTCGTGAAATAATCAATGGCTACAAGGATGAATCTATGCCATTGCTGGCTTTTGGGTTAACAGGCCCGATTACATCAAGTCCCCACATTGCAAATGGCCAGGGAGATACCAGATTGAACAAAGGGGTTGGAGGTGCGTTGACTTTTATCACTATGCACCTGGCACTTGTGACATGTTTTTAACGTAGATCAATGCAGTCTTTCTCTAATGTCATCCAGAAATAACCAGCCCTTTGTATTTTCCTTGCCATCATATGTCCACTAGCATGAGTTGAGCAAATCCCTTCATGAACCTCCTGCAAAGCCTTTCTAGCATCTGTTTGCACTTAAACACCTTAGCAAGGTTTCCATCAAATGATTTTTTTATACAGAATCTCTCCCATCTAGATAAAAACTCATAGCCAATCTCCTAGGGTCTTCTTATCCGTCTTCGAAGCTTCCTCTGGATATTCTTGCTTTTGCACGAATTCTTGATATCGTAATACCAAGGCTTCCCATCTATTTCTTCTTCAATGGAGTAACAATAAGCTGGATATTACTTTCTAATGTTGATGTGTACTGGTTGTACCCTATGCCCGAGATCAATGGTAGCCATAGCAGCTAAAGTAGCCAAAGCATCTGCAAAATGGTTCCCTTCTCTTCCAAGTGAGTGAACTTTATCTCTTCAAAAGTTGCCTAATAATGAGGACAAATATTTCCTGGTAAGGCTTTAACTTTTCTTCCTTGGTTTGCCATTCTCCCGTCACCTGACAGAATAATCAACATTGAGTCACCATATACATCCAGCTTTTTAATCTTCATCTCTAATGCATCTTCTAAACCAAGAATGCAAGCTTCATATTCAGCTGTATTGTTGGTGCATTCAAAATGCAATTTAACTGAAACTGGATACAACTTTTGATCAGGAGAGACTATCACTGCACCGGCCCCATTACCATATACATTCACTGCTCCGTCAAAAAAACATAGTCCACCAATCTGTCATCTCTTCTTCTCTCTCTATTGATAATAAATTTTCATCCGGGAAATCAAAATCCAGTGGCTCGTAATCTGCAATAGCATTATCAGCTAAGTGGTCAGCAATCACGCTCCCTTTCACAGCTTTTCGTGTCATATATACGATATCATACTCAGATAGCAAAACCTGCCACCTTGCAATTCGGCTGGAGAGATAGGGCTTGTTACATATGTACCTCAATGGATCCACTTTTGAAATTAACCAAGTGGTGTGATATAACATTATAATGTCGTAATCGTTTTGCTGCCCATCCCAACGGCACAACATAGTTTTTTCTATTACTGTGTTATCTAGACTCACATTCAGTGAACTTTTTACTTAGATAATAGATAGCCCTTTCTTTCCTCCCGGTTTCATCATGCTGTCCAAGTACACATCCCATAGCCGTTTCTGTCACTGTCAGATACAAAAGTAAAGGCCTTCCTAACGTAGGAGGCACAAGCAAAGGTGGATTTTGCAATAACGCTTGATTTTATTGAAAGCCTCTTCACACTCCTCATTCCAAGTCCCAGGATTCTTTTTCCTTAGCAGTCGGAAGATAGGTTCACATGTTGTAGTTAGTTGGGCGATGAATCGGGCAATAAAGTTCAGCCTGCCCAAAATCCCCTCACCTCTTTCTCTGACTTTGGGGTTGGCATGGATTGGATAGCTTTTGTTTTATCAGGATCCACCTCTATACCTTTACCACTAACTACAAATCCCAGCAGCTTGCCGGACTTAACCCCAAAATGAGCATTTTGCAGGGTTGAGTCTTAATTCATACTTTCTCAATCTCTCAAATAACTTCCTCAACACCTTGACATGATCTTCTCCCTCTTTTGACTTGGCAATCATATCAATCTACATACACTCGATTTCTTTATGCATCATATATATGGAATAAAGTCACCATAGCTCTTTGATAGGTGGCACCTGCGTTTTTCAAACCGAACGGCATAACCTTGTAGCAATAGGTTCCCCAAGGGGTGACAAAACGTTGTTTTTGCCCTGTCTTCTCTATAGCCATCTTTATCTGGTTGTATCCTGAGAAACCATCCATAAAGGAATAAGTGGAACTACGGGCAGTATTGTCCACTAAAATATCTATGTGAGGTAGTGGAAAATCATCTTTAGGGCTAGCTTTGTTCAAATCCCGGAAGTCCACACAAACCCTAATTTTCCCTTCCTTCTTTGGTACGACAACAATGTTGGATACCCACTGCGGGTATGTAACAACTTCTAAGAATCCAGCATTCCATTGTTTCTCAAGTTCCGCTTTCACTTTGATCCATGTCTCCGGGTGTGCTCTTCTCAACTTCTGTTTGACTGGTTTACACCCTTCCTCTAATGGGATCTTATGTACCACGATATTTGTGTTCAAACCAGGCATATCCTTGTAAGGACCAAGCAAAAACATCTGAGTACTCATGTAGTAAAGCACTTAACTCCACCGTTTGCTTAGGCGTAATCAGTGTCCCTATTTTCAATTCTTTTTTAAACTGATCACAACCTACATTTATGATTTTAAGTTCTTCAGCAGCAGGTTCCCATTGTTTTTTCATGTTGCTCTACTAGTTTTGTGAATTCTTTGATATGATTTTCATCCCCTTCTTCTTCTTCCATCATGGTCACATGTTCGTTAAAGTTTGGCCATTCATTCTTGATATTAAATGTATGTGATGTTTGGAAGATTCGCTTTCAGGATTCCTGAAAGCGGAAAATGTTTGATGTAAAAGCGAGAAGAGAGAGAGAGAAACAATGACAGATGAATGTAGAAAAAGTATGATCTCCTTGATTATGATAAAAGTGGGATCACTGATAAAGACAAAATCTAGTTGACATCATGAGCCTTGATTATCAACTAAAATGACAAAAACAAATAAACAAACAAAAGCATATGAAGGCAAGCACAAGGGGTTTACATTTTAAATACTAGCGGAGCTTCTTGGGTCACCCAATTTTGAAACTTTTCACCTTCAGCCAACCTTCGCACAAAAGTCTTAGTGGGGAGTTCTTCTAGAATATGCACAGTCAGTTGTGGTAGCATTTCATCTTCCATTTCAACAGTCAGTTGTGGTAGCACTTCATCTTCCATTTCAACTATTGTTTTTGTGCCACTTCCTTCCTCCTTATCATCTTCCAAGGTGTTGATGCTCATAGTTGCCATCCTTTGAATATCATCTTCTGCTCGGTTATCTGGTTCCATCACATATGCTGCCTTTGGGAAAGAAACCATCAGTGGAGGGATTTCCATTTCTTCTTCTTCAGGCTCCCTTCCCTCGATTCTAGCCATTCTTCGTTCTCTTCGTTTATTGGCAGCCCAACGATGATCCTCCTTCTTAGGCTTATATCCCAGCCCAAATCTTTGGTCAACAACTCTCATTGTGATTGGCTTAATCCTTTTTGGTATTCCCGTGATAGGGTCATATTGGAATGGGATTCCATGTTCCAAGAAACATCGAACGGCCATCTTTGTTGCTGTTGATATCTTCGGCTTTCTTAGCACTGTGCTTTCAGGTACCCACTCAGTGTTTACAATCTCAAAGGCATGGAGATTCTCATCCGTGCAATCCTCTGCCTCCAGAAAGGGTATGGTCACATTCTTTACCATGGAGATTGTTTCCTCTGCTTTGACGGTTACCAACATCCCGTTCATGATATATTTCAAACACTGGTGTAATGAGGAAGGTACTGCTCCAGCTGTATGTATGAATCCAAGGCCTTCCGAGTAACATACTATAAGAAGGGTGGATATCCATAACTTGGAATGTGGTTACGAACATTTGTGGACCCATATACAACTCAACCTCTAAATTCCCAATGACTGGTCTAAGGTGAGCCATCATATGCTCGTGCCATCATAGTGCTAGGCTTTAGATGAGATTCATCAACTGGCATTTCTTTAAGCATATATATTTGGGCAATACATTAAGAGCCGAGCCGTTATCAACAAGCACCTTTCCAATAAGGAAATCTTTGCATTTCACGGTGATATACAATGGCTTGTTTATGCCCAGTTCCTTCAGCACTTAGTTCGTCAGCCGTGAAATATAGGTAATTTGAAGCGTGGATCCTCCCTACCAAATGCTCCATGGTTTTTTGTTCAATGTCCTGGGGGACATATGCCTCGTTCAGTACCTTTTGTAAGGCATTTCGATGAGGCTCCGAGCTTAGTATCAAGGACATGAGAGATATCCTTGCTGGAGTCTTTTTGAGTTGATCCACTATGCAATACTCACTATGCTTGATCAACTTTAGAAATTCATTTGACTCCTTCTCTGTTACTGGCTCATTCACCTCTACTTCTTTATCAAGATCCACCATTTCTTTACCTTTGGCCTTCTTCAACTCTTCAGGTGTAAAACAGCGGCCACTCCGTGTTAGCCCACTAACCTCAGAATAAAATAAAGGGAGAGGGGCTTGAATGTTCGAGGTACAAACATAGTTATATGGCATTGCACTGTGATCTCTTTTGGTAAAGGAAGGTTTAGTCAAGATCAGCCTTGCGAACCCATTAGCCAAAGGTTGAACTCTACAGACCTCTGACAATTTATCTTGGCCTTCCATCATACTCACCTCCTGGTTGCCCCCCAGGGTTTCGAGTCTCAATTCTCCCATGAGTAGCATCTTTGCAACCTTCTGGCGAAACTTGACACAATCTTCGATATGATGTCCCTCCATCCTGTGGAACTCACAATAGTTATCACTTCCCAATTGACATGTAGTGCTTATGTTTAGGAATCCTGATTGTAACAACATATCGTATAACCTCTTCATGGATACCTTCAACATTTGGCCTTGATTGCCAATCTCTATCATGCCCACTCCAGAACTACTACCAGTATGTTTAGGCAATGGATTTGAAATGACATTAGGTGGATCTTCAAAATGATACCCACCCCATCTTGATGAGTTCTAACAACTTCAATTTTAAAAGCGTAGCAAGTTTCAATTGCGTGCCCAGAATTACCGGCATGGTATTCGCAAGCGAGTTCTGGCTTGTACCACATAGGAAAAGGCGGTTGGATTTGCGGTAGATGGATTGGGGTTATTTGCCCAATACTTAGCAATTTAGCGTATAAATCTTTTAAAGGCATTGGTAATGGAGGTAATTGCTCAGAAGTATATCTGGTATATGGCTTTTGATAGTTGTTTTGGATATTAGGTGGGTAATTTATTCTGTTGGTTGGATTTGGAGGCAAGGGTTTGGGAAAGTTTCATGTTGGTGAATTGGGGTAGATGTTTCTGGGTTTGGATAATTTACTCTTTTGCCTTTATACCCTCCCTCTAAGTTGTTAACATCTCCTTCTCTTCTTCTTCCAGAAAATCCCTTTTTCTCTAGAGGCTCCGGTATGCGCCCGGCTTTAATGCCTTGTTCTATTCTCTCTGCTACTCGTACAACATCAGAAAAATGTTGAGACGAGCTGCCCATCAAATGCTCATAGTAAGGTGTTTTAAAAGTGTTAGCAAATAAAGTCACCATCTCTGTTTCGATTAAAGGAGGTTGGACATGTGTCGCCTCATCTCGCCATCTTTGTGCATACACCCTGACTGACTCTTGGCTTCTCTTTTCCATGGACATCAAGCTTGTTCGATCTGGGGCTATTTCCAGGTTAAATTTATACTGTTTGAGGAAAGCCTCCACCAAATCTTTCCATGTCTTAATTTTAACAGTTTCCAACCTCATATACCAATTTAAAGCAGAGCCTGATAGACTATCCTGAAAAAAATATATCAGCATTTTATCATTATGGATCACTTCAGCCATCTTGTTGCAGTAAGATCGTAGATGTGTGTTTGGGCACTCTAAGCCTGTATATTTGGTAAATTCTGGGATCCTGAAATCTTTTGGTACCACGATGTTTGGTACCAAACATACATCAGCTGCTCGTGTTGGGTCAAACCAATCATTTCCTTCTACAGCTCTCAACCGTTCCTCTAATGCAGATATCTTATCTTGGCTTATGAAATTGCTTGACCTACTATCAACAGGCCCATCCGTCGTTAAATCCACGGTGGGTAGCGTGTGAGCTGGCCGGATAAGGATGGCTGGCGCAAAATGTTGTTCTGTTACTGAATCTGCCCCCAGAATTGGTGATGCTATGGGAATGTGTGATATGGGTGAACTCGTAGCTGGCTGGGCGGATGTTCCCTCCCCACTTTTTGCTTTTAACAGTTGTTCAAGCAGATTAGACATCCGTGACACTTCACTTTTCACTGATTCTAGCTCGCTCTGGTAGCGGGATTCTAGGTGAGCCCTCTCTTCGTGTTCCATTCTTGTTCTGAATCTGGTGTAATGGACCTTATGTGGGGGACCTATGTTTCAACTGCGGTATGCAAATGACATATTATAAACAAAATGTATGATGTAAGTAGGATGCGTATGTATATTTTAATGAACTGATTCATGACTTTCGTAATCCTTTAAGCAAGATTTCTGAGCTGAACTGATTGCTGTAAAGAGTATTTGCCAAGTTCTTTATCAGTAACATTCAAGTGGAAAGAAAGATAGGTTATAACCTTTTTATAACAAAACTGAAGCTTGTACAAAAAGGTATAAATCAAACAGCACTTAATACAAAAACTATTTTACAAGGCATCCCCCTTATCAGCTAAGTCTTCAACAAATGAAATGAGAGCCCCCATATATTCTCGATATTTTGTAACACTATTTCCAACTTGGGTAGCTTGTTGCATCATCCTCTCCGCATAACGAGCCACTTGCCCAATCTGTTTCGTCATATGTCTTATTTTTGCATGCAACAAGACGTTATCGGTGATTATCACTTCATTGCTGGCCCTTAAGGCTTCATTGCTCCTTTCTAATGTTCGGACCATTGTCTCAAACAATGTTAATGTAGTCCTGACTCTTTGTAATTCTTCTCTTGCGATGTCTAGCTCAGCGATTTTGGAGTTCATTTGAATTGTAAAGCTGTCAATATCTTGACATTCCTGGCACACTTGCTTCAGCTCATGTAACTCTTTTTCTATTTCACCATAATGTCTTCTTAGCCGCTTTTCTTGTATTTCCAACTCAGATTGTAGAATCATTATCTGTTCTTTTGAATCCTCAGCCCTTTTCTGGTAATCTCTTCTATCCACCTCGGCAGTCTTTCTCATACTTCTCTCTTCCTCCAACTGTACCATATATTGGGCACGTGCTCTTCTTTCTTCTTCTATGTCGGGGTGGACTTGTCGATTCTTCTCTTTTTCAATTTTTATCTTTCTTATGAAACCGCTCATTTCTTTCTTCAAAGAGTCCAATGTCTCTTTATCTGTAATTATCTTGCTTTTCGTTGATTTCTTTATCTTGATCAATTCTTTTTCTGTGATCCCATTTTTGTGACTCAGTTTGTCATTTGCACTTATGAGATCTTTCACCTCCTCCTGGCTTCCTTTGGCTATTGCTTCAGCTATCTCTGCTCTTTTCTGCCATTGTTTGCAAGATATTAGTTGCTCCTCTTTCTCTTCGAGTTGTTGTTTTAAGCAATTCCTCATCATATTTCTTCTTCTACTTGTTTTTCCAGGACTTGTTGCTGTCTTTTGCTTTTGCCGAGGTCTGTGCCACATCTCTCCAACTGTCTTCTTAGTTCCTCCTTCATGAAGAGTCCTTTTTCTTTTGGATGCTCCATTATTGACTCAAGATGCTCATGTGTTGAAGACTCTATTACCCCAGGAAGCTTTCCATTTCTCCAACTTGTATAATTTTGACTGACAGATGAGTCAAACATGCTGCCTTCTTCCCTTTTCACCAGAACAGGCCTTTCCCAGTCTTGTCGAATGAGTTCCATTTCTTTGAGGTATGGTTGATGTTTTGAATAATCCCATGAAATCTGCTAAACCCAGAGTTCTTGGTGCATACTGCATTCCACCTAACTGTCTGGTTACTAATGTTGGGGCATAATTGATGTATCCCGTATACCAATCAGGGGAACCCATACCTTACTTCCACACCTCATTATACAGACTGTGTTGTTCATCCATGGTGCTTTCCATTTGAAGTTGCTTTGTGGTAGTGTAGAATATTTCTTTATCCATGCTTTCTCATCCCAATGTCTCCAAGTCTCCTCTATTGTAACTTTCAATGGTCGAAGGTCGAACCACCAGAAGTTGTTGAATATGTCCCTTGGCGTCTCAATATGACTGATAATCCATAAGTATAACATAGGGACACAACATCTCATTACCCCCTTGCCATTTATTCTGCAATGGTTGAGTGACAACATGGTTTCGGCCAAAATTGCTGAAGAGGGATTGATCTGATCATACTCGTATTCTAAAAATATGCTTGCGGCTTCCAAACTGATGACCCCAATTTCAGACGGAAACAATACGAGGCCAAAAATGGCGAAAGCCACCAATCGGTATCGTTCATCTCCTAATCTGCCTTTCTTCATCCTAGCTTCAATGACCTTCCATTTAAAACCCCCATTAGCTATTCTGCATTGACTGATCATTCCCAGGCCTAACATCTTTATCACCTCCGCGGCTGTGCCTTCAAAATTTCGTCTGAGGTAAATTCTGTGGCTTTTATTTGGAAAATCCAGGATCCTCTCATATTCCTCCAAGGTAGGTGTCATATCTATGCTCCCAAAAGTAAAACATCGATAACTAGGATCCCAAAAGGTTACTAGGGCTTTGATTGCTGTTGTTTGTAAAGGTAGCCTCATTAGTTGAGCAATTCTTCCATATCGCCTTTCGAAAAGTGTATCGTCAACATATTGATTGTGTGATTTATTTTGGTAATCTCGGGTAATGTACTGATATTGATTCTTGGACAGTTTCCTTCAGCTACCTGGGTCAGCTCAGATTCTTGCCCAAACTTGTGAAAAGATTGATACTCAGTCATGATTTCAGTTCAACCTATAATGATGATTGTTACATGATTAAATGCAACATGCAAATAACAATAAAGTAATATATTTACAGTAACACAAATCCTAAGGTTACGTTCTAATCATTATGTGAGACAAAAAAAAAAAAAAAGGTAGGTTTTCTACCTAGTCTCAAAAAAGGTCTCATATCTGCCCAGTGACGGCCTTCATAAAGGCAGTAATGGGGGCGTTGCAAGGAACAGTTAAAGCACGTATGCCCACCATTACCAAGCAGGCACTCAGATATGAGTTGGGTGTTTCACGCATCTGAACCCGACCAATAGTCATAGGGCAGATCGTTAATACCCCACTTAAACTTAAAGGCTTGTGTATTCGTTTCAACAAATTAAAGCATTGACATATATATACAGGAATTAAAGTGCGTAAGCAATAAAAAGAAAGAAATGCATAAAAAAAATAAACATGCAAAAAAAAAAAAAAAAATCAGACAAAAACAAAGCTTAGTCCACAAGATCCCCAGTGGAGTCGCCATTCTGTCGCATGTGTGCGGCGGCGCGGCGATCGTCCACCCTCAAGGAAAAATCGGAATCTGTATTCCTGGCAAATAAGGAGAGACAAGGAATTCTTGTCTCTATATATGAAAAAAAATGGACTGGGAGTCGCCACCTAGTATTCTGGTTACTAGGAACCTTAACTGGTCTTTAGAGATCGGGTACGGAGACTGGTTGCGTAAAGGGAAGGTATTAGCACCCCAACTACGCCCTACCTAAGGTAGGCTGCATTGTTTTAATGTCTGATAAAATCTAAGGTCTTGTTTGTGGGTTTTTTTTTTTTTTATTGTTCGGAATACGCATTACATGTAATGTCATATCCCAAGTTCTATAAAAAAAAATAATAATAATAAATTAAATATCCGGAATATGTATTACGTATAATGTCATACCCTACATATTAAAAGATAAACAAAATAAATTTTTTTGTTTGTTTTTTTTGAAATTTTTGGCCAATATTCTCTTGACTTTAATAAACTGGTTATTAAAGCCAAAATGCATGCTAAAACATTATTGTTTTTTTTTTTTTTATGAAAAATACAAAAATGATTTTTTTTTGAGACATTTGGCCGTATGCACAAAAAACATTTTTTTCTCTTTTTTTTTTAATTTTTGTTTTTTTATATTCTTGAAAAGCTGAAAACTGGGTATTTCAGTACCGGATTTATATTTTACGACATAAAAATATTGCTCGATATTAAATCAAAATGACATAAAAACTACGCGGAAATATTATAAAATGCTGAAATAAATATTTTGATTTTTTTTTTTTTTATGGGTCGGGTGAACAGTATCATGTGAACAGTACCACGGGACAAAAACGGGGTATTTTAATACCGGATTTATATTTTTACGATGTAAAATACAGACGATATTAAGCAAAATGATAGAAGAAAATGTGCTTTTAAAAAAATATATATAAAATTATAACAAACAAAAAAATAATAATAATAAAATAAAAATGGGCCGGACCCGGCCCAAATGCATGGGCCGGGCCGACCAAGCCTATTTACATGGGCTGGGCCGACGGCCCAGCCCAGACCCAAACGGGCTGGTTACTGTGCATCAGCACAGTAACCAGCCCTTCGTTATTGCAGAACGTGAATTAATTCACGTTCTGCATGAAGGCGCAGCAAATCATAAACAAAGCGAGGCAGAGGCGGGGCAACAGGATGGCGTACCTGTGGTGGCGTCGAGGCGGTGCTGCTGGCGGCGGAGGCACGGTGGCCGGCGGTTTCCTTCTCTCTCTCTCCTCTGTTTTTGTTCTCTTCTCTGCCGAATCTCTTCCTTCTTCTTTTTTTTCTTTTTTTCTTTCTGTTTCTCTCGTCTCTCTCTACCCTCTTTATTTCGTGGAATCCTTCTCCTACTCCCTCTCCCTCCTTTTTTCAGTCCCGTTCCCCTGTTTTTATAGGAAAAAACAGGGGGAACGTCACGGGGCGGCCAACAGTGGCCGCCCCCCCCAACTATCGAAGTGGCCGACAAAAGTATGTAAGTGGCTGAATTGTAGGCGTCTTATTGAGCCAAATCCGGGAAAGAAGTTCGGCGAAAAGTGGAGAAGAAAAAATTTCTTCTCCCCTGTTCTCTGCGTGCGCAGGGAAGAAGACAATGGTGCCGTTTCAAAACGGCACCGTTTTTGCGTTTTCTCTTTTTTTTTTTTTTTAATAAACAGTACGTGAAACGGCGCCGTTTTGGTCAAAACGCGCCGTTTCATTTAAAAGGAAAAGGCGGTAAAAACATGTCAGATTCAAATTTCGTCCCTCAATTTGCGCGCGTTTTACGATTTCGTCCTTGGTCTCGGATTTCTTCAATTAAGTCCTTAATTGGCCATTAAACTTCATTTGTATGCAATTAAGCCCCTGATTTGACCAAATTAACTTCCAAAAATTATAATTTGACCCCAGAAAATTAATTTCTTCCAATTAAAGCCCAAAATAACTCCAAAATCAATTGTTTTTGCAATTAAAACCTCTATAAATTCAATTAAACCTTCAATAAAATTTAATTGAGTCCATAAACTTCTAATTTTGCATTTTTCTTCCACAAATTGAATTTTCTTTATCATCGGGGCTCTCATTAGTCAAATGATTATACTGTCAAAAATTAATTTTTGATTTTTGAACATCCTTAATCAATTTTTTTGAGCATTTTTAGGGCGCTCTGACATTTTTTCACTGTTATATTTTTAATAATATATTTTTTGATTTTTTTGTATTTTTTAGGTGAGGACCCAAAAAATGGGTTACAACACACACAATGAAAAAAACATATTTAACTTATTAAAGCAATTGTGTAGCCTTAAAATAACAATCTTACAACTTACTAAAAAAATGGTAGAGATTTTAAGTCTTATTAAGTAGTAATTTTTAAAAGACAAAACTAGAAAATGATAAGCCCCTATTTAAAAACATGAATACCAAATATAAAGGTTGAAAATGGATGTAAACACAAATAAAAAATATTCACAAAAGAAAAGGGATTTTAAATGTAAAGTAGAATAATTCATAAAAAAAATTGCATGATCGACCAACAAACCAGTATAGGATTACTAAGAATGATAAAATAACCAACCAACTAAACAAACTCAAATCCTAAAAGCTATTATTCAAACAAAAACCTCTATAAACAAGCCCCACCCCCGCCCTTACCTTAAACACCTTTAGACATGTTGAATCTTTAGAAAATAAACAACCTACCCATAACCTAGAAGCCAATAACATGAAGCAAACAAAAATAAAAAATAGAAAGAAAACAAAGCCATAAAATTCAGGAGCAAATAAAAAGCACTGAAATATGCATAAAAAAACAAAAAATCAATGTCGCAACAAAGAAAAGAACATAAAAAAGAAAACATCCAATAGGCCCTTAAACAACAAACAATGAATATAACACACAATAAAACTAAAAATACATAAGGGAAAAATGAACATATCCCACGATAAAACAAACAACATACATACTCAATAACCAATGAGAAAAAAATTAAAAGAGACTTACATTGCACATCATAGCCGTAGTCCTAAAGAATAATAGCCTTACATAAAAAGAAAAAAAGAAACAAAACAAGCTCCGAAACAAAAGAACCAATGCAAGACTTGCCAAGTAAGGAAGGGAAACAATTGTCAGAGAAGACAATATAACACCAACCATAGAACCAAGAAACAAATAACATGAAGAAGATCAATCAACAAACCTCATAACAATGGGCAAAACATTCACAAAATAAAAAAGACAATCACATTTCTTCCTTTATATATATATATATAATAAAAGTTTAATCCCTTAAAACTAAGCATTCTAATCAACCTATGCAAAGAAACTTTAAAAGAAAAAATTAAACCAATCACCCCAAAAATTAACAAACACCCATTAAAATCAAACAAAAAAAAAGCTTGGATAATGACCTAAAAAAACACTCTTGCTTTGATTTTGTGGTTGTGGTAATGTGTGTGTATAGAGAGGGAGGAGGGAGGGAGTCCAGGATGATAAGGGAGTTGGCTATGTTGTTGTGATAAAGATCTTTGATAAAAAAAAAAAAAGCCACATCATTGATTTAGAGAGGAAAGATAGGTAAGATGAGGAGACAAAGAAAGAATAAAAGTTTAGTCTGGTGACTATTAGAAAAAAAAAATGAAAGAGTAGAAAAAAGAGGAAAAGATTATAGTGGTCATTTGGCAACGTCTTCCTATAATAATTAAAGAGGAAAAAAAAAAAGAGGAAAGCGCTACAAAATCCATAATCCTTTCTCTCTATGTGTATTAATGAAACCAAAATAAAATTTAGTTTTCTTTGTAATTGTAATAAATTATAATATGATTATAATTATAAATTACAATGTTAATCAATCTATCTAAAAAGGGGTGTGTCATCATATCATATGAACACATGAAAATACATTTCCACGTGCTATCATGTTAGACAATATCAAATTCTAAAAAAGGTATAAAAAACATAATCTTTTATTTATTAATTCTTATATGAAATAATTTTCTTTTATATTGATTAAGGAGAGATTTTGTTGTAATCAGCGAAAGTTGATTGGAGAATATCTTTTTGTTAAGACTCATTATCATGATAGAATTAGAAATGGGTAAATAATGCATTTTCAAATGAAAATTAACTAACTTCATACTTTTGGTTTAGAAAATTTTAGGGTTTTAACCTTTTTCATTTTAAAATCATCAAAATACAAAATGAAATTTAATATTTTTTTTATTTGAAATGCCACTTTTAGAAAACAAATTAGATTGGTGGGTTGCATTACGTTGCGAGTGTAGGAAAAAACTTTTCCTCTTATAAAAAAAATGATGCTCAAAACGATGCTTAATGTTTTTAAAGAAGTTTAGAAAATTTTGAATCATTGACTGAATGGTTTCAATCAAACTTAGTTAATTTAATAATATAATTATTAATATAAAAAATGACATGACTCCTCTCGAATCAGCTTGCTACAATTC
The DNA here is from genome assembly GCF_005239225.2 of Populus alba. NCBI lineage: Eukaryota > Viridiplantae > Streptophyta > Magnoliopsida > Malpighiales > Salicaceae > Populus > Populus alba. The sequence continues at coordinate 13,747,593 of NC_133298.1, forward strand.
ATGACCTGATCATGAGATTGAGATAACCCTATATAAAAAAATTAAATTAAGTATGAATCTCAATTCTCAAATAATTCAATGACAAAGACAAAAGCTTTTTTAAAAAAAATCAGTTAAAAAAATAAATGAAAAAAAAATCAAGTCAACTTGTGTTTTATATGCTAAGTCAACAACTCAATACATGATATTGAGATACCCTCATATATAAGATAAAGTGAAAAACATCATGAAGTCTAATTCTTAACAAACTCAAAATTGAATAGTGAGATTTAAAAAACAATCAATTATAAAAAATATCTAAAAACATATCAAAAGTCAACTCATTATAATCTTTCAAACTTAAGACTCAGATCATTAGCGTTAGGATTACCCCATAGAAGACAAAAAAAAATCATGAAGTAAATTTTTTAATTAATAAAATATTTGAGGGGATGAAATTGAAGAAAAAATAATAAAAAAGGGATAAAAAAAACAAATAGTAATAAAAAATAGAAACTAAATTTTCACATAGAATAAAATGAAAACTAAATACTGAGAGTATGAAGTTGATAAACAAATCAAATAAAAAAAGGATTCAAGCAAAAAAAATAAATGATCAAATTTGATATAATAATCAATTAAAACCAAAAACTAATGGATGAAATAAAAAAAAAATCAATAAAACAAAAAGGTACAAAAACAAAAAGAAATAGAAAAAAAATGAGTTCCAAATTTGATAAAAAAAAAATGACAAGCATACCTTTCAATTTTGACAGGCTTAGTTCAAATCACATAGAGAAGAGAGAGAAAAAAAAGAAAAAAGAAAAACAGCCGCTAGCACCACCACACACCATCATAATATTGAAGATTTTGTGAATGTGAGAAGTACCTCCCACTCACACACTAGCCTAATTTGTCGTACCCTTTTCTTTTAGTTCCTAGCATTTTTTTTTTAAAAAACTTGATCTTCCAAACCTTAATTATTTTAAATCAGTAATTTTTATTTTTTTTGCAAATTCGAGTATCAAACACATGTCATATTTTTCTCTCTCAATGTTATGGATTTTCCATATTTAGGAAAAACCAATCAAGTTCCAATAAAAATTAAAAAACTCAATGCAAAAGGATCAAATAAAAAAATAAGGGATAAGAAAATAAAAAAGGCTTAATCTCTCCCATATTCATGCACTTCAGTCTCTAATATTTGCAAGAAAAAATGGGCTCAATACGTTTCTAGTATTCAAACTTGGTCTTCATAACTTCAATTGTTTTAATTCAATTAAATTTCATTTAATTATTGACAAATAAAGCATTCATCGAGAGTCAATTTTATTTCCAAACACCATGATTGTTCAATACAAGCCAACATAAAATAAAAATAACAAAGCTCAATTCTAAAATAATATAATATTAAAGGATAAAGTTGGAAAACAAATTGGCGACCAAAATGAAAAAAA